>NC_056039.1:19827092-20544302 GCF_004379255.2 Salvia splendens
TCGGACCGCATACTACTCTTGGTTTTGTCTTGGCACACCACCTTCGGGTGTGGCCGCGCTTTGTAATTACCTCATTTTGAAATATAGGGATGAGGGACCCACGAACCCTCCACCGTAAAGGTGTTTGATTAAAAAAAAAAAAAAAAAAAAAGCCTAGCACCGAGTCCCTCCAACAGCTTTTCATTCAAGGTGCCGGTGCGATTAGAGTGTGGAGAGAATTTGATGGGTGGTTTGAAGGCTCGTACCCCCTCACGGCTTGAATGATACTATACCTACAAGAATTGAAATGTGGGCGCGAAGAACGCAACAGCCGGGAAGGAAAACCTCAGCCGGGCCATGCCTTACCTCATCTTTTGGTTCCTCTGGGCGGAGAGAAACAGAAGCCGGCATCAAGAAGCCCAATTTACGACGTGCAATGTGATATGGCAAACCCTTACATAATGATTGGGGATTTGGGTGATTACGCTCGGCTACATAGTGGCCTGAAAGGTGATTAGTGCTCTCTCTTCTCTCTAACTTCTCTCTCTAAAAGTTCCACCCTAGTGTCTAACGGTTTTCCAACCTACACCGGCCACCCGCCTCCCACCGCAGGTTATCCCCCGCACCCTCACGGAGCGCCACGGCCTG
Source organism: Salvia splendens (assembly GCF_004379255.2). Classification (NCBI taxonomy): domain Eukaryota; kingdom Viridiplantae; phylum Streptophyta; class Magnoliopsida; order Lamiales; family Lamiaceae; genus Salvia; species Salvia splendens. Next base: position 19,827,720 of record NC_056039.1, read on the forward strand.
CTCCCCCACCGACCACCCCAACACCTCGCTTCCCTCCTCCACTCCGACCACAACACTCCGAGCAAGAAGATGAAGCAAAAAGCCACAAAACTCAAAATGAGGAAAAGCACGCCGGCTCCTCCAACTAAAGGGAATGGTCGGAAAAGGTTTGTTCCTTCACCCATTCCGGAGGACAAACAACCTTGTTAGAGGCTCGAGTTCGGGTACAAAGAGTCATCCCCACCCGGGAGCCCTAAGTGCAAAGGAACCATCTTCCCGGCGAGCCCGTCGAGTGAAAAGGGAGACAACCGCCGGCGGGATGAAATAGAGAGTGCTTCGGACAACAAGGAACGCCAAATGGTCATTGCTAATGCGGTCCTATCGATCATGTCCGCTAAAAATCAAAATTCCTATCAGGACACCAGTTAGGCCGCCAGCGACTAACATGCCGTCGAGGAGGAGGACGTGACCCTTCTGGATCATGACAAATCACAAGTACATGCGGCAGCCAAAGCAAAAGGTACATTGGAAGTAGTGGAAGTCAAATTACCCGAATTGGAAGTGGGAATAAAAACTCTTTTTGAAAGTGGCTTGGCGCCTGGACAACTTGGAATGTCACGTGATGCCCTAGCCGTTGGAGGGCTAATGCAGCCAAAAACAACTCATCTCCTACACCTTGCAGCCTTGGATTCGGCGGATATGCTGGACACCATGACCGCTCAACCACTTCTCATCGCCGGCCAGTCGGAGGATGCGCACATGGCCGATGGAACTCACTTCTCTTCCCTTCCGGAGTCCGAACAATCCTCGCTAGCTCCTACGGGTGCTTACATCCCCACCTTTGAGGAATTTTCTCCTCTAGAGAGAGGACGGACCTTAAAAATCCGAGACACATTCGAGGTCGGCGTGGCAAAATCGACGGCGTTCATGACATGGTCGAGACCGGAGCTGAAAGACCAGGCACATCATACGGAGACAAATGCGAACCTGGCCGGAAGGGAAGCTCACAAAGGTACGGCCACCAAAGTTGGGGCCGAGGGCCATTCGGTGACCCCGACACCACCTACTAACCCGAAGGTGGGTGAAGCTCCACCTAGTCCCATCACGGAGGTCCGTGACCAGCCGATGGCCACAATGGACCTAAACCGCGAGGCCGCAACACGAGGGCCGACGGTCGCTAACCGACAAGGGGGGGCCAAAGTTTCTTCGGGTCCTTCTAATAGACCGAAATCGATGGCGGAGTTACTGAAGGATTCCCCTGACCCCAATGGGCCTCAAGTCTTCGTGCCGGAAAAGCTCCAAAACATTGGTTTTGCCTCTATGTCCAATGGCGTTCCGGCCATCTACTTTTCCGGAGCTGAAACTCAAAAGCTTGCCGATAGCATGGGGCACTCCATCGTTGGTAAGTTTTCGCATTCTATCCCTATGGGCCATCAAATTAAAAAAAACTCTCGATAGCATTAAACTCCAGTGTGGATTCAATTGGAAATACATTAATGCTAAACATATCCTTATCCAATGCGAGGATTTGGCGGATTATGCCTGGCTTCTCGGAGGCCCAAAGGGAACACCCGTTTGGCTCATTGATCGCCACCCAATGAGGGTCTTCAAATGGACCCCGGATTTTGATGCATATTGTGAGTCCCCGATCGCAGCAATTTGGTGCAATTTAATCGGCCTTCCAATTCATTTGTTTGATCAATCCGCTCAATTCGCCATCGGCAAGCTTCTCAGCAATCAAATCCAAGTAGATCGGGCCACGGCCAACAAGACGAGACTCTCATTTGCCCGTATTTGCATTGAGATAGACATCACCAAACCGCCCCGAAGAGAGAATTCTTGACTTGTGCGGCCGCGAGACGGTGCAACAAGTCCGGTGGGACAAGATCCCATCCTATTGCCAAGAGTGTAAACATGTTGGCCATGTGAGTGATGTGTGTTACGCGACGGGCTAAAAGGAGAGGCCGCCGAAACGAAACTACAATATAGTCCCGCCACAAAAGGCACATCCCGAGGGCCACGGTATGAAGGGTATGCAAGATGCGGTGAGACACAACTCTAACCCTATGCGCCCCCGCTCACACAATGTGGGGCTCAAGCGCGGGGGCGAGGAAAAAGGGAACCCAACACTCCCAACCACCGAACCACCTTCACCAATACACGGAGATATGGATGCGGAGTGGGAGGACCCCAAGGCGAGACGATCGGTTTCCCCGCCTACATGAGAGAGTGCGAGAGGGGGACGCACGCCATGCAATGACGAGGGGGCGTGGTTTATTTTCAATAAAGAATCACATGAGCATTAACCAATAGTACTCCCTCATGGCAAATGGAGAATTTGACTTTGATAATTGTGGGGACGCGGATGACTCGGCCATGGACATACAAGTGGGGACCGAGAGGATTGGAGGCAGCCTTCCACTTGACGATGATGAGGAGCACGCAACAAACAAAGAGCAACGTCTTATTGAATATCAAGGAGGGCCTTCATCCCCTTCGGGTACGCACCCTACTTGTTAATGATGACTTACAATATCACGTTTTGGAACGTGAGGGGAATCGCTAATGTGTCAACCGAAAACGTTTTGAAAAGGCTAATTAATTGTCATAATGTTTTATTTCATGCAATAATGGAACCACTCACAACACCAGATCCAAACCGGTTCTCCAAGGCCTTGGGGCTGCCCTACATTGGTTCGAACACGACGGGAAAAATCTGGTTGTTTGCGGAAGAGGGATCCACTTTTGATATTGATTGTGATTCGGAACAAATCCTACATGGGCGTCTCAAGTCCCATCGTATTGCTAGCCCGCTGGCCATTTCGGCTGTGTATGCCAAATGCACAAGATCCGAAAGACACCTCTTGTGGGATAAGATGAGAGAGATTGCTGGAGGCCTCGAAGAATCATCATGGATTATCGGTGGCGACTTCAATACCATCCTATCACACCGAGATAGAGTTGGGAGCGACACCAACCGGCAAGCCGAGATGGTCGACTTCGCGGAGGCAATTGAAGACTGTAGGCTCCTTGATCCTGAGTTCTTTTTTTTTCACAAACACCGTAACGGTGGAGGGTTCGTGGGTCCCTCATCTCTGTATTAAAGACAAAAGATTGTATAAGACATGGCCGCGCCCAAAAGTGGCACGCCTACCCAAATCACGAGTAGTACACAGTCCGCGAAAGTCCCGGACTTCATCATCCTACTCCATACAAAATTTACAATTACAGGAGTTTCCATGACCTTCGAATGCGACCGATCGAGGAGACCAAAAATACTAACCATATTACCCCGTTCGCTTGCCGAATTACTCTTGATCGTCATCACAAATTCGGACATAGGGTGTTCCAATCTGTTCGAGGAGAATGGTGGCCCTAAGTAGCCTTGGTGCTGATTCTTCCTCGAAGTCTTGAGCCATCGGAGCTTCGCATCCCATTTGTGCTAGGAGGTTCGTTGCCTTGTTGCCGTCTTGGTGAACAAAGGAGGCTCAGCATCTACATTCGCGCTGGATGAGCCAAATCTTGGTTAGGATTTGCTAGACACTTGCTGCCGCCTGGTTTAATCAAGGCTTCCGCCTGGTTTGAATTTGTCTCGATCCAAATAGAAACATTATGTTCCCGTGCTCGGATTAGGCCCTGAAGAACGAGGGATAGTGCGAGGAAGGCCGACACCATTCGGCCCCGATGATCACGGAGAACTCCTCCACATCCTCCTCGATTTGCGGCTGGGCAAAAGATACCCTTGGTGTTGAGTTAGATACCATGGGGGTCCGAAGGCTGCCACTTTACTACCATAACCTTTTGCAACGGTGATCTGTTTCGAGGAGGAATCGTGCATGCGGTCGCACTCTTCACTCCCACGAAGTGCTTTGCTTTGAGCCGGCCACTTTCCACGCCTCTTTGGATATGCAATTGAACTTGCCAAATCTCGCTAAAGGCTCTGAACCGGGCTCCATTGTGGCGGCAGTTGTTCCGTTCTGCCCAGAAGAACCAGAAGATCACGCAAGGTATGACTCGCGCAAGGTGAACCTTCGACGATTGCCGAGTTCTTGTCGCCCACTTCTCAAGTCTCGTAGGGACGGAGTCGGTGGCAAGGATAGGTTCTGTATGACCCTCGAACCAGCTATCAAAGTACCTCCAGACCCGCGAGGCCCCCTGTCCCGCGACAAAAAGATGTTGAAGCGTCTCACACTCCGGTCGCTCATTGCAACAATGGCACTTAGAAGCAAGGCTAATATTTCTCCATTGGAGTTTTGAATCTACCGGGATTCTATTTGAGATGAGTCTCCACAAGAATATAGACATGGAACCCGTGAGGTCCTCATTCCAAATATCTCTAAGAGCGGGGATGACCGGCCTGCGGGCTCGGTTGGACTCCCAAGCCGATGCCACGGTGAAGTCTCCCTTACGATTAAGGGTCCTTCTTGGGATATCGGGATGGCCTGTCAGGATTGGCACACTAAAAATTTCCTCGATCACGTGTTGTGGGATACCTGCTTGGTGTTGTGCGATCCGGATCTTCCCACGGTCCCATTGGTCCTCACGCCAAAAATCTGCCACCCTTGCCATAGGACATCCTCTCGTATCCAAGCATAGTTCCCGAAGAGGTTTGTCTCCTAACCAAATGTCGTCCTAGAAAAGGATCTTCCCATCTCCTAAAATCCATCTCATGTTCGGCTGCGTTAGGGGCCACGCCGCAGTAAGCCGTCTCCAAGTAGGGCTATTGTGGCCCGAGGCGGCCGAGTCCAAAGGAGATTTCCTCGAACAATATTTGGCATACATGTGTGTTGCCCAAAGGGAGTTTTGCTCCCTGAATCTCCACCACAATTTGGCATTGAAAGCCTTCAGGACATCTTCAAAACGTCTGATTCCGAGACCTCCTTCGGCCGTGGGGAGACAAATTTGCTCCCATCCAATCCAATGCATTTTTTTCTTCCCCTCAACGGACCCCCAGAAGAACCTGGCCACCTGTAGGTACCCCCAAATAAAGGAAAGGGAATGAACCTTTGGAGAAGCCCCCTTCTGTCTCGATACTCACTGCCCAATCATCATTGTTTTCTGAAATATAAAAGTTACTCTTTTAAAGATTAATTTGCTGACCTGAGACGTCCGAATACACATTGAGGCACTCTATGAGCCTTCGGATTGACGCCGGTGAAGCTTGAGTGAAGATTATAATGTCGTCCGCATACGCCAAGTGGCTGACCTCTGTGCATCCCCGAGTTGATTTAAAAACCATGTCCTTTTCGCCAAGGATAAGTTTGTCCAACGCCCGAGAGAGATAATCTGCGGCAATAACAAAAAGAGCGGGAGGAGATGGGGTCCCCCTGCCGCAACCCTCGGGTTGATATGAAGAAACCCGACGGCGATCCATTAACCAAGATTGAGAACCAGAAGGAGCCGACGCACCTTTCGATCATGCTGAGCCATGTGTCCGGGAAACCCATGCCCCGCAACACCTTGATAAAAAACGGCCATTGGACCCGTTCATAGGCTTTTTCCATGTCAAGCTTCAGTGCCACATTCGGGGATGGCTTGTTTCTATAAAGCTCGTGGAACATTTCCTGGGCCAACAGGACATTATCATTGAGTAACCGGCCCTTGACAAACCCACTTTGAATCGGGGAAATCACCAGCGGCAGGAGAGGTGCCATTCTAGCCGAGAGGATTTTCGTGATAATCTTATTTGACACATTGCATAGACTAATAGGCCTAAAATCTGCCCAAGACTCCGGGTTGTCTTTTTTGGGCAACAAGACAATCATGGTGGAAGTGATGCTACTTGGGAGATATGCCCATTTAAAAAATTGTGCCACTGCCTCAACATCTTTTCTAATAATATCCCAGCACGTGTGATAAAAGGTGGCAGTGAATCCGTCTGGGCCCGGGGTACTATCCACCTAGATATTCCAAACCGCCCTTTTTACCTCGTCCTCATCTAGAGGGGAAACCAAGCACTCCCATTCCGTTGTTTCCGGTAGAGCGTGGAGGAGGTTTAGATCTGGTTCAGCAAGGTCGGGAGCCGTTGGGGCCAAGAGTCCTTGGAAGAAACTAACGGCCGAATCCCTCAACTCCTTCTCCTCTGAAAGTTGAGGAGCCCCCCGGCATCCGTAGGTAATTCCCAACTCTGTTTCACGATCTCGTTGAATTTCTCGTGCTTTATCCACATATTTTGGAAGCGGAAGGTGCTGCCCCGGGCCGCCCGTTGGGAGATTTTGCACCGCATAAGAATAGGGCCGTGGTCCGACGCGACCCTTGGTAAGTTTATTTTATTTTATTTTTTAATCAAACACACCCCAAAGGGCGGAGGGTTGAGGCGGACCCACACCTGTGCATTACCAAAACCATTGGTTACAAACAAACATACACCGAGTCGCCCAAAAGTGACGACTCGCCAAGGCATGACAAATTAGAGTACAACGAGGGCCTCCCTAACAACTAGAGGTGGTCATCTATATACTCTCAAAATCCAATTACCATTTGATACAACCTTTGTATCCCCAACACTTCTGTCCATCACCTAGCTAAGGCCCGCAATAGGGATACCTCCGCTAGGTACATGCCCTCCTGGCCCTCTATCTCCCGGTTGGGGCGCCCACATGCGACACTCATGGAGCTAAAGCTCGCGTCATTCGCACCCGATGGGACACTCCCAAATGTCACCGTAGCAGCATTCTCCTTCAAATGCCAATCATCCACTTGTGGAGCCTTGGTGTGCATATTGCCCTCATGCACTTTTCCTTTCCTCCTCCTCGACACCAATTGGAAGCCATCCTCATCCACATTTGGGTGACTCCTACTAGCCACTCTTGACTTCGACGATCCCGCACCCAATGTACCCTCGATGTACTCCGCGTGAATGTTACAATCTTTGGGCTTCACCAACTGTCCAATGGACGATGGAGTGCCATTCGCCTTTGGGCGCCACTCACGGTGGATGATCTTAGCGGTATGGCTTGAAAGGTTCTCCTTGTATGATGCTCGGCGACCCTTTTTTTTTTTTTTTTTTTTCATCCAAACACCTTCATGGTGGAAGGTTCGTGGGTCCCTCATCCCTATATTTCAAAAAGTGACGATTACAATACGTGGCCACACCCAAAAGTGGTGTGTCCTCACAAACTTAGGAGTAGTATGCGGTCCCAAGCCATAAACCCGGACCTCATCCTACACCATTAGGAGTCTCGGCGACCCTTGTCTACCCCGAGACTTCCTTCCCGCTGCATGGCAATCCTCTTTCTCATGCCCAACATGTTTACAATTACAACAAAACAATGGAATACGGTCCCATGCCACTTTGTACCTCGAGTCTTTGCCTCGGATATTAAGGATGATCTCTTCCGCCGGGGGAGTAGAGATGTCAACAATCTCTACGCAAATCCTTGCGAAGGAGAGTCGGCTTTGATGAATTGTGGCATGATCGGCTTGTAGTGGCTTGCCAAGGAGCTTACCGATTGCCAAGAGGGCCGATTCCTCATAGAGATGAGCCGGTATACCTAATATGTTACACCACACGGCAACAATTGGCGACTCAAAGAACGTGTCAAAATCCGGCGCCCACTTGAACACCCTCATCGGATGGCAATCAACATACCAATTCGGACTCCCATTAGGGCCATTTAGCACCTTAGCATAATCGGCCACCTCTTGAAATTGGAGTAAAATATGCTTAGCATTCAAGTATTTCCATGTGAATGCTCCAACTAGCCCCATGCCACTAAGACTTTTTTGAATTTGGGTTGTGGACGGGAGTGAATGGGAGAACTTCCCGACAATAGCTAGCCCTAGCTTCTCCGAGAGAAAATCCGTTTCAAAATCGGAAAAGGAGAGCGATGAGGTACCTTCAAAAGAGCCGGCTGTACCCAAAGGCTTGGTCTTGCCGTCGTCCAAGGGGATTGGCTCGGACTTTCGATTTGGGGCCGATGAACCCTCCACGGCCCTGGTCCCCCCGCGGTTGGAATGATTCGTTGCCGCCTTCCACACATTCGCCGGCGGTGCCAGCGTTTCCGGCGAAGATTTCGGCGGTGCCAGCTTTTCCGGTGACGGCTCCGGCGGTTGTGCCATGGGGGCACGGTCTTCCATGCATGCATCAGCCTCAAGGTGGAGGTAAGTAGCACATGGTATTTATTGCTTGTGAGTACAAATTGTCATTTTCCCCATTTGGAGCAACACCTTCTTCCCCATGCAAAGTGGTCTTTGTCTCTACCTCTTTTTGCAAGTCACATGATTCCAACACATCACATGCCACCCAATCATCTAGCCTAGGACCCATGTGATGTATTGTACTTGCACCGGTTGGGTGGTGGTCCAGCTCACTCCGGCTCGCCGGCGCCGGCGAAATTCTGGCCACCTCCTCGGAGTTGAGCATTTCCATTGCAATCTTCTTCTTCTTTTCTTCCATCTTTGCTGTCGACTCCTTCATCGGCTCAACTACCTCCCGGAAACCGGATTTGACTGGTGGGTCCACTAGGTCATCGTCCGAGATTCCGGCAGCAAAATACCGTTCATGGTCGAGAAGGAGTAAGTGACCCGTAGCTGCTTCGAAGGGGCCCGGCCTCGCCATTTGAGCAAACGTTCTCATCGTATACCCATCGGAAGGCTGCTCTCCTTCCGGCGACGCCGTCTCCTTATCATTTTTCCCAGCAAGTAGCTCCTCGGCCATTTCGAAGATCATTTTTTTCTTGATTCGACTAACCCCCGAAATAGTCTCAAGGCCTGTGCGTTTCAGCTCACGTCGGCCTCTCTCAGGGAAAGGAGTCCCGGCCCTCTTCGTCTTTGGCCGTGGGATGAAAGGGAGACTCCATTCCGGCGAGCGGGGTGATTGGATCGTGTGAGATGAAACCGTAGCAGCCTCAACCGCCGGTTCTCCGCCGGCCTTCACCATAGTCGTGGCTGAAGATTACATTTCACCTCCCTCAAAGGGGAGGGAGGGAGAGTGGACGAAATCTAGAGAGAAGGGAGAGCTTCTCTCTCTTGACTTTTTTTTACGACCCTTGGTAAGTTTGTGACTCTCAAAGCTTCAAAAAAGGTGGTCCAGTGCTCATTAACAAGGACTCTGTCCAACCTTTCGAATAGACCATTCTTCGCCCATGTGAACGGCGAGCCATCGAACCCAAGGTCAAAATGCCACAATCTTCAATTACCTCGGCAAAATCCACCATTTCTGCTTGCCTATTCGAGTCGCTTTCGACTCGCTTTCGACTCGATCTTGGGGGTTAAGGATCGTGTTAAAGTCCCCCAGATCAGCCAAGGCCTCCCGTGGAGTGTTTCAGCTAGCTCTCGGATCTGATCCCATAGCGGGTACCGATCGACCCTCGTACATTTTGCATAAACCGCCGTGATCTCGAGCGGGTGACTAAGCTCTGGTGATGTGTATCGGCCATGTATCAGCTGCTCCGCATCGTCTATTATTTCAAACGATGTCCCTTCTTTGTTGAAGATTCAAATTTTGCCTGAAAGGTTCGCCCCTCTAAAGCCGAACCCCAGGAGAGAAGAGTAGAAATCTGGGTTTGGCTGAGTGAACGGCTCCATTATCGCCATGAAGGAAATATTATGAGATGCAATTAGTCTTTTGATAACCTTGCGGGAGGATGTTTTCACGATCCCCCTAACGTTCCAAAACAGAAAATTAACTGACATGTTTACAAAGAAGAGATCTTACCCGATCGGGGGGAAGACCGCCCTTTGGAGGTTATCATCATGTCCTCGGCCTTCTCGATGCATGCACCTTCAAGGAGGAGGATGTTTCCATTTTGCTCGGAGTATTGTTCGGATGGGGCCGCTTCATCGCCTTCATCATCTTCCATCCCAAAAGCTTCATTTTCCATGAGGGAATAATATCGATTGGCACTAAGCACATTCCCATGGTCCACTGCAATGCAAGCATCACCCTCAGCTCCCCATTCTCCATTCTTGTGGCTTGCATTCGGTAGTGAGTTTGCCTTATAATGTGTCGGTCCTCCCCAATCCATCAACGAGCTTGGCATAATTAGATGGCTCCATGATGTCCGGGATTGGTGTGGGAGGTGGGGGGAAGTAACGTCTTGGATGGTGGGACGCGTTCGAGGTTGAGATCATTTCCATTTGGCCTTCTCACTGCATGTTCATTGTAGTTCTTCTTTGGTGGTCTCTCCCTTTTGCCGGTTGCATAACACACCGCCGCAACATGGCCCACATGTTTGCATTCGGCACAAAAGGATGAGATCTTGTCCCATTTAACTTGCTGGATTATTGTCCGACCACAAAGGTCTAGGATAAACTCTTCCGGAGGGGGCTTGGTGATGTCGATTTCCACACAAATTCGGGTGAAGGACAGCCACGTCTTGTTAGCGGTGGCTTGATCTATTTGGATTGGATTGCCGAGGAGTTTCCCAATTGCAAAAAGCGTCGATTGATCAAAGAGGTGGATCAGCAATCCAATGAGGTTACACCAAATAGCAGCAATACGAGACTCACAAAAGACGTCAAAATCCGGAGACCACTTGAAGACTCTCATTGGGTGCCCGTCCACATACCACACCGGAATATCTCTCGGGCCATTTAGTAACCGGGCATAGTCTCCAAGATCCTCGCATTGAATAAGAACATGCTTCGCATTAATAAACTTCCACGAGACACCCATCTTAAACTTCATATTACTAAGTGCTTTTTGGATTTGGAGGGCCGACGGGATGGAATGAGAAAATTTCCCCACCACCGCATGTCCCAAGTGATCGGCTAAGTGTTTTGATTCCGAACTAGAAATATAGATAGAGGGCATACCGTTGCTCGAAGAGATGAACCCCATGTCCTTAAGCTTCTCCGGTTCAAAAATTTGTGGGCCCTTCGGGTCTGGTTGTTGTCGAAGTATCTCGGCCATTGAGTTTGGTTTCTTTTGGTGAGCCTCTCTGCCTCCCGGCTGTGGGTGGACCGAACCCTCCGGCCCTTTCTCACTCATGTGCTCCTTCCCCGGTAAGACGGGGGTTGGGTCGGTCTCTTCACCTAGTTCGAAGGAGTTGCATAGTTTTCGGATTCGGACTTTCGCGAGAGGCAGGAATTGGTCAAGCGGGGCAACGTACGGATTTAGATGTGAGCTCCTTTCCTCTCCCATGTTCGTATCTCCGAGGAGAAGAAGAGGGGTTGATGTCGTCGGTTGTGTTGTCACCGGACCGTTAACCTCCATGGGGTCGCCGGAGAGGAGAGGTTGGGAGGTTACCCGGTCCAACACTTCGGCCGATTGAGGGTTAGCAAGGTGGAGGAGAGATACTTTTGGCGGTACTTGGGATCCCTCCCCAATGCTCTCACGTGATGTCTCAATGGGGTATGAGACAATATGCCTTTCTTGGCTGCATTTTGTGTTTATGCCCAAATCTGGCAAGTTGACCGCACAAACCTCAAGACGCTTTGGTACTTCGATCCCATCACCCCTAGAACCCTTAGGGAGTACGTTTACCTTGTCCACATGTGCAACGGTCAAGATCTCCCCTCCACTGAGCTGGCCGGCAATAACTTTCCGACTACGGCCGATGTTTAAGGATTCCGGCGGCTTTGTTATCGGGTCATCTTTCTCGAGAGTGCCTTCGGGGAGACTCGAACCCAACTTTGAAGTCGCCCTATTAACCGGACTATCTTCAACGCCATTGGTGTCGACCTCTCTAGCCATCCCGGATTCGATCTCTTCCGGGGGATCCGACCCGAAGTCGATTTTTTTTTGGATTTGTTTGTCATCCACAAACGGAGAGACTATGAACCGTTTCCTTCCTCCATCTTTCGTCGGCGGGGCGGGAGTGCTTTTCCTAGACCGAAGCTTGGCCGTGACGTTTTTGACGGTCATCTTGGGGTGCGATTTCTTCTCCTCCGGGGACTTCGACTTGGCCGAGAAGACCATGAGTTTGTTGGGCGAGGTTTCGACGTCGGATCTTGACGTGGGGTGGCAACGGGCGGAGCCAGCTAGTTCGCCAAGCCCGGGTCCGGGGGCGAGGGATGTGTTTCGGCCATTGCGGCCTTCCCGGAGCTCTCGGCTCTAGGTGAGCGGACGGGGTGAGGAGGTGGGGCTACGGTGTGCGAACTCTGGAGTTGCCGGCGTGGGGAGAAAGAAGGGTGACGGGGAGAGGGGAAATGCGTGGGATGACGGATTCTTAGAGAGAAGGAGGAGCGTCTCTCTCTAAAATTTTTGAGTCGACTACCCAAGGGAGATTATTCAACTTGATCCTGGGTTCGATGGGGAGGAATTCACATGGGCCAAAAATGGAAACTTTGAAAAATTGGATAGAGTACTTGTTAGTGAGGCTTGGACTAGGGCCTTCGAGGCTACTCGGGTTACGAACCTCCGTTGGGTCGCTTCGGACCATGGGCCAGTCCTCGCAAGATGCAAGACGCCGAACACTACCACCGGAGGCAAGGCTTTTAGGTTCCAGAACATGTGGATCCGACATGGAGGGTTCATGGCCGTAGTACAAAATGCATGGGAGGAACCCACGGGGGCGAGTGGAATCCTAAATATTCAAATCAAACATCCATACCAACCTCAAGGAAAAGGAGGAAGGAATTGCCTTGACCCAATCCAACTTCGAGGCAAGGCCAACAACAGAGAATATGGCGTTTAAAGCCTCCCGGAGATGCATTGAGGTCAGCCACCTAGCCTATGAGGATGACATAATAATATTCACACAAGCGGCGGCAACCCCCTTGCGCCGGCTCAGAGCCTGTCTCGAGAATTATGAAAAAGTCTCCGGCCAACAAATCAACCTCTCCAAGAGCAATTTCTATATCGCTGAAATCCATTACCTTTATCCGTAACAACATGGAGAATGGAAGACTCACGCCAAAACATTGGAGGGGAGTTCGGCTTGGAGTCGCCATCCCTAGCCGTGCCGAATGCCTAAGACCACTTCCGCTTGCAATGATGATCAAATGGGAGCCTCCGGATCAGCCTTGGATCAAACTAAACACAGATGGATCATACTTCGAGAGGTCTGGTAAGGCCGGGAGAGGGGGCATTATTCGGGATCATTCGGGCACGTTGATTTTGGCTTATGCCTTACCCCTCGAAGCACAATCACCCCTCGAGGCCGAGCTGCTTGCTATACAGCATGGATTAAAGATGGCCGAGGCCCTTGCGAAACCAATTTGGCTCCAGTCGGATCCCGAGCAAGCCATTAACCTTATCAAAGGGGCACAATGGGGCCCTGCCCATACTCGCCACGCCATGGCGCACATTGCCTTGCTAAAGCGCAGGCTCACCCTCCGAACAACTTTCATCCATCGGGAAGGCAACAAGGCGGCCGACTTACTTGCGAAGATGGGTACGGACATGATCTGCATCCAAACCTGGTCCGAACAAGATGCTCCGAAGGCCCTTATAGATATCGTCCGATTGGAGCAGAAGGGGACCCCGAATATCCGCGTTCGTGAAGATGGGGAGACTTAATTGATCACCACCATAGAGTATGCAGGTGTCGAGCCAGCCATGACACGACCCCGACCTACTCTTAAGTGCTTAGAGCCAAGTTTGATGTTTGTGAGTTGCATTTGATAGCTTTTGTTCTTGAGTTGGTTGTAATTGTTTTGTATTTTAGCTTCGATTAAGATCATTTGTAACCGAGAACTGTAACTGAAATTGTTGGATGATATATAGGGATGAGGGACCCTCGAACCCTCCACCGATAAGGTGTTTAAAAAAAAAAAACTCGATCCAAGCGGAAGGGGACTTCACTAGAGGCGCCTTCCCGTTCCTCTACCTCGGCGTCCCCATCTACGTGGTGTAAAGCGTACGGACATGTTCCTCTTTCTACGTGAAAAGATTGCAAGAAGGATCTCAGGTTGGGCACACCGACACTTATCTTTTGGAGGGAGGCTCACGCTGATTAAGAGCATCCTTGAAGCTATCCCCTTAAAACAACTTGATCAACAAATGGCCCGATTCTTTTAGGGATCTACGAGTGAGAGGAAGCGAACCCATTGGATTGGCTGGGACCAAATGTGTCGCCCTACCAAGGAAGGAGGTCTCGGGATTCGGAAAACTATGGAGGTTTTACGAGCCTTCAACATAAAACTATGGTGGCGCTTCCGGGAACAAAACTCCCTTTGGGCAAAATACATGATGGCAAAATATTGCTCCAACTCCACACCACTTACCTTGAGAACGCCGAGCAGTAGTAGCCCTACGTGGATGAGACTCTCTAGAGCTTGGACTCTCACGCAACCGCACATGAGGTGGCTTGTGGGACAAGGGAATATCTACTTTTGGGATGACATCTGACTTGACTACCGACCCATCAGCCTCTGTAATAATGTCTTAAACAAGATCATCACCATGGTACTCACGACTCGACTTTCCCCTTTCCTTCCACAGGTCGTTTCCCCAAACCAAAGCGGTTTCGTGAAAGGGCGGCTCCTCAATGATAACGCTCTGTTGGCTCAAGATATGTTCCATGAACTCGCAAGATGTTGTTCCCCAGCGCCTAATGTAGCGGTGAAGATCGACATGGCTAAAGCCTATGATAGGGTCCAATGGCCTTTCCTCTTCAAGGTGCTTCGACGAATGGGATTCCTGGACACATGTATCTCACTTATGGAGAGGTGTATAGGCTTGTGTTGGTTCTCGATCCTTGTCAATGGGGTACCCTCGGGATTCTTCAGATCAACACGGGGACTCCGACAGGGCGACCCGATTTCTCCCGCGCTGTTTGTGATTGCCGCGGATTACTTGTCTCGAGCCTTGGATAAGCTTATACTTGGCCAAAAGGATATGGCGTTTAAAGCCTCCCGGAGATGCATTGAGGTCAGCCACCTAGCCTATGAGGATGACATAATAATATTCACACAAGCGGCGGCAACCCCCTTGCGCCGGCTCAGAGCCTGTCTCGAGAATTATGAAAAAGTCTCCGGCCAACAAATCAACCTCTCCAAGAGCAATTTCTATATCGCTGAAATCCATTACCTTTATCCGTAACAACATGGAGAATGGAAGACTCACGCCAAAACATTGGAGGGGAGTTCGGCTTGGAGTCGCCATCCCTAGCCGTGCCGAATGCCTAAGACCACTTCCGCTTGCAATGATGATCAAATGGGAGCCTCCGGATCAGCCTTGGATCAAACTAAACACAGATGGATCATACTTCGAGAGGTCTGGTAAGGCCGGGAGAGGGGGCATTATTCGGGATCATTCGGGCACGTTGATTTTGGCTTATGCCTTACCCCTCGAAGCACAATCACCCCTCGAGGCCGAGCTGCTTGCTATACAGCATGGATTAAAGATGGCCGAGGCCCTTGCGAAACCAATTTGGCTCCAGTCGGATCCCGAGCAAGCCATTAACCTTATCAAAGGGGCACAATGGGGCCCTGCCCATACTCGCCACGCCATGGCGCACATTGCCTTGCTAAAGCGCAGGCTCACCCTCCGAACAACTTTCATCCATCGGGAAGGCAACAAGGCGGCCGACTTACTTGCGAAGATGGGTACGGACATGATCTGCATCCAAACCTGGTCCGAACAAGATGCTCCGAAGGCCCTTATAGATATCGTCCGATTGGAGCAGAAGAGGACCCCGAATATCCGCGTTCGTGAAGATGGGGAGACTTAATTGATCACCACCATAGAGTATGCAGGTGTCGAGCCAGCCATGACACGACCCCGACCTACTCTTAAGTGCTTAGAGCCAAGTTTGATGTTTGTGAGTTGCATTTGATAGCTTTTGTTCTTGAGTTGGTTGTAATTGTTTTGTATTTTAGCTTCGATTAAGATCATTTGTAACCGAGAACTGTAACTGAAATTGTTGGATGATATATAGGGATGAGGGACCCTCGAACCCTCCACCGATAAGGTGTTTAAAAAAAAAAACTCGATCCAAGCGGAAGGGGACTTCACTAGAGGCGCCTTCCCGTTCCTCTACCTCGGCGTCCCCATCTACCGTGGTGTAAAGCGTACGGACATGTTCCTCTTTCTACGTGAAAAGATTGCAAGAAGGATCTCAGGTTGGGCACACCGACACTTATCTTTTGGAGGGAGGCTCGCGCTGATTAAGAGCATCCTTGAAGCTATCCCCTTAAAACAACTTGATCAACAAATGGCCCGATTCTTTTAGGGATCTACGAGTGAGAGGAAGCGAACCCATTGGATTGGCTGGGACCAAATGTGTCGCCCTACCAAGGAAGGAGGTCTCGGGATTCGGAAAACTATGGAGGTTTTACGAGCCTTCAACATAAAACTATGGTGGCGCTTCCGGGAACAAAACTCCCTTTGGGCAAAATACATGATGGCAAAATATTGCTCCAACTCCACACCACTTACCTTGAGAACGCCGAGCAGTAGTAGCCCTACGTGGATGAGACTCTCTAGAGCTTGGACTCTCGCGCAACCGCACATGAGGTGGCTTGTGGGACAAGGGAATATCTACTTTTGGGATGACATCTGACTTGACAACGGCCCAGTCACTGACCTCAGTCTTGATGATAAGGGAAGACCAACCACCCGGGTCTCAAAGTTCATTAGAAACGGCACTTGGGATGAACCCAAGCTCCAACTCCTGCATGATCAGGCCGGCCTCCCACATCATATTATTGACCGCATCCTCAGCACCCCGATCCTTTAAGGCGCACAGGATATCCTGAGGTGGACCCTCTCTAAGCACGAGGAATTCACGGTGGCATCGATGTGGGACACACTTCGAGGGCAGAACCCGATCGTTCAAGGACTGGGTGACGTTTGGAAGGCGGCGGGACTCACTACTTCAATAGCCATCTTCATCTAGAGGCTTCTCTCCAATCGGGTGCCAGTCGATACAAAACTTAAGTGGCGGGAGATTGAACTAGCCTCTAAGTTCCAATGTTGCCTTCTTCGGCCGAATATTGAGTCCCTCTAACACCTTTTCATTCAGGATTATGGAGCTCGTAGAGTATGGAATGAGTTTGATGCGTGGTTTGAAGGGGCGTCCCCCCGCCTCTCAATCAATGATACAATCCCAACGAGAATTGAAATTTGGATGCGGAGATGCCACCAGCCGAATAAAAAGCACCTTAGCTGAGCCATTCCCTACCTCATCTTGTGGTTCATCAGGTCAGAAAGAAACAGGAGCCGGCACCAAGACACAAGGTTTAAACCGCACAATTTGGTATGACCAATTCCTCAAAATGTAGCACAAGTTAGAGGTTTTCGTGGTCTTGCAAGTTTTTATAGGATGTTTGTCAAGGATTTTAGTACAATTGCTGCACCTTTGAATGAGTTTGTGAAAAAGGATGTTTGTTTTTATTGGGGAGAAAAACAAGAGCATGCTTTTAATCTCCTTAAAGAAAAACTTACAACTGCACCAATTCTTTCTTTGCTTAGCTTTGTTAACATGTTCGAGCTTGAATGTGATGCATCTGGAGTAGGCATAGGAGCTGTTTTGTTGCAGGATGGAAAGCCAATCGCTTACTTTAGCGAAAAGTTGAAAGGAGCTCAATTGAACTATCCAACGTATGACAAGGAGTTATATGCTTTGGTTAGAGCTTTGGAAACATGGCAGCATTACTTGTGGCCTAGAGAGTTTGTAATTCATACGGATCATGAATCTCTCAAGTACTTGAAATGTCAAGGAAAGCTTAGCAAGAGACATGTTAAGTGGGTGGAATTCATTGAATCATTTCCCTATGTAATCAAATACAAAAAGGGAAAAGAAAACATTGTGGCTGATGCATTGTCTCGAAGGTACATTTTGATCACTACTTTGAGTTCTAAGTTGCTTGGTTTTGAGTTGATTAAGGAAATGTATGATAATGACCCGGACTTTTCTTCTATCTATTTATCTTGTGAGCATGCTGCATTTGACAAGTTCTATAGGCATGATGGCTATTTGTTTAGAGAAAATAAACTGTGCATTCCTAAAGGTTCTAAGCGTGAAAAACGTTTAAAAGGTGGAACAAGGAAGTTTTTGGGAATATACATGCCAACCTCAAAACTTGTGAACAGGATACCGGTTGACTCGATTTGAGAAGTATCAAACTCTAGAGAGAGATGCTCTCCCTTCTCTCTAGCAATTCTAGCTTTTGAACGGTAGTCCCCTCCCGACCACCCCACGCCGACATCCCTTTCACCTCCGACCACCACCCTCGCTCGTTTGCGGCCTCAACCACAACTCCGGCTTTGTCCGCTTAGTCACGAATCACGCCCCAACAACCGTGCTCCTCACTCGCCGCTACCCTTTGTCTACCTTCCCCGAACCTTGCCCTCGCTTGGAGTAGGAGCTCCCGGCTCGGCCATGGCGGACCCCCCACCGGACATTGCGACAAGCCCCGAGGAAGTGAAGACCATCCCGGACCAGCTCATGGTTTTTCGATCCAATGACAAAACTTCTCCTAAACCGACGGCCAAGGGCCTGAAAATGAAGGCCACCAACTCCCGGTTCAAGGTCCGAAAGTGCACTCCGGCCCCTTCTACCAAGGGCGACGGACGGAAGCATTTTATCCCCTCACCCTTTCCGGAGGACAAGCAACTCCGTAAGAAGCTTGTGTTCGATAAAGAAGATAGTCCCACCATCGGGTCTCCAAAATGCAAGAGTTCCATCTTTCCGGCGAGCCAACACATGGATGAAGTGGGGAACTCCTCACCTAAGGGCACCACGAATTCCAACACTAATGAGGAAGTCATATTGGAGGATGGATTTTCCATCGAAGACGGTACAACCACGGCGGCCGCGGTGGCGCCGGACTCTGACCAGCACACGGCCGGCGACGGGGTGCTCATCGGTGAAGATAGGGCCACACTTACACTAGGTCCAAGAGGCATGAGAGATAGTCCAAAGGAGGTACAATTGTCCTTGGGGGATGGGAAAGTCAAATTACCCGAAATGGAGCCAACAACAAACTTACTTTCCGAAAGTTGTTTGGTGGCTTGCCGAGCCGAGTCATCACGTGAACTACTAGCCGTTGAAGCCCATGTGCAGCCAAAGAAAGATTCCATCATGCAACTAGCAAATCTTGACATGCCGGAGATGCTAGACGCCATGGTGGCGCAGCCCCTCCTCGGAGACAAGTGGCCGGCGGACCATGCTGAAAATGCCGGACCGTACCTCGCCCTCCCATGGTCCACCGGACCAACCCCCGAACCACTCCCGGTGACAAATGGCCCATCGCTTGAGGATTTCCCCCCCCTTGAACGAGGCCGGACCCGCAAAATCCGAGACGCCTTCGAGAGCGGTCGGCTACGTCCGTGCCAACCCCCACAGCCGGACGCCGCACCACTTCGAGCCACGATTGGGTCCTCAGCCCCCGACAAGGCTGCCGAGCCGACCGAGTAGAAGGCCACGGATGCGGACGGGAGGCCGGCCAATGATGACACGACGATGGCCGACGTGTGCGAGCACCGTGGATCGCAAGCCTTGGCTAGATCAGAGCTACTAGGCAATGCGTGGGCGGCGCGGCACAAGGCCACATTGAGTAACTCCCGACCCGTAGGAAATGAAGATGGCGCGCGGAACACAAGCGCACCCAAGAGCATGGCTGATATGGTTCGGACGTCGCGGAACACCGAAGGGCCGAAAGTGTTTGAGCCGGATAACATTCCAAATATTGGCTTTGCGACCACCTCCAATGGCATTCCGGCAATCTACTTCTCCGGAGCGGAAGTCCAAAAGCTGGCCTCGAGCATTGGGCACGCCATTGTGGGTATGTTCTCCCACTCTATACCCACTTCATACCAAATACAAAAGGCCTTAGATAATATCAAATTTTATAGAGGATTTACATGGAAGTATATTAATGCTAAGCATATATTTGTTCAATTCGAGGATATGGCGGATTATGCCCGTTTGCTCAGTGGACCGAAAGGGACGCCGGTGTGGTTTATTGATCGGCACCCCATGAGGGTTTTCAAGTGGTCCCCGGATTTTGATGCGAATTGTGAGTCCCCGATCGCGGCAGTTTGGTGCAACATCATTGGCCTTCCAATTCACCTTTTTGATCACGCCGCCCTCTTTGCAATCGGTAAATTGCTTGGAAACCCGATACAAGTGGATCGCGCTACGGCCAGCAAGTCAAGACTCTCGTTTGCTCGCATTTTCATTGAAATTGACATCGCAAAGCCACCCCCCCGAGGAGTTCATTCTAGATATTTGTGGACGTGAGACGGTGCTAAAAGTAAAATGGGACAAGATCCCGACATATTGCATAGAATGTAGGCATGTTGGACATAAAAGTGAGGTGTGTTATGCGGCTGGTAATGTTGAGCGTCTCCCGAAGAGGAACTACAATAATGTAACACCGAGACAGCCACACCATGAGAGTCAAGGGGGAAGGAACAAAATGGAACAACCAAAGGAAATGGCTAGCACTAGCGAGTGAAAACATCAAAAGAAAAACAAAGCGCTGAAGGGGCAGCCAAAGGCCGGAACCTCGGCTATTGGTTCCGAGCCGAGGGTGTGGTCGGGCCCGGACATCATGGGCGAAGTGCATGGTAATTTTGACCTGGCTCCGGTGGCAAGCGTCCATGAAAGTGGTGAGAGTTCCTTTGGCCGAGATACCTTCGATAAATCCGTCGGAGTGCTTACTAGTTCTACCCACCGCGGAGGTGAATTCCATGGGGCCACGAATGGGTACACGCCCTCACGACGAGGAGCGTTTACTAGTTGGAAAGGGGGAACACGGGGAACGTCAAGGGGCCGAGGGTCCCAAGCAGCCCGAAATGTCCTAAGCTCCAACCAATACTTTTCTCTCATGGAGAAGGAAGATTTCCTAGAAGATGATGATGATGTGGAGGGGGAAGGAGATAAAGAGGGGAGCCCTCGAACCATCCCTTATGCCGGTGGGGAAGATCCCATGATCATGCATGAGGAGGGATACCTTGGAGAGGAACGACTACAAATGGTGGAATATCAGGGGGACCTTGCACGGTCACCGGGTAAGACTCTCCCCCATTAATCATGTCTGTCAACTTTATGTTTTGGAACGTTAGGGGAGTTGCTAACGCGCCTACCCAAAATGTTCTTAAAAGATTAATTAAGACTCATATTGTTCATTTTCTTGCAATTATGGAACCGCTCACAAGCCCCAACCCGGAGAAGTTCTCAAAGGCTCTGGGGCTGGTGTTCCAAGGATCGAATAGAAATGGGAAGATTTGGGTGTTTGTTGAGGAAGGGGCCAGCTTCGTGGCCGAGAGAGATACGGATCAGGTCCTATCCGGCCGCTTTGGATCTCCCCGCCTAGCTAGTCAATTGTGTGTCTCGGCTGTCTATGCAAAATGTACGAGAACCGAACGGCTTCATTTATGGGATGAATTGAGGGAGTGCTCTATACTCTTGGAGGGCACACCATGGATGATCGGAGGGGACTTCAACACCATTCTCCACCCGCGAGACAGAGTAGGAAGTGACACAAACCGCCAAGATGAAATGGTGGACTTTGCGGAGGCCATTGAGGATTGCAGGATACTAGACCCGGGCTATGATGGGTCGGAGTTCACGTGGGCCAAGAATGGCCTTTTTGAAAGATTGGATAGAATCCTTGTGAACGAACGATGGGCACAAACTTTGGAAACTACTCGGGTGACGAACCTGCCCCGGATTGCCTCGGACCACGGGCCTGTGTTGGTAAGATGTAAAGTGACAAGCAATAACAGCGGGGGTAGGCCATTCAGGTTCCAAAACATGTGGATTAGACACGAGGGTTTTAAGGATCTCGTTCGGGGAGATTGGATGCAACCGACGGAATCCGGATGCCTCCTCAATTTCCAAATCAAACTTGCACGGCTTAAGAGGACCCTAAAGGTATGGAACAAGGAGACCTTTGGGAACATCCATCTCAACCTCAGGGATATGGAGGTGAAAATCGCAATGGCCCAAAGCGATTTCGAAGAAAGGCCAACCCCGGAGAACAGGACAGAGATCAATAGATGCATCGCCGAGTACATTCGACTCCTTAAAATGGAGGAGGACTTCTGGCTTCAAAAGGCTACTCTAAGATGGCTAGGGGAGGGCGACAAGAACACTAAATTCTACCAAAGTTGGGTCAAGCAAAAAAGGATCCGCACGCGCATCCACAAGATCAATGTGGGTGGCCGGGAGATATCGGACGAAATGGAGATAAGAAGTTCGGCGGTGGAGTTCTACCAAGACCTACTGGCCCCGGGGCCTCTCGTTTTGTCCGAGCCAGATCTTGATTTGATCGATCAACTCCCACCCTTGGATGAAGTGGCTGCACTACCCGAGACACCATCCGCAGAGGAAGTTAAAAATGCTGTTTTTGATATCCACGGGGACAGTGCCCCAGGGCCGGATGGTTTCACGGCCTTGTTCTACCAGGCTTGTTGGGCGACGGTTGGGCCGGACGTGGTGGCGGCTATCGGCCAATTCTTCGGGGGTGCCTACCTCCCACGTAGCGTCACGGCCACAAACATTGTCCTCATCCCAAAAAAGCTTGTGTCGGAGTCGTGGAGCGACTACCGCCCCATTAGCCTGTGCAACGTCGTCAACAAGATTATCACAAAGATAATGTCGAAGAGAATGACTTCGCTCATCCCTATGGTTATCTCACCAAATCAGAGTGGATTTGTGAAGGGACGGCTCCTCAATGATAATGTCCTTTTGGCACAGGAGATGTTCCATGAGCTCTCGAGATGTGCGCCGGCCCCTAACGTCACGGTTAAGAT
The DNA here is from genome assembly GCF_004379255.2 of Salvia splendens. Classification (NCBI taxonomy): domain Eukaryota; kingdom Viridiplantae; phylum Streptophyta; class Magnoliopsida; order Lamiales; family Lamiaceae; genus Salvia; species Salvia splendens. The sequence continues at coordinate 19,850,293 of NC_056039.1, forward strand.
CGATATGGCCATGGCCTACGACCGAGTACAATGGCCCTTCCTTTTGAAAGTGCTACATCGGATGGGTTTCCCGGCCCCGTGGGTCTCTTTGATTGAGAGATGTGTGGGCTCGTGTTGGTTCTCGGTGCTGGTCAATGGCGCCCCCTCCGGGTTCTTTAAGTCCACCCGCGGCCTCAGACAGGGAGATCCAATATCTCCGACACTTTTCGTAATTGCGGCTGAGTACCTCTCGAGGAAATTAGACAAGCTCATTTTGAGAAAGAAAGAGATGACTTTTAGAGCTACCCGCCACTGCATGGAAATAAGCCACCTCGCCTACGCCGATGACATTGTGATATTCACACAAGCAGCGGAGGGACCTCTTAGGCGGCTGCGGACTTGCCTGGAGACATATGCCGGGGTTTCCGGGCAGCAGATTAACTTGGCAGGAGATGTTCCATGAGCTCTCGAGATGGGCTCGGTAACCACAAATGCATGGCGCTCAATGGCGGACCTGATCAAGGGAGCCCCCGATCCGAATGGACCGCAAGTGTTCGTGGCCGACAAGATCCAAACCATTGGATTAGCATCAGTCTCAAATGGGATACCATCAATCTACTTCTCGGGGCTGGAAATCCGGAAGCTTGCCGAAAACGTAGGGCACGCCATTGTAGGTAAATTCTCACACTCTATCCCGACAACCGGACAAATTCAAAAGGCTCTTAATAACATGAATTTTCAATGTGGCTTTACTTGGAAATACATTAATGCCAAGCACATTCTTATTCAATGCGAGGACTTGGTGGATTACGCAAGGCTCCTTGGTGGCCCGAAGGGGACGCCGGTGTGGCTCATCGATCGGCATCCAATGAGGGTGTTCAAATGGTCTCCGGATTTTGACGCCTATTGTGAGTCCCCGATTGCAGCAATATGGTGTAACCTAATTGGCCTTCCGATCCACCTATTCGATCAATCAGCCCTCTTCGCCATTGGCAAGCTCCTAGGGACGCCAATACAAGTTGACCGAGCCACCGCGAACAAGACAAGGCTCTCTCCTTTGCGCGCATTTGTGTCGAGATTGATATCACGAAACCACCCCCCGAAGAAATCATACTTGATATTTGTGGAAGAGAGACGGCCCAACAAGTTCGGTGGGATAAAATTCCAGCCTATTGTCGGGAGTGTAAGCACGTCGGCCACTCGAGCAATGTTTGCTATGCTGTGGGAAAGACCGAGAGGCCACCAAAAAGAAACTACAACAATGCAGCCCCCCAAAAAGCAAATCAAGATGGAAACGGTCCCACGGAAAAGCAAGCCAATTTGGAGGCCAAGCAAAATGATAACAATGAGTGGAGACGGCAAAGGAGAAACAAAGGAAAGGGATCACCCCCGAAAGCTAGGCAGAGTGGGGAGGAGTCGGTCTGGGAGGGTCCGGACATTGTGGGCAACCTTCAAGAAGATGATGGGCTTGGGAAAGGTCAACTTAACACAAGGCAGGTCCAAGGTGAGGAAGCCTACTAAATACTCAATGGGGCCGAGTCGATTAAAATCGAAAGATGAGGAATCAACGGGTGTGCCGTGGGAACATGGAGACACAAGCCGTCGGATGGCTTTGAGCTCCCGAGGTGGGTCAAGAGGGGGCTCGAGAGGGCGAGGGCGACATCCCCCATCAAACCAAGGAAGGAGTGAAGATGAGTGGACGGGCAATGTCATGAGCACAAACAAGTACTACTCGCTCATGGCTAACGGGGAATTTGACGTCGAAGCATGTGGCGAGATGGATGAGGAGGAAATGGATTTCCAAACCTTTGGTGCACAACCTAAGGATTCCTCGCAACAAGTTGATGCCGACAACCACTCGATGGATGATGACCATCAGATTGTCATATTCCAAGGAGGGCCTTCAAACCTTCCGGGTACGACCCTACCTTGTTAATCATGTCTTACAACCTCATGTTTTGGAACGCTAGGGGAATCGCTAATGCGCCGACCCAAAACATCCTCAAAAGATTAATCAAGTGTTATAATGTCATGTTTCTTGCAATAATGGAGCCACTCACTAATCCCGACCCGGATCGGTATTCCAAGGTGCTGGGACTAAATTTCAAAGGATCAAATACGTCTGGTAAGATATGGGTATTCGCCGAGGAGGGTGCCAACTTCATCATTGAGAAGGACTCGGACCAAGTCCTACACGGAAGGCTTACTTCGCACCGCATGGCGAATCATATCTCCATTTCGGCCATCTACGCTAAATGTAGTAGGTTGGAGCGACACCCTCTGTGGGATAAAATGAGGGAGATATCATTCAGGACGGAAGGAACCCCGTGGCTGATTGGAGGGGATTTTAATACGATCCTTGCACACGAAGACAGGGTTGGTAGTGAAACCAACCGGCAAGCAGAGATGATTGATTTTGCCGAAGCAATTGAAGATTGCCGGCTTTTGGACCCGGGATTCGATGGTGCGGAGTTCACTTGGGCTAAAAATGGCTTGTTTGAGAGGTTGGACATGCTGCTTGTTAATGAGGCATGGTCTAATGCGTTTGAGGCAACAAGGGTGACTAATCTCCCAAGGGTTTCCTCGGATCATGGTCCGATTCTTGCAAGGTGTAAGATGCCGAGGCTTCCCTCCGGGGGCAGCGCCTTTCGTTTCCAAAACATGTGGGTCCGGCATGAAGGCTTCCTGCAGCTTGTGCAGAATATTTGGGCTCAACCAACAGAGGCGAGTGGGCTATTGAATCTCCAAACTAAGCTTGCTAGGAGCAAAAAGGCCCTCAAGGCGTGGAACAAGGAGGTTTTTGGCAACATTCACGCCAATCTCAAAGGAATGGAGGAAAGAATCGCGCAGGCTCAAGCCGACTTTGAGGCTGAGCCAACGCCACACAATAGATCCGAGATCAACAAAAGCATTGCCGAGTACATCCTCCTTCTGGATGGAGGAGGACTTCTGGAGGCAAAAGGCGGCTCTAAGGTGGCTAGCAGATGGAGATAAGAATACCAGATTCTACCAAAGCTGGGTGAAGCAGAAGAGAGTTAGACTCCGAATTCACTCTATCAATGTGAATGGCCGGGAGATTGCAGATGAAACTGAGATATGGCACTCGGCGGTCGAATTCTTTCGGAGCCTTCTCGCCCCGGAAACCCCGGACCTTGATCTTATTCAACAACTCCCCCCCTCAACGGATCTTGAGGAGCTACACTACCCACCGAACTCTGAGGAGCTGAAGAAAGCGGTTTTTGAGATCTCCGGGGACAGTGCTCCAGGTCCGGATGGCTTCTCGGCCGTCTTCTACCAAACATGTTGGGGGATTCTTGGAACGGATGTGGTGGAAGCCATAAAACAGGTCTTTCTTGGGGCCTACCTCCCTCGGAGCGTTACGGCCACAAACATTGTCCTTATCCCAAAGAAGGCCTCGCCCGAGAAATGGGCCGATTATCGCCCCATAAGCCTTTGCAACGTCCTCAACAAGATTATTACAAAAGTTCTAACCGCACGCCTTGCGCCTTTTTTGCCACAGGTTATCTCCCCGAACCAGAGTGGATTCGTGAAGGGGAGGCTCCTACATGACAACGCCCTCCTCGCCCAAGAGATGTTCCACGAATTAGCAAGGTGCTCCCCTGCACCGAATGTGGCCATTAAGATCGACATGGCCAAGGCATATGATAGAGTGCAATGGAGCTTCTTGATCAAGGTGCTTCGGCGCATGGGTTTCTCGGATGCGTGGATCGACCTGATTGAAAGGTGCATTGGTTCTTGTTGGTTCTCGGTCCTTATTAACGGTGTCCCAACTGGATTCTTCAAATCTACTCGGGGGCTCAGACAAGGAGACCCCATCTCCCCGGCGTTTTTTGTGATTGCCGCAGAGTATCTCTCCAGGGCCCTCGACAAGCTCATCCTTGGTAAAAAAGAGATGACCTTCAAAGCGGCCAGGAGGTGCATGGAAATCAGCCACTTAGCATATGCCGATGACATTATTACCTTCACTCAAGCAGCTGCAACCCCATTGCGTCGGCTTAGAGAGTGCCTTGACGGCGGGTATGAGAGAGTCTCCGGGCAGCAGATCAATCTAGCAAAAAGCAATTTCTATATTGCTGAAGCGCACGAGCATTGGGCGCATGAAATCCAAAACGAAGGAGGCTTTGCTCGGGGGTCCTTCCCATTCCTCTATTTGGGGGTCCCTATATACCGTGGAGTCAAGAAAACCGAAATGTTCATGTTCATTCGAGAGAAGATCGCTAGAAGGATTTCCGGATGGGCGCATCGTCATCTATCTTTTGGAGGAAGGCTAACTCTCATTAAGAGCACTCTTGAGGCAGTTCCTATCCACATCTTCCAAGCCATTGAGCCCACGGCCGGAACCCTTAAGCTACTCGATCAGCAATTGGCTCGCTTCTTTTGGGGCTCGACGACTGAGAAAAAACGGACACATTGGATCAGCTGGGACCAAATGTGCCTCCCCACCAAGGAGGGAGGGCTCGGGATCCGAAAGTTCACAGAAGTTCTAAGAGCATTCAACATTAAACTCTGGTGGCGGTTCAGAGAACAGAACTCTTTATGGGCCCGGTACTTGATGAGAAAGTATTGCGCCAATTCCTCGCCACTTTCGCCAAGGATCACGGGAAGGAATAGCCCGACATGGAGGAGGCTGGCCAAAGCTTGGGCCCACGCTCACCCGCACATTCGTTGGATTGTTGGTCAAGGTAAGATCTACTTCTGGGATGATATATGGCTTGGCAACGTCCCTCTTAGGGGGCTATGTTTCGACGAGAGGGGCAGCCCTACAACGATTGTCTCGGATTTTATCACGGATGGTGAGTGGGACGGTCCAAAACTCCAAGTTCTCCACGACCAGGCGGGCCTTCCCCAACAGATCATTGATCAAATTTGCAAGACCCCGATACTCCCCGGGGAGCCGGACATCCCACGATGGACGCTCACGAGGCGAGGAGATTTCTCGCTAGCCTCGACCTGGGAGACGGTCCGGTCGCCTCAACCCATCATCCAAGGGCTCGAGGAGATTTGGACGGCTGGCCTCACAACTACCATCGCTATCTTCAATTGGAGGCTCATATCTAACCGCATCCCTGTTGACGCAAAGCTGCAATGGCGCAAGATTGAACTCACATCCAAATGCCAGTGCTGCCCACACGGGCCTAGTACCGAGTCTCTCCAACATCTCTTCATTCAAGGAGTAGGTGCAACAAGAGTGTGGAGGGAATTCGACGGGTGGTTCGAAGGCTCGGCCCCCACTCTCGTGGTCAATGACACGATCCCAACAAGAATTGAGGTATGGGCGAGAAGAGTGCAGCAGCCGGGAAGGAAGCACCTCAGCCGAGCCATGCCTTACCTTATCTTCTGGTTCCTCTGGGCAGAGAGAAATAGAAGCCGCCATCATGATGTTCAATTCAAACCGAGCAATGTGATTTGGCAAATCCTCACTTTCGTCCGAAACAGCATGGCCAATGGGAGGCTTAAGCCAAAGCATTGGAGAGGGGTTAGGCTCGGAGTCAGTATCCCAAGCCATGCCGAACCTCAACGGCTACCGCGACTCGCTATGATGGTTAAATGGGAACCACCGGATCAGGCCTGGATCAAACTTAATACGGACGGGTCCTTTAATGAAGCAACAGGAAAAGCTGGGGGAGGCGGCCTCATTCGAGACCATTTGGGTAAGGCGCTCGTCGCCTATGCGCTCCCTCTCGAAGCACATTCACCACTCGAAGCCGAACTACTCGCCATGCACCACGGCTTGATGCTGGCCTCGGAGCTTGAGAAACCAATTTGGCTCGAATCGGACGCCGAGCAAGCACTCAATCTCATTAAAGGGCCAAGTTGGGGGCCTGCTCACACTCGCCAAGCCATGGCCCACATGACCTTACACAAGCGTCAACTCACTCTCCGAACTACCTTCATTCACCGTGAAGGCAATAAGGCGGCTGACTTACTTGCGAAGATTGGTGTCGACTTGAGTCACAGTCGAGTCTTGGAGGCCCAAGACTTACCGAGAGACGTCCAAGATGTCATTCGAATGGAACAATTAGGGATTCCGAACTTCCGAGTCCGTGCCGAGGAAGATGCTTAGGAGGACACCGTAGAGTAGGCGGGTGTCGAGCCATTTGTGACACGACCCCTACTTACTCTTGTGGTGATTTGGCCTTTTGATTATCCTTGTTTTGGTTGTAATAGTTAGTTGTAATAGCAGCTTGTAGCCCTAAGCCTCGAGCTAGGCTAATTGTAACCGAGAAATATTTTGCTATATAGGGATGAGGGACCCACGAACCCTCCACCGTTAAGGTGTTTGACTAAAAAAAAAAAAAAAGAATAGATCAATACCAGATGGCTCGTGATACCAAATGATATGGATTGGGATAGGACGAAGGACCCGTTGGATATATTGATCCAAGAACCCACGTATAAGGTTTGGCAGCGGACTCTCCCTTGATTGATAATCTGGTTTGATCCACTTCCAGAGCTTGGAAAACCTCGACCCGTTGGCTATATGATCAGCCAAGAACCTCGGTATGGTTGAACGCCACAAGAACTTGCTCAAAGTATCTTGATAAGTTCCAAACAAGTGAAAAACTCTACAAAGAGAATTCAACTCACAAGACAAAGTCTATTTTCGTATTTGATCAATGGTGTCCTCAAATGACATGCTTACAAGCCTATTTATAGGCTAGAATGGACTCTTGAAAGTCTCATATCATTAGTACAACTTAAGACCTTTAGAATGACTCATAATAAGTGAAAAGTAACTCCTAAACTATTGGTGTGACTTTAGGACATCTAAAGTCACTTATTTAACTCAAAAAGTAACTTAAAAATGACTCTTCATTTTGGTTGCTCCAACTTGGACGAAAATGCATCATGTATCTTCAATTGGGGCCTCCAAAATGTGATATATAGTGACTCAAAACTTCATGCATTGGGCTGCCCACTAACTTGAATAATATTCACCATTTGGCCCAATGTAGATTGGTGTTGGAATTGGGCTTTTATTTCATCAACTAAAAGCATCATGGACTCCTTTATCTTCTTAGCTCTAGCTCTTGTAATTGGTCCACTTTGAATGAACAATGGATCCATCTTCTTGTCCTTGTAGATCAGCTTGGATGTAGCTCCATCATTCCCTTCTTCTTCAATAGGATTCGTCCTCGAATCTAATTCACCAACATAAGGAGATAAATCAGAAACATTGAAAGTACCACTTACATTAAACTTACCAGGTAAGTCAAGTTTGTAAGCATTATCATTGACTTTTCCAATCACTTGGAATGGTCCATCTCCTCTTGGCTGCAACTTAGACTTTCTTTTCGAAGGAAATCTCTCCTTTCTTATATGCAACCAAACCAAATCTCCCGGCTCAAAGATGACTTGTTTCCGACCCTTGTTGGCTTGCTTTGCATATTGTTCTGTCCTCTTTTCAATGTTGAGTCTTACCCTTTCATGCAATCTTTTCACCATTTCGGCCTTAGCTTTTCCATCAAGACTTGCACGATCTTCAATAGGTATTGGAATCAAATCTAGTGGGCTCAATGGATTAAAACCATACACAACTTCAAATGGAGAAAAGTTAGTAGCATAATGAACACTTCGATTATAAGCAAATTCAGCAAAAGGTAAGCATTCCTCCCAACTTTTCAAGTTCTTTTTAACTAAAGTTCGTAGTAATTGAGACAAATTCCTATTAACTACTTCAGTTTGTCCATCAGTTTGTGGATGACAAGTAGTAGAAAACAAGAGTTTAGTTCCTAACTTATTCCACAACACTCGCCAAAAATGACTCACAAATTTAGCATCTCGATCACTCACAATTGATCTAGGAACACCATGCAAACGGACAATTTCTTTAAAGAACAAATCAGCGATATGAGATGCATCATCAGTTTTGTGACATGGAATAAAATGTGCCATTTTTGAAAACCAATCAACAACCACAAAAACTGAATCTCTACCTCTTTTTGTTCTTGGCAAACCAACAACAAAGTCCATTGAAATATCCTCCCAAGGTGCACTAGGAATTGGAAACGGTTTGTACAAACCATGTGGGTGTGATTTAGACTTGGCTTGCATGCAAGTTATGCATCTTTTACAAATTCTTTCAACATCCACACGCATTTTAGGACAAAAGAAATGTTCATGCAAAACATCCATTGTCTTATGGACTCCAAAATGCCCCATTAAACCACCACCATGTGCTTCACGCACAAGCAATTCACGCATAGAACCTTTAGGAATGCACAGTTTATTTTCTCTAAACAAATAGCCAACATGCCTATAGAACTTGTCAAATGCAGCATGCTCACAAGCTAAATAGATAGAAGAAAAGTCCGGGTCATTATCATACATTTCCTTAATCAACTCAAAACCAAGCAACTTAGAACTCAAATTAGTGATCAAAATGTACCTCCGAGACAATGCATCAGCCACAATGTTTTCTTTTCCCTTTTTGTATTTGATTACATACGGAAATGATTCAATGAATTCCACCCACTTAACATGTCTCTTGCTAAGCTTACCTTGACCTTTCAAGTACTTGAGAGATTCATGATCCGTATGAATTACAAACTCTCTAGGCCACAAGTAATGCTGCCATGATTCCAAAGCTCTAACCAAAGCATTTAACTCCTTGTCATACGTTGGATAGTTCAATTGAGCTCCTTTCAACTTTTCGCTAAAGTAAGCGATTGACTTTCCATCCTGCAACAAAACAGCTCCTATGCCTACTCCAGATGCATCACATTCAAGCTCGAACATGTTATCAAAGTTAGGCAAAGAAAGAATTGGTGCAGTTGTAAGTTTTTCTTTAAGGATATTAAAAGCATGCTCTTGTTTTTCTCCCCAATAAAAACAAACATCCTTTTTCACAATTTCATTCAAAGGTGCAGCAATTGTACTAAAATCCTTGACAAACCTCCTATAAAAACTTGCAAGACCATGAAAACTTCTAACTTGTGCTACATTTTGAGGAATTGGCCATTCTAAAATAGCTTTCACCTTCTCCTTTTCCATTTCAATCCCATTAGCACTTATAACAAAACCAAGAAAAACAACTTTATCCATGCAAAATGAACACTTCTTGAGAATGCATACAATGATTCTTTTCTTAAGGTGTCCAAAATAGCATGGACATGGTTAAGATGTTCATCCACATTTTTGCTATAGACAAGAATATCATCAAAATAAACAACCACAAATTTTCCAATGAATTTTCTCAAAACATGGTGCATCAATCTCATGAAAGTGCTTGGTGCATTAGTTAAACCAAAAGGCATGACTAACCACTCATATAGACCAAATTTTGTTTTAAAGGCTGTTTTCCATTCATCTCCTTCTCTAATGCGAATTTGATGATAACCACATTTCAAATCGATCTTACTAAACACAACAGATCCATGCAATTCATCAAGCATATCATCTAGCCTAGGAATAGGATAGCGATACTTTACAGTGATTTTGTTGATTGCTCGACAGTCGGTGCATATCCTCCATGATCCATCTTTCTTAGAAACAACAATTACCGGCACAGCACATGGACTCATGCTCTCACGGATTTTTCCTTTCTCCAACAACTCTTGCACTTGCCTTTGACTTTCCTTAGTCTCTTCGGGATTGGCCCTATAGGCTGGTCGGTTTGGTAGAACTGCACCGGGAACAAAGTCAATTTGATGTTCAATACCTCTTAATGGAGGTAATCCACTTGGTTCATCCTCGGGAAAGACATCCTCGAATTCTTGTAAAAGAGACACAAAAATACTTGACAAAGAAGTGGTTAATTAGTTAGTGGTAAACAAACACTCTTTGTACACTAAGATGAAAACACTCTTTTCTTTAACTATTGCACTCTTTATTTCTTTTGCTCTCACATAGAAATTCTTTTTTTATTTTCCCTCATTCTTACTTTTCTCTCGACTCTTTTCACTCGACTCTTTTTCAATGCCCTCGCTTTTTTTTCTCTCAACCTCACGAGCTCTCCTTGCTTGAGATAATTTCTGTTGATCTTCTTGAACTTGTTGAGGTGTCAAAGAGACAAGCATGATAGACTTGTTGTTGTGCTTGAAGGTGTAGTGGTTGTGAAATCCATCATAAGTCGCTCTACGATCAAACTGCCATGGCCTCCCCAAAAGAATGTGACTAGCATGCATTGGTACAACATCACAAAGAACATCATCTTTATAATTTCCAATTGAAAACGTAATTAGAACTCGCTTAGTCACTCGAATTTCTCCACATTCATTAAGCCATTGTAGCTTGTACGGATTAGGATATTTTTCCGTTGTTAAGCTCAACTTTTCCACCATTTCAGAACTTGCAACATTTGCACAACTACCACCATCAATAATCATTATGCAAAGTTTACCTTGGACCAAACACCTTGTGTGGAAGATGTTCTCCCTTTGTTGATCATCATTTCTGTTTTGCATGTTTAGAGCCCTTCGAACGACCAAAAGTTCTCCATGTTCTGGTCCAATCTCCTCCAATTGTTTATCCTCCTCCTCATCATCATCATCTTCACGTTCACTTTTTTTTTTGATTAGCATATGTAATTGCTACCATAAGCTCGAAACTCCAAATAATGTCAACAATTTATGAGTTTTGGCAATTAACATACTCCTTTAGCATGTGATTTTTATTATCACATAGTACACCAAGAACTTTACATCATCAATGATGCTGAAAGCAAGAAAAACATTATAATTTCCGACGAGGAGAAGTGAGAAATCATCAAGCGACATTCATGTCAAGGAGCTCTGTCGTGTCGTTATAACAAGTACTCCACAGAGCTTCAATCGCCTCTTTTGCTGCTACTCCGGAGCAGTTTGGGTTTGCAGTTAATGACTGCATCGCTCTTCGCTTCACACATTCAGGCTCATGATCCCTCATCTTTACATAACCACGGAGAAGCTCATATTTACAATGGCAGTTTCACTTTCAGATTCTATCTCTCCATTTGGCTTCAAAATCATCACCCTTTTGTTTGGACATTGAGATGCAATGTGTCCAACACCTTGACCACCAAAACATTTGATATCTCTATTTCGAGTAGAAGTAGAAGTAGAAATACCTTTACCCTTCTCAAATTCTTTGGACTTGGATGTCGACGCTTCATTTTGGGGTTTAGAACCTGCCCCAAAATTGGATTTGGATGAAGTCCACTCTTTTGTCCTTGAAGAATGAGAACTTGTTGAAAAATTCTTTTGGATTGTTCCCTTCTTCTTCAATTGTCCCTCCACCTTCATGGCCATATGAACCATGTCCTCCAACTCCACAGTGTTGAAGCTCTACAATGTTTGCAATCTCCCTATTCAGCCCACATAAGAATCGAGCCATAGTTGCTTCTCTATCTTCTTCAACATTTGCCCTAATCATGGCAATCTCCATGTCTTTGTAGTACTCATCAACAGATTTAGTACCTTGTTTCATAGATTGTAATTTTTGATACAATTCACGAAAATAATGAGAAGGTACAAATCTCTTACGCATTATGCTTTTCATTTCTTCCCAAGTCGAAACCGGTCTTCCTCCATATCTCCTTGTACTAGTTGTCAATTGATCCCACCAAACTATAGCATAGTCAGCGAATTCAATAGCAGCAAGTCTAACCTTTTTCTCCTCGGAATAGTTGTGACATTCAAAGATGAGATCCACCTTTCTCTCCCACTCCAAATAAGCTTCTGGGTCACTCCTTCCTTGGAATTTTGGGATCTTCAGTTTGATGCTTGTCAAATCACCATCCACTTCATTTGTACGCCCTCTTCTACCGTTTCCACGTCTCTCATTTCGATGCCTATATGAAGCATCATCTTCTCCTCCACTCTCTTCCTCCTCGTTATTATTTTCATTTGTTGCCTGAACTTCTAGCCTCTCCAACCGCCCTGAAACACTTTCCAGAATCCGTGCAAACCTTGCAAATTGTTGTTGCATGGCTTTCAACGTAGGATCAACTGGAATATGATCGTCAGTAGAATCCATCCTCACAGTTCACTCGTGTATCACACAAAAAATAAACCTCACAAAACACTCGTGTATATCACTCGTTGGCTTTTACCTCCCCTCAAATAACCTCACCTCTCAAGCCTTTTACCACTCTTGCTCTTTTGCAAAGAAAACACAAGTATAAAACAAATCAAGAACAAACAAGAACAAATAGCAATCAACCAACTTTAGCCCTTGAATGAAGGATGAAAGGAAATGGTCGAGAAAATGATGTGAAAAATGTATTTGGGTTTTTTTTTTCTGGTTTTTTTGTTTGCTTCTTTTTGTAAAGCAAAAAAAGATAATGGATAAAAGAAGGTAAAGATGTTTACTATATGTATTTTTTTTAGGCCCATTTTTTTTCTTTTTGCAACAACTAGATAAAATGAAGATAAAGTAGTGCTAGCCTTTCTCACTTTTTTTTTCGATTTTTTTTTTTGAAACTAAGATATGAATGTAAGGTAAAGCTAAGAATAGATCAATACCAGATGGCTCGTGATACCAAATGATATGGATTGGGATAGGACGAAGGACCCGTTGGATATATTGATCCAAGAACCCCACGTATAAGGTTTGGCAGCGGACTCTCCCTTGATTGATAATCTGGTTTGATCCACTTCCAGAGCTTGGAAAACCTCGACCCGTTGGCTATATGATCAGCCAAGAACCTCGGTATGGTTGAACGCCACAAGAACTTGCTCAAAGTATCTTGATAAGTTCCAAACAAGTGAAAAACTCTACAAAGAGAATTCAACTCACAAGACAAAGTCTATTTTCGTATTTGATCAATGGTGTCCTCAAATGACATGCTTACAAGCCTATTTATAGGCTAGAATGGACTCTTGAAAGTCTCATATCATTAGTACAACTTAAGACCTTTAGAATGACTCATAATAAGTGAAAAGTAACTCCTAAACTATTGGTGTGACTTTAGCACATCTAAAGTCACTTATTTAACTCAAAAAGTAACTTAAAAATGACTCTTCATTTTGGTTGCTCCAACTTGGACGAAAATGCATCATGTATCTTCAATTTGGGCCTCCAAAATGTGATATATAGTGACTCAAAACTTCATGCATTGCCCACTAACTTGAATAATATTCACCATTTGGCCCAATGTAGATTGGTCTTGGAATTGGGCTTTTATTTCATCAACTAAAAGCATCATGGACTCCTTTATCTTCTTAGCTCTAGCTCTTGTAATTGGTCCACTTTGAATGAACAATGGATCCATCTTCTTGTCCTTGTAGATCAGCTTGGGTGTAGGTCCATCATTTTGAGGCTCGACAAGTGAAAGAAAACGGACCCATTGGATCAGTTGGGACCAAATGTGCCTTCCCACCAACGAGGGAGGGCTCGGAATTCATAAGTTCACGGAAGTCCTTCGAGCTTTCAACATCAAACTTTGGTGGCGCTTCCGAGAACAGAGTTCCCTATGGGCACAATACATGATGCAAAAATATTGCGCCTCATCATCGCCACTCTCCTCGAGAACATCGGGCAGAAATAGCCCAACGTGGAAGAGACTGGCCAAAGCTTGGGTTCATGCTCACCCGCACATCCGGTGGCTAGTTGGGCAAGGACATATCTACTTTTGGGATAATATATGGCTCGGTGACACTCCTTTTAGGGGGTTTTGTTTTGATGAGCGGGGCAGCCCCGCGACGACCGTCTCGGAATTCATCAACGATGGTGCATGGGATATCCCTAAACTACAATTGCTTCGCGACCAGGCCGGCCTTCCACAGCAGCTCATCGAGCAAATTTGTCAAACCCCGATCATTTCCGAGGAGCCGGACATCCCGAGATGGACGTTATCCCGGCGAGGGGACTTCTCACTGGCCTCGACTTGGGAAACGATCCGGACGCCAAGGCCCATCATCCAGGGACTTGAGGAGATTTGGAAGGCTGGTCTCACAACCACAATCGCCATTTTCAATTGGAGACTCATGTCTAACCGAATCCTATTGACTCAAAGCTCCATTTTCAACCACAAACGTCCAAATGCCAATGCTGCCCACACAAGCCTAGCACCGAGTCCCTCCAACAGCTTTTCATTCAAGGTGCCGGTGCGATTAGAGTGTGGAGAGAATTTGATGGGTGGTTTGAAGGCTCGTACCCCCTCACGGCTTGAATGATACTATACCTACAAGAATTGAAATGTGGGCGCGAAGAACGCAACAGCCGGGAAGGAAAAACCTCAGCCGGGCCATGCCTTACCTCATCTTTTGGTTCCTCTAGGCGGAGAGAAACAGAAGCCGGCATCAAGAAGCCCAATTTACGACGTGCAATGTGATATGGCAAACCCTTACATAATGATTGGGGATTTGGGTGATTACGCTCGGCTACATAGTGGCCTGAAAGGTGATTAGTGCTCTCTCTTCTCTCTAACTTCTCTCTCTAAAAGTTCCACCCTAGTGTCTAACGGTTTTCCAACCTACACCGGCCACCCGCCTCCCACCGCAGGTTATCCCCCGCACCCTCACGGAGCGCCACGGCCTGCTCCCCCACCGACCACCCCAACACCTCGCTTCCCTCCTCCACTCTGACCACAACACTCCGAGCAAGAAGATGAAGCAAAAAGCCACAAAACTCAAAATGAGGAAAAGCACGCCGGCTCCTCCAACTAAAGGGAATGGTCGGAAAAGGTTTGTTCCTTCACCCATTCCGGAGGACAAACAACCTTGTTAGAGGCTCGAGTTCGGGTACAAAGAGTCATCCCCACCCGGGAGCCCTAAGTGCAAAGGAACCATCTTCCCGGCGAGCCCGTCGAGTGAAAAGGGGGACAACCGCCGGCGGGATGAAATAGAGAGTGCATCGGACAACAAGGAACGCCAAATGGTCATTGCTAATGCGGTCCTATCGACCATGTCCGCCAAAAATCAAAATTCCTATCAGGACACCAGTTAGGCAGCCAGCGACTAACATGCCGTCGAGGAGGAGGACGTGACCCTTCTGGATCATGACAAATCACAAGTACATGCGGCAGCCAAAGCAAAAGGTACATTGGAAGTAGTGGAAGTCAAATTACCCGAATTGGAAGTGGGAATAAAAACTCTTTTTGAAAGTGGCTTGGCGCCAGGACAACTTGGAATGTCACGTGATGTCCTAGCCGTTGGAGGGCTAATGCAGCCAAAAACAACTCATCTCCTACACCTTGCAGCCTTGGATTCGGCGGATATGCTAGACACCATGACCGCTCAACCACTGCTCATCGCCGGCCAGTCGGAGGATGCGCACATGGCCGATGGAACTCACTTCTCTTCCCTTCCGGAGTCCGAACAATCCTCGCTAGCTCCTACGGGTGCTTACATCCCCACCTTTGAGGAATTTTCTCCTCTAGAGAGAGGACGGACCTTAAAAATCCGAGACACATTCGAGGTCGGCGTGGCAAAATCGACGGCGTTCATGACATGGTCGAGACCGGAGCTGAAAGACCAGTCACATCGTACGGAGACAAATGCGAACCCGAAGGGAAGCTCACAAAGGTACGGCCACCAAAGTTGGGGCCGAGGGCCATTCGGTGACCCCGACACCACCTACTAACCCGAAGGTGGGAGAAGCTCCACCTAGTCCCATCACGGAGGTCCGTGACCAGCCGATGGCCACGATGGACCTAAACCGCGAGGCCGCAACATGAGGGCCGACGGTCGCTAACCGACAAGGGGGGGCCGAAGTTTCTTCGGGTCCTTCTAATAGACCGAAATCGATGGCGGAGTTACTGAAGGATTCCCCTGACCCAATGGGCCTCAAGTCTTCGTGCCGGAAAAGCTCCAAAACATTGGTTTTGCCTCTATGTCCAATGGCATTCCGGCCATCTACTTTTCCGGAGCTGAAACTCAAAAGCTTGCCGATAGCATGGGGCACTCCATCGTTGGTAAGTTTTCGCATTCTATCCCTATGGGCCATCAAATTAAAAAAACTCTCGATAGCATTAAACTCCGGTGTGGATTCAATTGGAAATACATTAATGCTAAACATATCCTTATCCAATGCGAGGATTTGGCGGATTATGCCTGGCTTCTCGGAGGCCCAAAGGGAACACCCGTTTGGCTCATTGATCGCCACCCAATGAGGGTCTTCAAATGGACCCCGGATTTTGATGCATATTGTGAGTCCCCGATCGCAGCAATTTGGTGCAATTTAATCGGCCTTCCAATTCATTTGTTTGATAAATCCGCTCAATTCGCCATCGGCAAGCTTCTCAGCAATCAAATCCAAGTAGATCGGGCCACGGCCAACAAGACGAGACTCTCATTTGCCCGTATTTGCATTGAGATAGACATCACCAAACCGCCCCGAAGAGATAATTCTTGACTTGTGCGGCCGCGAGACGGTGCAACAAGTCCGGTGGGACAAGATCCCATCCTATTGCCAAGAGTGTAAACATGTTGGCCATGTGAGTGATGTGTGTTACGCGACGGGCTAAAAGGAGAGGCCGCCGAAACGAAACTACAATATAGTCCCGCCACAAAAGGCACATCCCGAGGGCCACGGTATGAAGGGTATGCAAGATGCGGTGAGACACAACTCTAACCCTATGCGCCCCCGCTCACACAATGTGGGGCTCAAGCGCGGGGGCGAGGAAAAAGGGAACCCAACACTCCCAACCACCGAACCACCTTCACCAATACACGGAGATATGGATGCGGAGTGGGAGGACCCCAAGGCGAGACGATCGGTTTCCCCGCCTACATGAGAGAGTGCGAGAGGGGGCGCACGCCATGCAATGACGAGGGGGCGTGGTTTATTTTCAATAAAGAATCACATGAGCATTAACCAATAGTACTCCCTCATGGCAAATGGAGAATTTGACTTTGATAATTGTGGGGACGCGGATGACTCGGCCATGGACATACAAGTGGGGACCGAGAGGATTGGAGGCAGCCTTCCACTTGACGATGATGAGGAGCACGCAACGAACAAAGAGCAACGAACAAAAGAGAGACACTCCGGCCCTAAATCCGGATCATTTGCCTGACATTGTTCCCGGGGATGAGGAAGCTCGGGTCCTCTCCGATCAGCAAATGGTCTTCCGAGCTGGTGAGGCCGCTTCCCTTCAACGTCCGACCAAATCCATGGAACTAAAAATGGCTAAAGCAAAGCTCAAAGCCCGGAAAAGTACGCCGGCGCCTCCTACCAAAGGCAATGGTCGTAAGAGATTTGTCCCGTCTCCGATGCCCGAGGACAAGCAACTAAGGAAGAAGATAGACTTCGGTGAGGAGGAAGGACCTTCGGCCGGTAGTTCCAAATGCAAAGGATCCCTGTTCCCGGCGACTCCGTCCCTCGACTTGGGGGTCTCTTTCAGGTTGGAGGACCCCGACTTGCCTCATAAGAAGGAAGAGGAAGTGGAGCATTGGAATGAATGTGAAGAAGAGTTCGATGCCCCCAACGGTAGAACCGTGCCGGAAGGAGGCGGCTCGCCGGAAACTGCTGCTCCCGCCGTCGAGCTTATGACCGTTTCCGGTGAAGTCCCCTCCCTCCACAATCCCCAGCCAAGACTTGCTAGGTCACGTGAAGCACAAGCTGCCCCATGTGCTGTCCTTGCCCCATTGGAAAGTGGAAAAGCAAACCTACCTAATCTGGAGGCTGGGACAAAAGTTGACTTTGAAAGCACTAATCCACCTTTCCTACCTAAGCCATCAGGTACAAAAGCAAACTTGCCTAAAATGATAGCAAGTACAAAAGCCCCCCTTGAAAGTGCCCCCCCCCCTTTCCCCTCTAACATGGCACGAGTTGCATCGTTTGGATCCCCACCAAGGAACCCAAAACTAGATGAGATCCTTCATCTTGCAGCGTTGGACTCGGTGGAAACGCTCGATGCAGCGGCGGCGCAGCCTCTCCGTGCCGGAAACCTACCGACGGCCAGTCACAAACCACCGGAGTTCCCCCAAAACTCTTCGGGATGCATGCAAAGTGTCACACACACACCTTGGAATGGGAGTGGGGCATCTCTTGAGGACTTCCCCCCTCTCGAACGAGGACGAACTAGCAAGATCCGAGCTACGTTTGAGGCCAGCCCGGAACATTATTGTGTGGAGCTCGGCCAGCCGCGACCTAAGGCGAACCCTAACGCCAACCGAGAAAAGCTTATTATCGAGACAACGAACAAGGCCACGCCTAGTGCCGAGATGGGCGTATTGACAAGAGAAACACCAACACCCAACGATACGCCAATGGATGATGCCGAGAAGATCCACACCGAGAATGAAGAGGCCGAGAAGGTCCACACCGAGAAAGGAAAAGCCGAACTGCCGAGAATGGAAAAGCCGAGAAGGGTACACAACGACAACGATGGTGCCGAGAAGATCCACACCGAGAATGGAAAAGCCGAACACAACAACCCGAAGAGAAAAGGAAATACACCTAAGCCCTCGGCGAATGCCGCAACACAAGGGCCAAATGAAGTTCCTCAACATGGGGGGGTAGAAGCTACCCCGGGGACCTCGGCGTGGCCGAAATCGATGGCGGACTTGCTTAAGGGTACTCCGTCGGGCTCGGCGAGTAACACGCTACATGGCGGGGGTGAAGGCACCTCAAGCCACCCCGGCCGGCCGAAAACGATGGCGGACATGCTTAAAGGCTCGACTGACCCTAACGGCCCTCAAGCCTTTGAGCCGGATAAGCTTCAGAACATTGGATTTGCTTCAGTGTCCGACGGCATCCCGGCCATCTACTTCTCCGGAGCGGAAACTCAAAAGCTTGCTGAGAGCATGGGACACGCCATTGTGGGTAAGTTCTCTCACTCTATCCCTACCGGACTGCAAATCCAAAAGACTCTCGATAATATTAAACTCCGGTGTGGATTCAGTTGGAAGTACATTAATGCTAAACATATTCTCATTCAATGCGAGGACTTGGCGGACTATGCCCGAATCCTTGGAGGCCCAAGGGGTACGCCCGTATGGCTCATTGACCGTCACCCGATGAGGGTCTTCAAATGGTCCCCGGACTTTGATGCATACTGCGAGTCCCCCATTGCGGCAATTTGGTGCAACCTAATTGGCCTCCCCATTCATCTTTTCGACCAATCCGCCTTATTCGCCATCGGCAAGCTTCTCGGCACTCCAATACAGATTGATCGAGCCACGGCAAACAAGACTCGGCTTTCATTTGCCCGAATTTGCGTCGAGATAGACATCACAAAACCGCCTACCGAAGAGATAATCCTTGACCTTGGTGGGCGAGAAACAGTGCAGCGGGTCCGATGGGACAAGATACCATCATATTGTCAAGAATGTAAACACGTCGGCCATGCAAGGGAGGTGTGCTATGCGACGGGCAAGAAGGAACGGCCGCCAAAGAGAAACTACCACAACGGCCCGCCTAAACAGTCACAACCCGAGAGACAAACCGAGAAGGGGAAGCAAGATACGGGGAAGAATGCCCCCAGCTCCAATGAATGGAAACGTTATGGGAAGAAGCAAGGCAAGGCCGGTGATCGACCAAACAATAACAAAACAAATGGGGAGGATATCGGTGGTACTTCCTGGGAGGGACCGAACTCGAAAATGCCGGGCTCAAGGCCGGACTCTAAAATGCCGGACTCTGCTTTGGGGAGCGGACCGAGCTCCGGAACTCAAAATGCCGGGCTCAAGGCCGGGACCGAGGTTGGGAAGTCCCCACCGAACCGGGGGAACCCATTGCATCCCACCTCCGAACCACCATCACCACGTGGGAACATGGACGTGGAGTGGGGCTCCCCTAATGCGAGGCGCTCGGTCTCACCAGCTCGTCGAGGGAATCCGAGAGGAGGCGCGCGCCATGCCTTGACAAGGGGGCGTGGGTTCTTCTCGGCAAAGAACCACATGAGTACTAACCAATATTACTCTCTCATGGCGAACGGAGAATTTGATGTTGAGAATTGTGGGGATGCGGACGAAGACCCCATGGAGTTGCACATGGGGGTCGAGAGGTTAGGAGGCAACAGTTCGGCCGACGATGCCGAGGAGGTCGCCCCGAACAAAGAGCAACACCGCACTGACTACCAAGGAGGGCCTTCAGCCTCTTTGGGTACGCACCCTTCCTGTTAATGATGTCGTACAATTTCATGTTTTGGAACGTGAGGGGGATTGCGAATGCGCCCACTCAAAACGTTCTAAAAAGACTTATTGATTGTCATAATGTTTTATTTCTTGCAATAATGGAACTGCTCACACACCCGGACCCGGACCGATTCTCTAAGGCCTTGGGGCTGACCTTCATTGGTTCGAACACGAACGGGAAGATTTGGATGTTCGCGGAAGAGGGGTCCACTTTTGATATTGAGAATGACTCGGAACAAATCCTTCACGGTTACCTCAAGTCCCACCGCCTTGCTAGGCCGGTGGCCATTTCAGCCGTGTACGCCAAATGTACAAGGGCTGAACGACATCAATTATGGGACAAGATGAGAGAGATTGCCGGGCCTCTCGAGGGAACACCTTGGATCATCGGTGGCGATTTCAACACCATTCTATCACACCAAGACAGAGTCGGAAGTGATACTAACCGGCAAGCCGAGATGGTTGATTTTGCGGAGGCAACGGAAGACTGTAGGCTGCTTGATCCTGGTTTTGATGGAGCGGCATTCACTTGGGCCAAGAATGGCCTCTTTGAAAGGTTGGATAGAGTGCTTGTCAGTGAGGATTGGACTAAGACCTTCGAGGCTACTCGGGTTACGAATCTCCCCCGGGTTGCCTCGGACCATGGACCAATTCTTGTCAGGTGCACGAAGATGAACACATCCGCTGGAGCCAAGGCATTCAGGTTCCAGAACATGTGGATCCGACATGAAGGATTCATGGCCGTAGTGCAAAAAGCATGGGAGGAACCCACGGGGGCGGGTGGAATCCTAAACATTCAAATCAAGCAGGCCAGAGTTAAAAAGGCCCTTAAGGAGTGGAACAAAGAGGTCTTTGGGAACATCCATGCTAATCTAAAGGAAAAGGAGGAAGAAATTGCTCTGGCCCAATCTAGTTTCGAGGCAAGGCCGACTCCGGAGCACAGGACAGCGATCAACAAACACATTGCCGAGTACATCCTTTTGCTGAGAATGGAAGAAGATTTTTGGCGACAGAAGGCAGCTTTGAGGTGGCTTGCCGAGGGAGACAAAAATACCCGGTTCTATCAAAGCTGGGTGAAACAAAAGAGGGTCCGTCTCCGCATCCATTCAATTCGTGTCAATGGGCAGGAGCTCACCGAGGAAGCCGAGATTAAAAAGTCCGCAGTGGAGTTCTTCCAACAACTCCTTGCCCCCAACAATCCGACACTTGAAGACCCAGACCTCGACCTAATCCAGCAGGTCCACTCAGCCGAGCAGTTCGCTGACATCGCAGATGCTCCAAGTGCGGACGAGGTCAGGAGTGCCACCTTTTGCATTTCCGGAGATAGTGCACCCGGACCTGATGGCTTCTCGGCCACCTTCTATCAAGCCTGCTGGTCCATTGTGGGGCCGGAGGTAGTGGAAGCAATCAGACAGTTCTTCAGAGGGGCCTTCCTGCCAAGGAGCATCACGGCCACAAGCATTGTCCTTATCCCAAAGAAGGCATCGCCGGAGTCATGGACCGACTACCGACCCATCAGTCTCTGCAATGTTTTAAACAAGATCATTACCAAGGTACTCACCTCTCGACTCTCTCCTTTCCTCCCACAGGTCATCTCCCCAAACCAAAGTGGTTTTGTCAAAGGTCGGCTCCTTAACGACAACGCACTTCTGGCTCAAGAAATGTTCCATGAGCTTGCTAGATGCTCCCCAGCGCCTAATGTGGCAGTAAAGATTGACATGGCTAAAGCCTATGATAGGGTCCAATGGCCCTTCCTCTTCAAAGTTTTACGCCGTATGGGATTCCCGGATTCATGGATTTCACTTATGGAGAGGTGTATTGGGTATTGCTGGTTCTCGGTCCTTGTTAACGGGGCACCCGCGGGCTTCTTTAGATCAACTCGTGGACTTCGGCAAGGAGATCCGATCTCCCCCGCTCTGTTCGTGATCGCTGCGGAATACCTGTCCCGAGCATTAGATAAGCTCATCCTCGGCCAAAAGGACATGACGTACAAAGCCTCCCGGAGATGCATGGAGATCAGCCATCTAGCCTATGCGGACGACATTATCATCTTCACCCAAGCGGCGGCAAATCCTATGCGCCGGCTAAGAGCTTGTCTTGAAAAGTATGAAAGAGTCTCCGGCCAACAAGTCAGCCTTGCTAAGAGTAATTTCTATATTGCCGAGGCCCATGAGCATTGGGCAAACTCGATCCAGGCGGAAGGGGGCTTCACTAGAGGGGTTTTCCCTTTCCTCTACCTCGGAGTACCTATCTATCGTGGTGTCAAACGCACGGACATGTTCCTCTTTCTACGAGAAAAGATTGCAAGAAGGATCTCAGGATGGGCACACCGTCACCTATCCTTTGGAGGAAGGCTTACGTTGATTAAGAGCACCCTTGAAGCGATCCCCTTACACATCTTCCAAGCCGTCGAGCCCACGGCCGGTACCCTTAAGCAACTTGATCAACAAATGGCCCGATTCTTTTGGGGGTCTACGAATGAGAAGAAGCGGACCCATTGGATTGGTTGGGAACAAATGTGTCGGCCCACTGATGAAGGAGGCCTTGGGATCCGGAAAACTATGGAGGTCCTCCGCGCCTTCAATATCAAACTTTGGTGGCGCTTTCGGGAGCAAAACTCCCTTTGGGCAAGATACATGATGGCAAAATATTGCACCAACTCCACACCGCTCACCTTGAGACTGCCGAGCAGGAGTAGCCCTACGTGGAGAAGGCTCTCAAGAGCATGGCCCCTCGCACAACCGCACATGAGATGGCTAGTGGGACAAGGGGACATCTACTTCTGGGATGACATTTGGCTTGGCAATAGCCCTCTGAGGGAATTTAGTCTTGATGATAGGGGAAGACCAACCACCCGGGTTTCGGAGTTCATTACTAATGGGGGTTGGGATGTGCCCAAGCTTCAGCTTCTTCACAATCAGGCCGGCCTCCCTCAGCATGTTATCGATGGCATCATTAATACACCGATCCTCCATGATGAACAGGATATCCTGAGGTGGAACCTCTCTAAACATGGGGAATTCACGGTGGCTTCGACATGGGACACACTTCGAGGGCGAAACCCGATCATCCAAGGTTTGGGGGACGTTTGGAAGGCAGGCCTCACCAACTCAATAGCCATCTTTATCTGGAGGCTTCTCTCCAATCGGGTGCCGGTTGACACGAAGCTTCAGTGGCGGGAGATTGAGCTAGCCTCTAAGTGCCAATGCTGCCCCCACCGACCGAATACCGAGTCCCTCCAACACCTCTTCATCCAGGGACATGGAGCTCGCAGAGTATGGAGTGAGTTTGACGGTTGGTTCACAGGCCCGTTCCCCCGCATCCATATCAATGATACAATCCCTACGAGAATTGAAGTGTGGGCGCGAAGGTACCAACAGCCGAACAAGAAACATCTTAGCCGAGCCACTCCATACCTCATTCTGTGGTTTATCTGGTCGGAGAGAAACAGGAGTCGCCACCAAGGCACACAGTTTAAACCACAAAACGTGGTATGGCAGGTCCACATGTTCATTCGGAATGCTATGTCCAATGGAAGCTTGAAGCCGAAACATTGGAAGGGAGTTAAACTTGGAATCAACATTCCTCAAGCGGCGGCAATCAGGGCGCTACCCCTAGCCATGGCAATCAAATGGAACCCCCCGGACCAGCCGTGGATAAAGCTCAACACAGATGGCTCCTACAATGAAGCGAACGGTAGAACAGGGGCTGGAGGGATTATTCGAGACCACTTGGGTAAGATGCTCGTCGCCTTC
Source organism: Salvia splendens (assembly GCF_004379255.2). Classification (NCBI taxonomy): domain Eukaryota; kingdom Viridiplantae; phylum Streptophyta; class Magnoliopsida; order Lamiales; family Lamiaceae; genus Salvia; species Salvia splendens. The sequence continues at coordinate 19,874,051 of NC_056039.1, forward strand.
AGCACACCCCTAGAAGCACACTCGGCGTTAGAGGCGGAGCTGTTGGCCATGCTCCACGGGCTAAATATAGCCAAAGAACTCGCCCTACCAATCTGGATTGAGTCCGATGCAGAGCAAGCAATCAAATTGGTCAATGGGACAGGATGGGGCCCGGCACTCGCCCGGCAAGCGGTGGCGCAACTAACCCTTCATAAACGCCAACTCAAATTCCGAGCCACCTTCATACACAGGGAGGGGAACAAAGCGGCGGATTTCCTTGCGAAAATGGGGCTAGTCCAAGATAGTGGTCTACGAATGCACTACAACTCAGCACCGAGAGAACTGTTGGACTTGGTTAGATTGGACGAGATGGGAGTGTCGCACATCCGATACCTTGACGGGAACGGGCATTAAAGTTGATAATGAGACGATGGGAGACAATAGTGACTAGCTTTTTGGTTAATTGTATTTTGGAAAAGAGTATGATGAGGTCCGAACCTTGTGGGATTGGACCGCATACTACTCTTGATTTGTTACGGCACACCACTTTTGGGTGTGGCCACGCCTTGTAATTACCGCCTTTGGAATTATAGGGATGAGGGACCCACGAACCCTCCACCGTAGAGGTGTTTGATAAAAAAAAAAAAAAAAAAAAAAAAAAAAAAAAAAAAAAAAAACGAACAAAGAGCAACGTCTTATTGAATATCAAGGAGGGCCTTCATCCCCTTCGGGTACGCACCCTACTTGTTAATGATGTCTTACAATATCACGTTTTGGAACGTGAGGGGAATCGCTAATGTGTCAACCGAAAACGTTTTGAAAAGGCTAATTAATTGTCAATGTTTTATTTCATGCAATAATGGAACCACTCACAACACCAGATCCAAACCGGTTCTCCAAGGCCTTGGGGCTGCCCTACATTGGTTCGAACACGACGGGAAAAATCTGGTTGTTTGCGGAAGAGGGATCCACTTTTGATATTGATTGTGATTCGGAACAAATCCTACATGGGCGTCTCAAGTCCCATCGTATTGCTAGCCCGCTGGCCATTTCGGCTGTGTATGCCAAATGCACAAGATCCGAAAGACACCTCTTGTGGGATAAGATGAGAGAGATTGCTGGAGGCCTCGAAGAATCACCATGGATTATCGGTGGCGACTTCAATACCATCCTATCACACCGAGATAGAGTTGGGAGCGACACCAACCGGCAAGCCGAGATGGTCGACTTCGCGGAGGCAATTGAAGACTGTAGGCTCCTTGATCCTGAGTTCTTTTTTTTTCACAAACACCGTAACGGTGGAGGGTTCGTGGGTCCCTCATCTCTGTATTAAAGACAAAAGATTGTATAAGACATGGCCGCGCCCAAAAGTGGCACGCCTACCCAAATCACGAGTAGTACACAGTCCGCGAAAGTCCCGGACTTCATCATCCTACTCCATACAAAATTTACAATTACAGGAGTTTCCATGACCTTCGAATGCGACCGATCGAGGAGACCAAAAATACTAACCATATTACCCCGTTCGCTTGCCGAGTTACTCTTGATCGTCATCACAAATTCGGACATAGGGTGTTCCAATCTGTTCGAGGAGAATGGTGGCCCTAAGTAGCCTTGGTGCTGATTCTTCCTCGAAGTGTTGAGCCATCGGAGCTTCGCATCCCATTTGTGCTAGGAAGTTTGTTGCCTTGTTGCCGTCTTGGTGAACAAAGGAGGCTCAGCATCTACATTCGCGCTGGATGAGCCAAATCTTGGTTAGGATTTGCTAGACACTTGTTGCCGCCTGATTTAATCAAGGCTGCCGCCTGGTTTAATCAAGGCTGCCGCCTGGTTTGAATTTGTCTCGATCCAAATAGAAACATTATGTTCCCGTGCTCGGATTAGGCCCTGAAGAACGAGGGATAGTGCGAGGAAGGCCGACACCATTCGGCCCCGATGATCACGGAGAACTCCTCCACATCCTCCTCGATTTGCGGCTGGGCAAAAGATACCCTTGGTGTTGAGTTTGATACCATGGGGGTCCGAAGGCTGCCACTTTACTACCATAACCTTTTGCAACGGTGATCTGTTTCGAGGAGGAATCGTGCATGCGGTCGCACTCTTCACTCCCACGAAGTGCTTTGCTTTGAGCCGGCCACTTTCCACGCCTCTTTGGATTTGCAATTGAACTTGCCAAATCTCGCTAAAGGCTCTGAACCGGGCTCCATTGTGGCGGCAGTTGTTCCGTTCTGCCCAGAGGAACCAGAAGATCACGCAAGGTATGACTCGCGCAAGGTGAACCTTCGACGATTGCCGAGTTCTTGTCGCCCACTTCTCAAGTCTCGTAGGGACTTAGTCGGTGGCAAGGATAGGTTCTGTATGACCCTCGAACCAGCTATCGAAGTACCTCCAGACCCGCGAGGCCCCCTGTCCCGCGACAAAAAGATGTTGAAGCGTCTCACACTCCGGTCGCTCATTGCAACAATGGCACTTAGAAGCAAGGCTAATATTTCTCCATTGGAGTTTTGAATCTACCGGGATTCTATTTGAGATGAGTCTCCACAAGAATATAGACATGGAACCCGTGAGGTCCTCATTCCAAATATCTCTAAGAGCGGGGATGACCGGCCTGCGGGCTCGGTTGGCCTCCCAAGCCGATGCCACGGTGAAGTCTCCCTTACGATTAAGGGTCCATCTTGGGATATCTGGATGGCCTGTCAGGATTGGCACACTAAAAATTTCCTCGATCACGTGTTGTGGGATACCTGCTTGGTGTTGTGCGATCCGGATCTTCCCACGGTCCCATTGGTCCTCACGCCAAAAATCTGCCACCCTTGCCATAGGACATCCTCTCGTATCCAAGCATAGTTCCCGAAGAGGTTTGTCTCCTAACCAAATGTCGTCCCATAAAAGGATCTTCCCATCTCCTAAAATCCATCTCATGTTCGGCTGCGTTAGGGGCCACGCCGCAGTAAGCCGTCTCCAAGTAGGGCTATTGCGGCCCGAGGCGGCCGAGTCCAAAGGAGATTTCCTCGAACAATATTTGGCATACATGTGTGTTTCCCAAAGGGAGTTTTGCTCCCTGAATCTCCACCACAATTTGGCATTGAAAGCCTTCAGGACATCTTCAAAACGTCTGATTCCGAGGCCTCCTTCGGCCGTGGGGAGACAAATTTGCTCCCATCCAATCCAATGCATTTTTTTCTTCCCCTCAACGGACCCCAGAAGAACCTGGCCTCCTGTAGGTACCCCCAAATAAAGGAAAGGGAATGAACCTTTGGAGAAGCCCCCTTCTGTCTCGATACTCACTGCCCAATCATCATTGTTTTCTAAAATATAAAAGTTACTCTTTTAAAGATTAATTTGCTGACCTGAGACGTCCGAATACACATTGAGGCACTCTATGAGCCTTCGGATTGACGCCGGTGAAGCTTGAGTGAAGATTATAATGTCGTCCGCATACGCCAAGTGGCTGACCTCTGTACATCCCCGAGTTGATTTAAAAACCATGTCCTTTTCGCCAAGGATAAGTTTGTCCAACGCCCGAGAGAGATAATCTGCGGCAATAACAAAAAGAGCGGGAGGAGATGGGGTCCCCCTGCCGCAACCCTCGGGTTGATATGAAGAAACCCGACGGCGATCCATTAACCAAGATTGAGAACCAGAAGGAGCCGACGCACCTTTCGATCATGCTGAGCCATGTGTCCGGGAAACCCATGCCCCGCAACACCTTGATAAAAAACGGCCATTGGACCCGTTCAAGGGCTTTTTCCATGTCAAGCTTCAGTGCCACATTCGGGGATGACTTGTTTCTATAAAGCTCGTGGAACATTTCCTGGGCCAACAGGACATTATCATTGAGTAACCGGCCCTTGACAAACCCACTTTGATTCGAGGAAATCACCAGCGGCAGGAGAGGTGCCATTCTAGCCGAGAGGATTTTCGTGATAATCTTATTTGACACATTGCATAGACTAATAGGCCTAAAATCTGCCCAAGACTCCGGGTTGTCTTTTTTGGGCAGCAAGACAATCATGGTGGAAGTGATGCTACTTGGGAGATATGCCCATTTAAAAAATTGTGCCACTGCCTCAACATCTTTTCTAATAATGTCCCAGCACGTGTGATAAAAGGTGGCAGTGAATCCGTCTGGGCCCGGGGTACTATCCACCTAGATATTCCAAACCGCCCTTTTTACCTCGTCCTCATCTAGAGGGGAAACCAAGCACTCCCATTCCGTTGTTTTCGGTAGAGCGTGGAGGAGGTTCAGATCTGGTTCAGCAAGGTCGGGAGTCGTTGGGGCCAAGAGTCCTTGGAAGAAACTAACGGCCGAATCCCTCAACTCCTTCTCCTCTGAAAGTTGAGGAGCCCCCCGGCATCCGTAGGTAATTCCCAACTCTGTTTCACGATCTCGTTGAATTTCTCGTGCTTTATCCACATATTTTGGAAGCGGAAGGTGCTGCCCCAGGCCGCCCGTTGGGAGAGTTTGCACCGCATAAGAATAGGGCCGTGGTCCGACGCGACCCTTGGTAAGTTTATTTTATTTTATTTTTTAATCAAACACACCCCAAAGGGCGGAGGGTTGAGGCGGACCCACACCTGTGCATTACCAAAACCATTGGTTACAAACAAACATACACCGAGTCGCCCAAAAGTGACGACTCGCCAAGGCATGACAAATTAGAGTACAACGAGGGCCTCCCTAACAACTAGAGGTGGTCATCTATATACTCTCAAAATCCAATTACCATTTGATACAACCTTTGTATCCCCAACACTTCTGTCCATCACCTAGCTAAGGCCCGCAATAGGGATACCTCCGCTAGGTACATGCCCTCCTGGCCCTCTATCTCCCGGTTGGGGCGCCCACATGCGACACTCATGGAGCTAAAGCTCGCGTCATTCGCACCCGATGGGACACTCCCAAATGTCACCGTAGCAACATTCTCCTTCAAATGCCAATCATCCACGTGTGGAGCCTTGGTGTGCATATCGCCCTCATGCACTTTTCCTTTCCTCCTCCTCGACACCAATTGGAAGCCATCCTCATCCACATTTGGGTGACTCCTACTAGCCACTCTTGACTTCGACGATCCCGCACCCAATGTACCCTCGATGTACTCCGCGTGAATGTTACAATCTTTGGGCTTCACCAACTGTCCAATGGACGATGGAGTGACATTCGCCTTTGGGCGCCACTCACGGTGGATGATCTTGGCGGCATAGCTTGAAAGGTTCTCCTTGTATGATGCTCGGCGACCCTTGTCTACCCCGAGACTTCCTTCCCGCTGCATGGCAATCCTCTTTCTCATGCCCAACATGTTTACAATTACAACAAAACAATGGAATACGGTCCCATGCCACTTTGTACCTCGAGTCTTTGCCTCGGATATTAAGGATGATCTCTTCCGTCGGGGGAGTAGAGATGTCAATCTCTACGCAAATCCTTGCGAAGGAGAGTCGGCTTTGATGAATTGTGGCATGATCGGCTTGTAGTGGCTTGCCAAGGAGCTTACCGATTGCCAAGAGGGCCGATTCCTCATAGAGATGAGCCGGTATACCTAATATGTTACACCACACGGCAACAATTGGCGACTCAAAGAACGTGTCAAAATCCGGCGCCCACTTGAACACCCTCATCGGATGGCAATCAACATACCAATTCGGACTCCCATTAGGGCCATTTAGCACCTTAGCATAATCCGCCACCTCTTGAAATTGGAGTAAAATATGCTTAGCATTCAAGTATTTCCATGTGAATGCTCCAACTAGCCCCATGCCACTAAGACTTTTTTGAATTTGGGTTGTGGACGGGAGTGAATGGGAGAACTTCCCGACAATAGCTAGCCCTAGCTTCTCCGAGAGAAAATCCGTTTCAAAATCGGAAAAGGAGAGCGATGGCGTACCTTCAAAAGAGCCGGCTGTACCCAAAGGCTTGGTCTTGCCGTCGTCCAAGGGGATTGGCTCGGACTTTCGATTTGGGGCCGATGAACCCTCCACGGCCCTGGTCCCCCCGCGGTTGGAATGATTCGTTGCCGCCTTCCACACATTCGCCGGCGGTGCCAGCGTTTCCGGCGAAGATTTCGGCGGTGCCAGCTTTTCTGGTGACGGCTCCGGCGGTTGTGCCATGGGGGCACGGTCTTCCATGCGTGCATCAGCCTCAAGGTGGAGGTAAGTAGCACATGGTATTGCTTGTGAGTACAAATTGTCATTTTCCCCATTTGGAGCAACACCTTCTTCCCCATGCAAAGTGGTCTTTGTCTCTACCTCTTTTTGCAAGTCACATGATTCCAACACATCACATGCCACCCAATCATCTAGCCTAGAACCCATGTGATGTATTGTACTTGCACCGGTTGGGTGGTGGTCCAGCTCACTCCGGCTCGCTGGCGCCGGCGAAATTCCGGCCACCTCCTCGGAGTTGAGCATTTCCATTGCAATCTTCTTCTTCTTTTCTTCCATCTTTGCTGTCGACTCCTTCATCGGCTCAACTACCTCCCGGAAACCGGATTTGACTGGTGGGTCCACTAGGTCATCGTCCGAGATTCCGGCAGCAAAATACCGTTCATGGTCGAGAAGGAGTAAGTGACCCGTAGCTGCTTCGAAGGGGCCCGGCCTCGCCATTTGAGCAAACGTTCTCATCGTATACCCATCGGAAGGCTGCTCTCCTTCCGGCGACGTCGTCTCCTTATCATTTTTCCCGGCAAGTAGCTCCTCGGCCATTTCGAAGATCATTTTTTTCTTGATTCGACTAACCCCCGAAATAGTCTCAAGGCCTGTGCGTTTCAGCTCACGTCGGCCTCTCTTAGGGAAAGGAGTCCCCGCCCTCTTCGTCTTTGGCCGTGGGATGAAAGGGAGACTCCATTCCGGCGAGCGGGGTGATTGGATCGTGTGAGATGAAACCGTAGCAGCCTCAACCGCCGGCCTTCACCATAGTCGTGGCTGAAGATTACATTTCACTTCCCTCAAAGGGGAGGGAGGGAGAGTGGACGAAATCTAGAGAGAAGGGAGAGCTTCTCTCTCTTGACTTTTTTTTACGACCCTTGGTAAGTTTGTGACTCTCAAAGCTTCAAAAACGGTGGTCCAGTGCTCATTAACAAGGACTCTGTCCAACCTTTCGAATAGACCGTTCTTCGCCCATGTGAACGGCGAGCCATCGAACCCAAGGTCAAAATGCCACAATCTTCAATTACCTCGGCAAAATCCACCATTTCTGCTTGCCTATTTGAGTCGCTTTCGACTCGATCTTGGGGGTTAAGGATCGTGTTAAAGTCCCCCAGATCAGCCAAGGCCTCCCGTGGAGTGTTTCAGCTAGCTCTCGGATCTGATCCCATAGCGGGTACCGATCGACCCTCGTACATTTTGCATAAACCGTCGTGATCTCGAGCGGGTGACTAAGCTCTGGTGATGTGTATCGGCCATGTATCAGCTGCTCCGCATCGTCTATTATTTCAAATGATATCCCTTCTTTGTTGAAGATTCAAATTTTGCCTGAAAGGTTCGCCCCTCTAAAGCCGAACCCCAGGAGAGAAGAGTAGAAATCTGGGTTTGGCTGGGTGAACGGCTCCATTATCGCCATGAAGGAAATATTATGAGATGCAATTAGTCTTTTGATAACGTTACGGGAGGATGTTTTCACGATCCCCCTAACGTTCCAAAACAGAAAATTAACTGACATGTTTACAAAGAAGAGATCTTACCCGATCGGGGGGAAGACCGCCCTTTGGAGGTTATCATCATGTCCTCGGCCTTCTCGATGCATGCACCTTCAAGGAGGAGGATGTTTCCATTTTGCTCGGAGTATTGTTCGGATGGGGCAGCTTCATCGCCTTCATCATCTTCCATCCCAAAAGCTTCATTTTCCATGAGGGAATAATATCGATTGGCACTAAGCACATTCCCATGGTCCACTGCAATGCAAGCATCACCCTCAGCTCCCCATTCTCCATTCTTGTGGCTTGCATTCGGTAGTGAGTTTGCCTTATAATGTGTCGGTCCTCCCCAATCCATCAACGAGCTTGGCATAATTAGATGGCTCCATGATGTCCGGGATTGGTGTGGGAGGTGGGGGGAAGTAACGTCTTGGATGGTGGGACGCGTTCGAGGTTGAGATCATTTCCATTTGGCCTTCTCACTGCATGTTCATTGTAGTTCTTCTTTGGTGGTCTCTCCCTTTTGCCGGTTGCATAACACACCGCCGCAACATGGCCCACATGTTTGCATTCGGCACAAAAGGATGAGATCTTGTCCCATTTAACTTGCTGGATTATTGTCCGACCACAAAGGTCTAGGATAAACTCTTCCGGAGGGGGCTTGGTGATGTCGATTTCCACACAAATTCGGGTGAAGGACAGCCACGTCTTGTTAGCGGTGGCTTGATCTATTTGGATTGGATTGCCGAGGAGTTTCCCAATTGCAAAAAGCGTCGATTGATCAAAGAGGTGGATCAGCAATCCAATGAGGTTACACCAAATAGCAGCAATACGAGACTCACAAAAGACGTCAAAATCCGGAGACCACTTGAAGACTCTCATTGGGTGCCCGTCCACATACCACACCGGAATATCTCTCGGGCCATTTAGTAACCGGGCATAGTCTCCAAGATCCTCGCATTGAATAAGAACATGCTTCGCATTAATAAACTTCCACGAGACACCCATCTTAAACTTCATATTACTAAGCGCTTTTTGGATTTGGAGGGCCGACGGGATGGAATGAGAAAATTTCCCCACCACCGCATGTCCCAAGTGATCGGCCAAGTGTTTTGATTCCGAACTAGAAATATAGATAGAGGGCATACCGTTGCTCGAAGAGATGAACCTCATGTCCTTAAGCTTCTCCGGTTCATACGGGTTAGGGATTATCATACGAAGTGAGAGAAGCTCTCCCTTCTCTCTAGAATTCGCCCCTCTTCCTCCCTCCCCTTTGAGGGAGGTGATATGTAAGCTTTAGACACGACTATGGTGAAGGCCGGCGGAGAACCGGCGGTTGAGGCTGCTACGGTTTCATCTCTCACGTTCCAATCACCCCGCTCGCCGGAACGGAGTCTCCCTTTCATCCCACGGCCAAAGACGAAGAGGGCCGGGACTCCTTTCCCCGAGAGAGGCCGATGTGATCTGAAACGCGTAGGCCTTGAGACAATTTCGGGGGTTAGTCGAATCAAGAAGAAAATGATCTTCGAAATGGCCGAGGAGCTACTCGACCGGGAAAATGATGAGGGGACGGCGTCACCGGAAGGAGAGCAGCCTCCCGGTGGTTATATGATGAGCACGTTTGCTCAAATGGCGAAACCGGGCCCCTTCGAACCAGCTACGGGCCACTTACTCCTTCTCGACCATGAGCGGTTTTTTGCTGCCGGAATCTCAGACGACGACCTAGTGGACCCACCAGCCAAATCCAGTTTCCAGGAGGTAGATGAGCCGACGAAAGAGTCGACATCAAATATGGAAGATAAGAAGAAGAAGATTGCAATGGAAATGCTCAACTCCGAGGAGGTGGCCGGAATTTCGCCGGCGCCGGCGAGCCGGAGTGAGCTGGACCACCACCCAACCGGTGCAAGTACAATACATCACATGGGTCCTAGGCTAGAAGATGGGTTGGCATGTGATGTGTTGGAATCATGTGACTTGCAAAAAGAGGTAGAAACAAAGACCACTTTGCATGGGGAAGGAGGTGTTGCTCCAAATGGGGAAAATGACAATTTATACTCACAAGCAATACCATGTGCTACTTACCTCCACCTTGAGGCTGATGCACGCATGGAAGACCGTGCCCCCGTGGCACAACCGCCGGAGCCGTCGCCGGAAAAGCTGGCACCGCCGGAATCTTCGCCGGAAACGCTGGCACCGCCGGCGAATGTGTGGAAGGCGGCAACGAATCATTCCAACCGCGGGGGGACAAGACCAAGCCTTTGGGTACAGACGGCTCTTTTGAAGGTACGCCATCGCTCTCCTTTTCCGATTTTGAAACGGATTTTCTCTCGGAGAAGCTAGGGCTAGCTATTGTCGGGAAGTTCTCCTATTCACTCCCGTCCACAACCCAAATTCAAAAAAGTCTTAGTGGCATGGGGCTAGTTGGAGCATTCACATGGAAATACTTGAATGCTAAGCATATTTTACTCCAATTTCAAGAGGTGACCGATTATGCTAAGGTGCTAAATGGCCCTAATGGGAGTCCGAATTGGTATGTTGATTGCCATCCGATGAGGGTGTTCAAGTGGGCGCCGGATTTTGACACATTCTTTGAGTCGCCAATTGTTGCCGTGTGGTGCAACATAATTGGTATACCGGCTCATCTCTATGAGGAATCGGCCCTCTTGGCAATCGGTAAGCTCCTTGGCAAGCCACTACAAGCCGATCATGCCACAATTCATCAAAGCCGACTCTCCTTCGCAAGGATTTGCGTAGAGATTGACATCTCTACTCCCCCGACGGATGAGATCATCCTTAATATCCGAGGCAAAGACTCGAGGTACAAAGTGGCATGGGACCGTATTCCATTGTTTTGTGATAATTGTAAACATGTTGGGCATGAGAAAGAGGATTGCCATGCAGCGGGAAGGAAGTCTCGGGGTAGAGACAAGGGTCGCCGAGCATCATACAAGGAGAACCTTTCAAGCCATGCCGCCAAGATCATCCACCGTGAGTGGCGCCCAAAGGCGAATGGCACTCCATCGTCCATTGGACAGTTGGAGAAGTCCAAAGATTGTAACAACCACGCGGAGCACATCGAGGGTACATTGGGTGCGGGATCGTCGAAGTCAAGAGTGGCTAGTAGGAGTCACCCAAATGTGGACGAGGATGGCTTCCAATTGGTGTCGAGGAGGAGGAAAGGAAAAGTGCATGAGGGCGATATGCACACCAAGGCTCCACACGTGGATGATTGGCATTTGAAGGAGAATGTTGTTACGGTGACATTTGGGAGTGTCTCATCGGGTGCGAATGACGCGAGCTTTAGCTCCATGAGTGTAGCATGTGGGCGCCCCAACCGGGTGATCGAGGGCCACATCGAGGACCTTGATCCAGGAGAGCATGTGCCTAGCGGAGGTATCCCTATTGCGGGCCTTAGCTAGGTGATGGATTGAAGTGTTGGGGATACAAAGGTTGTATCAAATGGTAATTGGATTTTGAGAGTATATAGAAGGCCACCTCTAGTTGTTAGGGAGGCCCGCGTTGTACTCTAATTTGTCATGCCTTGGCGAGTCGTCACTTTTGGGCGACTCGGTGTATGTTTGTTTGTAATCAATGGTTTTAGTAATGCACAGGTGTGGGTCCGCCTCAACCCTCCGCCCTTTGGGGTGTGTTTGAAGAAAAAAAAAAAAAAAAAAAAGCTTCTCCGGTTCAAAAATTTGTGGGTGAGCCTCTCTGCCTCCCGGCTGTGGGTGGACCGAACCCTCCGGCCCTTTCTCACTCATGTGCTCCTTCCCCGGTAAGACGGGGGTTGGGTCGGTCTCTTCACCTAGTTCGAAGGAGTTGCATAGTTTTCGGATTCGGACTTTCGCGAGAGGCAGGAATTGGTCAAGCGGGGCAACGTACGGATTTAGATGTGAGCTCCTTTCCTCTCCCATGTTCGTATCTCCGAGGAGAAGAAGAGGGGTTGATGTCGTCGGTTGTGTTGTCACCGGACCGTTAACCTCCATGGGGTCGCCGGAGAGGAGAGGTTGGGAAGTTACCCGGTCCAACACTTCGGCCGATTGAGGGTTGTTAGCAAGGTGGAGGAGAGATACTTTTGGCGGTACTTGGGATCCCTCCCCAATGCTCTCACGTGATGTCTCAATGGGGTATGAGACAATATGCCTTTCTTGGCTGCATTTTGTGTTTATGCCCAAATCTGGCAAGTTGACCGCACAAACCTCAAGACGCTTTGGTACTTCGATCCCATCACCCCTAGAACCCTTAGGGAGTACGTTTACCTTGTCCACATGTGCAACGGTCAAGATCTCCCCTCCGTTGAGCTGGCCGGCAATAACTTTCCGACTACGGCCTATGTTTAAGGATTCCGGCGGCTTTGTTATCGGGTCATCTTTCTCGAGAGTGCCTTCGGGGAGACTCGAACCTAACTTCGAAGTCGCCCTATTAACCGGACTATCTTCAACGCCATTGGTGTCGGCCTCTCTAGCCATCCCGGATTCAATCTCTTCCGGGGGATCTGACCCGAAGTCGATTTTTTTTTGGATTTGTTTGTCATCCACAAACGGAGAGACTATGAACCGTTTCCTTCCTCCATCTTTCATCGGCAGGGCGGGAGTGCTTTTCCTAGACCGAAGCTTGGCCGTGACGTTTTTGACGGTCATCTTGGGGTGCGATTTCTTCTCCTCCGGGGACTTCGACTTGGCCGAGAAGACCATGAGTTTGTTGGGCGAGGTTTCGACGTCGGATTTGACGTGGGGTGGCAATCGGGCGGAGCCAGCTGGTTCGCCGAGCCCGGGTCCGGGGGCGAGGGATGTGTTTCGGCCATTGCGGCCTTCCCGGAGCTCTCGGCTCTAGGTGAGCGGACGGGGTGAGGAGGTGGGGCTACGGTGTGCGAACTCTGGAGTTGCCGGCGTGGGGAGAAAGAAGGGTGACGGGGGAGAGGGGAAATGCGTGGGATGACGGATTCTTAGAGAGAAGGAGGAGCGTCTCTCTCTAAAATTTTTGAGTCGACTACCCAAGGGAGATTATTCAACTTGATCCTGGGTTCGATGGGGAGGAATTCACATGGGCCAAAAATGGACTCTTTGAAAAATTGGATAGAGTACTTGTTAGTGAGGCTTGGACTAGGGCCTTCGAGGCTACTCGGGTTACGAACCTCCGTTGGGTCGCTTCGGACCATGGGCCAGTCCTCGCAAGATGCAAGACGCCGAACACTACCACCGGAGGCAAGGCTTTTAGGTTCCAGAACATGTGGATCCGACATGGAGGGTTCATGGCCGTAGTACAAAATGCATGGGAGGAACCCACGAGGGCGAGTGGAATCCTAAATATTCAAATCAAACATCCATACCAACCTCAAGGAAAAGGAGGAAGGAATTGCCTTGACCCAATCCAACTTCGAGGCAAGGCCAACAACAGAGAATAGGATAGCGATCAACAAACACATTGCCTAGTACATCCTGCTGTTGAGAATGGAAGAGGATTTTTGGCGGCAAAAGGCAGCTCTGAGATGGCTTGCCGAGGGCGACAAGAACACCCGGTTCTATCAAAGCTGGGTGAAACAAAAAAGGGTCCGCCTACGCATCCACTCGATTCGTGCCAACGGCCAGGAGCCGATATTAATAAGTCAGCAGTGGATTTCTACCAACAACTCCTCGCGCCCAGCAACCCGGTTCTAGATGAACCAGACCTCGACCTTATCCAGCGAGTTCACTCAGTCGAGCAATTTGCAGACATCGCAAATGCGCCGGGTGCAGATGAGATCAAGAGTGCCGTTTTTAGTATTTCCGGAGATAGCAGTCCCGGACCCGATGGCTTCTCGGCCACTTTCTACCAAGCCTGCTGGACTATTGTGGGGCCGGAGGTGGTGGAAGCAATTGGCCAGTTCTTCAGAGGGGCTTTCCTGCCACGAAGCATTACGGCCCACAAGCATTGTCCTCATCCCAAAGAAGGCGTCCCCCGAATCATGGACCGACTACCGACCCATCAGCCTCTGTAATAATGTCTTAAACAAGATCATCACCATGGTACTCACGACTCGACTTTCCCCTTTCCTTCCACAGGTCGTTTCCCCAAACCAAAGCGGTTTCATGAAAGGGCGGCTCCTCAATGATAACGCTCTGTTGGCTCAAGATATGTTCCATGAACTCGCAAGATGTTGTTCCCCAGCGCCTAATGTAGCGGTGAAGATCGACATGGCTAAAGCCTATGATAGGGTCCAATGGCCTTTCCTCTTCAAGGTGCTTCGACGAATGGGATTCCTGGACACATGTATCTCACTTATGCAGAGGTGTATAGGCTTGTGTTGGTTCTCGATCCTTGTCAATGGGGTACCCTCGGGATTCTTCAGATCAACACGGGGACTCCGACAGGGCGACCCGATTTCTCCCGCGCTGTTTGTGATTGCCGCGGATTACTTGTCTCGAGCCTTGGATAAGCTTATACTTGGCCAAAAGGATATGGCGTTTAAAGCCTCCCGGAGATGCATTGAGGTCAGCCACCTAGCCTATGCGGATGACATAATAATATTCACACAAGCGGCGGCAACCCCCTTGCGCCGGCTCAGAGCCTGTCTCGAGAATTATGAAAAAGTCTCCGGCCAACAAATCAACCTCTCCAAGAGCAATTTCTATATCGCTGAAATCCATTACCTTTATCCGTAACAACATGGAGAATGGAAGACTCACGCCAAAACATTGGAGGGGAGTTCGGCTTGGAGTCGCCATCCCTAGCCGTGCCGAATGCCTAAGACCACTTCCGCTTGCAATGATGATCAAATGGGAGCCTCCGGATCAGCCTTGGATCAAACTAAACACAGATGGATCATACTTCGAGAGGTCTGGTAAGGCCGGGAGAGGGGGCATTATTCGGGATCATTCGGGCACGTTGATTTTGGCTTATGCCTTACCCCTCGAAGCACAATCACCCCTCGAGGCCGAGCTGCTTGCTATACAGCATGGATTAAAGATGGCCGAGGCCCTTGCAAAACCAATTTGGCTCCAGTCGGATCCCGAGCAAGCCATTAACCTTATCAAAGGGGCACAATGGGGCCCTGCCCATACTCGCCACGCCATGGCGCACATTGCCTTGCTAAAGCGCAGGCTCACCCTCCGAACAACTTTCATCCATCGGGAAGGCAACAAGGCGGCCGACTTACTTGCGAAGATGGGTACGGACATGATCTGCATCCAAACCTGGTCCGAACAAGATGCTCCGAAGGCCCTTATAGATATCGTCCGATTGGAGCAGAAGGGGACCCCGAATATCCGCGTTCGTGAAGATGGGGAGACTTAATTGATCACCACCATAGAGTATGCAGGTGTCGAGCCAGCCATGACACGACCCCGACCTACTCTTAAGTGCTTAGAGCCAAGTTTGATGTTTGTGAGTTGCATTTGATAGCTTTTGTTCTTGAGTTGGTTGTAATTGTTTTGTATTTTAGCTTCGATTAAGATCATTTGTAACCGAGAACTGTAACTGAAATTGTTGGATGATATATAGGGATGAGGGACCCTCGAACCCTCCACCGATAAGGTGTTTAAAAAAAAAAAAAACTCGATCCGTGCGGAAGGGGACTTCACTAGAGGCGCCTTCCCGTTCCTCTACCTCGGCGTCCCCATCTACCGTGGTGTAAAGCGTACGGACATGTTCCTCTTTCTACGTGAAAAGATTGCAAGAAGGATCTCAGGTTGGGCACACCGACACTTATCTTTTGGAGGGAGGCTCACGCTGATTAAGAGCATCCTTGAAGCTATCCCCTTAAAACAACTTGATCAACAAATGGCCCGATTCTTTTAGGGATCTACGAGTGAGAGGAAGCGAACCCATTGGATTGGCTGGGACCAAATGTGTCGCCCTACCAAGGAAGGAGGTCTCGGGATTCGGAAAACTATGGAGGTTTTACGAGCCTTCAACATAAAACTATGGTGGCGCTTCCGGGAACAAAACTCCCTTTGGGCAAAATACATGATGGCAAAATATTGCTCCAACTCCACACCACTTACCTTGAGAACGCCGAGCAGTAGTAGCCCTACGTGGATGAGACTCTCTAGAGCTTGGACTCTCGCGCAACCGCACATGAGGTGGCTTGTGGGACAAGGGAATATCTACTTTTGGGATGACATCTGACTTGACAACGGCCCACTCACTGACCTCAGTCTTGATGATAAGGGAAGACCAACCACCCGGGTCTCAAAGTTCATTAGAAACGGCACTTGGGATGAACCCAAGCTCCAACTCATCCAAGCCCCTTGGCCTAGCGGTAAAGGGTGCTGGATACCGCGTCCATCCTGGTAGTCTCGAGTTCGAACCCTGGGTGGCGTAATTTGTCTTTCCTCCTTGTTATAGGAGTTGATTTGTAATTTCCTCCTTCATATATATGATATAAATATATGAAGTTAATTTAAAAAAAAAAAAAAACCCAAGCTCCAACTCCTGCATGATCAGGCCGGCCTCCCACATCATATTATTGACCGCATCCTCAGCACCCCGATCCTTTAAGGCGCACAGGATATCCTGAGGTGGACCCTCTCTAAGCACGAGGAATTCACGGTGGCATCGACGTGGGACACACTTCGAGGGCAGAACCCGATCGTTCAAGGACTGGGTGACGTTTGGAAGGCGGCGGGACTCACTACTTCAATAGCCATCTTCCTCTAGAGGCTTCTCTCCAATCGGGTGCCAGTCGATACAAAACTTAAGTGGCGGGAGATTGAACTAGCCTCTAAGTTCCAATGTTGCCTTCTTCGGCCGAATATTGAGTCCCTCCAACACCTTTTCATTTAGGATTATGGAGCTCGTAGAGTATGGAATGAGTTTGATGCGTGGTTTGAAGGGGCGTCCCCCCGCCTGTCAATCAATGATACAATCCCAACGAGAATTGAAATTTGGATGCGGAGATGCCACCAGCCGAATAAAAAGCACCTTAGCTGAGCCATTCTCTACCTCATCTTATGGTTCATCAGGTCAGAAAGAAACAGGAGCCGGCACCAAGACACAAGGTTTAAACCGCACAATTTGGTATGACCAATTCCTCAAAATGTAGCACAAGTTAGAGGTTTTCGTGGTCTTGCAAGTTTTTATAGGAGGTTTGTCAAGGATTTTAGTACAATTGCTGCACCTTTGAATGAGATTGTGAAAAAGGATGTTTGTTTTTATTGGGGAGAAAAACAAGAGCATGCTTTTTAATCTCCTTAAAGAAAAACTTACAACTGCACCAATTCTTTCTTTGCTTAGCTTTGTTAACATGTTCGAGCTTGAATGTGATGCATCTGGAGTAGGCATAGGAGCTGTTTTGTTGCAGGATGGAAAGCCAATCGCTTACTTTAGCGAAAAGTTGAAAGGAGCTCAATTGAACTATCCAACGTATGACAAGGAGTTATATGCTTTGGTTAGAGCTTTGGAAACATGGCAGCATTACTTGTGGCCTAGAGAGTTTGTAATTCATACGGATCATGAATCTCTCAAGTACTTGAAATGTCAAGGAAAGCTTAGCAAGAGACATGTTAAGTGGGTGGAATTCATTGAATCATTTCCCTATGTAATCAAATACAAAAAGGGAAAAGAAAACATTGTGGCTGATGCATTGTCTCGAATTGCTTGGTTTTGAGTTGATTAAGGAAATGTATGATAATGACCCGGACTTTTCTTCTATCTATTTATCTTGTGAGCATGCTGCATTTGACAAGTTCTATAGGCATGATGGCTATTTGTTTAGAGAAAATAAACTGTGCATTCCTAAAGGTTCTAAGCGTTAAAAACGTTTAAAAGGTGGAACAAGGAAGTTTTTGGGAAAATACATGCCAACCTCAAAACTTGTGAACAGGATACCGGTTGACTCGATTTGAGAAGTATCAAACTCTAGAGAGAGATGCTCTCCCTTCTCTCTAGCAATTCTAGCTTTTGAACGGTAGTCCCCTCCCGACCACCCCACGCCGACATCCCTTTCACCTCCGACCACCACCCTCGCTCGTTTGCGGCCTCAACCACAACTCCGGCTTTGTCCGCTTAGTCACGAATCACGCCCCAACAACCGTGCTCCTCACTCGCCGCTACCCTTTGTCTACCTTCCCCGAACCTTGCCCTCGCTTGGAGTAGGAGCTCCCGGCTCGGCCATGGCGGACCCCCCACCGGACATTGCGACAAGCCCCGAGGAAGTGAAGACCATCCCGGACCAGCTCATGGTTTTTCGATCCAATGACAAAACTTCTCCTAAACCGACGGCCAAGGGCCTGAAAATGAAGGCCACCAACTCCCGGTTCAAGGTCCGAAAGTGCACTCCGGCCCCTTCTACCAAGGGCGACGGACGGAAGCATTTTATCCCCTCACCTTTTCCAGAGGACAAGCAACTCCGTAAGAAGCTTGTGTTCGATAAAGAAGATAGTCCCACCATCGGGTCTCCAAAATGCAAGAGTTCCATCTTTCCGGCGAGCCAACACATGGATGAAGTGGGGAACTCCTCACCTAAGGGCACCACGAATTCCAACACTAATGAGGAAGTCATATTGGAGGATGGATTTTCCATCGAAGACGGTACAACCACGGCGGCCGCGGTGGCGCCGGACTCTGACCAGCACACGGCCGGCGACGGGGTGCTCATCGGTGATGATAGGGCCACACTTACACTAGGTCCAAGAGGCATGAGAGATAGTCCAAAGGAGGTACAATTGTCCTTGGGGGATGGGAAAGTCAAATTACCCGAAATGGAGCCAACAACAAACTTACTTTCCGAAAGTTGTTTGGTGGCTTGCCGAGCCGAGTCATCACGTGAACTACTAGCCGTTGAAGCCCATGTGCAGCCAAAGAAAGATTCCATCATGCAACTAGCAAATCTTGACATGCCGGAGATGCTAGACGCCATGGTGGCGCAGCCCCTCCTCGGAGACAAGTGGCCGGCGGACCATGCTGAAAATGCCGGACCGTACCTCGCCCTCCCATGGTCCACCGGACCAACCCTCGAACCACTCCCGGTGACAAATGGCCCATCGCTTGAAGATTTCCCCCCCCCTTGAATGAGGCCGGACCCGCAAAATCCGAGACGCCTTCGAGAGCGGTCGGCTACGTCCGTGCCTACCCCCACAGCCGGACGCAGCACCACTTCGAGCCACGATTGGGCCCTCGGTCCCCCGACAAGGCTGCCGAGCCGACCGAGTACAAGGCCGCGGATGCGGACGGGAGGCCGGCCAATGATGACACGACGATGGCCGACGTGTGCGAGCACCGTGGATCGCAAGCCTTGGCTGGATCAGAGCTACTAGGCAATGCGTGGGCGGCGCGGCACAAGGCCACATTGAGTAACTCCCGACCCGTAGGAAATGAAGATGGCGCGCGGAACACAAGCGCACCCAAGAGCATGGCTGATATGGTTCGGACGTCGCGGAACACCGAAGGGCCGAAAGTGTTTGAGCCGGATAACATTCCAAATATTGGCTTTGCGACCACCTCCAATGGCATTTCGGCAATCTACTTCTCCGGAGCGGAAGTCCAAAAGCTGGCCTCGAGCATTGGGCACGCCATTGTGGGTAAGTTCTCCCACTCTATACCCACTTCATACCAAATACAAAAGGCCTTAGATAATATCAAATTTAATAGAGGATTTACATGGAAGTATATTAATGCTAAGCATATATTTGTTCAATTCGAGGATATGGCGGATTATGCCCGTTTGCTCAGTGGACCGAAATGGACGCCGGTGTGGTTTATTGATCGGCACCCCATGAGGGTTTTCAAGTGGTCCCCGGATTTTGATGCGTATTGTGAGTCCCCGATCGCGGCAGTTTGGTGCAACATCATTGGCCTTCCAATTCACCTTTTTGATCACGCCGCCCTCTTTGCAATCGGTAAATTGCTTGGAAACCCTATACAAGTGGATCGCGCTACGGCCAGCAAGTCAAGACTCTCGTTTGCTCGCATTTTCATTGAAATTGACATCGCGAAGCCACCCCCCGAGGAGTTCATTCTAGATATTTGTGGACGTGAGACGGTGCTAAAAGTAAAATGGGACAAGATCCCGGCATATTGCATGGAATGTAGGCATGCTGGACATAAACGTGAGGTGTGTTATGCGGCTGGTAATGTTGAGCGTCCCCCCAAGAGGAACTACAATAATGTAACACCGAGACAGCCACACCATGAGAGTCAAGGGGGAAGGGACAAAACGGAACAACCAAAGGAAATGGCTAGCACTAGCGAGTGGAAACATCAAAAGAAAAACAAAGGGCTGAAGGGGCAGCCAAAGGCCGGAACCTCGGCTATTGGTTCCGAGCCGAGGGTGTGGTCGGGCCCGGACATCATGGGCGAAGTGCATGGTAATTTTGACCTGGCTCCGGTGGCAAGCGTCCATGAAAGTGGTGAGAGTTCCTTTGGCCGAGATACCTTCGATAAATCCGTCGGAGTGCTTACTAGTACTACCCACCGCGGAGGTGAATTCCATGGGGCCACGAATGGGTACACGCCCTCACGACGAGGAGCGTTTACTAGTTGGAAAGGGGGAACACGGGGAACGTCAAGGGGCCGAGGGTCCCAAGCAGCCCGAAATGTCCTAAGCTCCAACCAATACTTTTCTCTCATGGAGAAGGAAGATTTCCTAGAAGATGATGATGATGTGGAGGGGGAAGGAGATAAAGAGGGGAGCCCTCTAACCATACCTTATGCCGGTGGGGAAGATCCCATGATCATGCATGAGGAGGGATACCTTGGAGAGGAACGACTACAAATGGTGGAATATCAGGGGGACCTTGCACGGTCACCGGGTAAGACTCTCCCCCATTAATCATGTCTGTCAACTTTATGTTTTGGAACGTTAGGGGAGTTGCTAACGCGCCTACCCAAAATGTTCTTAAAAGATTAATTAAGACTCATAATGTTCATTTTCTTGCAATTATGGAACCGCTCACAAGCCCCAACCCGGAGAAGTTCTCAAAGGCTCTGGGCTGGTGTTCCAAGGATCGAATAGAAATGGGAAGATTTGGGTGTTTGTTGAGGAAGGGGCCAGCTTCGTGGCCGAGAGAGATACGGATCAGGTCCTATCCGGCCGCTTTGGATCTCCCCGCCTAGCTAGTCAATTGTGTGTCTAGGCTGTCTATGCAAAATGTACGAGAACCGAACGGCTTCATTTATGGGATGAATTGAGGGAGTGCTCTATACTCTTGGAGGGCACACCATGGATGATCGGAGGGGACTTCAACACCATTCTCCACCCGCGAGACAGAGTAGGAAGTGACACAAACCACCAAGCTGAAATGGTGGACTTTGCGGAGGCCATTGAGGATTGCAGGATACTAGACCCGGGCTATGATGGGTCGGAGTTCACGTGGGCCAAGAATGGCCTTTTTGAAAGATTGGATAGAATCCTTGTGAACGAACGATGGGCACAAACTTTGGAAACTACTCGGGTGACGAACCTTCCCCGGATTGCCTCGGACCACGGGCCTGTGTTGGTAAGATGTAAAGTGACAAGCAATAGGCGCTTTGTAATTACCTCATTTTGAAATATAGGGATGAGGGACCCACGAACCCTCCACCGTAAAGGTGTTTGATAAAAAAAAAAAAAAAAAAAAAAAAAAAAAAAAAAACAGGGGGGTAGGCCATTCAGGTTCCAAAACATGTGGATTAGACACGAGGGTTTTAAGGATCTCGTTCGGGGAGATTGGATGCAACCGACGGAATCCGGAGGCCTCCTCAATTTCCAAATCAAACTTGCACGGCTTAAGAGGACCCTAAAGGTATGGAACAAGGAGACCTTTGGGAACATCCATCTCAACCTCAGGGATATGGAGGTGAAAATCGCAATGGCCCAAAGCGATTTCGAAGAAAGGCCAACCCCGGAGAACAGGACAGAGATCAATAGATGCGTCGCCGAGTACATTCGACTCCTTAAAATGGAGGAGGACTTCTGGCTTCAAAAGGCTACTCTAAGATGGCTAGGGGAGGGCGACAAGAACACTAAATTCTACCAAAGTTGGATCAAGCAAAAAAGGATCCGCACGCGCATCCACAAGATCAATGTGGGTGGCCGGGAGATATCGGACGAAATGGAGATAAGAAGTTCGGCGGTGGAGTTCTTCCAAGACCTACGGCCCCGTGGCCTCTCTCTTTGTCCGAGCCAGATCTTGATTTGATCGATCAACTCCCACCCTTGGATGAAGTGGCTGCACTACCCGAGACACCATCCGCAGAGGAAGTTAAAAATGCTGTTTTTGATATCCACGGGGACAGTGCCCCAGGGCCGGATGGTTTCACGGCCTTGTTCTACCAGGCTTGTTGGGCGATGGTTGGGCCGGACGTGGTGGCGGCTATCGGCCAATTCTTCGGGGGTGCCTACCTCCCACGTAGCGTCACGGCCACAAACATTGTCCTCATCCCAAAAAAGCTTGTGTCGGAGTCGTGGAGCGACTACCGCCCCATTAGCCTGCCGAAAGCGCCACCAAAGTTTGATATTGAAGGCGCGGAGGACCTCCTTAGTTTTTCGGATCCCAAGGCCTCCTTCTTCAGTAGGGCGGCACATTTGTTCCCATCCAATCCAATGGGTCCGCTTCTTCTCATTCGTAGACCCCCAAAAGAATCGGGCCATTTGTTGATCAAGTTGCTTTAGGGTACCGGTCGTGGGCTCGACGGCTTGGAAGATGTGCAAGGGGATCGCTTCAAGAGTGCTCTTAATCAACGTGAGCCTTCCTCCAAAAGAGAGGTGACGGTGTGCCCATCCTGAAATCCTTCTTGCAATCTTTTCCCGTAGGAAGAGGAACATGTCCGTGCGCTTGACACCACGGTAGATAGGGACACCGAGGTAGAGAAAAGGGAAGGCCCCTCTAGAGAAGCCTCCTTCCGCCTGGATCAAGTTTGCCCAATGCTCATGGTTTTCGGCGATATAGAAATTACTCTTGGCAAGGCTGACTTGTTGGCCGGAGACTCTTTCATACTTCTCGAGACAAGCTCTTAGCCGGCGCATAGGAATAGCCGCCGCTTGAGTGAAGATAATTATGTCGTCCGCATAGGCTAGATGGCTGATCTCCATGCATCTCCGGGAGGCTTTGAACGTCATGTCCTTTTGGCCAAGGATGAGCTTATCTAAGGCTCGGGACAGGTATTCCGCAGCGATCACGAACAGAGCAGGGGAGATCGGGTCTCCTTGTCGAAGTCCTCGAGTTGATCTAAAGAAGCCCGAGGGTGCCCCGTTAACAAGAACCGAGAACCAGCAATAACCAATACACCTCTCCATAAGTGAAATCCATGAATCCGGGAATCCCATACGGCGTAAAACTTTGAAGAGGAAGGGCCATTGGACCCTATCATAGGCTTTAGCCATGTCAATCTTAACAGCCACATTAGGCGCTGGAGAGCATCTAGCAAGCTCATGGAACATTTCTTGAGCCAGTAGTGCGTTGTCGTTAAGGAGCCGGCCTTTGACAAACCCACTTTGGTTTGGGGAGATGACCTGTGGAAGGAAGGGGGAGAGTCGAGAGGTGAGTACCTTGGTAATGATCTTGTTTAAAACATTGCAAAGACTAATGGGTCGGTAGTCGGTCCATGACTCTGGCGAGGCCTTCTTTGGGATAAGGACAATGCTTGTGGCCGTGATGCTCCTTGGCAGGAAGGCCCCTCTGAAGAACTGTCTGATTGCTTCCACTACCTCCGGCCCCACAATGTGCCAGCAGGCTTGATAGAAAGTGGCCGAGAAGCCGTCGGGTCCGGGTGCACTATCTCCGGAAATGCAAAAGGTGGCACTCTTGACCTCATCCGCACTTGGGGCGTCTGCGATGCCAACGAACTGCTCGGCTGAGTGGACCTGCTGGATTAGGTCGAGGTCTGGATCTTCAAGTGTCGGATTGTTGGGGGCAAGGAGTTGTTGGTAAAACTCCACTGCGGACTTTTTAATCTCGGCTTCCTCGGTGAGCTCCTGCCCATTGGCACGAATTGAGTGGATGCGGAGACGGACCCTCTTTTGTTTCACCCAGCTTTGATAGAACCGGGTATTTTTATCTCCCTCGGCAAGCCACCTCAAGGCTGCCTTCTGTCGCCAAAAATCTTCTTCCATTCTCAACAAAAGGATGTACTCGGCAATGTGTTTGTTGATTGCTGTCCTGTGATTCGGTGTCGGCCTTGCCTCGAAACTAGCTTGAGCCACAGCAATTTCTTCCTCCTTTTCCTTTAGGTTAGCATGGATGTTCCCAAAAACCTCTTTGTTCCACTCCTTAAGAGCCTTTTTAACTCTGGCCTGCTTGATTTGAATGTTTAGGAGTCCACCCGCCCCCGTGGGCTCCTCCCATGTTTTTTGCACTACGGCCATGAATCCTTCATGCCGGATCCACATGTTCTGGAACCTGAATGCCTTGGCTCCAGCGGTGTGTTCAGCTTCGTGCACCTTGCAAGAACTGGTCCATGGTCCGAGGCAACCCGGGGGAGATTCGTTACCCGGGTAGCCTCGAAGGTCTTAGTCCATTCCTCACTGACAAGCACTCTATCCAACCTTTCAAAAAGGCCATTCTTGGCCCATGTGAATGCCGCTCTATCAAATCCAGGATCAAGCAGCCTACAGTCTTCCGTTGCCTCCGCAAAATCAACCATCTCGGCTTGCCGGTTGGTATCACTTCCGACTCTGTCTTGGTGTGATAGGATGGTGTTGAAATCACCACCGATGATCCAAGGTGTTCCCTCGAGAGGCCCGGCGATCTCCCTCATCTTGTCCCATAAGTGATGTCTTTCGACCCTTGTGCATTTGGCGTACACGGCTGAAATGGCCACCGGTCTAGCAAGGCGGTGGGACTTGAGGCGCCCGTGAAGAATTTGTTCCGAGTCATCCTCAATATCAAAGGTGGACCCCTCTTCCGCAAACAACCAAATCTTCCCGTTCGTGTTCGAACCAATGTAGGGTAGCCCCAAGGCTTTGGAGAATCGGTCCGGGTCCGGGGGAGTGAGCGGTTCCATTATTGCAAGAAATAAAACATTATGACAACTAATAAGTCTTTTTAAAACGTTTTGAGTGGGCGCGTTCGCGATCCCCCTCACGTTCCAAAACATGAAATTGTAAGACATCATTGACAAGAAGGGTGCGTACCCAGAGAGGATGAAGGCCCTTCTTGATAGTCAATGCGGTGTTGCTCTTTGTTCGGGGCGGCCTCCTCGGCGTCGTCGGCCGGAATGTTGCCTCCAAACCTCTCGTCCCCCCCGTACAACTCCATGGGGTCTTCGTCCACATCCCCACAATTCTCAACATCAAATTCTCCATTCGCCATGAGAGAGTAATATTGGTTAGTACTCATGTGGTTCTTTGCCGAAAAGAACCCACGCCCCCTTGTCATAGCATGGCGCGCGCCTCCTCTCGGATTCCTTCGATAATCTGGTGAAACCGAGCGCCTCGCATTGGGGGAGCCCCACTCCACTTCCATGTTCCCACGTGGTGTTGGTGGTTCGGTGGTGGGGTGCGAAAGGTTCCCCCCGTTCGGCGGGGACTTCCCAACCTCGGGCTTGAGCCCCGCATTTTGAGTTCCGGAGCTCGATCTGCTCCCCAAAGTAGAGTCACCCTTAATGTCCGGTCCCTCCCAAGAAATACCACCGGTATCCTCCCCATTTGTTTTGTTATTGTTTGGTCGATCACCGGCCTTGCCTTGTTTCTTCCCATGACGTTTCCATTCATTGGAGATGGGGACATTCTTCCCCGTATCTTGTTTCCCCTTCTCGGTTTGTCTCTCGGGTTGTGGCTGTTTTGGCGGGCCGTTGTGGTAATTTCTCTTCGGCGGCCGTTCCTTCTTGCCCGTCGCATAGCACACCTCACTTGTATGGCCAACGTGTTTGCATTCTTGGCAATATGATGGTATTTTGTCCCATCGGACTCGCTGCACCGTTTCTCGCCCACCAAGGTCAAGGATAATCTCTTCGGGAGGCGGTTTTGTGATGTCTATCTCGACGCAAATTCGGGCAAATGAAAGCCGAGTCTTGTTTGCCGTGGCTCGATCAATTTGTATTGGAGTGCCGAGAAGCTTGCCGATGGCGAATAAGGCAGATTGGTCGAAAAGATGAATGGGGAGGCCAATTAGGTTGCACCAAATTGCCGCAATGGGGGACTCGCAATATGCATCAAAGTCCGGGGACCATTTGAAGACCCTCATCGGGTGTCGGTCAATGAGCCATACGGGCGTACCCTTTGGGCCTCCAAGGATTCGGGCATAGTCCGCCAAGTCCTCGCATTGAATGAGAATGTGTTTAGCATTAATGTACTTCCAACTAAATCCACACCGAAGTTTAATATTATTAAGGGTCTTTTGGATTTGAAGTCCCGTGGGGATAGAGTGAGAGAACTTACCCACAATGGCGTGGCCCATGCGCTCAGCTAGCTTTTGAGTTTCCGCTCCGGAGAAGTAAATGGCCGGGATGCCGTCGGACACAGAGGCAAATCCAATATTTTGGAGCTTATCCGGCTCAAAGGCTTGAGGGCCGTTAGGGTCAGTCGAGCTTTTAAGCATGTCCGCCAACGTTTTCGGCCGGTCGGGGTGGCTTGAGGCGCCTTCCCCCCCGCCTTGTAGAGTGTTACTCGCCGAGCCCAAAGGTGTACCCTTAAACAAGTCCGCCATCGATTTCGGCCACGACGAGGGCCCCGGGGTATCATCTACCCCCCCATGTTGATTAACTGCATTCAGCCCTTGTGTTGCGGCATCCGCCGTGGACATAGGTGTATTTCCACTTCTCTTCGGGTTGTTGTGCTCGGCTTTTCCATTCTCGGTTAGGGTCTTCTCGGCACCTACGTTGCCGTTGTGTGCCCTTCTCGGCTTTTCCATTCTCGGCTTTTCGGCTTTTCCCTTCTCGGTGTGGATCTTCTCGGCCTTTTCATTCTCGGTGTGGATCTTCTCGGCCTTTTCATTCTCGGTGTGGATCTTCTCGGCCTTTTCATTCTCGGTGTGGATCTTCTCGGCATCATCCATAGGCGTATCGTTGGGTGTTGGTGTTTCCCTTGTCACTACAACCATCTCGGCACTAGGCGTGGCCTTGTTCGTCGTCTCGGTAACAAGCTTTTCTCGGTTGGCGTTAGGGTTCGACTTAGGCCGCGGCTGGCCGAGCTCCGCACTATAATGTTTCGAGCTGGCCTCAAACGAAGCTCGGATCTTGCTAGTTCGTCCTCGTTCGAGAGGAGGGAAGTCCTCAAGAGAAGGTCCACTCCCATCCCAAGGTGTGTGTGTGATACTTTGCATGCATCCCGAAGAGTTTTGGGGGAACTCCGGAGGTTTGTAACTGGCCGCCGGTAGGTTTCCGGTACGAAGAGGCTGCGCCGCCGCTGCATCCAGCATTTCCACCGAGTCCAACGCTGCAAGGTGTAGGATCTCATCTAGTTTTGGGTTCCTTGGTGGAGATCCAAACGATACAGCTCGTGCCATACAAGAGGGGAAAGGGGAGAAGGCACTTTCTAGGGGAGCTATTGTACTTGCTAACATTTTAGGCAAGTTTGCTTTTGTACCTGATGGCTTAGGTAGGAAAGGTGGATTGGTGCTTTCCAAGTCAACTTTTGTACCTGCCTCAGGGTTAGGTAGGTTTGCTTTTCCACTTTCCAATGGGGCAGGGACAACACATGGGGCAGCTTGTACTTCACGTGACCTAGCAAGCTTTGGTTGGGGAATGTGGAGGGGGGGAACTTCGCCGGAAACGGCCATAAGCTCGACGGCGGGAGCAGCAGATTCCGGCGGGCCGCCTCCTTCCGGTACGGTTCTACCGTTGGGGCCATCGAACTCTTCTTCACATTCATTCCAATGCTCCACTTCCTCTTCCTTCTTATGAGGCAATTCGGGGTCCTCCATCCTGAAAGAGACCCCCAAGTCGAGGGACGGAGTCGCCGGGAACAGGGATCCTTTGCATTTGGGACTACCGGCCGCAGGTCCTTCCTCCTCACCGAAGTCTATCTTCTTCCTTAGTTGCTTGTCCTCGGGCATCGGAGACGGGACAAATCTCTTACGACCATTGCCTTTAGTAGGAGGCGCCGGCGTACTTTTCCGGGCTTTGAGCTTTGCTTTAGCAATTTTTAGTTCCATGGATTTGGTCGGACGTTGAAGGGAAGCGGCGTCGCCAGCTCGGAAGACCATTTGCTGATCGGAGAGGACCCGAGCTCCCTCATCCCCG
Organism: Salvia splendens; assembly: GCF_004379255.2. NCBI lineage: Eukaryota > Viridiplantae > Streptophyta > Magnoliopsida > Lamiales > Lamiaceae > Salvia > Salvia splendens. The sequence goes on from NC_056039.1 coordinate 19,901,737, forward strand.
GAACCAATGTCAGGCAAATGAACCGGATTAATGGCCGGAGTGTCTCTCTTTTCGTCGGGGTCCGGCGGCTGCCCCATTGTTTCGGCCAGCCGAGAGGGCTTCGGCAAGGTGTGGCCGAGACGTGGAGTAGAGATTGACGGGAGCCGCGAGCCAAGTCCGACGATGAAGTCGCTTTCGTCGGGGATGGGCCGGGGGTGACAAGCGGAGCGGGATTGGGAGGAGGACGGCAGGGTGGTAACCACCAAGGAGGATGATGAAAGGTGATGAACCGATGGACGAGGGAGTGGTGGCTGGGGTCGGCGAATGTCGTCGGGTGGCGAGGTGGTGGTGGGAGATTGGCGGCGGAGGTCAAAGGTGGTACAATAGGGTGGAGTATTTTAGAGAGAAGGAGGAGCTTCTCTCACTTGCTTTACTAAGATATGAATGTAAGGGTGCGCCAACATTATTCAAAATGAAGGAGGCTTCGCACAAGGTACTTTCCCTTTTTTGTACCTTGGAGTTCCTATTTATCGTGGTGTCAAACGTACAGATATGTTTATGTTCCTTCGGGAAAAGATTGCTGCACGAATCTCGGGGTGGGCTCATCGACACCTCTACTTTGGAGGTAGGCTTACACTTCTCCAAAGCACACTTGAAGTGATATGGATTGGGATACGACGAAGGACCCGTTGGATATATTGATCCAAGAACCCCACGTATAATGATTGGCAGCGGATTTCCTTGATTGATAATCTGGTTTGATCCACTTCCAGAGCTTGGAAAACCTCGACCCGTTGGCTATGTAATCAGCCAAGAACCTCGGTATGGTTGAACGCCACAAGAACTTGCTCAAAGTATCTTGATAAGTTCCAAACAAGTGAAAAACTCTACAAAGAGAATTCAACTCACAAGACAAACTCTATTTTCGTATTTGATCAATGATGTCCTCAAATGACATGCTTACAAGCCTATTTATAGGCTAGAATGGACTCTTGAAAGTCTCATATCATTAGTACAACTTAAGACCTTTAGAATGACTCATAATAAGTGAAAAGTAACTCCTAACTATTGGTGTGACTTTAGGACATCTAAAGTCACTTATTTAACTCAAAAAGTAACTTAAAAATGACTCTTCATTTTTGCTGCTCCAACTTGGACGAAAATGCATCATTTATCTTCAATTTGGGCCTCCAAAATGTGATATATATTGACTCAAAACTTCATGCATTGGGCTGCCCACTAACTTGAATAATATTCACCATTTGGCCCAATGTTGAATGGTCTTGGAATTGGGCTTTTATTTCATCAACTAAAAGCATCATGGACTCCTTTATCTTCTTAGCTCTAGCTCTTGTAATTGGTCCACTTTGAATGATTAATGGATCCATCTTCTTGTCCTTGTTGATCAGCTTGGGTGTACCTCCATCATGAAGCGGTGCCGCTGCACATTTTCCAGGCCATTGAACCAACATCCGGGACCCTTAAGCAATTGGATCAGCAGATGGCCCGATTCTTCTGGGGATCGTCAACAGAGAGAAAAAAGACACATTGGATTGGGTGGGATCAGATCTGCCTTCCCACCTCTGAAGGGGGTCTCGGCATTCGCAAGACCAAAGAAGTCCTCCGGGCCTTCAGTATCAAACTTTGGTGGAGGTTCCGGGAGCAAAATTCACTTTGGGCTAAATTCATGAAGGCCAAGTATTGTCATAAAAACTCCCCCCTTGCGACCTCCCCTTCGGGGAGAAGTAGCCCGACATGGAAGCGGCTAATGAAAGTGAGAAATCAAGCAAATCCGCACATTAGATGGGTGATCGGTCAGGGCGATGCCTATTTTTGGGATGACATTTGGCTTGGTGAATCTCCCCTTCGCGAGATCTGCCTTGACGATAGGGGCGCCTCATCGGCCAAGGTCTCGGACTACATTGGGGGTGGAAATTGGGATGAGGCTAACTTACGTCAACTTCACAACCAGGCTGGAATGCCACAAGAGGTTATCACACAAATCCTCCATACCCCAATCGTCGCGGGAGAACCGGACGTTCCTCAATGGAAGCTTTCTCGGCTCGGGGAGTTCTCGCTCACTACGACCTGAGAGACTATCCGTACGCAAAGGCCAAGAATTCAAGGTCTTGACGACATTTGGAGGGCTGGCCTAACAAAATCTATTGCAATCTTCAATTGGCGATTATTGTCAAACAGGATACCGGTTGACTCCAAGCTCCAATGGAGGAAGATTGAGCTTGCGTCGAAGTGCCAATGCTGCCCACGGATGCCTAACACCGAGTCCCTTCAACATCTCTTCATCCGAGGGTGGGGAGCAGCATGTGTCTGGAGGGAGTTCGACGGTTGGTTCGAAGGCTCGGCCCCATCTCTTAGGGTGAACGACACCATCCCGGACAGGTTGCAAGTGTGGTCCGCTAGGACCCAACAGCATGATAGGAGACACCTTAGTCGAGTCATGCCATACCTCATTCTGTGGTTCCTTTGGGCGGAGAGGAATAGGAGTCGACATGAGCAAATTCAGTTCAAACCGTACAGCGTTGTTTGGCAGGTTCACTTGTTCATCCACAACAACATGACCAATGGTCACATCAAGCCGAAGCATTGGAAGGGAGTGAAACTCGGAATGAGCCCTCCGAATCACCCCGAGACAAGGGGGCCGAGACCGTTAGTTATGCCGGTTAAGTGGCACCCCCCGGAACGCACATGGATCAAGCTTAACACGGATGGGGCGTTCTTTGAGGCAACAAACAAGGGTGGCGGAGGGGGTCTTGTTCGGGACCACAATGGGAAATTACTTGCAGCATTTGCAACCCCCCTCGTCGTTCAATCGGCTCTTGAGGCCGAGCTCATGGCCATACACTATGGTTTGGAGGTAGCGAAGGCGTTCAACCTACCCATATGGATTGAATCAGATGCGGAACAAGCTATTAAGTTGCTCAATGGCACGAATTGGGGCCCGGCACAAGTTCGCCGCGTCATGGCCCTTTTGCATGGCTTCAAACGTGGACATCTTTTCCGGGCCACCTTCATTCATAGGGAGGGCAACAAAGCGGCTGATTCGCTCGCCAAAATGGGAGTGGAACAAGATAGTTTCCAACAAATGTCCCCACAAAATGTTCCAAGAAGGATTAGAGCCATCATCCGGATGGACGAAATGGGAGTCCCCAATCTTCGGGTGAGAGATGATGAACGAGAGTAGCACGAGGCAAGCAATGTGGTTACTGATCTTGAATTGTACCGGATGCCGTAGAGTATGTGGGTGTCGGTCCATCCCCGGATTGACCCCTATTTACTCTTGTGGTGTTTTTGTAATACGTCTGATGTAAGTTGTTTTTGTCACTCTAGCTTTAGAAAGATTGGCCCTCTTGTAATCAAGTAATGGATTTTGTTGATATATAGGGATGAGGGACCCACGAACCCTCCACCATGAAGGTGTTTGATTAAAAAAAAAAAAAAGGTCCACATGTTTATCCGGAATTCTATGGCCAATGGGAACTTGAAGCCGAAGCATTGGAGAGGAGTTAAACTTGGAATTAACATCCCTCAACAAGCGGAAGTATCCAGGGTGCAGCCTCTAGCCATGGCGATCAAATGAAATCCCCCAGACTTCCCTTGGATTAAACTAAACGCGGATGGCTCCTTCAATCAAGAGACCAACAAAGCAGGGGGGAGGAACCATTCGGGATAGCTCGGGCAATTTGCTGGTGGCGTTTAGCACTCCCCTTGAAGCACACTCGGCTCTGGAGGCTGAGCTAATGGCCATGATCCACAGGCTGAGCTTAGCCAAGGAACTTGGCCTACTAATCTGGATCGAATCAGATGACGAGCAAGCAATCAAATTGGTCAATGGGGCGGGATGGTGGCCGGCGCTAGCTCGACAAGCAGTGGCGCACCTGACCCTGCTCAAGCGCCAACTCAAATTCCGAGCCACCTTCATACACCAGGAGTAAAACAAGGCGGCGGATTTCCTTGCAAGAACGGGCCTAGGGCAAGATAGCGGTCGACGAATGCATCATAACTCCGCACCGAGAGAGCTCATGAATTTCGTCCGAATGGACCAAATGGGTGTTCCAAACATTCGAACCCTAGATGGGGACGGATACTAGAGTCGGTTATAAGGAGATGGGAGATCATTGTGCCTTAGATTATTTAATTGTAATTTTGAAGGGAGTATGATGGGGTCCGAACCTTGTGGGGTCGGACCACATACTACTCTTGGTTTTGTTATGGCACACCACTTTTCGGGTGAGGGACCCACGAACCCTCCACCGTAATGGTGTTTAAAAAAAAGGACCCTTACATTCGTCCGAAACAGTATGGCTAACGGAAGGCTCAAGCCGAAGTATTGGAAGGCTCAAACACTATCCCAAGCCATGACAAACCCCAAAGGCCACTGCGACTAGCAATGCTGATTAAATGGGAGCCGCCGGACCAGCCCTGGATCATGCTTAACACGGATGGATCCTTTATTGAATCGACAAGAAAACCCGGGGGAGGAGGCCTTATTCGAGATCATTCGGGAAGGGTGCTCGTAGCCTTTGCGCTTCCCCTCGAAGCACAATAACCCCTTGAAGCCGAGCTGCTGGCCATGCACCACGTGCTGAAGCTGGCCACGGATTTTGCGAAACCCATTTGGCTTGTGTCGGATGCCGAGCAAGCAATCAACTTATTCAAAGGGACAAACTGGGGGCCTGCTCACATCCGACGAGTCATGGCCCACATTTCCCTACACAAGCGCTAGCTCACCCTCCGTACAACCTTCATCCACCGAGAAGGCAACAAGACAGCTGACCTACTTGCGAAGATGGGTGTGGACCTGAGCCATGGCCAAATTTTGGAGGCCCAAAACGCGCCGAGGGCCCTTAAAGACATCATCCGAATGGAACGAATGGGGATCCCCAACATTCGGGTCCGTGCTGAGGACGAGGCTTAGAAGGTCACCATAGAGTAGGCAAGTGTCGAGCCACCTGCGACACGACCCCGACTTACTCTTAAGGTGTTTTGTGAATTTTTTGATGTTTTTGGTTTTTTGGTTGTAATAGCTCCTTGTAACCTAGGCCATGGATTAGGTCGATTGTAACCGAGATGGTTTTATGCAATATAGGGATAGGGACCCACGAACCCTCCACCGTTATGGTGTTTGAACAAAAAAAAAGGAGGAGATTTGTTCCTATTTTTCAGCGATGCAGATCGTGGCAGATTTCTTTGTATCAGATTTGAGTGGAAGAAAATCTCATGCTTTTAAAATCTTGATTCGGCTTCTCCAAAATTGGGCTCAAAAGAAAGAACCAAAAATCTATTTTGGGCTCATAACAATTGGGTTTCAAATTGGGCTAGGAAAGAATAATTGTTTGGCTCAAAAAGTAAAATACTTCTCTCGACAAATAAATAAAGGCGAAAATTTTTCAAGTGCACAAACGACGGTCCTTTCAAGAACATAATAAAAGGGTAGAAAATGTCGGGGTGTTACAATCTACCCATCTTAACAAAAATTTCATCCCGAAATTTGCATACGTCCTTCGAATGGTTCGCACCTAGCTTGCTCCAAAGTTTCACGCAATTTCAAGAAAAGTTTCATGGTCCACCGGCCTCCATTCGCACTCTCGATCTCCTTGCCTCGTCGTGGATTGACAAATTAGGGGTTCACCCCAAACTTTATGATTCTCGTTCGTTTTCGTCACTCGGGAAAGTGATAGCTTATCTAAACTTAAAACTACGGTTCGCGCGTATTCAATCTAGCCTACTACATACGCACTCTATGTTCGCAACATACTTCATCATCTCACATCTCAACATCAAACCATTCATACTTCAGGATAACCAAGTATAACACACAACATTTTAACATCCCAAAGCAAAACACTTTCGAACTTCACATTTATTCAAAACTTTTGAAACAAATTTTCTTTACACTTTCACACTTTCCTCAAAAATATCCACATCTCACTTTTAAAGTAAAAGTTTTGACTCAAAACTAAAACGTACTTTCGCATCAACTTTCATCCTTCGTATAAAACACTCCATAGAATAACGCAGCATGCTTTGCACCTCATAACATAAATATCATCACACTTCCATAACTCAATTTTCCAAACGAAAAAGTTAAAACTATTTTTCTCGAAACTCAAAAATTTTTGAACAATTCATAAACACAGTATTTTCCATTGATCAAATCTTTTCATAAAAGACAAGTCATCCCATTGCAAGACGTACATCTTTCTATCCCCATAGATTTTCATCTTCTCGCAAAACACATACTTTGTTTTCATAACCATAGCTCTTCTATTCCATTGTAAAACATACTTTGTTTTTATAACCATAGCTTCTCTTTTCCTTTCCTGAAAACTTTCTCATAAAAATTTTTTATGAAAATAAATTACCTTTTTCTTGATTGAGCGTGGCGAAGCGGGATGTTGAGCCTTCAATACACAATTATTACTTTATTTTACTTATTTATTTTTTTTAGTCTAGCGAAACGAGTCTAGACTAAGACTGAAAAAGACTCACGAGTCCAGAGCGGAAAGAAAAATTGCTCTGATACCACCTTGTCACGCCCGCATTTTCTAAGGATAGAAAACACGGTTGATCGCGACTAGGGGAGGATTAAAGAAGCGGGGAAGAAAGGGGAAAACAACACAACTCGACCATAGCTCAAAACAAATGGGAATAGCTCAAATAAAATCAGAGTATCTCAACAATCAACAACTCAAAAGAAGGACAACTATTTAGCGGAAGCATTTGAGAGAAGGAATATGCCACGTGTGAAGACATGACACATTCTACACACTTAAATTTCTTCAACGGCCTTGCTCAACACCCACCGCACCCGTCACGCTCAACCTGCACATTTTTAAAAAGAAATGCAGGGCTGAGTACTTGATGCACTCAGTGAACTCATGCTGAAAACATTTTATAAAAAGTATTTATCATGCCACCATTGAGTGACCTCGGGTTTTAACTTTGAAAATGCCCGAGACACTAAAATCATTTCCATTGTAAAATTTGACTGATCAGTCATTTCACCATAGATGTCTACCATATCTGATCCATTGATGACAAGGAATGTGGCCACATCCCAAGTCACTAGACCGGCCGACCCAAAAGACGGCTCACGATCCCCATTGGTGTACACTAGCCTGAGTAGAGACTCACTCCCTAATCAGACCCGAATTCTTTTTTTTTAAACACCAACACGGTGGAGGGTTCGTGGGTCCTTCAGCCCTATATATCATTCCAAAGAAAGGGTAGAGACACACCCAAAAGTGGTGAGCCTTCACAAAGTACAAGAGTATTAAGCGGTCCGGCCCTAGAGGATCCGGACCTCATCCTACTCTCCTCAAAAACTTATCACAATTAGATAGCACACTTACACTCCTTCCAAGCCCTCGACTTCCTTGCTTACTCTTCTTCCCCACTTTGGACCTGGATATTCGGTATCCCCATCTTGATAAGGATTGGGATACGACGAAGGACCCGTTGGATATATTGATCCAAGAACCCCACGTATAAGGTTTGGCAGCGGACTCCCTTGATAGATAATCTGGTTTGATCCACTTCCAGAGCTTAGAAAACCTTGACCCGATGGCTATATGATCAGCCAAGAACCTCGGTATGCTTGAACGCCTCAAGAACTTGCTCAAAGTATCTTGATAAGTTCCAAACAAGTGAAAACCTCTACAAAGAGAATTCAACTCACAAGACAAAGTCTATTTCGTATTTGATCAATGGTGTCTTCAAATTTATTTTATTTTATTTATTTTTTTATCAAAACCTTCATGGTGGAGGGTTCGTGGGTCCCTCGTCCCTGCATTTCAAAAGACGTTGCAAACAAAGCGTGGCCACACCCAAAAGTGATGTGCCAAACAAATTTAGGAGTAGAGTGCGGTCCCAAGCAACAAGCCCGGACCTCATTATACTCCCTTACAAAAACAAAAAACAGTTAATCCATGATCAAAGCCGATACCCTCCTATCCTCCAATTCAGACTATTCTTCATCCTCATGTTGGACCCGAATGTTCGGAACTCCCATTGCTTCCATCCTAGTAATCGCGCTGAGGTGTCTCGACATCGTGTGGGCACTCATTCGGCAATAGTTGTGACACTCTAATCCCATTTTAGCTAGTAGATCTCCGGCCCTATTCCCTTCCCGATGAATGAAAGTGGCGCGCACGTCTTGATGGTGCTTGAGGAGTGAGATTTGCGCCAAAACCCGGCTGGTGTGTGCCGGACCCCAACTTGTACCATTTAGGAGCTGGACCGCTTGTTGTGCATCCGATTCAATCTAGATAGGTCGATTGAATTCTAAGGCAAGGTTCAGACCGAGATGAACGACATGGAGCTCCACCTCCAGGGCTGAGTGAGCCTCCAGCGGGGAAGCGAACGCTGCAAGCACTTTCCGGTATGATCTCGGATGATACCACCTCCCCCGGCTTTATCCGAAGCTTCCACATACGCACCATCGGTGTTAAGCTTGATCCAGGGGTCATCCGGCGGGTGCCATTTAATTGCCACCGCTAACGGCCTATGGCTCCGTGATCCATCATTGCTTGGGATGATGATTTTGAGGCGAACTCCCTTCCAATGCTTCCTCTTGTATATTCCATTAGCCATATTATTTCTGACGAAGACATGCTTACAAGCCTATTTATAGGCTAGAATGGTCTCTTGAAAGTCTCACATTATTATTACAACTTAAGACACTTAAAAATGACTCATAATAAAAGAAAAGTAACTCCTAAACCTTTGGTGTAACTCTAGGATATCTAAAGTCATTTATTTAACATAAAATGTAACTAAAATAGACCCTTCATTTTGGCTGCTCCAACTTGGACGAAAATGCATCATGTATCATCAATTTGGCCTCCAAAATGTGATATGTAGTGACTCCACACTTCAAGTCTTTGGCTGCCCACAAACTTGAATAATATTCACCACTTGGCCCAATGTAGAATGGTCTTGTAATTGGGCTTTTATTTCAATAACTAAAAGCAACATGGACTCCTTTATCTTCTTAGCTCTAGCTCTTGTAATTGGCCCACTTGGAATGATCAATGGATCCATCTTCTTGTCCTTGTAGATCAGCTTGGTTGTGTCTCCATTAGCTCCCACATAAAAATTCTTTTTTTTCATTCAGACTTTTTCACTTGACTCTTTTTCAATGCCCTCACCTTTTTTTTCTCTCATTCTTACTTTTCTCTCGACTCTTTTTTCACCTATTCTTCGTCTTCATTTTGGACCCGAATGTTCGGAATTCCCATTGCATCCATCCTAGTCATCTCTGTGAGGTGCCTTGGTGCCGTGAGGGCATTCATACGACAGTAGTCATTTCTTTCTAATCCCATTTTGGCGAGGAGATCTCCTGCTCTATTCCCTTCCCCATGGATGAAGGTGATACGAGTATTCTGTTGGCGCTTGAGGATTGCGAGTCGCGCCATCGCCCGGCTAATATGGGCCGGACCCCCAGCATGAGCCATTAAGGAGCTTGACCGCTTGTTGTGCATCCGACTCAACCCATATTGGCCTTCTGAATTCTGCGGTGAGTGTCAACCCGAATTGGATGGCCAGCAGCTCCGCTTCGAGGGCTGAGTGAGCCTCGAGTGGGGAGGCAAAGGCTGCAAGCATGTTGCCCTCCTGATCACGAACAATTCCTCCCCCCGGCTTTAATGCCTCAATGTATGCTCCGTCAGTGTTTAAGTTTGATCCACGGTTCATCCGGCGGGTTCCATTTGACCACCATCGCAAGGGGCCTGGTCCTCCGTGGCTCGGCCTGACTCGGGACATTGATCTTGAGGCAGACTCCTTTCCAATGCTTCGGTTTGTAGGATCTGTTGGCCATGCTATTTCTAAGGAACATTTGCACTTGCCATACCACATTGAAAGGCTTAAATTGCACCGATTGATGGTGACTCCTATTTCGCTCCGCCCAAATGAACCAGAGAATAAGGTACGGCATCGCCCGGCTGAGGTGTTTCTTACCGGGTTGTTGGACTCTCCGTGCCCAAACTTCGAGCCTTTATGGGATAGTGTTATTGATCCGGAGGGGTGGTGAAGTTCCCTCGAACCAGGAGTCAAACTCCCTCCACACACCGCGGGCGCCAGCCCCTTGGATGAAGAGATACTGAAGTGATTCGATGTCCGGTCTATGAGGACAGCATTGGCATTTAGATGCCATTTCCATTCTTCCCCATTGTAGCTTCGTATCCACCGGTATTCGGTTGGAAAGGAGTCTCCATATGAAGATAGCAATAGAAGACGTGAGGCCCGCTTTCCATATGTCATCAAGGCCTTGGATGATAGGTCTTTGAGTTCGGATGGTCTCCCAAGTTCGGAGGGCACATCCGGCCCCTCCGGGATGATTGGCGTGCCAAGGATCTTCCGGACGATGTGTTGTGCAAAGCCGGCTTGCGCTTGGAGAATCCGCAACTTGGTTTCATTCCAAGCTCCATCAATGATGTAATCAGCAACATGAACAAAAGAGGGCCTCCCCTATCATCGAGACTAAGTTCCCTCAAAGGAACCTCTCCAAGCCATAAATCATCCCAAAATAAAATCTTTCCTTCTCCCACCACCCATCGAATGTGCGGTTGTGCCTGCGCCCGAGCCTTCAAAAGCCTCTTCCAGGTAGGGCTACACCTCCACGAGGCTCTAGCTGTGAGTGGGGACGCCTTATGACAATATTTATCCATCATATACATAGCCCAAAGGGAGTTTTGTTCCCGGAACCTCCACCATAATTTTATATTAAAGGCACGTAAGACCTCCTTGATCTTCCGAATGCCCAATCCCCCTTCGGCCGTGGGTAGGCAAACCTGGTCCCATCCTATACAGTGCGTCCTTTTCTTCTCATTACTCGACCCCCAAAAGAAACGAGCCACTTGCTGATCTAATTGCTTGAGGGTGCCGTTGGTTGGCTCGATAGCTTGAAAAATATGTAAGGGGATCGCCTCAAGTGTGCTTTTTATCAAGGTGCGTTTCCGGCGAAGATTCCGGCAGTGCCAGCTTTTCCGATGACGGCTCCGGCAGTTGTGCCACGGGGGCACGGTCTTCCATGCGTGCATCAGCCTCAAGGTGGAGGTAAGTAGCACATGGTATTGCTTGTGAGTACAAATTATCATTTTCCCCATTTGGAGCAACACGTTCTTCCCCATGCAAAGTGGTCTTTGTCTCTACCTCCTTTTGCAAGTCACATGATTCCAACACATCACATGCCACCCCATCATCTAGCCTAGGACCCATGTGATGTATTGTACTTGCACCGGTTGGGTGGTGGTCCAGCTCACTCCGGCTCGCCGGCGCCGGCGAAATTCCGGCCACCTCCTCGGAGTTGAGCATTTCCATTGCAATCTTCTTCTTCTTTTCATCCATCTTTGCTGTCGACTCCTTCATCGGCTTACTACCTCCCGTAAACCGGATTTGACTGGTGGGTCCACTAGGTCATCGTCCGAGATTCCGGCAGCAAAATACCGTTCATGGTCGAGAAGGAGTAAGTGACCCGTAGCTGCTTCGAAGGGGCCCGGCCTCGCCATTTGAGCAAACGTTCTCATCGTATACCCATCGGAAGGCTGCTCTCCTTCCGGCGACGCCGTCTCCTCATCATTTTTCCCGGCGAGTAGCTCCTCGACCATTTCAAAGATCATTTTTTTCTTGATTCGACTAACCCCCGAAATAGTCTCAAGGCCTGTGCGTTTCAGCTCACGTCGGCCTCTCTCAGGGAAAGGAGTGAACTCCTATTGAATTCACTGGCTATACTATAGTTTGGTGGGATCAATTGACAACTAGTACAAGGCGATATATGGAGGAAGACCAGTTTCGACTTGGGAAGAAATGAAAGGCATAATGCGTAAGAGATTTGTACCTTCTCATTATTTTCGTGAATTGTATCAAAAATTACAATCTATGAAACAAGGTACTAAATCTGTTGATGAGTATTACAAAGAGATGGAGATTGCTATGATTAGGACAAATGTTGAAGAAGATAGAGAAGCAACCATGGCTCGATTCTTATGTGGGCTGAATAGGGAGATTGCAAACATTGTGGAGCTACAACACTATGTGGAGTTGGAGGACATGGTTCATATGGCCATGAAGGTGGAGGGACAATTGAAGAAGAAGGGAACAATCCAAAAGAATTTTTCAACAAGTTCTCATTCTTCAAGGACAAAAGAGTGGACTTCATCCAAATCCAATTTTGGGGCATCTTCTAAACCCCAAAATGAAGGGTAAAGGTATTTCTACTTCTACTTCTACTCGAAATAGAGATATCAAATGTTTTCGTTGTCAAGGTGTTGGACACATTGCATCTCAATGTCCAAACAAAAGGGTGATGATTTTGACGCCAAATGGAGAGATAGAATATGAAAGTGAACGTTAAGATGATGATGATGGGGAGGAGGATAAGCAATTGGAGGAGATTGGACCTAAACATGGAGAACTTTTGGTGGTTCGAAGGGCTCTAAACATGCAAAACAGAAACGATGATCAACAAAGGGAGAACATCTTCCACACAAGGTGTTTGGTCCAAGGTAAACTTTACATAATGATTATTGATGGTGGTAGTTGTGCAAATGTTGCAAGTTTTGAATTGGTGGAAAAGTTGAGCTTAACAACGGAAAAACATCCTAATCCATACAAGCTACAATGGCTTAATGAATGTGGAGAAATTAGAGTGACTAATTTCGTTTTCAATTGGCAATTATAAAGATGATGTTCTTTGTGATGTTGTGCCAATGCACGCAAGTTACATTCTTTTGGGGAGGCCAAGTCAGTTTGATTGTAGGGTGATTTATGATGGATTTCACAACCACTACACCTTCAAGCACAACAAGTCTATTATGCTTGTCTCATTGACACCTCAACAAGTTCAAGAGGACCAACAGAAATTGTCACAAGCAAGGAGAGCTCGTGAGGTTAAGAGAAAAAAAGTGAGGGCATTGAAAAAAAGTCGAGTGAAAAAAAGAGACGAGAGAAAAGTAAGAATGAGAGAAAAAAAGGTGAGGGCATTGAAAAAGAGTCAAGTGAAAAGAGTCCGAATGAAAAAAAGAATTTTTATGTGGGAGCAAAAGAAATAAAGAGTGCAATAGTTGAAAAAGAGAGTGTTTTCATCTTAGTGTACAAACAGTCTTTGTTTACCACTAACGAATTAACCACTTCTTTGCCAAGTACTTTTGTGTCTCTTTTACAGAAATTCGAAGATATTTTTCCAGTGGAAGAATCAAGTGGATTACCTCCATTAAGAGGTATTGAACACCAAATTGACCTTGTTCCCGGGTCAGTTCTACCAAACCGACCAGCCTATAGAGCCAATCCCGAAGAGACCAAGGAAATTCAAAGGCAAGTGCACGAATTGTTGGACAAAGGAAAAAATCCGTAAGAGCATGAGTCCATGTGCTGTTCCGGTAATTGTTGTTTCTAAGAAAGATGGATCATGGAGGATGTGCATCGACTGCCGAGCAATAGACAAAATCACGGTAAAGTATCGCTATCCTATTCCTAGGCTAGATGATATGCTTGATGAATTGCATAGATCTGTTGTGTTTAGTAAGATCGATTTGAAAAGTGGTTATCATCAACTTCGAATCAGAGAAGAAGACGAATCCAAGCCCCTTGGCCTAGCGGTGAAGGGTGCTGGATACCGCGTCCATCCTGGAGGTCTCGAGTTCGAACCCTGGGTGGCGTAATTTGTCTTTCCTCCTTGTTATAGGAGTTGATTTGTAATTTCCTCATTGTTATAAGAGTTGATTTGTAATTTCCTCCTTCATATATATGATATAAATATATGAAGTTAATTTAAAAAAAAAAAAAGAATCAGAGAAGAAGACGAATGGAAAACAACCTTTAAAAATATAGCAAAAACACCTTCTTTAGAGAGAGACGCTCTCCCTTCTCTCTAACAATCTCCCCACCCTCAACGGCTCTTCACGGTGCTCTCTTCGCCGACCAACCCCCTCCACGTCACCTCCACCACTCACAACGCTCCGCCTCCGCCCAGCCTTCTAATCCCTCAAAAACGACGCCCTCATCTCCTCCGGTCCGGAGCCACACCTCACCAACCTCCGCTCAACTCCCCGGTGTGGCTGGTGTTTTGACTCTCCATCAGCCATGCCGGAACACCCGCCGGACCCTCCACCGGGGTCCGAGGAACCCCGCACCATCTTAGACCAGCAAATGGTTCTCCGGTCCAACAAATGACGTTCGCGTCGGAAGAGGCTGCCTCCACAAGCCTTCCCTCCAAGAAAATGCCAAGGAAAACTCTGAAAACGAAGGTGAAAAGGAGGAAAAGTACCCCAGCCCCTCTCACCAAAGGCGATGGCCGGAAAAGTTTTGTTCTCTCTCCTATGCCGGAAGACAAGCAACTCCGGAAGAAGATTGACTTTGGGGCCGAAGGTAGCTCACCGGTTGGAAGCCCAAAATGAAAACATCCATTTTACTGGCGAGTCCCGGCCGCGACTCGAAGGTGGCTCCACCCGGGATTGATGTCTCTACCGTCACCTATGATGAAGGGGATGAGAGAATCGCCATTGTTCTAGACTCTCGCGACAATGCCGGCGAGATTACATCTCCCGTTCAAATTTCCGGCGAAGTCCATGACGCCGGCGGCGGCCAGCCGACCGTTGAAGCAAGTGATGACCTAGCCTGGTACGCCACCCCAACCCCCCTTGCTAGCTCACGTGATGCACAATACCCCATGGTGGAAGGAGTAGTCAACTTGCCAAATTTGGATAAAGGTACAAAATCCCTTTTGAAAATCTCCTTTGTCCCTTACCACCCTTGTGGAGGGGTCACATGTGCTGCAAATGGATCCTTGGGAGACATGATAGTCAACAATCCCGATTTGGCAAAAGAAACAAATTCTCTTTTGGAAAGCCACATAATTCCTTACCAACTTGATGAGTCACATGGTGCTTTGGTTGATGGGTCCGAAATGGATGGGAAAAGGACAACATTCTACACCTTGCCTCCATGGACATGGCGGAAATGCTAGACAATATGGCGGCACAACCTCTTATTGCCCCCAACAAATCGGAGATTGAACACCCATCGGTCGAGCCAACTTCTCTACGGCTGACGGCCAACGAACCACCAGAGCCAATGATTTTGGAATCCTCGACACCATCCTACGAGGACTTCCCTCCTCTTGAGAGGGGGAGAATCCGTAGACTCCGGGACTCTTTTGAAACTGGCCGGCCCCAGCCCGGAAAGGTATGAAGTTGGTCAAAGTCTAAATCGGGTGACCATCCAACCCGTGTCATCATGGGAGGTGTATCGGGTGTTCCGGGTGTCTCGGGAGTCTCGGGCACGTCGGGTGTATCGGGTGTCACGGAAATGGGAGGTGTATCGGGTGTTTCGGGTAGCTCGGGAGTCTCGGGCATGGTGGGTGTATCGGGTGTCTCTGGAGTCTCGAGCACGGCGGCTGTATCAGGTGCCGTGAAAATGGAGGGTGTCTCGGATATTTCGGGCGTATCGGTCACGTAGGGCGTATCGGGTGGCGCGGTAATGGAGGGTGTCTCGGGCGTCTTGGGAGCTCCATGCACATCGGTTGTTAAGGGGCCGTTGGAGCCGAACAAAACGGGATATGTCCCGGAGAAGTCCCAAGTTAACCTCGGCCAACCAAGCAGGGACTATGCGGCCAAAACAGGAGGATTGCCGAACAAAACCATGAATGGCCCGAACCAGGCTGGTTGTGGCGCGATCAACCCGAAGCATAACCAAAGTCCAAAAACCATGGCGGACATGCTCCGGGGAACACCAAATACCGACTGGCCACAAGTCTTTGTTCCCGAGACCATCCCCAACATTGGCTTTGCATCCACCTCGAACGGCATTCCGTCTATCTATTTCTCCGGTGCCGAAATTCAAAAGTTGGCAACAAACCTCGGACATGCAATCGTTGGTAAGTTTTCATATTCTATCCCATCATCTCTTAAAATCCAAAAAGCTCTTGATCATATCAAGTTTTGCCGAGGATTCTCATGGAAGTATATTAACGCAAAGCATATTCTTGTTTAATTTGAGGATATTGCTGATTATGCACGGCTTCTAAGCGGGCATAAGGGCACCCCGGTTTGGTTTATCGATAGACATCCCATGAGGGTCTTCAAATGGTCTCCGGATTTTGACGCATATTGTGAATCTCCAATTGCGGCTATTTGGTGTTTTTTTTTTTTTTTTTTTTTTTTTTTTTTTTTTTTTTAATCAAACACCTTTACGGTGGAGGGTTCGTGGGTCCCTCATCCCTATATTTCAAAATGAGGTAATTACAAAGCGCGGCCACACCCGAAGGTGGTGTGCCAAGACAAAACCAAGAGTAGTATGCGGTCCGATCCCACAAGGGTCGGACCTCATCATACTCCCGACAAAATTACAAGAAGCAAGTGAAAACAATTCTAGTCCCCGTCCCTTCCTAGGGTACGAACATGTGAAAGGCCCATTTGATCCATGCGGACGAGGTCCGCAAGCTCTCTCGGCACCGAGTCTTGTTGCATTTGTTGGCCTCTATCTCTCCCTAGACCCATTCTCGCAAGGAAATCCGCCGCCTTGTTTCCCTCCCGGTGAATGAAGGTGGCACGGAAATTAAGTTGGCGCTTAAGAAGGATCAGATGCGCCATGGCTTCCCGGGCTAGCGCCGGTCCCCATCCTGCCCCATTAATCAATTTGATAGCTTGTTCAGCGTCTGATTCGATCCAAATAGGGAGGCCAAAATCCTTGGCGATGTTCAGCCCGTGGATCATTGCCAACAATTCCGCCTCCAGAGCCGAATGTGCTTCAAAAGGAATGCAAAAGGCCACAAGCATTTTACCCGAGAAATCGCGTCTGCTTTGTTGATCGCTTCATTGAAGGAACCATCCGTATTCACTTTAATCCAAGGGGGGTCCGGTGGCTCCCATTTGATCGCCATGGCGAGAGGCAACGCCCGAATGGCTTCCGCTTGTTGAGGGATGTTAACTCCAAGTTTAACTCCTCGCCAGTGCTTCGGCTTCAGGCACCCGTTTACCATAGAATTCCGGATGTACATGTGGACCTGCCATATTACATTGTGGGGTTTAAATCTTGTATCTTGGTGTCGGCTCCTATTCCTCTCCGACCAGATGAACCATAGGATGAGGTAGGGCATGGCTCGGCTAAGGTGCTTCCTATTCGGCTGATTGCATCTTTGCATCCAAACTTCAATTCTCGTTGGGATTGTGTCATTGATTGAAAGGCGGGGGGATGTACCTTCAAACCATTCATCAAATTCTCTCCATACTCTACGGGCTCCGAATCCCTGAATGAAGAGGTGCTGGAGGGACTCAATGTTCGGTCGAATTGGGCAGCATTGGCACTTAGAGGCTAGCTCAATCTCCCGCCATTGAAGTTTTGTGTCAACCGGCACCCGATTGGAGAGAAGCCTCCAGATAAAGATGGCTATTGAGTTGGTGAGTCCCGCCTTCCAAACATCCCCCAAACCTTGGATGATCGGGTTTCGCCCTCGGAGTGTGTCCCATGTCGAAGCCACCGTGAATTCCCCATGCTTAGAGAGATTCCACCTAAGGATATCCTGTTCGTCATGGAGGATCGGTGTATTAATGATGCCATCGATAACATGCTGAGGAAGGCCGGCCTGATTGTGAAGGAGTTGGAGCTTGGGCACATCCCAAACACCATTTGTAATGAACTCCGACACCCGGGTGGTTGGTCTTCCCCTATCATCTAGGCTAATTTCCCTCAGAGGACTATTACCAAACCAAATGTCATCCCAGAAGTAGATGTCCCCTTGTCCCACTAGCCATCTCATGTGCGGTTGCGCGAGGGGCCAGGCTCTTGAGAGCCTTCTCCACGTAGGGCTACTCCTGCTCGGCAGTCTCAAGGTGAGCGGTGTGGAGTTGGTGCAATATTTTGCCATCATGTATCTTGCCCAAAGGGAGTTTTGCTCCCGAAAGCGCCACCAAAGTTTGATATTGAAGGCGCGGAGGACCTCCTTAGTTTTTCGGATCCCAAGGCCTCCTTCTTCAGTGGGGCGGCACATTTGTTCCCATCCAATCCAATGGGTCCGCTTCTTCTCATTCGTAGACCCCCAAAAGAATCGGGCCATTTGTTGATCAAGTTGCTTTAGGGTACCGGTCGTGGGCTCGACAGCTTGGAAGATGTGCAAGGGGATCGCTTCAAGAGTGCTCTTAATCAACGTGAGCCTTCCTCCAAAAGAAAGAAGACGGTGTGCCCATCCTGAAATCCTTCTTGCAATCTTTTCCCGTAGGAAGAGGAACATGTCCGTGCGCTTGACTCCACGGTAGATAGGGACACCGAGGTAGAGAAAAGGAAAGGCCCCTCTAGAGAAGCCTCCTTCCGCCTGGATCAAGTTTGCCCAATGCTCATGGTTTTCGGCGATATAGAAATTACTCTTGGCAAGGCTGACTTGTTGGCCGGAGACTCTTTCATACTTCTCGAGACAAGCTCTTAGCCGGCGCATAGGCATTGCCGCTGCTTGAGTGAAGATAATTATGTCGTCCGCATAGGCTAGATGGCTGATCTCCATGCATCTCCGGGAGGCTTTGAACGTCATGTCCTTTTGGCCAAGGATGAGCTTATCTAAGGCTCGGGACAGGTATTCCGCAGCGATCACGAACAGAGCAGGGGAGATCGGGTCTCCTTGTCGAAGTCCTCGAGTTGATCTAAAGAAGCCCGAGGGTGCCCCGTTAACAAGAACCGAGAACCAGCAATAGCCAATACACCTCTCCATAAGTGAAATCCATGGATCCGGGAATCCCATACGGCGTAAAACTTTGAAGAGGAAGGGCCATTGGACCCTATCATAGGCTTTAGCCATGTCAATCTTAACAGCCACATTGGGCGCTGGAGAGCATCTCGCAAGCTCATGGAACATTTCTTGAGCCAGTAGAGCGTTGTCATTAAGGAGCCGGCCTTTGACAAACCCACTTTGGTTTGGGGAGATGACCTGTGGAAGGAAGGGGGAGAGGCGAGAGGTGAGTACCTTGGTAATGATCTTGTTTAAAACATTGCAAAGACTAATGGGTCGGTAGTCGGTCCATGACTCTGGCGAGGCCTTCTTTGGGGATAAGGACAATGCTTGTGGCCGTGATGCTCCTTGGCAGGAAGGCCCCTCTGAAGAACTGCCTGATTGCTTCCACTACCTCCGGCCCCACAATGTGCCAGCAGGCTTGATAGAAAGTGGCCGAGAAGCCGTCGGGTCCGGGTGCACTATCTCCGGAAATGCAAAAGGTGGCACTCTTGACCTCATCCGCACTTGGGGCGTCTGCGATGCCAACGAACTGCTCGGCTGAGTGGGCCTGCTGGATTAGGTCGAGGTCTGGATCTTCAAGTGTCGGATTGTTGGGGGCAAGGAGTTGTTGGTAAAACTCCACTGCGGACTTTTTAATCTCGGCTTCCTCGGTGAGCTCCTGCCCATTGGCACGAATTGAGTGGATGCGGAGACGGACCCTCTTTTGTTTCACCCAGCTTTGATAGAACCGGGTATTTTTATCTCCCTCGGCAAGCCACCTCAAGGCTGCCTTCTGTCGCCAAAAATCTTCTTCCATTCTCAACAAAAGGATGTACTCGGCAATGTGTTTGTTGATTGCTGTCCTGTGATTCGGTGTCGGCCTTGCCTCGAAACTAGCTTGAGCCACAGCAATTTCTTCCTCCTTTTCCTTTAGGTTAGCATGGATGTTCCCAAAAACCTCTTTGTTCCACTCCTTAAGAGCCTTTTTAACTCTGGCCTGCTTGATTTGAATGTTTAGGAGTCCACCCGCCCCCGTGGGCTCCTCCCATGTTTTTTGCACTACGGCCATGAATCCTTCATGCCGGATCCACATGTTCTGGAACCTGAATGCCTTGGCTCCAGCGGATGTGTTCAGCTTCGTGCACCTAGCAAGAACTGGTCCATGGTCCGAGGCAACCCGGGGGAGATTCGTTACCCGGGTAGCCTCGAAGGTCTTAGTCCATTCCTCACTGACAAGCACTCTATCCAACCTTTCAAAAAGGCCATTCTTGGCCCATGTGAATGCCGCTCCATCAAATCCAGGATCAAGTAGCCTACAGTCTTCCGTTGCCTCCGCAAAATCAACCATCTCGGCTTGCCGGTTGGTATGACTTCCGACTCTGTCTTGGTGTGATAGGATGGTGTTGAAATCACCACCGATGATCCAAGGTGTTCCCTCGAGAGGCCCGGCGATCTCCCTCATCTTGTCCCATAAGTGATGTCTTTCGACCCTTGTGCATTTGGCGTACACGGCTGAAATGGCCACCGGTCTAGCAAGGCGGTGGGACTTGAGGCGCCCGTGAAGAATTTGTTCCGAGTCATCCTCAATATCAAAGGTGGACCCCTCTTCCGCAAACAACCAAATCTTCCCGTTCGTGTTCGAACCAATGTAGGGTAGCCCCAAGGCTTTGGAGAATCGGTCCGGGTCCGGGGGAGTGAGCGGTTCCATTATTGCAAGAAATAAAACATTATGACAACTAATAAGTCTTTTTAAAACTTTTGAGTGGGCGCGTTCGCGATCCCCCTCACGTTCCAAAACATGAAATTGTAAGACATCATTGACAAGAAGGGTGCGTACCCAAAGAGGATGAAGGCCCTCCTTGATAGTCAATGCGGTGTTGCTCTTTGTTCGGGGCGGCCTCCTCGGCGTCGTCGGCCGGAATGTTGCCTCCAAACCTCTCGTCCCCCCCGTACAACTCCATGGGGTCTTCGTCCACATCCCCACAATTCTCAACATCAAATTCTCCATTCGCCATGAGAGAGTAATATTGGTTAGTGCTCATGTGGTTCTTTGCCGAAAAGAACCCACGCCCCCTTGTCATAGCATGGCGCGCGCCTCCTCTCGGATTCCTTCGATAATCTGGTGAAACCGAGCGCCTCGCATTGGGGGAGCCCCCCTCCACTTCCATGTTCCCACGTGTTGTTGGTGGTTCGGTGGTGGGGTGCGAAAGGTTCCCCCCGTTCGGCGGGGACTTCCCAACCTCGGGCTTGAGCCCGGCATTTTGAGTTCCGGAGCTCGATCTGCTCCCCAAAGTAGAGTCACCCATAATGTCCGGTCCCTCCCAAGAAATATCACCGGTATCCTCCCCATTTGTTTTGTTATTGTTTGGTCGATCACCGGCCTTGCCTTGTTTCTTCCCATGACGTTTCCATTCATTGGAGTTGGGGACATTCTTCCCCGTATCTTGTTTCCCCTTCTCGGTTTGTCTCTCGGGTTGTGGCTGTTTTGGCGGGCCGTTGTGGTAATTTCTCTTCGGCGGCCGTTCCTTCTTGCCCGTCGCATAGCACACCTCACTTGAATGGCCGCCGTGTTTGCATTCTTGACAATATGATGGTATTTTGTCCCATCGGACTCGCTGCACCGTTTCTCGCCCACCAAGGTCAAGGATTATCTCTTCGGGAGGCGGTTTTGTGATGTCTATCTCGACGCAAATTCGGGCAAATGAAAGTCGAGTCTTGTTTGCCGTGGCTCGATCAATTTGTATTGGAGTGCCGAGAAGCTTGCCGATGGCGAATAAGGCAGATTGGTCGAAAAGATGAATGGGGAGGCCAATTAGGTTGCCCCAAATTGCCGCAATGGGGGACTCGCAGTATGCATCAAAGTCCGGGGACCATTTGAAGACCCTCATCGGGTGTCGGTCAATGAGCCATACGGGCGTACCCTTTGGGCCTCCAAGGATTCGGGCATAGTCCGCCAAGTCCTCGCATTGAATGAGAATGTGTTTAGCATTAATGTACTTCCAACTAAATCCACACCGAAGTTTAATATTATTAAGGGTCTTTTGGATTTGAAGTCCCGTGGGGATAGAGTGAGAGAACTTACCCACAATGGCGTGGCCCATGCGCTCAGCTAGCTTTTGAGTTTCCGCTCCGGAGAAGTAAATGGCCGGGATGCCGTCGGACACAGAGGCAAATCCAATATTTTGGAGCTTATCCGGCTCAAAGGCTTGAGGGCCGATAGGGTCAGTCGAGCTTTTAAGCATGTCCGCCAAAGTTTTCGGCCGGTCGGGGTGGCTTGAGGCGCCTTCGCCCCCGCCTTGTAGAGTGTTACTCGCCGAGCCCAAAGGTGTACCCTTAAACAAGTCCGCCATCGATTTCGGCCACGACGAGGCCCCCGGGGTATCATCTACCCCCCCATGTTGATTAACTTCATTCAGCCCTTGTTTTGCGGCATCCGCCGTGGACATAGGTGTGGCCTTGTTGTGCTCGGCTTTTCCACTTCTCTTCGGGTTGTTGTGCTCGGCTTTTCCATTCTCGGTTAGGGTCTTCTCGGCACCTACGTTGCCGTTGTGTGCCCTTCTCGGCTTTTCCATTCTCGGCTTTTCGGCTTTTCCTTTCTCGGTGTGGATCTTCTCGGCCTTTTCATTCTCGGTGTGGATCTTCTCGGCCTTTTCATTCTCGGTGTGGATCTTCTCGGCCTTTTCATTCTCGGTGTGGATCTTCTCGGCCTTTTCATTCTCGGTGTGGGTCTTCTCGGCCTTTCCATTCTCGGTGTGGATCTTCTCGGCCTTTTCATTCTCGGTGTGGATCTTCTCGGCATCATCCATAGGCGTATCGTTGGGTGTTGGTGTTTCCCTTGTCACTACAACCATCTCGGCACTAGGCGTGGCCTTGTTCGTCGTCTCGGTAACAAGCTTTTCTCGGTTGGCGTTAGGGTTCGACTTAGGCCGCGGCTGGCCGAGCTCCGCACAATAATGTTTCGAGCTGGCCTCAAACGAAGCTCGGATCTTGCTAGTTCGTCCTCGTTCGAGAGGAGGGAAGTCCTCAAGAGAAGGTCCACTCCCATCCCAAGGAGTGTGTGTGATACTTTGCATGTATCCCGAAGAGTTTTGGGGGAACTCCGGAGGTTTGTAACTGGCCGCCGGTAGGTTTCCGGTACGAAGAGGCTGCGCCGCCGCTGCGTCCAGCATTTCCACCGAGTCCAACGCTGCAAGGTGTAGGATCTCATCTAGTTTTGGGTTCCTTGGTGGAGATCCAAACGATGCAGCTCGTGCCATACAAGAGGGGAAAGGGGAGAAGGCACTTTCAAGGGGAGCTATTGTACTTGCTAACATTTTAGGCAAGTTTGCTTTTGTACCTGATGGCTTAGGTAGGAAAGGTGGATTGGTGCTTTCCAAGTCAACTTTTGTACCTGCCTCAAGATTAGGTAGGTTTGCTTTTCCACTTTCCAATGGGGCAGGGACAACACATGGGGCAGCTTGAACTTCACGTGACCTAGCAAGCTTTGGTTGGGGATTGTGGAGGGGGGGAACTTCGCCGGAAACGGCCATAAGCTCGACGGCGGGAGCAGCAGATTCCGGCGGGCCGCCTCCTTCCGGTACGGTTCTACCGTTGGGGCCATCGAACTCTTCTTCACATTCATTCCAATGCTCCGCTTCCTCTTCCTTCTTATGAGGCAATACGGGGTCCTCCATCCTGGAAGAGACCCCCAAGTCGAGGGACGGAGTCGCCGGGAACAGGGATCCTTTGCATTTGGGACTACCGGCCGCAGGTCCTTCCTCCTCACCGAAGTCTATCTTCTTCCTTAGTTGCTTGTCCTCGGGCATCGGAGACGGGACAAATCTCTTACGACCATTGCCTTTAGTAGGAGGCGCCGGCGTACTTTTCCGGCCTTTGAGCTTTGCTTTAGCAGTTTTTAGTTCCATGGATTTGGTAGGACGTTGAAGGGAAGCGGCGTCGCCAGCTCGGAAGACCATTTGCTGATCGGAGAGGACCCGAGCTCCCTCATCCCCGGAACCAATGTCAGGCAAATGGGCCGGATTAATGGCCGGAGTGTCTCTCTTTTCATCGGGGTCCGGCGGCTGCCCCATTGTTTCGGCCAGCCGAGAGGGCTTCGGCGAGGTGTGGCCGAGACGTGGAGTAGAAATTGACGGGAGCCGCGAGCCAAGTCCGACGATGAAGTCGCTTTCGTCGGGGATGGGCCGGGGGTGACAAGCGGAGTGGGATTGGGAGGAGGGCGGCAGGGTGGTAACCACCAAGGAGGATGAAGAAAGGTGATGAACCGTTGGACGAGGGAGTGGTGGCTGGGGTCGGCGAATGTCGTCGGGTGGCGAGGTGGTGGTGGGAGATTAGCGGCGGAGGTCAAAGGTGGTACAGTAGGGTGGAGTAATTTAGAGAGAAGGAGGAGCTTCTCTCACTTAATTGGGGAGGATGTTGTTGATGTTGTTCTTGTTTGGTGTAATCTAATTGGTCCCCCGATACATCTATTTGACCAAGCGGCCCTATTTGCTATCGGGAAGCTCCTCGGCACTCCGATCCAAGTGGATCGAGCTACGGGCCAGCAAGGCCCGGTTATCCTTTGCACGCCTGTGTATTGAGATTGATATTACCAAGCCGTCTCCCGAAGAAATTATCTTGGATATTTGCGGACGAGAATTGGTGCAACAAGTGAAGTGGGATAAAATCCCATCTTATTGCCATGAATGTAAGCATGTAGGCCATAAGGGTAAGGTGTGCTATGCTGCCGGGAAAGGGGTGCGACCGCCGAGACGGAACTATAATGTGGGAGCACCCAAACAATCGCAACACGAACAGCAAGCCACGAAAGGAAAGCAAGCACAAGTGAACCAAAACAGTAGCAACAAGGATGGGAAACAACAAGGAAACACCGATGGAGATCTTAGCATGGTGGTGGCCGAACCTAACGTGCCTAGTGTGGATGATCACGATTGGCGAGGGCCGGACATTATGGGCAACTTTCATGGGACTCACGCTCATGGCGCGGCCCTACCTCCAAGGCCGCGATGGGGAGTGGTGGCTCGGACCATTCTCATCCGTGTTCTCCACTTACCAGACATGGCTCGAGGGATGATTGCATTCCCCTAGACCCGAAAGTAAATTTTGTGGAGAAGAGGGTGATTTCACGTCGAGACGAGGAGGGATGCGAGGCTCGGGGCGACATCACGCGACTACGGGCCGAGTTGCCCAAAAGGACCGAACCCTTCTTAGCACCGACCAATACTACTCGCTAATGGCTAGCGAAGAATTCATGGGAGAAGAGTTTGAGAGTGCCGACCTTGCGGATACTCTCATGATTGAGGGAGGCGAAGGTGCAACGGATCATCCCCGGGGCTCCAAGGGCGAACGAAAGCACGCTCCCAAGAGTGATCAAAAGAATCCTTCATGCCTACCGGGTACGAACTCCCATTGTTAATTATGTCATGCAACTTGTTGTTTTGGAACGCTAGGGGAATCGCCAGCGCGACGACCCAAAACGTTCTTAAAAGATTAATTCATGCTCACTTGATTCATTTTCTTACAATAATGGAACCACTTACATCGCCATACCCGGAGAGATTCTCGAAAGCCTTGGGGATGGTCTTCAAAGGTTCGAATAATAATGGAAAGATCTGGGTTTTTGTGGAGGAAGGGGGCTGATTTTGAGATTAACGATGATTCGGATCAGGTCCTACATGGTTCCTTCTCATCCCCTCGCCTGGCTAACCGCATAGCCCTGTCGGCGGTCTATGCTAAATGCTCTAGGGCCGAAAGATACCCACTTTGGGAGAAAATGAAGGACATTGCTCAACTCGAGGAAGGAGCCCCTTGACTGATTGGGGGCGACTTTGACACTATTTTGGCATCCCGGGAAAGGGTCGGTAGTAGCACAAATCGGCAGGACGAGATGATTGACTTCGCGGATACCATCGACGACTGTAAACTCCTGGATCCGGGCTTTGATGGAGCCGAGTTTACTTGGGCCAAGAACGGCTTATTTGAGCGATTGGATAGAGCACTTTTGAGCAAAGCATGGGCGGGAGTTTTTGAAACCACTAGGGTGACGAACCTGCCCCGAGTTGCCTCGGATCATGGGCCGGTCCTCGTCAAATGCATTCTCCCGAGCACAAACCAAGGAGGTAAAGCGTTCAGGTTCCAAAATATGTGGATAAGGCATGAAGGTTTTTTTGGATGTTGTCCGGCAAGAATGGGCAAGCCCAACCGATGCCGGGGGTCTCCTCAACTTACAAATCAAGCTGGCTAGAGTTAAGAAAGCCCTTAAGCGATGGAATAAAGAGGAGTTTGGTAATATCCACTCTAATATTAAGCTAATGGAAGAGGACATTGCCGCGGCTTAAAAGGCGTTTGAAGAAAGGCCGACGCCGGACAATAGGACGTTGATCAACAAACTCATTGCGAATTATATCCTCCTTCTCAAAATGGAAGAGGACTTTTGGAGGCAAAAGGTGACCCTCCGATGGCTTGCGGAGGGAGACAAAAACACAAGGTTCAACCAAAGTTGGGTAAAACAGAAAAGAATCCGAATGCGGATCCATAAAATTAATGCCCATGGCCGAGAGCTTACTGAAGAAAATGAGATCAAGAATTCGGCGGTCGAATTTTATCGGAACCTCCTAGCGCCCGATCCAATGGAGTTAGCGGAACCCAATCTTGGGATTATCCGACCTCTCCCACCTTCGGCATGTATGGAAGGCTTGACCACTCCACCCGACGCAGATGAGGTTAAGCTAGCCGTCTTTGATATGTCAGGAAACAGCACGCCAGGGCCCGATGGATTCACGGCGACCTTTTACCAAACTTGCTGGGGGTGCGTAGGGCCGGATGTGGTTGAGGCGATTAGACAATTCTTCCACGGGGCATTCCTCCCTAGGAGTATCACTGCCACTAGTATTGTCCTCATCCCCAAAAAGGACTTACCGGAGGCATGGGGAGACTACAGGCCCATTAGCCTTTGCAACGTGATCAACAAAATCATCACTAAGATCCTTATGAAGAGACTCACTCCGCTCCTCCCGGAGGTCATCTCCCCGAACCAAAGTGGCTTTGTTAAGGGCCGGCTCTTAAACGACAATGTCCTCATTACACAGGAAATGTTTCATGAATTGTCACGGTGCACCCCGTCTCCCAATGTTGCGATCAAGATTGACATGGCCAAAGCATATGATCATGTACAATGGCCCTTCCTCCTTAGGATTCTTCGATGCATGGGCTTCTCGGAAACATGGGTCTCCTTGATAAATAGGTGCATTGGATCATGCTTGTTCTCGGTTTTAATTAATGGTGCACCGACGGGTTTCTTTAAATCCACCAGGGGACCCCATCTCCCCGGCCATCTTCGTTATTGCTGCGGAATACCTATCTAGGGCCCTTGATAAAGCTATCCTGGGCCACAAAGACATGGTCTATAAAGCCTCCCGCCGATGCATGGAGATAAGTCATCTTGCCTATGCGGATGATATAATCATTTTCACTCAAGCAGCCGCGGGGTCCCTACGAAAACTTAGAAGTTATCTCGATGATTATGCGGGGGTCTCGGGGCAGATGATCAACCTCTCCAAGAGTAGCTACTACACCCAGGTAAAGGAAGGGGAAGGTACCTCGGTTGAAGCCTCCTTCTGCTTGAATTAAATTCGCCCAACCTCCAAGAGTAGCTACTACATTGCCGAGGAGCATGGAGGTTGGGCGAATTTAATTCAAGCAGAAGGAGGCTTCACCCGAGGTACCTTTCCCTTCCTTTACCTGGGTGTTCCAATCTATCGGGGATGCAAACGTTCGGATATGTTCATGTTCCTCCCGGAGAAAATTGCTAGAAGGGTCTCGGGGTGGGCACATAGACATCTTTCCTTCGGTGGGAGGCTCACCCTTATCAAAAGCACCCTAGAGGCGGTTCCTCTTCATATCTTCCAGGAAATTGAACCTACGGGCGAGGCACTAAAGCAATTGGACCAGCAACTTGCCCGATTCTTTTGGGGGGAATCGAATGATAAAAGGAAGACTCATTGGATCAGCTGGGATCAGATTTGCCTTCCCTTCGCCGAAGGCTGCCTTGGCGTCCGGAAAACAAAAGAATTGTTACGCGCGTTTAATATCAACCTATGGTGGCGATCCGTGAGCAAAACTCTCTATGGGCTAAGTACTTGATGGCTAAGTATTGCTATAATGCCTTCCCCATTACAGCTAGACCCTCTGGGAGGAACAGTCAAATTTGGAAAAGGCTCCTAAAAGCCCTGCCCTAGGCGCAACCACATATTCGTTGGATGGTGGGGCAAGGGAGAGTATATTTCTGGGATGATGTCTGGATCAAGGATTCCCCCCTTCGGGACCATTGCATTGATGATAGGGGGGACCCCAAAGCACTTGTTGCGGATTTCATTAGGGATGGGGCTTGGGACGTTTCTACACTGCAGATGCTCCAAGATCAGGATGGGTTATCTCAGCAGGTTATTAATCATATCCTTGGCACTCCGATCATGAGGGGGGTAGAAGATGTTCCGAGATGGTCCCTCTCGCGACTGGGAGACTTCTCCCTCTCCACAACGTGGGAAACCATCCGGTCGCATAGACCGATCGTCCAAGGCATGGACAATATTTGGCGCCTCTTATCGAACCGAATCCCAGTTGACTCAAAGCTCCAATGGCGGAGAATTGAGATGGCGTCCAAGTGCCAATGTTGTCCACATCGTCCGAAAACAAAATCACTTCAACAGCTCTTCATCCAAGGAAGTGGGGCGGTTAGTGTGTGGAGGGAGTTCGATGTCTGGTTTGAGGGTGCCTCCCCATCCCTCCGGATCAACGATACAATCCTGGAGAGGCTTGTGGTGTTGTCCCGGCGGACACAACAACAAAACAAAAGACATTTGTGCTATGCCATTCCATATTTCATCCTCTGGTTCCTGTGGTCCGAGAGAAATAGAAGCCGACACCAACAGGTACAATGTCTGGCAGGTCCAAACGTATATCCGGAATAGCATGACAAACGGGCGCCTAAAACCGAAGCATTGGAACGGTGTTCGGGTCACTTTTGAAATCCCTAACCGAGCCGACGCAAGAAGGGAGAGGCCGCTAGCCATGGCGATCAAGTGGAACCCACCGGACCGACCGTGGATCAAAGTTAACATGGATGGGGCTTTTAATGTGGAAACAGGTAAGGCCGGGGGGGCGGGGTGGTACGGGATGCCGAGGGCAAGCTGCTTGTGGCCTTTACAACACCCCTCGAAGCTCACTCGGCCCTCGAGGCTGAACTCATGGCCCTACAACTTGGATTGGAACTCGCTAAGGAGTTTGAGCGACCTATCTGGATTGAATCGGATGCGGAACAGGCAATCAACCTTGTGAAAGGCTCGAAATGGGGCTCGGCTCGCTCTTGCCGAGCCATGGCGCGCCTTACGATCACCAAGAGACAAATCACTTTCCGGGCCACTTTCAACCACCGAGAGGGTAATAAGCCGGCGGATCTCCTTGCCAAAATGGGGTTGTCGTTGGAGAACTTTAGCCGCTTGACGAGACACACAACCCCAAGATTACTTACTGCTATGATCAGAATGGACGAGATGGGAATTCCTAATGTTCAGGTTCGGGAAGAAGAATAGCCGCTTTTTGAGGGTTTTTTTTTTATTCAAACAACTTTACGGTGGAGGGTTCGTGGGTCCCTCATCCCTATATTTCATAAGAGGTTGAATACAGATCCTGGCCACACCCAAAAGTGGTGTGCCAACACAAAGATTAGGAGTAGAAAGCGGTCCGGATCCCACAACCCGGACCTCATCATACGCCCTTCCAAAAGACAAGATACAAATGAACAAAATCAAAAGATAAAACACTCCTTCCTTCCTCGGCAACTGTGCTACTCGTGTTCTTCTGACCGAACTCGAATGTTGGGTATTCCCATTTCTTCCATTCTAATGATGTCCTTTAGGGGTCTTGGGGCTGTTTGGGCGGAGAACCTGAGGAAGCATTGCTGGCCAAGGCCCATCTTAGCGAGCAGGTCCGCCGCTTGATTCCCCTCCCGGGGGATATAGGAGGCGCGCATGGTGTACCGGCGCTTGAAGAGGAAAATTCGCGCCATGACCCGGCGGAGATGTGCCGGTCCCCACGTAAAGCCATTGAGGAGTTTGGCGGCTTGATCTGAGTCCGTCTCGATCCAAATGGGTTGCTCATGTACCCTCGCAAGCTCAAGTCCATGATGAGCAGCCATCAATTCGGCCTCTAGGGCTGAGTGTGCGTCAAGGGGGGTTGAGAAGGCAGCGAGCAACTTTCCGGACCAGTCGCGTACCACTCCTCCCCCTCCCGCTCTGTCCGGTGCCCCAGTGTATGCCCCGTCCGTATTGACTTTAATCCACGGGCCTTCAAGGGGGTGCCACTTAACAGACGTCACCAGTGGTCTCGGCCGTCTTGAGGCAGGGTGGCTCGGAATACTCATGCCCATTTGCACTCCCTTCCAGTGCTTCGGCTTAATGATCCTGTTAGTCATGTTATTGTAAATGTACATCTGTACTTGCCACACCACATTGTACGGTTTGAATTGGACTTGCTCATGCCGGCTTCTGTTTCGCTCCGCCCAAAGGAACCACAGGATGAGGTATGGCGTTACTCGGCAGAGATGTTTCGGGTCTTGTTGTTGCATCCGATGCGACCAGGTCTCAAGCCGCTTTTTGAGGGTTGTGTTGTATGAGGCAAAAGTTTTTGTTTTGTAGTAGCCTTTTTTATCACTTTTGTAAGGAGTAGGGTGAGGTCCGAGACACTTGGAATCGGACCGCATACTACTCTTGATTGGTGTAGGCACACCACTTTTGGGTGTGGCCTTGTTTTGTAACCTTTTGACTGAAATATAGGGATGAGGCACCCACGAACCCTCCACCATGAGGGTGTTTTTTTAAAAGCCCTTGCCATGCCGATCATTCCCGGGAGACTGGACATACCGAGGTGGAAACTATCCAGCTCGGGAGATTTCTCACTTGCGACAACGTGGGAGACAATCCGAAGTCGAGGGCCGGAGGAGACGAGGGCATCGGTTTTGAGGGATTTGAAGGCTGGCTAGAGGCGGAGCGTTGTGAGTGGTGGAGGTGACGTGGAGGGGGTTGGTCGGCGAAGAGAACACCGTGAAGAGCCGTTGGGGGTGGGGAGATTGTTAGAGAGAAGGGAAAGCGTCTCTCTCTAAAGAACTAGAGACAAATCTTAGCTTCTATTTTTTTGTCGGATCTTGCTTTCTAGGAGCTGGAGTTTTGGTTCATCCCAAGCTCCATTCTTGATAAAGTCCGCCACGAGTGTGCGGGGGTCGCCCCTACCGTCAAGACAAACTTCCCTTATGGCCGTGTCAATAAGCCAGATGTCATTCCAGAAGTGGATCCTTCCGAATCCCACAAGCCACCGGATGTGCGGTTGAGCTTGGGCCCGGACCTTCAAGAGTCTCTTCCACGTAGTGCTATTCCGGTTCGTGGGTCTCGCGGTGAGGGGGAAGACCTATCGCAATATTTAGCCATCATATAGTTGTCCCAAAGAGAATTTTGCTCCCGAAATCTCCACCACAATTTGAGGTTGAAAGCACGTAACACTTCCTTAAACTTTCGAACGCCACGCCCTCCCTCGTTAGTAGGGCGGCAAATCCGGTCCCATCCAATCCAGTGTGTCTTTTTCTTCTCGGTGGTAAAACCCCAAAAGAACCGAGCCACTTGTTGGTCAAGTTGCTTAAGGGCAAATCCTCACAAGCTTTTCTAGAGAGAGACGCTCCCCCTTCTCTCTAGCAATTCCCCCACCTTGATCCTTTTCGCCGTCCACCCACTCACACCCACGACCCGCCGCGACTCCCTCACGCCGACCACCACACCTCACCCCCCCACAGCCCGCCGAGACCTTTTCCACGCCGGTCGTGTCACCATCCCTCCTCAACTCCACCGTCTCCCCACCTTGGTTCGGCGCTGCGGTCACACCCTCGGCTGGCCATGCCGGACCCCCCCACGAACCCAACCCCGGCCCCACCAGACCCCGAGGAGGCTAGGTCCATCCCGGACCAATTTATGATTTTTCACTCATGCGATGACCCAACACCAAAGGTCTCGGCCAAAGATTTGAAAATGCAAAGCAAGAAGAATAGGATGATGGCTAGGAAGAGCACGCCGGCACCTCTCACAAAAGGTCATGGCCGGAAAAGGTTCGTACCTTCTCCACTCCCGGAGGACAAACAACTTAGGAAGAAGCTCGACTTTGGAGAAGAGGAGACCTCCGAGCCCGAGTCATCCGTCCCGAGCCCCGACCTTGATAGCCTTAAATCCAAGGTAAATCTTTTTCCGGCTTGCTCCATTGATAGCAAGGAAGCACTTGGCCTAGGAGCCCTCCCTAAAGCCCCCACATCCGAGGATGGGGTCCAAATGGAAGTGGTGGTTCACGGAGATGCACCGGCGGTGGAGGTGGCGCCACCCTTCGACCATGGACCCGTCATGAGCGAGATGACCGTTGGAGGGGATGATGTCGGACCCCTAAACGTATCCCAAGAGGATTTGACCGTTGCATGTGTGCCAAAAAGTACATTGGGGAGTGAGATAGTCAACTTGCCCGAATTGGGCATGGGAACAAATCACCTTTCGGAAAGTGCTTTTGCCCCTTACCAAAACCGGAAGTCACATGTGGAGCCTTGCTCACCCCTACCAATGCAGCAAATGAATACAAAAAAGAGTGATATCCTCCAAATCATTCACCTGGCCGCGGCGGAGATGCTTGATGCGGCGGCGGCGCAGCCCCTCCTCGCCGAACCCTCACCGGCCACGGACTACACGGCGAAGGTCACCCTTCTCCCAGACCGGAGAGACAAAGATATTGAACCATGCGCGCCTCTCATTGAGCATGGCCCTTCCCTTGAAGATTTCCCACCTCTCGAAAAGGGAAGGACCCGGAAAATCCGAGCATCATTCGAAGCCGGCTCGGCGTTAGTGAGTACGGGATGGCCGAGGACCAATGCAATCCGCAACCCCCCTCGAGACACGTCCGCGCCTTCGGCCTCGGACACGCATGCGATGGACCCGACGCCGACCGAGATGGACATAGGGTCGAGAGGGACTCGTGTGATGATCCGCGAACCGACCCAAACGGTGTGGCTAAATCAAAAGATAAGCCGACAAACAACCCTTTAGGAGGCAATACCGAGCCGGGCGTGAGGAACCCCACCAAGCCAAAATCCATGGCCGACATGGTGCGGGGGCCATCGGCGGTTGAAGGCCCGCAAGTCTTTGTCCCGGAGAACATCCAAAATATCGGCTTTGCTTCCACGTCAAACGGAGTGCCATCCATTTACTTCTCCGGGTCAGAAATCCAAAGGTTGGCCTCGTCCCTCGGCCATGCTATTGTAGGTAAGTTCTCGCACTCAATCCCGGCTTCCTATCAAATCCAAAAGGCTCTAGACAACATTAAGTTTTGCCGTGGCTATACTTGGAAATATATTAACGCCAAACATATTCTTGTTCAATTTGAGGACATGACGGACTATGCTCGGCTCCTAAGTGGACCCAAAGGGACACCGGTGTGGTTCATTGATCGGCATCCGATGAGAGTTTTCAAATGGTCTCCGGAATTTGACGCCTATTGTGAATCTCCAATTGCGGCTATATGGTGCAACCTAATTGGACTCCCGATCCACCTATTTGATCAATCGGCCCTCTATGCCATTGGGAAACTCCTTGGTAACCCGATCCAAGTAGATAGAGCGACGGCCAACAAATCAAGACTCTCCTTTGCGCGGCTATGCATTGAGATCGACATTACAAAGCCGCCACCCGACGAGATCATCCTTGACATTTGTGGGCGTCCTTTGGTGCAGCAAGTAAAGTGGGATAAGATCCCGTCCTACTGTGGAGAATGCAAACATGTCGGTCACAAGAGTGAAGTTTGTTACGCTTCCGGGAAGGCGGATCGACCTCCAAAACGAAATTACAACTTAGCAACACCAAAACAACCACAACACGGAGGAATAGGAGCTAAGAAGAACAATACTGATCCGAGGCACACCGATAATAACATGGAATGGAAACAACAAGGGAAACACAAGGGAAAGGAAGGCAACATCCGGATGAACCCGAGAGCCAATATGTACTCGGGGGCGGAGTGGTCGGGGCCGGACTTTTTGGGTGATATGCAAGGTGCCGGGAGTAAGGACATGATCATCATCCATGATGAGCATACCACCACTTCACCTAAAGGGGTGCTCGCTAAATTCCCCTCTTTTGGAAATGGGCGCGGGGGTACGCCAAGAGGAGCGGATATGGCGCGGCGAGAAGTGAACCCGACTTCGGGGGCCCTTGTGCAACCGAAAGGCTTCTTTAAACCCTTCGACCTAGAGAAAACCGAGGCACAAGGGCCATCAAGTCACTTGAGTACTAACCGATATTTCACCCTCATGGCTCAAGAGAACTTCGTGGAGAATGATATGGAAGACGAGGAAAATTGGGATGATACCATCTCCCATAATGAAATCGATGAGGGCGCCAATCCCGCCTTTTTGGAGGCCGCGGCATCTCATGGGGAGAAGGACCTTCAAATCATTGACTTCCAAGGAGGGGGGTCAATCCCGCCGGGTACGAACTCCTCTTGTTAATCATGTCGTTAAATTTTCTATTTTGGAACGTTAGGGGAATCGCGAATGCGTCAACCCAAAACGTCCTAAAAAGACTAATTAAATCTCATAATATTTGTTTTCTTGCAATAATGGAGCCGCTTACCTCCCCTAATCCGGACAAATTCTCGAAAGTGTTGGGGCTGCCCTACTAGGGGACGAACACCAATGGGAAAATTTGGATTTTTGTGGAGGAAGGGATGGATTTTGTTGTGATGGATGACACGGACCAGCTGCTACATGGGAGGCTCACTTGTCCTCGGATCTCAACCCCTATTATGATCTCGGCCGTGTATGCTAAATGTACGAGAGGAGAGCGGCATGCCCTTTGGGAAAAGATGAGATATTGCCCAAGTTTCGGAGGGAATATCGTGGTTCATTGGAGGGGACTTCAACACAATCCTCTCCACTCGAGATAGGACGGGAAGCGACACAAATCGTCAGGCCGAAATGGTGGATTTCGCCGAGGCCATTGAGGATTGCAGACTAATGGACCCAGGCTATGATGGGGCTGAATTCACCTGGGCAAAGAACGGCCTCATGGAAAGGCTGGATAGGGTGTTGATTAGTGAGATGACGCCCCAATTGTTTGATGCAATAAGAGTCACTAACCTACCCCGTATTGCTTCGGACCACTGGCCTCTCCTCGTCAGATGCAGGCTACCTAATGCCCACGGGGGTGGTAGAGCCTTCCGATTCCAAAACATGTGGGTCCGGCATGAGGGTTTTGGTGAGTTGGTGCAAGAAGATTGGATGGCTCCCACGGAGGCTGTGGGCCTCCTCAATTTGAAGATCAAGCTGGCTAGGATCAAACAAACGCTTAAAAGATGGAACAAGGAGGTTTTTGGGAATATACACGCCAGCCTCAAAACTTGTGAAGAGAACATTGCGCTGGCTCAATCGGAGTTTGAAGGTGACCCCTCGGCCCGGAATAGAACAGGGGTCAACAAACAAATTGCTGAGTACATCCTTCTCCTTAAGATGGAGGAAGATTTTTGGCGTCAGAAGGCGGCCCTCCGTTGGTTGGAAGAAGGGGATAAAAACACTAGATTTTACCAAAGTTGGGTGAAGCAGAAGAGGATTCGGCTACGTATCCACAAGATTAACGCTAATGGGCGTGAACTTACGGATGACACGGCCATCAAAGAATCGGCGGTTGAGTTCTTTCAAAACCTCCTAGCCCCAAGCTACCCGGAGCTTGTGGATCCGGACCTCAGCCTCTTACATCCACTCCCTCCCTCGGAGCAGTTGGCGGGCCTCCCCAAACCCCCGGATGCGGATGAGGTGAAACGAGCTGTCTTCGATATCTCAGCCAATAGCGCGCCCGGCCCGGATGGCTTCTCGGCATTGTTCTTCCAAGCTTGTTGGGGCATTGTGGGGCCAGACGTGGTGGAAGCGGTTAGGCAATTTTTTGGTGGGGCTTTCCTCCCCCGCAGCTTCACGGCCACGAGTATTGTACTCATCCCCAAGAAGCCTTTACCCGAGACTTAGGGAGACTATAGGCCCATTAGCTTGTGTAACGTGATCAACAAGGTGATTACTAAAGTCCTCACGAGGCGCCTTGCCCCATTCCTTCCAAGTGTTGTTGCACCGAATCAAAGCGGGTTTGTCAAAGGGAGGCTCCTCAATGACAATGTACTCCTTGCACAGGAGATGTTCCATGAGCTCCATAGAAGTACACCAGCCCCTAATGTTGCTATCAAGATTGACATGGCTAAGGCCTATGATAGGGTTCAATGGCCGTTCCTCCTAAAAGTCCTCAAGCAAATGGGCTTCCCCGAACCTTGGGTGGCGCTCATAGAAAGGTGCATCGGGACATGCTGGTTCTCGATCCTTATCAACGGGGCCCCGACGGGCTTTTTCAAATCCACTCGTGGCCTTAGACAAGGGGACCCCATTTCCCCCGCCCTCTTCGTCCTTGCTGCGGACTATCTCTCGAGATCACTCGATAAACTAATCCTCGGAGACAAAGAGATGACATACAAAGCAACCCGAGGCAGCATGGAGATCAGCCACCTCGCCTATGCGGACGACATCATCATCTTCACGCAAGCGGCCGTAAACCCCCTCCGGAGGCTACGTGCATGTCTTGAGCATTATGCCGAGGTGTCCGGACAACAAATCAACCTCGACAAGAGCAATTTCTACATCTCCGAGGCGCATGAAGGCTGGTCAAACATAATTCAAAGTGAAGGAGGTTTCTCACGAGGTACGTTCCCCTTCCTTTACCTTGGTGTCCCTATTTACCGGGGGGTGAAGCGCACGGATATGTTCATGTTTCTTCGAGAGAAAATCTCGGCTAGGATATCTGGATGGGCTCACCGACACCTTTCCTTTGGGGGGAGACTAACCTTGATAAAAAGCACACTTGAGGCGATTCCCTTACATATTTTTCAAGCGATCGAGCCAACCGGCGGAGCCCTCAAGCAATTAGATCAACAAGTGGCTCGCTTCTTTTGGGGGTCGAGTAATGAGAAGAAAAGGACGCACTGGATAGGATGGGATCAGGTTTGCCTACCCACGGCCGAAGGGGGCTTGGGCATTCGGAAGATCAAGGAGGTCTTACGTGCCTTTAATATTAAATTATGGTGGAGATTCCGGGAACAAAACTCCCTTTGGGCTACGTACATGATGACTAAATATTGCCTTAAGGCGTCCCCACTCACAGCTAGAGCCTCGGGGAGGTGTAGCCCTACTTGGAAGAGGCTTTTGAAGGCTCGGGCACAGGCGCAACCGTACATTCGTTGGGTGGTGCGAGAAGGTAAGATATCATTTTGGGATGACCTATGGCTAGGAGAGGTTCCTTTGAGGGAACTTTGTCTTGATGATAGGGGAGGCCCTCTTGTCCATGTTGCTGATTACATTATCAATGGATCTTGGAATGAAGCCAAGTTGCGGATTCTACAAGCGCAAGCCGGCCTTACACAACACATCGTCCGGAAGATCCTTGACACGCCAATCATCCCGGAGGGGCCGGATGTGCCGAGATGGAGGCTTTCACACAATGGGGAGTTCTCACTAGCATCAACTTGGGAGACCATCCGAACTCATAGACCTATCATCCAAGGCCTAGATGACTTATGGAAAGCAGGCCTCACGTCTTCTATTGCTATCTTCATTTGGAGACTCCTATCCAACCGAATACCGGTGGATACGAAGCTACAGTGGAGAAGAATGGAAATGGCATCTAAGTGCCAATGCTGCCCTCATAGACCGGGCATCGAATCACTGCAGCATCTCTTCATCCAAGGGGCTGGCGCCCGAGGTGTGTGGAGGGAGTTTGACTCCTGGTTCGAGGGATCTTCACCACCTCTCCGGATCAATGACACCATCCCAGAGAGGCTCGAAGTTTGGGCACGGAGAGTCCAACAACCCGGTAAAAAACACCTCAGCCGGGCGATGCCGTACCTTATTCTTTGGTTCATTTGGGCTGAGTGAAACAGGAGTCGTCATCAATCGGTGCAATTTAAGCCTTTCAATGTGGTATGGCAAGTGCAAATGTTCCTTAGAAATAGCATGGCCAATGGATCCTACAAACCGAAGCATTGGAAAGGAGTCCGCCTCAAGATCAACGTCCCGAGTCAGGCCGAGCCACGAAGGACCAGGCCCCTCGCGATGGTGGTCAAATGGAACCCGCCGGATGAACCGTGGATCAAACTCAACACTGACGGAGCATACATGGAGGCAACGGATAAAGCCGGGGGGGGGAGGTCTTGTTCGTGACCACGAGGGCAACATGCTTGCAGCCTTTACCTCCCCAACTCGAGGCTCACTCAGCCCTCGAAGCGGAGCTTCTGGCCATCCAATTCGGGTTGACGCTCGCCGCAGAATTCAGAAGGCCTATATGGGTTGAGTCGGATGCACAACAAGCGGTTAAGCTCCTAAATGGCACGCACTGGGGACCGGCCCATATTAGTCGGGTGATGGCACGACTAGCAATACTCAAGCGCCAACAAGACACCCGTATCACCTTCATCCACCGGGAAGGGAATAGAGCAGGAGATCTCCTCGCCAAAATGGGATTAGAAAGAAATGACTACTGGCGTATGAATGCCCTCACGGCACCAAGGCACCTCACAGCGATGATTAGGATGGATGCAATGGGTATCCCGAACATTCGGGTCCATAATGAAGAGGAAGAATAGGCTCGAGTTTTGGTGGAAAGGGATATAGTCTTTCTTTTTTGTTGAATTGTATTTTACCTTTTGAAAGGGAGTATGATGTGGTCCGGGCTTGTGGAACCGGACCGCATACTACTCCTAATTTTCGTGTAGGCACACCACTTTCGGGTGTGGCCACGTTTTGTATTCAACCACTTTTGAAATATAGGGATGAGGGACCCACGAACCCTCCACCGTGAAGGTGTTTGATTAAAAAAAAAAAAAAAAAAAAAAAAAAGTTGCTTAAGGGCACCGGCCGTCGGTTCAATGGCCTGAAAGATGTGGGATGAGCCTAAACTTCAACAGCTACATGATCAGGCCGGACTCCCTCAACAGACCATCATAAGTATTCTCAACAACTACATGATCAGCCCTGACTCCCTCACGGCGCGGGGAATTCTCACTAACCTCGACGTAGGAAACTATCCGAACACCAAGGCCAATCATTCAGGGATTGGAAGATATTTGAAAGGAGGGCCTCACCACATCCATGTCTATCTTCGCATGGAGACTCCTCTCCAACCGAATCCCAGTCGACTCGAAGCTCCAATGGCGCAAGATTGAATTAGCTTCCAAGTGCCAATGCGACCCCTACCGGCCAAGCATAGAGTCACTCCAACATCTCTTCATCCAAGGGGCTGGTGCCAATAGTGTTTGGATGGAATTCGATGGATGGTTCGAAGGATCTTCCCCTCCCCTTCGGCCTATTGACACTATACCAACAAGACTCGAGGTATGGGCGCAGCGAACACTGCAGTCAAGCAAGAAGCACCTTAGCCACGCCTTATCTCATCCTTTGGTTCCTTTGGGCAGAAAGGAACTGAAGTCGACATTAGGGTGTCCAGTTCAAGGCCAATAACGTTGTATGGCAGACACTCATGTTCGTCCGGAACAGCATGACCAATGGTAGTTTCAAGCGGAAACACTAGAAGGGAGTAAGGCTCGATATCACCTTTTCGGACCACGCCGTGCCCAGGAAGCCGCCACGCCTCATGTCAATTAAGTGGAACCCCCCGGAACAGCCTTGGATTAAACTCAACACGGATGGCTCGTTCAGGAGGAGGAGGCCTCATTCGAGACCACTCGGGTAGGATGATAGCTACCTTTGCGACCCCCCTCGACGCGCAATCGGCCCTCGAAGCTGAACTCCTAGGCATGCATCATGGGCTGAAATTGGACATGGAGCTTGCGCAATCAATTTGGCTAGAATCGGACGCGGAGCAAGCAATCAAACTAGTCACAAGAACGAGTTGGGGTCCCGCTCACATCCGCCACGTTCTGGCTCACATCCGCCACGTTCTGGCTCAACATTAGAACAACCTTCATCCACAGGGAAGGTAATAAGGGGGCCAACCTACTAGCAAAGATGGGACTTGAACTCGAGAACAACCAACTTTTGAATGATCAAACAGTGCCGAAAGCCCTTAAGGATATCATTCGGATGGAACAGAAGGGAATTCCCAACATTCGGGTCTGGGAAGAAGATGGAGAGCGCGAGTAGGAAAAGGGTACCCAGGAAGGATTCCACTTATCTTGACTTCTCCGAACGCTGTAGAGTACGTAGGTGCCGAGCTAACCCCGGCATGACCCCTACCTACTCTTATGGTGTAATTGCTCTAGAGTACTTGTATATGTTCTTTTGTTCTCCTAGACATAGATAGATTGATCGGTCTTCTTGTAATCCTAAATATGTACTCCTTGATTATTTTGCAATATAGGGATGAGGGACCCACGAACCCTCCACCGTGAAGGTGTTAAAAAAATCGAATCCTGGGCTAAAAGAATCAACCAGCCGGCAAAGGAGCACATGGCTCGGACTCTCCCATGCATCATCCTATGGTACCTTTGGGCGGAGAGGAATAATTTCCGACACAATGGCGTGCGCTTCAGCTCCTATAACGTTGTATGGCAAGTCAGATTATACATCCAAAAGCTGGTGGAAAGCGGGCCGGCACGAGCGAAACATTTTAAGGGTATTCGATACGAGGGATTGACCCTTCCCCCACCACGACCGAGTACACCGGTGCGAAGGGCTATGGCAATCAAATGGCACCCTCCGGATGCCCCGTGGGTCAAACTGAATACTATGGGGAGATATGACCCAAGTACGAACTGAGCTAGCTGAGGAGGCATCATCCATGACCATCTCGGTACTCTTGTCGTTGCATTCTTCACCCCACTCGACGCACATACCGACCTGGAGGCTGAGCTCGAAGCCATACACCGAGGAGTGACACTGGCCAAGAGGCGAGGCCTATCGACATGTGTTGAAACAAGCTCACAGCAAGCAAAGGCAGCCATTGACTCAGGGGAGTGGGGACCGGTAGCTAGCCGACACACGATGGTCAAAATTCGATGCCTTATGCAGGAATGCACGTTCAGATTCAGCTATGCTCACCGAGAAGGCAACAAAGCGGCTGCGCTTTTGGCACAGATGGGAGGCGATACATCATCACCCCATGAAATGGATACAGTATCAGCTCCCAGGCTCCTTAGAGCCACGGTCCGACTAGAACGAATGGGAATGCCTAACATCCGACTGGAAGACGAAGAGAATGGGCCTGAAGAGAGTTAGACATCAAAGGAGATAGGTTTCTGATTATTTTTTTTTTAGTCAAACACCTTAACGGTGGAGGGTTCGTGGGTCCCTCATCCCTATATACCAAAATATTTCTCGGTTACAATTAGCCTAGCTCGAGGCTTAGGGCTACAAGCTGCTATTACAACTAACTATTACAACCAAAACAAGGACAATCAAAAGGCCAAATCACCACAAGAGTAAGTAGGGGTCGTGTCACAAATGGCTCGACACCCACCTACTCTACGGTGTCCTCCTAAGCATCTTCCTCGGCACGGACCCGGAAGTTCGGAATCCCCAATTGTTCCATTCGAATGACATCTTGGACGTCTCTCGGTAAATCTTGGGCCTCCAAGACTCGACTGTGACTCAAGTCGACACCAATCTTCGCAAGTAAGTCAGCCGCCTTATTGCCTTCACGGTGAATGAAGGTAGTTCGGAGAGTGAGTTGACGCTTGTGTAAGGTCATGTGGGCCATGGCTTGGCGAGTGTGAACAGGCCCCCAACTTGGCCCTTTAATGAGATTGAGTGCTTGCTCGGCGTCCGATTCGAGCCAAATTGGTTTCTCAAGCTCCGAGGCCAGCATCAAGCCGTGGTGCATGGCGAGTAGTTCGGCTTCGAGTGGTGAATGTGCTTCGAGAGGGAGCGCATAGGCGACGAGCGCCTTACCCAAATGGTCTCGAATGAGGCCGCCTCCCCCAGCTTTTCCTGTTGCTTCATTAAAGGACCCGTCCGTATTAAGTTTGATCCAGGCCTGATCCGGTGGTTCCCAATTAACCATCATAGCGAGTCGCGGTAGCCGTTGAGGTTCGGCATGGCTTGGGATACTGACTCCGAGCCTAACCCCTCTCCAATGCTTTGGCTTAAGCCTCCCATTGGCCATGCTGTTTCGGACGAAAGTGAGGATTTGCCAAATCACATTGCTCGGTTTGAATTGAACATCATGATGGCGGCTTCTATTTCTCTCTGCCCAGAGGAACCAGAAGATAAGGTAAGGCATGGCTCGGCTGAGGTGCTTCCTTCCCGGCTGCTGCACTCTTCTCGCCCATACCTCAATTCTTGTTGGGATCGTGTCATTGACCACGAGAGTGGGGGCCGAGCCTTCGAACCACCCGTCGAATTCCCTCCACACTCTTGTTGCACCTACTCCTTGAATGAAGAGATGTTGGAGAGACTCGGTACTAGGCCTGTGTGGGCAGCACTGGCATTTGGATGCGAGTTCAATCTTGCGCCATTGCAGCTTTGCGTCAACAGGGATGCGGTTAGATATGAGCCTCCAATTGAAGATAGCGATGGTAGTTGTGAGGCCAGCCGTCCAAATCTCCTCGAGCCCTTGGATGATGGGTTGAGGCGACCGGACCGTCTCCCAGGTCGAGGCTAGCGAGAAATCTCCTCTTAATGAGAGTTAGCCTTCCTCCAAAAGATAGATGACGATGCGCCCATCCGGAAATCCTTCTAGCGATCTTCTCTCGAATGAACATGAACATTTCGGTTTTCTTGACTCCACGGTATATAGGGACCCCCAAATAGAGGAATGGGAAGGACCCCCGAGCAAAGCCTCCTTCGTTTTGGATTTCATGTGCCCAATGCTCGTGCGCTTCAGCAATATAGAAATTGCTTTTTGCAAGATTGATCTGCTGCCCGGAGACTCTCTCATACCCGTCAAGGCACTCTCTAAGCCGACGCAATGGGGTTGCAGCTGCTTGAGTGAAGATAATAATGTCATCGGCATATGCTAAGTGGCTGATTTCCATGGTCATCTCTTTTTTACCAAGGATGAGCTTGTCGAGGGCCCTGGAGAGATACTCTGCGGCAATCACAAACAACGCCGGGGAGATGGGGTCTCCTTGTCTGAGCCCCCGAGTAGATTTGAAGAATCCAGTTGGGACACCGTTAATAAGGACCGAGAACCAACAAGAACCAATGCACCTTTCAATCAGGTCGATCCACGCATCCGAGAAACCCATGCGCCGAAGCACCTTGATCAAGAAGCTCCATTGCACTCTATCATACGCCTTGGCCATGTCGATCTTAATGGCCACATTCGGTGCAGGGGAGCACCTTGCTAATTCGTGGAACATCTCTTGGGCGAGGAGGGCGTTGTCATGTAGGAGCCGCCCCTTCACGAATCCACTCTGGTTCGGGGAGATAACCTGTGGCAAAAAAGGCGCAAGGCGTGCGGTTAGAACTTTTGTAATAATCTTGTTGAGGACGTTGCAAAGGCTTATGGGGCGATAATCGGCCCATGTCTCGGGCGAGGCCTTCTTCGGGATAAGGACAATGTTTGTGGCCGTAACGCTCCGAGGGAGGTAGGCCCCAAGAAAGACCTGTTTTATGGCTTCCACCACATCCGTTCCAAGAATCCCCCAACATGTTTGGTAGAAGACGGCCGAGAAGCCATCCGGACCTGGAGCACTGTCCCCGGAGATGTCAAAAACCGCTTTCTTCAGCTCCTCAGAGTTCGGTGGGTAGTGTAGCTCCTCAAGATCCGTTGAGGGGGGGAGTTGTTGAATAAGATCAAGGTCCGGGTCCTCAAGGTCCGGGGTGTCCGGGGCGAGAAGGCTCCGAAAGAATTCGACCGCCGAGTGC
The DNA here is from genome assembly GCF_004379255.2 of Salvia splendens. Taxonomy (NCBI): domain Eukaryota; kingdom Viridiplantae; phylum Streptophyta; class Magnoliopsida; order Lamiales; family Lamiaceae; genus Salvia; species Salvia splendens. The sequence goes on from NC_056039.1 coordinate 19,945,353, forward strand.
CGTATCTCAGTTTCATCTGCAATCTCCCGGCCATTCACATTGATAGAGTGAATTCGGAGTCTAACTCTCTTCTGCTTCACCCAGCTTTGGTAGAATCTGGTATTCTTATCTCCATCTGCTAGCCACCTTAGAGCCGCCTTTTGCCTCCAGAAGTCCTCCTCCATCCGGAGAAGGAGGATGTACTCGGCAATGCTTATGTTGATCTCGGATCTATTGTGTGGCGTTGGCTCAGCCTCAAAGTCGGCTTGAGCCTGCGCGATTCTTTCCTCCATTCCTTTGAGATTGGCGTGAATGTTGCCAAAAACCTCCTTGTTCCACGCCTTGAGGGCCTTTTTGCTCCTAGCAAGCTTAGTTTGGAGATTCAATAGCCCACTCGCCTCTGTTGGTTGAGCCCAAATATTCTGCACAAGCTGCAGGAAGCCTTCATGCCGGACCCACATGTTTTGGAAACAAAAGGCGCTGCCCCCGGAGGGAAGCCTCGGCATCTTACACCTTGCAAGAATCGGACCATGATCCGAGGAAACCCTTGGGAGATTAGTCACCCTTGTTGCCTCAAACGCATTAGACCATGCCTCATTAACAAGCAGCCTGTCCAACCTCTCAAACAAGCCATTTTTAGCCCAAGTGAACTCCGCACCATCGAATCCCGGGTCCAAAAGCCGGCAATCTTCAATTGCTTCGGCAAAATCAATCATCTCTGCTTGCCGGTTGGTTTCACTACCAACCCTGTCTTCGTGTGCAAGGTTCGTATTAAAATCCCCTCCAATCAGCCACGGGGTTCCTTCCGTCCTGAATGATATCTCCCTCATTTTATCCCACAGAGGGTGTCGCTCCAACCTACTACATTTAGCGTAGATGGCCGAAATGGAGATATGATTCGCCATGCGGTGCGAAGTAAGCCTTCCGTGTAGGACTTGGTCCGAGTCCTCCTCAATGATGAAGTTGGCACCCTCCTCGGCGAATACCCATATCTTACCAGACGTATTTGATCCTTTGAAATTTAGTCCCAGCACCTTTGAATACCGATCCGGGTCGGGATTAGTGAGTGGCTCCATTATTGCAAGAAACATGACATTATAACACTTGATTAATCTTTTGAGGACGTTTTGGGTCGGCGCATTAGCGATTCCCCTAGCGTTCCAAAACATGAGGTTGTAAGACATGATTAACAAGGTAGGGTCGTACCCGGAAGGTTTGAAGGCCCTCCTTGGAATATGACAATCTGATGGTCATCATCCATCGAGTGGTTGTCGGCATCAACTTGTTGCGAGGCATCCTTAGGTTGTGCACCAAAGGTTTGGAAATCCATTTCCTCCTCATCCATCTCGCCACATGCTTGTTTGTGCGAGTAGTACTTGTTTGTGCTCATGACATTGCCCGTCCACTCATCTTCACTCCTTCCATGGTTTGATGGGGGATGTCGCCCTCGCCCTCTCGAGCCCCCTCTTGACCCACCTCGGGAGCTCAAAGCCATCCGACGGCTTGTGTCTCCATGTTCCCACGGCACACCCGTTGATTCCTCATCTTTCGATTTTATTCGACTCGGCCCCATTGAGTATTTAGTAGCGGCTTCCTCACCTTGGACCGGCCTTGTGTTAAGTTGACCTTTCCCAAGCCCATCATCTTCTTGAAGGTTGCCCACAATGTCCGGACCCTCCCAGACCGACTCCTCTCCACTCTGCCTAGCTTTCGGGGGTGATCCCTTTCCTTTGTTTCTCCTTTGCCGTCTCCACTCATTGTTATCATTTTGCTTGGCCTCCAAATTGGCTTGCTTTTCCGTGGCTTGCTTTTCCGTGGGACCGTTTCCATCTTGATTTGCTTTTTGGGGGGCTGCATTGTTGTAGTTTCTTTTCGGTGGCCTCTCGGTCTTTCCCACAGCATAGCAAACATTGCTCGAGTGGCCGACGTGCTTACACTCCCGACAATAGGGTGGAATTTTATCCCACCGCACTTGTTGGGCCGTCTCTCTTCCACAAATATCAAGTATGATTTCTTTGGGGGGTGGTTTCGTGATATCAATCTCGACGCAAATGCGCGCAAAGGAGAGCCTTGTCTTGTTCGCGGTGGCTCGGTCAACTTGTATTGGCGTCCCTAAGAGCTTGCCAATGGCGAAGAGGGCTGATTGATCGAATAGGTGGATCAGAAGGCCAATTAGGTTACACCATATTGCTGCAATCGGGGACTCACAATAGGCGTCAAAATCCGGAGACCATTTGAACACCCTCATTGGATGCCGATCGATGAGCCACACCGGCGTCCCCTTCGGGCCACCAAGGAGCCTTGCGTAATCCACCAAGTCCTCGCATTGAATAAGAATGTGCTTGGCATTAATGTATTTCCAAGTAAAGCCACATTGAAAATTCATGTTATTAAGAGCCTTTTGAATTTTTCCGGCTGTCGGGATAGAGTGTGAGAATTTACCTACAATGGCGTGCCCTACGTTTTCGGCAAGCTTCCGGATTTCCAGCCCCGAGAAGTAGATTGATGGTATCCCATTTGAGACTGATGCTAATCCAATGGTTTGGATCTTGTCGGCCACGAACACTTGCGGTCCATTCGGATCGGGGGCTCCCTTGATCAGGTCCGCCATTGAGCGCCATGCATTTGTGGTTACCGAGCCCATCTCGGCACCATTGGCCGGCAAGTTGCCGTTCGAACCGACCCCGGCTCCCTCTTCTCTACTACATTGGGTCCGTTCATTGTGGCTGATGGAGTTACCTTAAAGAGGTCAGCCATTACCCCGGAATTAGGAGATGATGACGGGCTCGCCCCAATTTTCGGGGCCTCGGGCATGCTGGCCGAGACCGTGGGGCCTTCTCCCGCACCCGGCTTGACATGCGTGTAAGGGAGATTGTGCTGACACGAGCACGGACTCGGCACCATCTCGGCACCTTTCGGTCGGCCACGCTCAAAGGAATCACGTAACTTTAGAGTTCGACCTTTCTCCAAGGGTGGGAACTCCGTTTGGTAGGCCTTGAAAGCGGTTGAAGGTGGTAGCAAGGGGAAGTTCATACCAAATTGAGGTGCATGGTTTGGCTCGGCCGTCGGCCGGCCGGACTCCGCCGGCCGGCCGGACTCCGCCGTGCCAGCGTTGAGAAGTGGCTGCGCCGCCAAGGTGTCTAGCATGTCCGCCGCATCCAAGGAGGCAACATGGAGAAGGTTGGTAGGGTTAGGCTGCAAAAACTCACTAACGGCTAGTGCATCATGTGACTCTCCATTTTGGCAAGGGACCAACCTACTTTCCAAAAGCATTTTTGTTCCCATATCCTTATCGGGCAAGTTGACCATCTCCTCCCCCAAGGCTCCTTGTACTTTTGCAGCACCAAGTACAATGGATTTTTCATGGCTCGGTTGAGAAGGCTCCATCTCGTGGTCGGCCGTCTCCTCTCCGGCGACTTGGACGGAATCTTGGCCGGAGAAAAGCACCAGGTCGGAAGTTGCACCTCGGACCACATGTGGCCTTTCCATTTCTATCTCCTCCTCAACTTCTCCTTGCACATTCTCCCCCTCTTGCAATGCGTCCGCCATGTTGGGACTTACAAGCACCGGAAAGATCGAGTTTTTGCATTTAGGGCTCACAACCGGGGCGCAATCTTCCTCCCCAAAGTCGATTCTCTTCCTTAGTTGCTTGTCCTCGGGAAGTGGGGAGAGTACGTACCTCTTCCGACCATCCCCTTTAGTATTCGGGGCCGGAGTGCTCTTTCGAGCCTTGATCTTTGCTTTAGCAGCCTTCAACGCCATTTTCTTAGACGGCTCCTTCGGGGAGTTTGATTCCTTCGAGCAAAACTTCATTTGTTGGTCCGAGGGGGTTTGCTCTCCCTCAAGAGGGGGTGGCTCGCTCGTCGGGTCGTCCGGCATGGCCGGGAGGGCGATGGGGTTGCTCGGGAAAGGCTTGGGATCGAGGGCGGTAGTTATGAGGTTGTCTCGGCCGGTGAAGGTGGTGGTCGGCAAGGTTATTATGGCGTGAGGCTAAGTGGATTGTTGGTCGACGGGATGTTGAGGTGGAGGCGGGTGGGAAATTCCGGTGGGTCAATATAGTGAGGTTTTTAGGTTTCTGATTATAATTTTCTTGTATCTACTTCAAGGAATAGTTTGGTGTCCGACCCATACTGGGGATGAGACAACGCACTACTCCTAACTTTCCTACATGTCACTTTTGGACATGATTTGGTAAAACCTTGATCCATGATATATAGGGATGAGGGACCCATGAACCCTCCACCAAAAAGGTGTTTAAAAAAAAAGTGGACCAAATGGAATGCCGGTGTGGTTTATAGAAAGACACCCTATGAGAGTGTTCAAGTGGACGCCAGATTTCAACCCCTTCTTTGAGTCCCCGATTGTGGCAATATGGTGTAACTTAGTTGGACTCCCAATTCATTTATATGAGAAGTCAGCTTTATTTGCTATAGGAGGCCTTTTGGGGACGCCAATTCAGGTTGATCATCCGACAATTTCACAAAACAGACTGTCATTTGCAAGAATTTGTGTTGAAATTGACATATCTTAATTGCCAGAGGAAATTGTGATTGACATTCAAGGATGGGAAGTTCGGCAAAAGGTTAAATGGGACAGGATCCCAAAATACTGTCATGAATGTAGGCATATGGGGCACTCCACAGAGGCATGCTACGCAAATGGTAAAAAAGAAAAGCCGGCAAAGAGAGATTATAACAAACCCCAAACCAGATGGCAACAAGCAGAGCAGAAAGGTGGGAATGAGGTGATCAAACATAATAAAATTGATGTAGAAGGGGTTATGCAGCAGATGGGAAATGAGAAGTACAATCTTCAGATTAAGCTTGGCCGAGTTAAGAAAACCCTTAAGGAGTGGAATAAGGCTGTCTTCGTGAACATTCATGACAACCTTAGGGAAATGGAGGAAAAAATCGCGATGGCACAAGCAGAATTTGAGGAGAGGCCTTCCCCGGATAACAGGGCAGAAGTTAATCGTAGCATTGCCATGTATATCCGTCTTCTCAAGATGGAGGAGGACTTTTGGAGACAAAAGGCAACCCTTAGATGGCTTGCGGAGGGCGACAAGAACACCAAATTTTATCAAAGCTGGGTCAAACAAAAGAGATTAAGGATGCGCATCCATCCACAAGATCAATGTGGGGGGGAAAGAACTCACGGGGGAATTAGAGATCAGGAACTCTGCCGTGGAATTCTTCCAAAACCTCCTTGCCCCGGGACCCCTCTCACTCCTGGAGCCGGATTTGGGCTTGATTCGGCGCCTCTCACCTTCTCCCGAAGTGGAAGCCCTACCGAATCCACCAAGCGCAGAGGAAGTGAAAAAAGCCGTATTTGACATCTCCGGAGATAGCGCCCCTGGACCGGATGGTTTCACAGCCACCTTCTATCAATCTTGCTGGGAAACGGTCGGTATTGATGTTTTTTTTTTTTTTTTTTTTTTTTTTTTTTTATCCAAACACCTTCATGGTGGATGGTTCGTGGGTCCCTCATCCCTATATTTCAAAAAGTGACGATTACAATACGTGGCCACACCCAAAAGTGGTGTGTCCTCACAAACTTAGGAGTAGTATGCGGTCCCAAGCCATAAACCCGGACCTCATCCTACACCATTACAAAACACAAAATACAAAGAATCAAGAAAACAACGGTGGTACCCTCCCACCCTCCAAAACACTATACTATTCTTCATCATTATGATGGACCCGAATGTTCGGGACTCCAAGTGCTTCCATCCTAGTAATTGCAGCGAGGTGTCTCGGCATCGTGTGGGCATTCATACGGCAATAGTCGAGACTGTCAATTCCCATCTTTGCAAGTAAGTCTTCGGCCCTATTCCCTTCCCGGGGGGTGAAGGTGATACGCACACCTCGTTGTCGCTTGAGGAGGGAGATCCGCGCCACCACCCGGCTCGTGTGTGCTGGCCCCCATCGCATGCTATTAAGGAGCTGGACCACTTGTTGTGCATCCGACTCAATCCAGATAGGCCGGTTGAATTCCAGGGCAAGTTCTAACCCGAGTTGGATGGCAAGGAGCTCCGCCTCAAGGGCGGAGTGGGCCTCAAGTGGAGATGCAAAGGCTGAAAGCACTTTGCCCGTGTGATCTCGGATGATACCACCTCCCCCGGCTTTATCCGACTCTTCCAAGTATGCACCATCGGTGTTGAGCTTGATCCAGGGGTCCTCCGGCGGTTGCCACTTGATTGCTACTGCGAGCGGCCTAGGGCTCCGAAATTCATCATGCCTCGGGACATTGATTTTAAGACGTACCCCTTTCCAATGTTTCTTCTTGTATATCCCGTTCGTCATACTATTCCGGATGTAGATTTGAACTTGCCAAATGACATTGAAAGGCCTAAATTGTACGGACTGGTGCCGGCTCCTATTCCGTTCTGCCCAAATGAACCATAAAATGAGATACGGCATGGCCCTGCTTAGGTGTTTTTTGCCCGGTTGCCGAACTCTTCTCGTCCAGACCACAAGTCGTTCCGGTATGGTGTCATTGATCCGGAGGGGTGGTGACGGACCCTCGAACCATGTGTCAAATTCCCTCCATATCCCGTGAGCCCCGTCCCCTTGAATGAAGAGGTGTTGGAGGGATTCAATCCCCGGTCTATGTGGGCAGCAATGGCATTTGGAGGCCAATTCCATTCGTCTCCATTGCAGCTTTGTGTCCACCGGAATGCGGTTGGAGAGAAGTCGCCATAAAAATATGGCCATAGAGGACGTGAGGCCCGCTCTCCAAATGTCGTCGAGGCCTTGCACAATCGGCATTTGACTTCGTAAAGTCTCCCATGTAGTAGCAAGTGAGAACTCTCCATTGGTTGATAATCTCCATCTTGGTACATCCGGCCCATCCGAGATGACGGGTGTGTCGAGGATCTTTTGGACGATATGTTGTGCTAGGCCAGCTTGCGCTTGGAGATTCCGCAATTTAGGCTCATCCCATGCACCATCCTTAATGTAGTCCGCCACCCAAGCGAGAGGCCCTCCTCTATCATCAAGGCTAAGTTCTCTCAAAGGCGTCTCTCCAAGCCATAAGTCATCCCAAAATAGCATCTTCCCTTCTCCCACCACCCATCGAATGTGCGGTTGAGCAAGAGGCCGAGCCTTCAGAATCCTCTTCCACGTAGGGCTTCCCCTCCCCAATGGTCTAGCTGTTAGCGGGGAGACCTTTTGACAATATTTAGCCATTAAGTACGTAGCCCACAAGGAATTTTTGTGGCCGCTATCTAGCAATTTTTCGAGGGAGCCTACCTACCCCGAAGCATCACGGCCACGAGTATCGTACTCATTCCGAAGAAGCTCGGCCCAGACTCGTGGAGTGATTATCGCCCCATTAGCTTGTGCAATGTTTCAAACAAGATCATCACCAAAATCCTCACAAGGAGATTATCTCCCCTCCTCCCTCAGGTTATTGCGCCAAATCAGAGTGGGTTTGTGAAAGGCCGGCTGCTTAATGATAACGTCCTCTTGGCACAAGAGATGTTCCATGAACTTCCGAGGAGCGCGCCGGCCCCCAATGTTGCGGTCAAGATTGATATGGCTAAAGCTTACGATAGAGTCCAGTGTCCCCTATTGATCAAGGTCATGGACCGAATGGGCTTCCCCGCCAGATGGATCTCCATGATTGAGAGGTGTGTGGGCTCATGCTGGTTTTCGGTCTTAATTAATGGAGTTCCATCCGGGTTCTTCAAGTCATCTCGTGGCCTTAGACAAGGTGACCCAATATCGCCCTCCTTATTTGTGATTGCTGCGGATTACCTCTCAAGGTCTCTGGACAAACTCATTCTGGGAAAGAAGGAGATGATCTTTAAAGCCTCTCGGGGATGCATGGAGATTAGCCACCTCGCCTATGCCGACGATATTGTAATCTTCACCCAAGCGGCAGAAGTCCCTCTGAGGCAGCTCAGAGCTTGTCTTGATGAATACGCGGGAATCTCCGGACAGCAGATCAATCTTGCAAAGAGTAACTTCTACATTGCCGAAAAACATGAGAGGTGTGCCGGCCTAATCCAGGCCGAAGGGGGATACACTCGAGGTACCTTCCCTTTCCTTTATCTCGGGGTCCCTATTTATCGAGGTGTTAAGCGTACAGACATGTTTATGTTCCTTCGGGAAAAGCTTGCCGCGAGAGTCTCAGGGTGGGCTCACCGCCACCTCTCGTTTGGAGGGAGACCCACACTCATCAAGAGTACGCTCGAAGCGGTGCCACTCCACATCTTCCAAGCCATTGAGCCAACCTCCGGGGTGCTCAAACAATTGGATCAGCAGATGGATCGGTTCTTCTGGGGATCGACAAGTGAGAGGAAAAAAACACACTGGATCTGTTGGGATCAGATCTGCCTCCCGACGTCCGAAGGAGGGCTCGGAGTTCGAAAAACCAAAGAAGTACTCCGAGCCTTTAGCATTAAGTTATGGTGGAGATTCCGAGAGCAAAGCTCACTCTGGGCCAGATATATGATGATAAAATATTACAAGAAGGTCTCCCCCCTTGCGGCCAACCCCTCCGGGCATAACAGCCCAACTTGGAAAAGACTCATGCGCACAAGATATCAGGCGAACCCTGACATTCGATGGGTGGTGGGTAAAGGGGAAATCTACTTTTGGGATGACATTTGGGTGGGTGATTCTACTCTTCGGTCCCTTACTTTTGATGATAGAGGCGGTTACACTTCCCGGGTCGAAGAATTCCTCAGGGATGGCGAGTGGAATGAAGCCAAGCTCCAACAACTCCATGACCAGGCCGGGCTACCACAACAGGTTATATCTCAGATCCTCGACACCCCGGTCATTGCAGGGGAGCCAGACACGCCGAGGTGGTCCCTTTCTAGCCTCGGAGAATTTACGCTAGCAATAACATGGGACACTATCCGCACACATAGACCGAGGATACAAGGGCTCGAAGACATTTGGAGGGCTGGCCTAACCAACTCTATTGCAATCTTCAACTGGAGCCTTCTGTCGACTCGAATCCCAGTTGATACTAAACTCCAATGGAGGAAGATCGACTTGGCCTCAAAATGCCAATGCTGCCCAAGGAATCCGAGCACCGAATCCCTTCAGCACCTCTTCATCCAAGGTCGGGGAGCAACTAGTGTGTGGCGGGAATTCGACGGGTGGTTCGGGGGATCGGCACCTCCCCTACGGATTAACGACACCATTCCGGATCGGCTTGAGACCTGGTCGCATCGGATGCAACAACAAGACCCGAAACATCTTTGCCGAGTAACGCCATACCTCATCCTGTGGTTCCTTTGGGCGGAGCGAAACAGAAGCCGGCATGAGCAAGTCCAATTCAAACCGTACAATGTGGTGTGGCAAGTACAGATGTACATTTACAATAACATGACTAACGGGATCATTAAGCCGAAGCATTGGAAGGAAGTGCAAATGGGCATGAGTATTCCGAGCCACCCTGCCTCAAGGCGGCCGAGACCACTGGTGACGTCTGTTAAGTGGCACCCCCCTGAAGGCCCGTGGATTAAAGTCAATACTGATGGAGCTACACCCAAGCTGATCTACAAGGACAAGAAGATGGATCCATTGTTCATTCAAAGTGGACCAATTACAAGAGCTAGAGCTAAGAAGATAAAGAAGTCCATGATGCTTTTAGTTGATGAAATAAAAGCCCAATTCCAACACCAATCTACATTGGGCCAAATGGTGAATATTATTCAAGTTAGTGGGCAGCCCAATGCATGAAGTTTTGAGTCACTATATATCACATTTTGGAGGCCCAAATTGAAGATACATGATGCATTTTCGTCCAAGTTGGAGCAACCACAATGAAGAGTCATTTTTAAGTTACTTTTTGAGTTAAATAAGTGACTTTAGATGTCCTAAAGTCACACCAATAGTTTAGGAGTTACTTTTCACTTATTATGAGTCATTCTAAAGGTCTTAAGTTGTACTAATGATATGAGACTTTTAAGAGTCCATTCTAGCCTATAAATAGGCTTGTAAGCATGTCATTTGAGGACACCATTGATCAAATACGAAAATAGACTTTGTCTTGTGAGTTGAATTCTCTTTGTAGAGTTTTTCACTTGTTTGGAACTTATCAAGATACTTTGAGCAAGTTCTTGTGGCGTTCAACCATACCGAGGTTCTTGGCTGATCATATAGCCAACGGGTCGAGGTTTTCCAAGCTCTGGAAGTGGATCAAACCAGATTATCAATCAAGGGAGAGTCCGCTGCCAAACCTTATACGTGGGGTTCTTGGATCAATATATCCAACGGGTCCTTCGTCCTATCCCAATCCATATCATTTGGTATCACGAGCCATCTGGTATTGATCTATTCTTAGCTTTACCTTACATTCATATCTTAGTTTCAAAAAAAAAAAATCGAAAAAAAAAGTGGCCTAAAAAAAATACATATAGTAAACATCTTTACCTTCTTTTATCCATTATCTTTTTTTGCTTTACAAAAAGAAGCAAACAAAAAAACCAGAAAAAAAACCCAAATACATTTTTCACATCATTTTCTCGACCATTTCCTTTCATCCTTCATTCCAGGGCTAAAGTTGGTTGATTGCTATTTGTTCTTGTTTGTTCTTGATTTGTTTTATACTTGTGTTTTCTTTGCAAAAGAGAAAGAGTGGTAAAAGGCTTGAGAGGTGAGGTTATTTGAGGGGAGGTAAAAGCCAACGAGTGATATACACGAGTGTTTTGTGAGGTTTATTTTTTGTGTGATACACGAGTGAACTGTGAGGATGGATTCTACTGACGATCATATTCTAGTTGATCCTACGTTGAAAGCCATGCAACAACAATTTGCAAGGTTTGCACGGATTCTGGAAAGTGTTTCAGGGCGGTTGGAGAGGCTAGAAGTTCAGGCAACAAATGAAAATAATAACGAGGAGGAAGAGAGTGGAGGAGAAGATGATGCTTCATATAGGCATCGAAATGAGAGACGTGGAAACGGTAGAAGAGGGCGTACAAATGAAGTGGATGGTGATTTGAGAAGCATCAAACTGAAGATCCCAACATTCCAAGGAAGGAGTGACCCCGAAGCTTATTTGGAGTGGGAGAGAAAGGTGGATCTCATCTTTGAATGTCACAACTATTCCGAGGAGAAAAAGATTAGACTTGCTGCAATTGAATTCGCTGACTATGCTATAGTTTGGTGGGATCAATTGACAACTAGTACAAGGCGATATGGAGGAAGACCGGTTTCGACTTGGGAAGAAATGAAAAGCATAATGCGTAAGAGATTTGTACCTTCTCATTATTTTCGTGAATTGTATCAAAAATTACAATCTATGAAACAAGGTACTATATCTGTTGATGAGTACTACAAAGACATGAAGATTGCCATGATTAGGGCAAATGTTGAAGAAGATAGAGAAGCAACTATGGCTCGATTCTTATGTGGGCTGAATAGGGAGATTGCAAACATTGTAGAGCTTCAACACTATGTGGAGTTGGAGGACATGGTTCATATGGCCATGAAGGTGGAGGGACAATTGAAGAAGAAGGGAACAATCCAAAAGAATTTTTCAACAAGTTCTCATTGTTCAAGGACAAAAGAGTGGACTTCATCCAAATCCAATTTTGGGGCTGGTTCTAAACCCCAAAATGAAGCGTCGACATCCAAGTCCAAAGAAATTGAGAAGGGTAAAGGTATTTCTACTTCTACTTCTACTCGAAATAGAGATATCAAATGTTTTCGTTGTCAAGGTGTTGGACACATTGCATCTCAATGTCCAAACAAAAGGGTGATGATTTTGAAGCCAAATGGAGAGATAGAATCTGAAAGTGAACGTGAAGATGATGATGATGAGGAGGAGGATAAACAATTGGAGGAGATTGGACCAGAACATGGAGAACTTTTGGTCGTTCGAAGGGCTCTAAACATGCAAAACAGAAATGATGATCAACAAAGGGAGAACATCTTCCACACAAGGTGTTTGGTCCAAGGTAAACTTTGCATAATGATTATTGATGGTGGTAGTTGTGCAAATGTTGCAAGTTCTGAAATGGTGGAAAAGTTGAGCTTAACAACGGAAAAACATCCTAATCCGTACAAGCTACAATGGCTTAATGAATGTGGAGAAATTCGAGTGACTAAGCGAGTTCTAATTTCGTTTTCAATTGGCAATTATAAAGATGATGTTCTTTGTGATGTTGTACCAATGCATGCTAGTCACATTCTTTTGGGGAGGCCATGGCAGTTTGATCGTAGAGTGACTTATGATGAATTTCACAACCACTACACCTTCAAGCACAACAACAAGTCTATCATGCTTGTCTCTTTGACACCTCAACAAGTTCAAGAAGATCAACAGAAATTATCTCAAGCAAGGAGAGCTCGTGAGGTTGAGAGAAAAAAAAAGCGAGGGCATTGAAAAAGAGTCGAGTGAAAAGAGTCGAGAGAAAAGTAAGAATGAGGGAAAATAAAAAAAGAATTTCTATGTGAGAGCAAAAGAATTAAAGAGTGCAATAGTTAAAGAAAAGAGTGTTTTCATCTTAGTGTACAAAGAGTCTTTGTTTACCACTAACGAATTAACCACTTCTTTGTCAAGTACTTTTGTGTCTCTTTTACAAGAATTCGAGGATGTCTTTCCCGAGGATGAACCAAGTGGATTACCTCCATTAAGAGGTATTGAACATCAAATTGACTTTGTTCACGGTGCAGTTCTACCAAACCGACCAGCATATAGGGCCAATCCCGAAGAGACTAAGGAAAGTCAAAGGCAAGTGCAAGAGTTGTTGGAGAAAGGAAAAATCCGTGAGAGCATGAGTCCATGTGCTGTACCGGTAATTGTTGTTTCTAAGAAAGATGGATCATGGAGGATGTGCACCGACTGTCGAGCAATCAACAAAATCACTGTAAAGTATCGCTATCCTATTCCTAGGCTAGATGATATGCTTGATGAATTTGCATGGATCTGTTGTGTTTAGTAAGATCGATTTGAAAAGTGGTTATCCTCAAATTCGCATTAGAGAAGGAGATGAATGGAAAACAGCCTTTAAAACAAAATTTGGTCTATATGAGTGGTTAGTCATGCCTTTTGGTTTAACTAAAGCACCAAGTACTTTCATGAGATTGATGCACCATGTTTTGAGAAAATTCATTGGAAAATTTGTGGTTGTTTATTTTGATGATATTCTTGTCTATAGCAAAAATGCGGATGAACATCTTAACCATGTGCATGCAGTTTTGGACACCTTACAAAAAGAATGATTGTATGCAAATCTCAAGAAGTGTTCATTTTGCATTGATAAAGTTGTTTTTCTTGGTTTTGTTATAAGTGCTAATGGGATTGAAATGGAAAAGGAGAAGGTGAAAGCTATTTTAGAATGGCCAATTCCTCAAAATGTAGCACAAGTTAGAAGTTTTCATGGTCTTGCAAGTTTTTATAGGAGGTTTGTCAAGGATTTTAGTACAATTGCTACACCTTTGAATGAAATTGTGAAAAAGGATGTTTGTTTTTATTGGGGAGAAAAACAAGAGCATGCTTTTAATCTCCTTAAAGAAAAACTTACAACTGCACCAATTCTTTCTTTGCCTAACTTTGATAACATGTTCGAGCTTGAATGTGATGCATCTGGAGTAGGCATAGGTGCTGTTTTGTTGCAGGATGGAAAGTCAATCGCTTACTTTAGCAAAAAGTTGAAAGGAGCTCAATTGAACTATCCAACGTATGACAAGGAGTTAAATGCTTTGGTTAGAGCTTTGGAATTAAGGCAGCATTACTTGTGGCCTAGAGAGTTTGTAATTCATACGGATCATGAATCTCTCAAGTACTTGAAAGGTCAAGGTAAGCTTAGCAAGAGACATGTTAAGTGGGTGGAATTCATTGAATCATTTCCGTATGTAATCAAATACAAAAAGGGAAAAGAAAACATTGTGGCTGATGCATTGTCTCGGAGGTACATTTTGATCACTAATTTGAGTTCTAAGTTGCTTGGTTTTGAGTTGATTAAGGAAATGTATGATAATGACCCGGACTTTTCTTCTGTCTATTTAGCTTGTGAGCATGCTGCATTTGACAAGTTCTATAGGCATGATGGCTATTTGTTTAGAGAAAATAAATTGTGCATTCCTAAAGGTTCTATGCGTGAATTGCTTGTGCGTGAAGCACATGGTGGTGGTTTAATGGGGCATTTTGGAGTCCATAAGACAATGGATGTTTTGCATGAACATTTCTTTTGGCCTAAAATGCGTGTGGATGTTGAAAGAATTTGTAAAAGATGCATAACTTGCATGCAAGCCAAGTCTAAATCACACCCACATGGTTTGTACAAACCGTTACCAATTCCTAGTGCACCTTGGGAGGATATTTCAATGGACTTTGTTGTTGGTTTGCCAAGAACAAAAAGAGGTAGAGATTCAGTTTTTGTGGTTGTTGATAGGTTTTCAAAAATGGCACATTTTATTCCATGTCACAAAACTAATGATGCATCTCATATCGCTGATTTGTTCTTTAATGAAATTGTCCGTTTGCATGGTGTTTCTAGATCAATTGTGAGTGATCGAGATGCTAAATTTGTGAGTCATTTTTGGCGAGTGTTGTGGAATAAGTTAGGAACTAAACTCTTGTTTTCTACTACTTGTCATCCACAAACTGATGGATAAACTGAAGTAGTTAATAGGACTTTGTCTCAATTACTACGAACTTTAGTTAAAAAGAACTTGAAAAGTTGGGAGGAATGCTTACCTTTTGCTGAATTTGCTTATAATCGAAGTGTTCATTCTGCTACTAACTTTTCTCCATTTGAAGTTGTGTATGGTTTTAATCCATTGAGCCCACTAGATTTGATTCCAATACCTATTGAAGATCGTGCAAGTCTTGATGGAAAAGCTAAGGCCGAAATGGTGAAAAGATTGCATGAAAGGGTAAGACTCAACATTGAAAAGAGGACAGAACAATATGCAAAGCAAGCCAACAAGGGTCGGAAACAAGTCATCTTTGAGCCGGGAGATTTGGTTTGGTTGCATATGAGAAAGGAGAGATTTCCTTCGAAAAGAAAAACAAACATCCTCTTGTTTTTCTCCCCAATAAAAACAAACATCCTTTTTCACAATTTCATGCAAAGGTGCAGCAATTGTACTAAAATCCTTGACAAACCTCCTATAAAAACTTGCAAGACCATGAAACTTCTAACTTTTGCTACATTTTGAGGAATTGGCCATTCTAAAATAGCTTTCACCTTCTCCTTTTCCATTTCAATCCCATTAGCTCTTATAACAAAACCCAGAAAAACAACTTTATCAATGCAAAAAGAACACTTTTTGAGATTTGCATACAATGATTCTTTTTGTAAGGTATCCAAAACTGCACGCACATGGTTAAGATGTTCATCCGCATTTTTGCTATAGACAAGAATATCATCAAAATAATTCAAGCCTCCTAGCTCAACTGGTTGAGAAGGGTGCTGGATACCGCGTCCATCTTGGAGGTCTCGAGTTCGAACCCTAGGTGGCGTAATTTGTCTTTCCTCCTTGTTATAGGAGTTGATTTGTAATTTCCTCCTTCATATATATGATATAAATATATGAAGTTAATTTTTTTTTTAAAAAAAAAAAAAAAAGAATATCATCAAAATAAACAACCACAAATTTTCCAATGAATTTTCTCAAAACATGGTGCATCAATCTCATGAAAGTACTTGGTGCATCAATTCATCAAGAATATCATCTAGCCTAGGAATAGGATAGCGATACTTTACCGTGATTTTGTTGATATCTCAGCAGTCGATGCATATCCTCCATGATCCATCTTTCTTAGAAACAACAATTACCGGAACAGCACATGGACTCATGCGCTCACGGATTTTTCCTTTGTCCAACAACTCTTGCACTTGCCTTTGAATTTCCTTGGTCTCTTTGGGATTGGCTCTATAAGCTGGTCGGTTTGGTAGATCTGCCCCGGGAACAAGGTCGATTTGGTGTTAAATACCTCTTAATGGAGGTAATCCACTTGATTCTTCCACGGGAAAAACATCTTCGAATTCCTGTAAAAGAGACACAAAAGTACTTGGCAAAGAAGTGGTTAATTCGTTAGTGGTAAACAAGGACTGTTTGTACACTAAGATGAAAACACTCTCTTTTTCAACTATTGCACTCTTTATTTCTTTTGCTCCTGATAAGGATTGGGATACGACGAAGGACCCGTTGGATATATTGATCCAAGATCCCCTTAGTAAACACAAGGGAGAAGTGGGGCAAGTCGCTTCGTGAGGACTTTAGTAATCACCTTATTGATCACATTGCACAAGCTAATTGGTCGGTAGTCTCCCCAAGTCTCAGGTATAGGCTTCTTGGGGATGAGAACTATGCTCGTGGCCGTGAAGCTTCGAGGGAGGAAGGCCCCACCGAAAAATTGCCTAACCGCATCCACCACATCTGGTCCCACAATGCCCCAACAAGCTTGGAAGAATAATTCCGAGAATCCATCCGGGCCCGGAGCACTATTGGCCGAGATATCAAATACCGCTCGTTTCACCTCATCCGCATCCGGAGGATTCGGGAGGTCCGTGAGAAGTTCCGAGGAGGGGAGTCGTTGTAGGAGACTAAGGTCTGGATCCACGAGTTCCGGACAGCTCGGGGCTAGGAGGTTCTGAAAGAACTCAACCGCTGACTCTTTGATGGCCTTGTCATCAGTGAGTTCACACCCATTAACGTTGATCTTGTGGATGCGTAGCCGGATCTTCTTCTGCTTCACCCAGCTTTGGTAGAACCTAGTATTTTTATCCCCTTCTTCTAGCCAACGGAGGGCCGCCTTCTGCCGCCAAAAATCTTCCTCCATTTTAAGAAGAAGTATGTATTCGGCAATCCGCAATGTGCTTTTAATATTAAGTTGTGGTGGCGGTTTAGGGAACAAAACTCCCTTTGGGCTACGTACATGATGACTAAATATTGCCATAAGGCTTCTCCGCTCACAGCTAAAGCCATGGGGAGGGGCAGCCCTACCTGGAAGATAATTTTAAAGGCTCGGGCCCAGACTCAACCGCACATTCGATGGGTGGTGGGAGAAGGTAAGATGGTTTTCTGGGACGACTTATGGCTCGGAGAGGTTCCCTTAAGAGATCTCAGCCTTGATGATAGGAGAGATCCTCTTGAGCGTGTGGCGGATTATATTACGGAAGGTGCATGGGATGAGACTAAGTTACGGATCCTTCAAGCACAAGCGGGCCTAGCACAACATTTAGTCCAGAGGATTCTTGATACACCAATCATCTCGGACGGACCGGACGTGCCAAGATGGAAGTTATCACCTAATGGAGAATTTTCACTAGCATCTACATGGGAGACTTTGAGAAGCCAAAGGCCGATTGTTCAAGGCCTGAATGATATATGGAGAGCGGGGCTCACATCATCTATTGCTATCTTTATATGGAGACTACTCTCCAACCGCATCCCAGTGGATACAAAGCTACAATGGAGACGAATGGAATTGGCGTCCAAATGTCAATGCTGCCCACATAGACCAAGGATCGAATCTCTCCAACATCTCTTCATTCAAGGGGACGGGGCTGGCGGGATATGGAGGGAATTTGATGCATGGTTTGAGGGCTCTTCATCACCTCTACGAATCAATGACACTATACCGGATCGGCTTGAAGTCTGGGGAAAGAGAGCTCCCCAACCGGGTAGGAAACACTTAAGCCGGGCAAGCCGTATCTCATATTTTGGTTCATTTGGGCAGAACGGAATAGAAGCCGCCACCAGTCGATACAATTTAAGCCATTTAATGTTGTTTGGCAAGTGCAAGTCTTCGTCAGAAATAATATGGCTAACGGGATATACAAGAGGAAGCATTGGAAGGGAGTTCACCTCAAAATCACCATCCCAAGCAATGATGGATCACGGAGCCATAGGCCGCTAGCGGTGGCAATTAAATGGCACCCGCCGGATTGCCCCTGGATCAAGCTTAACACCGATGGTGCGTATGTGGAAGCTTCGGATAAAGCCGGGAGAGGTGGTATCATCCGAGATCATACCGGAAAAGTGCTTGCAGCGTTCGCTTCCCCGCTGGAGGCTCACTCAGCCCTGGAGGCGGAGCTCCATGCCTTTCATCTCGGTCTGAACCTTGCCTTAGAATTCAATCGACCTATCTGGATTGAATCGGATGCACAACAAGCGGCCCTGCTCCTAAATGGTACAAGATGGGGTCCGGCACACACCAGCCGGGTTTTGGCACAAATCTCACTCCTCAAGCGCCATCAAGACGTGCGCGCCACTTTCATTCATCGGGAAGGGAATAGGGCCAGAAATCTACTAGCTAAAATGGGATTAGAGTGTCACAACTACTACCGAATGAGTGCCCACACGATGCCGAGACACCTCAGCGCGATTACTAGGATGGAAGCAATGGGAGTTCCGAACATTCGGGTCCAACATGAGGATGAAGAATA
Organism: Salvia splendens; assembly: GCF_004379255.2. NCBI lineage: Eukaryota > Viridiplantae > Streptophyta > Magnoliopsida > Lamiales > Lamiaceae > Salvia > Salvia splendens. The sequence goes on from NC_056039.1 coordinate 19,963,693, forward strand.
GTCTGAATTGGAGGATAGGAGGGTATCGGCTTTGATCATGGATTAACTGTTTTTTGTTTTTTTAAGGGAGTATAATGAGGTCCGGGCTTGTTGCTTGGGACCGCACTCTACTCTTAAATTTGTTTGGCACATCACTTTTGGGTGTGGCCACGCTTTGTTTGCAACGTCTTTTGAAATGCAGGGATGAGGGACCCACGAACCCTCCACCATGAAGGTGTTTGATAAAAAAAATAAAAAAAGTGGATTACCTCCATTAAGAGGTATTGAACACCAAATTGACCTTGTTCCCGGGGCAGTTCTACCAAACCGTCTAGCCTATAGAGCCAATCCCGAAGAGACTAAGGAAATTCAAAGGCAAGTGCAAGAGTTGTTGGACAAAGGAAAAATCCGTGAGAGCATGAGTCCATGTGCTGTTCCGGTAATTGTTCTTTCTAAGAAAGATGGATCATGGAGGATGTGCATCGACTGCCGAGCAATCAACAAAATCACGGTAAAATATCGCTATCATATTCCTAGGCTAGATTATATGCTTGATGAATTGCATGGATCTGTTGTGTTTAGTAAGATCGATTTGAAAAGTGGTTATCATCAAATTCGAATTAGAGAAGGAGACGAATGGAAAACAGCCTTTAAAACAAAATTTGGTCTATATGCGTGGTTAGTAATGCCTTTTGGTTTAACTAATGCACCAAGTACTTTCATGAGATTGATGCACCATGTTTTGAGAAAATTCATTGGAAAATTTGTGGTTGTTTATTTTGATGATATTCTTGTCTATAGCAAAAATGTGGATGAACATCTTAACCATGTGTGTGCAGTTTTGGATACCTTACGAAAAGAATCATTGTATGCAAATCTCAAAAAGTGTTCCATTTTGCATGGATAAAGTTGTTTTTCTGGCTTTTGTTATAAGTGCTAATGGGATTGAAATGGAAAAGGAGAAGGTGAAAGCTATTTTAGAATGACCAATTCCTCAAAATGTAGCACTAGTTAGAAGTTTTCATGGTCTTGCAAGTTTTTATAGGAGGTTTGTCAAGGATTTTAGTACAATTGCTGCACCTTTGAATGAAATTGTGAAAAAGGATGTTTGTTTTTATTGGGGAGAAAAACAAGAGCATGCTTTTAATCGCCTTAAAGAAAAACTTACAACTGCACCAATTCTTTTTTTGCCTAACTTTGGTAACATGTTTGAGCTTGAATGTGATGCATCTGGAGTAGGCATAGGTGCTGTTTTGTTGCAGTATGGAAAGCCAATCGCTTACTTTAGTGAAGAGTTGAAAGGAGCTCAATTGAACTATCCAACGTATGACAAGGAGTTATATGCTTTGGTTAAAGCTTTGGAAACATGGCAGCATTACTTGTGGCCTAGAGAGTTTGTAATTCATACGGATCATGAATCTCTCAAGTACTTGAAAGGTCAAGGTAAGTGATGGGATACGAACTAAACAACTAAACAATAATTGCGAGCCCAATAGCAGTGACGGCCCATCAGCCCAAAACCCAAGAAAGAGTATCAGTTCGGCACAACCAAAGAGTTCGGTCACAGCCTATAGCTCGGTAAAAGCCGACCAATCGAGCTCAACTCTCAGATCGGCAAAAGCTGATCGGCAAAGTTCAGCAGTTCGGTCTCAGTATTCGACCGAACAAGGAGATAGTGGACCCATGCAGGATCTCCACGACCTCCATTACACCCACGATCTATTTAGTGGTATTAAGCAGTTATCAACCCCCCTACCAGGGCTGCAAACCACGATCTTAGTTCGAATGTATAAATAGAACTTAGATCAGATAGACCAGGGTTAAGTTCTCTAGATCCTGAATCTCATATAGCAAATCAGTATTGTAATCTGTAAGCTAGATCAAGCAATACAAATTTGCCCTCTATTCTTCCCGTGGACGTAGATTTACCTCAGTAAATCGAACCACGTAATTTTCAGTGTGGATCACTTCATTTATTACTTGCATTTATTCCCATCAAAAATTCGCTAAATCATCACTGGCGCCGTCTGTGGGAACACAGAAAACCAAAACTGTGATAAAAGCGAGTTTTTGATCCTCTTCCACCAAAAAATGCGTACCAGATCACATAATACCCATACTTCCGTCCGTGATGAACGTGAGGAAGCTAGTCCAGCCCGTAGGTCTGGAAAACAGCCTCGGGAGAAATCTGCCTCCAGTTCTCACGGTGAAAGAACAAACCACTCAAAAAGTCATCGCACCGAGCCTCCCCAGCAGCTCGATTTGAATGAGGCTGTCAAGTTGTTCTTCGCTGAGAAGCAGGATGAGTTCTTAACATTCCTGCAAAAGAGCCAGAAGCCGGAGAAGAAAACGGCGGATTCTCCCTCCCCCTCCAGACATGAAAGTCACTACCGCAGTAGTGTCGTATCTTCCAGGAGAAAGAATCCTCACCACCGATATGTTCCTTCTCCTCCTTGTTACCGAAATCACAGGAGAACTCCATCTCCACTATACCGTAGAGATGTCGGATTCGCTATGTATGGAGCGCTGAAGACTCCATTTTCGGATGATATCACCAGAACTCCGTTGCCACAGAATTACCGAACTCCGTCAGTGACTTATGACGGGTTAGTGGATCCTCATGATTTCCTGGGACGCTATCAGTATAATATGGCGAACCAAGGTCTCAATGAGGTTCATATGTGTAAGCTGTTTCCCGAGCTGCTCATCGGGAACGCAAGAAGGTGGTTTGATAGCCTCCCTCAAGGCAGCATTAGATCTTACAGAGATCTAATGGATGCTTTTCATAGGAGGTTCTTCCAGAAAGCTGAAACCCGAATCACTTCGGCTCAGCTGCTTTCTATACGTCAAGGTCGCGATGAAAAGATTAGCGACTTCATGACAAGATTCCACAAGGAATGCCTACAAGTAGATGATCTCAATGATCTACTTGTCATTTCGGCATTCCAAAATGGAATTCTGCCAGGAGCTCTCTACAGAAAGCTCGTTGAATGCAGTCCGCAAACAGCTCAAGAGATGTGGGACATTGCGGACCAGTTTTCTCGTGCTGATGAGGCAGACCGTCGAAAACGGTCTTTAGACAGCTCTTCCAGAGGAGACAAGAGGAAGCCAGATCATAGCGATCAGGGACATCCTCGCCGAACTCCTTTTGAAAGAATTCAAAGGGCACCGGTACAAGACAGATTGGGACCACGTCTCAATCCTGAGAAACCACCCGCTCAGTTCGTACCATTGAACAAGTCGAGAGCGGAAATTTTCGAACTGCATTCTGATATGTTCGAAAAACCAAAGCCGATGATGAAATCGGCCACGCGCCGAAGTCAGGATAAATATTGCTCCTTCCATCAAGACCACGGTCACGATACCGAGGAGTGCCGAAATTTGGCAGCAGATATTGATGTTTTTGTGAAAGCAGGGACGTTAAAAAAATACCAAAGCAAGCCGCCGAAAAAGAATAAGAAACAGAGAAGTGCGAACTGCGCTCCTCAGGATCCTAAAAGGCAACAGGATCCCGAAGACGATGACGAGCCGCAATATGATGGAGTAATCCAGACTATTGACGCTCTCCCAGCCGGGAAGACTAAATCGTCTCTAAAATCAGAGCGCAGAGGCTTCAATCGAGAGGAGCCAACACATAAAAGGCTGAAGAAGGAGGAAGTAATTACATTTTCAGATGTAGATCCCGTCCCGGCCATTTCTCCTCATCAAGACGCTATTGTCATTCAAGCTGGAGTGGCAAACAAACTGATCCACAGAGTGTTTGTGGATACAGGAGCGTCGGTTAGCATTCTTTTTAAAGAATGTTTTGATAAACTGGAAGTGGATCCAGCTCGGCTCAGTCCGGTCCCACTTCCTCTGAAAAGTTTCGCCCAGGAGGACACCCGCCCTGAAGGTATTATCAGCCTTCCGATTACGGTAGGAAGAGCGCCTACTAGCTCCAGTACGGTGATCGAGTTTTTTGTGGTAAAAGTTCGATCCCCGTATAACATTATACTGGGAAGAGACTGGCTCAACACAGTTCGGGCCATTTGCTCTACTTATCACCTCACAATCAAGATCCCCACTAAAGGAGGGATAGCAGTCATCCGAGGTGATCAAAAGAGAGCAAAAGAATGTTTGCAGATTGCGCTTAAAAGTGCCGAACAATCAGATCGGCACCATCAAGCATAGCAATCACAGCAGCCGGAGTCAGAGGCAGGCGAAATGAACGAAGTCACACCGGAGCCGAACTCGATGAAAGTTCAGTTATACGAAGATGATCCATCCAGAACGGTCAAGATCGGTTTCGCGGGAACACCTCTACTCCGGGAAAAGACCATCCAGCTCCTCAAAGAGTACAAAGATGTCTTTGCGTGGTCTCCGTTGGACATGACTGGAGTGTCTCCCGAGGTAATTACACATCGGTTAAATATTGATCCTTCAGTCCGGCCTATAAAACAGAAGCAAAGACTCTTTGCGGCAGAAAGAAATCAAGTCATCCATGACGAAGTCCGCCAATTACTGAAAGCGGATGTATTATTTGAAGTAAAATATCCTTCTTGGGTGGCCAATCCTGTGATGATCAAGAAAAAAGAAGGAGGATGGCGGATGTGCATAGATTTTACGGATCTAAATAAGCACTGTCCTAAATATTGCTACCCCCTTCCCAACATAGATAAAAAAGTAGAAGCTCTGATAGGCTTCGAAATTTTCTGTTTTCTTGAGTTGTATAAAGGATACCACCAAGTTTTAATGGATGAGAATGATGCTTCAAAAACGGCTTTCATTACTGACTTCGGTATTTTTGCTTATAAAAAGATGCCATTTGGTTTAAAGAATGCCGGAGCCACATATCAAAGGATGGTAGATAAGCTATTTCGGCACCTGATCGGAAAAGAGGTTGAAGTATATGTTGACGACATAGTTGTTAAAAGCAGAAGCACTTCGGAGTACGAAAACAATCTCAAATCCACTCTCGACGTGCTCAAAAAAGCCAACCTCAAACTCAATCCCCAAAAATGTACCTTTTTGGTAGATTCGGGAAAATTTCTGGGTTGTTGGGTTTCAAAGGAAGGACTCAAGGCAAATCCCCTAAAGGTTCAAGTTGTTCAGAACATGGCAATGCCGAAGTCCATACATGATGTGCAAAGGCTAACTGGATGTCTAGCCGCACTGAATAGATTCCTTTCCCAAGCAGCCGAAAAGCAAATGCCGTTCTTCAATGTTTTGAAGAAGGCACCAAAGTTTGAGTGGGGAGCCTAACAGAAAAAGGCTTTTGACGAACTCAAAAGTTATTTAACCGAACTTCCTACTCTCTCTGCTCCAACAGATGCCAAAGTGATATTCTTATATTTAGCAGCATCAGATCAAACCATTAGCGCGGTGCTTGTACGAGAAGAAGGCCTAAAACAGCGTCCTATCTACTTTACAAGCCGAGCATTAAGAGGTCCCGAAACAAGGTATCAACCTCTGGAAAAAATTGCTCTGGCATTAGTAAATGCAGCAAGGAGACTGCGGCCATATTTCTATGCTCACAAAGTATGCGTCTTAACCGATCTTCCACTTCGGCAAGTTTTGACTAAGCCAGAAGCATCAGGCAGAATTGCCAAGTGGGCCATAGAGTTGGGAGAACATTCAATAGAATATCTACCTCGGAAAGCCATCAAGGGACAAGCCTTGGCAGATTTTCTTGTAGAGGCAAAGTTCGATCAGGCAATCCCTATTATTGCCGAACAGAAAAATCCTACCAATGATGAACTAACACAGCCCCAGAAACCCGAAGTAGAGCCGCCGGACTGTTGGATTGGATTCGTAGATGGAGCTTCGAATAAGACAGGAAGTGGAGCTGGTATTCTACTTATCGCTCCCGACGGACACGAAGTAACTTATTCACTTCGGTTCTTATTCCCAACCACTAATAACGAAGCCGAATACGAAGCCCTTCTTGCCGGACTTCAGTTAGCGCAACATCTACTTGTCAAATCTCTCAAAATTCATTGTGATTCACAAGTCATAGTGAATCACATGCTGGGTACAAGTGAAGCCCGTGGTGAAAGGATGAAAAAATACTTGGACAAAGCGCAAAGTATTAGCCGAAATTTCTCTTATTTTCGGATAATCCACATTCCCAGAGCGGGAAATAGCCGAGCAGATACTTTAAGTAAGTTGGCCTCATATCCGAGCTCAAAGGTGGAGGAATTACCGCACAGAAGCATTGATGAAGCTGAAGTACACTCAGTAACCAGTTCACCAAACTGGATGACGCCAATATTAAAGTATCTAGATCAAGGACAACTGCCCGAGGATAAGAGAGAAGCAAGGAAAATCACATGCCGAGCACGTCGGTATGAACTTCATGAAGGAGTCCTATATAGAAAGTCCTACCTTCAACCGTTATTGCGATGTGTAGGACCAGAAGAGACGGATTACATCCTTAGAGAAGTTCATGAAGGATCTTGCGGTAGCCACATCGGAGCTAGAGCATTAGCTAAAAAAGTTCTGAGATGGGGATATTATTGGCCAACTTTGGTACAAGAAGCAGTACAGCTAGTTAAGAAATGTACGAAATGCCAAATCCATGCAAATATCCCAAGGACGCCGCAGACTGATCTATGTGCTATGCAAAGCCCTTGGCCTTTTATGCAATGGGGCATAGACATAGTAGGACCACTACCACAAGCTCCCCGGCAAATGAAATTCTTGATCGTTGCCGTGGATTACTTCACAAAGTGGGTGGAGGCTGAACCATTAGCTACGATAACAAGCTCAAAGGCATTAGATTTTGTCTGGAAGAACATAGTTTGCCGATTTGGCATACCCCATATCCTCATTTCAGATAATGGGACTCAGTTTACTGACAAAACATTCAAGAATTGGTGCCAAGAGTTGAATATTCAACAGCGGTTCACTTCAGTCTCTCACCCACAAGCAAACGGACAAACGGAAGTAACAAACCGTACTTTGGTGAAAGGATTAAAAACTCGGTTAGAACAAGCCAAAGGACAATGGGTAGAAAATCTTCCTCAAGTCCTATGGTCTTACCGAACTACACCAAAAACCTCCAACGGTGAAACTCCGTACAGTCTAGTGTACGGCACTGAAGCCGTAATTCCGGTTGAGATCGGCATACCCAGCCCCCGAACCCTTAATTTCTCAACAGAACTGAATGACGACGGACTGAGAGCCGAACTAGATCTTGCCGAAGAAAGAAGAGAATTGGCCTTCATAAAAGAAGCCAAGTACAAGGAGCAAGTAACCCGGTATTATAACCAAAGGGTGAAAAAGCTGCAGTTTCAAGTGGGAGATCTCGTATTGAGAAACAATGAAGTAAGCCGAGCAGAAAAGTTGGGCAAACTTGAACCCACATGGGAAGGTCCGTATCGGGTGTCAGAAGTCCTGGGAAAAGGGTCTTATAAATTAACCCACATGTCAGGAGAACAAGTACCCCGAACATGGCATATTTCCAACCTCAAGAAGTTCTATTTGTAAGAGACAAGGTCCGGTCAGTCTTGTGTCTAGTTCGGTCCTAGGGTTATGTGCTTTCATATTTTTATTGTTCTTTATACTTGTCGTTTTTTTAAAAGGTTAAAATCTTTTTCGTCCTTTTTATTTGTCTCTCTATGTGCGTTTTGTCTCTTACAAATGTTACTGAGGTATATTGTTCCTTAAAGGCTGATCCCCTTTTTTTAGATCATGTATTAAAGACAATTGTGAGTCCAAGCTTCTAAGGAAGATACAAGATTCCGCAATTCAGCTTAAGAAACAAGCAATTCGTCTGAAACGAACTGCAATAAGCCGAAAACCACTCCGGTTAACTAGGGAAAGTCCAATCCAAGCGATAAAACTCACCAAATAAGGACACTAACTAAGTCCGGTCAAAGAAGAGTTTACTTCATAAGACCGAGGACGAGTACAATAAATGAAATAAAAAATCGCTGAACTGTAAATACGCAGTGATAGAAGCGAAATGAAAAAATTTCATTTACTAAGTCTTGTTGGGCATACAATTCCGCTGCCCTACGAGAATGCGTTACACCATTACAAAGGACTATTCTACTGTCTACGATTGCTAAAGTTGAGCCACCTATCCGAAAAATCCTCATGATGCTGAGTTCGGGCGTTCCGAGCAGTTGAAGAATAAGTAGGTGGACGAGATGCTCTGATCGACCTACCGCCTCTTCCCTGAGTCCGGGAAGTTCTAGCACCTCGGCGGCGAAGAGTCTCTTCACGAAGCATTCGCTGATCTTGCTCACTCATATTCACAACTCCTCTACGAACTTCAGGGCGTTCTTGTCTTGACGTTTCCGGTTGCTCCTGAGTCCGTTGCTGATTTGGAGTAGAATTTTGAGTAAGTGGATTAGAGGTTTGAGTTGGAGTGTGAGCATCTGTTAGCGGGAAACGGCTAAGGAATCTCTCGATTGAGGGACGCCGGGAAAGAATGATGTCGTACAGAGAAGCCAAGCGCCGCAATGATTTCACAACTTGTTGGCAAGCCGAGCTCTCCAGCACATTGTTCTTCCGGAGTACATGAAGCTTCTCCCACAGTTCATCAACTTGATTCTGAACTTCAGATATAGTCATTCCCCCGCGCCCGCAGATGAAATCTTCATATGCAGTCCTCTCAGCGATGACAGTATTCAGCTCGGCCTCCAGATCTTTCTTTATGCACTCTAAGTCCTTATTGTTGGACTCCAGCTCCACTAAACGAGCCAAGAGTTCATCATACTTCATCTGGTCATCTATAGCTTTTTTCTCAGCTTCATTTAAAGCCAAAGAGTATAGCCGCTTCCAGTGAAGTACCTCCAGCTCCTTAGAGTTAAGAATACGAAGCAGCTATGTCAGTTCGGCATTTCAGTTTACCGAGCAGGCAGTAAACCACAATAGGAGTAAAAGAGATTAAGAAAAGCTATAAGGAAGACACGAGTGTAGAAAGAAGAATTTTTTTCATTCACAAGAAAAAATTTACACAAGGAGGGCTTCAAGGCCATTTTACAAATAGAAAGAAAGAAACTAAACTAAGAGAAGGGAGACGAAATCATACTCCGCCAGTTTCGTCTCCGGCTTCCCTGTGGGTTTCAGCTTCTTTCTCCTTGTCGACCTCGGTCTCAGCCTCGGCCTCCCTCCTCCCTCCCTCCTGCTCGGCGCCCCCATCGCCGATCTGCTGCACCTCTTGCTCGGCGTGCCCGTCGCCGGTCTGCTGATCCTTCTGCTCGGTCTCCTTGCCGGCCTCATTTTCCTGCTCACCCTCTTCTTTGAAAATTGAAGCGGGTGAAACAGGCCCCAAGGAGGCAAAGATGGCCTCCATGTTCTCGTCACGGTCAGCACGGCAATTACGGACTCGTTCAGCAGAAAGCAGGACCGATGAAGACGCAAGCTCCTCAAGGAGCGGCAGACTCTGGAGACGCGCTGCAATCTCTCGGCCATACAGCGGCAAGACGACTTCGGGTTCCTGCTCAACATTATCGGTCATCAATTTCAGCAGATCACCGATAAGGGCCGAAAATTGATTGCTCAAAAAGAGTTTCTCCGTGTAAACACGGAGAGCCTCCCCCTGAGCAACCACGGCAGCCGCCTCCCTCTGTTTCGACCGCTCTCTCTGGATGATGAGCTGGTCTTTGGCACGCTGGGCTTCATCCTGAGCCGAGATCATAGCGGCCCTTGCCCTCTCAAAGTCTGCCCGAGCCTGTTCGGCCTGGTGACGAGCAGCATTCAAATTCCTCTGCATCTCATCATAATCGCTGGACGCTTTAGAGAGTTCAACTGTGACGAGTTTGCAGAGCATATTGTTCCTCTAAAATGGAAAAAGGAAAAAGTCAACAGAGGGGCCACAAAAAAATATAGGAAAGAAGCAAAGCCAGAAAATCAAGAAGAAAATTCACCTCTACAAAGTCCTTTGGCCATAAAAAGGGCTCAGAGATATGTTCCGAAGTGGCCGTAACCACTCCTGATCCATAACCCCACTGGACAATGTCTCTCTCTGGCGCTTTTGGGGGTTTCTGAGTCTTCGCCTTCCCCCTTGCCGAGGTCGATCCCGGCTTTTTTGGATCCGAAGACTGACTCGAAGAGGTCTTCTGCCTCTTCGGATTCTTCTCGGCATCAGACGCCGAGCTGGTGGTATTCTGTTTCTCCGGCTCCTTTGATTCGGAGGATTTGCGACCAAGCTTGCTTAGCATGTTCACTGCCAAAAAGCAAGAAAACAAAGTTAGTTTTCGCCGCTAAAGCAGTAAAGCATAAAAAAGAAATCCTCACCCTCAGTCTCTTCGTCCGAAGACGAGGAGTCGAACACGAAGTCACCCTTGACGAGCTCAGATTCCAAATACTGTTTCCTAATCATGGGAATCTTATTGAGCCCGCCCTCGAGCTCGTCCAACGGTTCTACCCGAGGATGAGGAATTACGGACTTCGGCCCTCTCCAGGAAAAGTCCGGAGCCGCTGTCCTATTGTAAAAAAAGAAGCGATTTTTCCACATCGGCCATTTGGTTTTACAGAAGGCTCTAAAGGGCTGTAAAGGGATCAAGTAAAACCAGGATCCCTTTCTCTTAAACTGAAAGAAATTAAGGATTGCCCTCAGAGACAGATCCTTTTCTAGTCTACGCAGCTCGGCAGCAAAGGCCGATAAGTGCCTCCAAGAATTTGGAGTCACCTGACCTAAAGGAAGTTGGAAAAAATCAAGAAGCTCTACAAAGGCGGGGGGAAGAGGGAAACGAAGCCCGCATTCTAAGCAGGCTTCGTAAACGGTGGCATAACCCTCCGGCGGCGAGTTAGCCCTATGAGTGTCGTCGGGAATCACCACTAACCCCCCAGGAAGAAAATATTTTCTGTGTAAGGATATCACAGTATCCTTACTCAAAATGCTGTGAAAATATTCTACCGTCTTCTCCCCGGACTTTTTCCGGCCAGAAGATCCCTTACCCCCCTTCCTACCACTACCTGATTCAGAAACAGTTTCAGAAGAAGAAGACATGATTCTTACTCTTTGATGGTCGAAAGTCTCTGAAGAAATTCTTGAAGAAGCGGAAGAAAATTTTACGAAAAAGAGAGAGAATGCAGAAGAAATAATCGCAAAAGTGTTCCAATGATGAAGAAAGGAAATATTTTTCAAATTCGTCGCACCGTTTCAAATCCCACTTTTTCTGGATTCTCTGGCCGGATTTGCTGTCACATTTAATGCAGACACGTGCAGAGCACGTCCCCTGACGTCAGCCTCCCCCTTACACTTATCCAAAATGCCGAAGTGATTCACTTCGCTTTTCGGGGGGGGTGGTGATAGGATACGAACTAAACAACTAAACAATAATTGCGAGCCCAATAGCAGTGACGGCCCATCAGCCCAAAACCCAAGAAAGAGTATCAGTTCGGCACAACCAAAGAGTTCGGTCACAGCCTATAGCTCGGTAAAAGCCGACCAATCGAGCTCAACTCTCAGATCGGCAAAAGCTGATCGGCAAAGTTCAGCAGTTCGGTCTCAGTATTCGACCGAACAAGGAGATAGTGGACCCATGCAGGATCTCCACGACCTCCATTACACCCACGATCTATTTAGTGGTATTAAGAAGTTATCAACCCCCCTACCAGGGCTGCAAACCACGATCTTCGTTCGAATGTATAAATAGAACTTAGATCAGATAGACCAGGGTTAAGTTCTCTAGATCCTGAATCTCATATAGCAAATCAGTATTGTAATCTGTAAGCTAGATCAAGCAATACAAATTTGCCCTCTATTCTTCCCGTGGACGTAGATTTACCTCAGTAAATCGAACCACGTAATTTTCAGTGTGGTGATCTTCATTTATTACTTGCATTTATTCCCATCAAAAATTCGCTAAATCATCAGTAAGCTTAGCAAGAGACATGTTAAGTGGGTGGAATTCATTGAATCATTTCCCTATGTAATCAAATACAAAAAGGGAAAAGAAAACATTGTGGCTGATGCATTATCTCGGAGGTACCTTTTGATCACTACTTTGAGTTCTAAGTTGCTTAGTTTTGAGTTGATTAAGGAAATGTATGATAATGACCCGGACATTTCTTCTATCTATTTAGCTTGTGAGCATGCTGCATTTGACAAGTTCTATAGGTATGATGGCTATTTGTTTAGAGAAAATAAACTGTGCATTCCTAAAGGTTCTATGCGTGAATTGCTTGTGCGTGAAGCTCATGGTGGTGGTTTAATGGGGCATTTTGGAGTCCATAAGACAATGGATGTTTTGCATGAATATTTCTTTTGGCCTAAAATGCGTGTGGATGTTGTAAGAATTTGTAAAAGATGCATAACTTGCATGCAAGCCAAGTCTAAATCACACTCACATGGTTTGTACAAACCGTTACCAATTCCTAGTGCACCTTGGGAGGATATTTTAATGGACTTTGTCGTTGGTTTGCCAAGAACAAAAAGAGGTTGAGATTCAGTTTTTGTGGTTGTTGATAGGTTTTCAAAAATGGCACATTTTATTCCATGTCACAAAACTGATGATGCATCTCATATTGCGGATTTGTTCTTTAAAGAAATTGTCCGTTTGCATGGTGTTCCTAGATCAATTGTGAGTGATCGAGATGCTAAATTTGTGAGTCATTTTTGGCGTGTGTTGTGGAATAAATTGGGAACTAAACTCTTTTTTTCTAATACTTGTCATCCACAAACAGATGGACAAACTGAAGTAGTTAATAGGACTTTTTTTTAGAACACCTTATCGGTGGAGGGTTCGAGGGTCCCTCATCCCTATATTTCATCCAACAATTTCAGTTACAGTTCTCGGTTACAAATGATCTTAATCGAAGCCAAAATACAAAACTATTACAACCAACTCAAGAACAAAAGCAATCAAATGCAACTCACAAACATCAAACTTGGCTCTAAGCACTTAAGAGTAGGTCGGGGTCGTGTCATGGCTGGCTCGACACCTGTATACTCTATGGTGATCAATTAAGTCTCTCCATCTTCACGAACGCGGATATTCGGAGTCCCCTTCTGCTCCAACCGGACGATATCTGTAAGGGCCTCCGGCGCATCTTGTTCGGACCAGGTTTGGCTGCAGATCATGTCCGTACCCATCTTCGCGAGTAAGTCGGCCGCCTTGTTGCCTTCCCGATGGATGAAAGTTGTTCGGAGGGTGAGTCGGCGCTTTAGCAAGGCAATGTGCGCCATGGCGTGGTGAGTATGGGCAGGGCCCCATTGTGCCCCTTTGATAAGGTTTATGGCTTGCTCGGCATCTGACTCGAGCCAAATTGGTTTCGTAAGGGCCTCGACCATCTTTAATCCATGCTGTATAGCAAGCAGCTCGGCCTCGAGGGGTGATTGTGCTTCGAGGGGTAAGGCATAAGCCAAAATCAACGTGCCCGAATGATCCCGAATAATGCCCCCTCCCCCGGCCTTACCAGACCTCTCGAAGTATGATCCATCTGTGTTTAGTTTGATCCAAGGTTGATCCGGAGGCTCCCATTTGATCATCATTGCAAGCGGAAGTGGTCTTAGGCATTCGACACGGCTAGGGATGGCGACTCCAAGCCGAACTCCCCTCCAATGTTTTGGCTTGAGTCTTCCATTCTCCATGTTGTTACGGATAAAGGTAATGGGTCTGCCACACAACGTTATTCGCCCTGAACTGGAGTTCATGATGGCGGCTTCTATTTCATTCTGCCCAGAGGAACCAAAAGATGATGTAAGGCAAGGCTCATCTAAGATGTTTCCTACCTGGTTGCTGCGTTCTTCTCGCCCATACTTCAATTCGTGTGGGTATGGTGTCGTTTATCCCAAGTGGTGAAGAGGGGCCCTCGAACCATCCATCAAATTCATTTCATACTCTTCTCGCCCTACGCCTTGGATGAAAAGGTGTTGGAGGGACTCTGTGCTCGGCCGGTGGGGGCAGCAGTTGCATTTGGATGCGAGCTCGATCTTGCGCCATTGAAGTTTCGAATCAACAGGGATCCGGTTAGATAAGAGCCTCCAATTAAAGATTGCCATGGAAGTTGTGAGACCAGCCTTCCATATGTCTTCGAGTCCCTGGATAATTGGTCCTTGGGACCGGGACACCTCCCACGTTGAGGCTAAGGTGAAGTTCCCTCGCCGGGACAAGGTCCATCTCGGGACGTCCGGATCTTCGGTTATTGTTGGGGTGTTGCGGATCCGATCAATGATTGGTTGCGGAAGACCAGCTTGATCATGAAGCAATTGAAGTTTAGGAACATCCCATGTTCCGTTAGTGAAGAACTCCGAAACGGTTGTCATGGGATTGGCCCTCTCATCAATGCAAGTCTCCCTAAGGGGGATATCACCGAGCCATATGTCATCCCAAAAATAAATTCTTCCTGTTCCCACAAGCCATCGAATGTGCGGGTGGGCATGACCCCATGCCTTGGTCAATCTCTTCCAAGTTGGGCTCCCTCTACTCGTGGGTGTCGGGGCAAGTGGTGAGCCATTGGAGCAATATTTCTGCATCATGTACTGTGCCCATAAGGAATTCTGTTCTCAAAATCGCCACCACAGCTTGATGTTGAAGGCACGCAACACCTCCGAGAACTTCCGAATGCCGAGTCCTCCCTCGTTAAATGGAAGGCACATCTGGTCCCAACTAATCCAATGAGTTCTCTTCCTTTCATTAGTCGAGCCCCAAAAGAAACGGGCCAATTGTTGATCTAGTAGCTTGAGGGTACCGGTCGTTGGCTCAATGGCTTGAAATATATGAATGGGGATCGCCTCAAGTGTGCTCTTAATAAGAGTGAGCCTCCCACCAAAAGATAGATGTCGATGCGCCCATCCGGATACTCTTCTAGCTAGCTTCTCCCGAAAGAACATAAACATTTCCGTCCGCTTGGCCCCTCGGTATATAGGATCCCCTAAATATAGGAAAGGGAACGTACCCCGAGCAAATCCTCCTTCCTCTTGGATTGTTCGTGCCCATTGCTCGTGCACGTCTGCAATGTAGAAATTGCTTTTATCAAGGTTGATCTGTTGCCACCAACCCTCTCGTCCCCCTCTTGCATGTCCATAGCCATGTCATCCGCATCTCCATAATTTTCCACATCAAACTCTCCATTCGCCATGAGTGAATAGTATTGGTTGGTGCTCATGTGATTCTTAGCCGAGAAATAGCCACGTCCCCTTGGCCTAGCGGTAAAGGGTGCTGGATACTGCGTCCATCCTGGAGGTCTCGAGTTCGAACCCTGGGTGGCGTAATTTGTCTTTCCTCCTTGTTATAGGAGTTGATTTGTAATTTTCTCCTTCATATATATGATATAAATATATGAAGTTAATTTAAAAAAAAAAAAAAAAAATGGCGTGCGCCTCCTCTCGGATTCCCTCACCTAGGCGGTGACATCGAACGCCTCGCGTTTTTTTTTTTTTTTTTTTTTTTTTTTTTTTTTTTTTTTTAAACACCTCTACGGTGGAGGGTTCGTGGGTCCCTCATCCCTATATTTCCAAAAGTGATAATTACAAGGCGTGGCCACACCCAAAAGTGGTGTGCCGTAACAAATTCAAGAGTAGTATGCGGTCCGATCCCACAAGGTTCGGACCTCATCATACTCCTTTCCAAAATACAATTAACCAAAAAGCTAGTCACTAGTGTCTCCCATCGTCTCATGATCAACTTTGATGCCCGTCCCCGTCTAGGTTTCGGATGTGCGACACTCCCATCTCGTCCAATCTAACCAAGTCCAACAGTTCTCTCGGTGCTGAGTTGTAGTGCATTCGTAGGCCACTGTCTTGGACTAGCCCCATTTTCGCAAGGAAGTCCGCCGCTTTGTTCCCCTCCCTGTGTATGAAGGTGGCTCGGAAATTGAGATGGCGTTTGAGAATGGTTAGTTGCGCCACCGCTTGCCGAGCTAGTGCCGGGCCCCATCCTGTCCCATTGACCAATTTGATTGCTTGCTCTGCATCTGACTCAATCCAGATTGGTAGGCCGAATTCCTTGGCTATATTTAGCCCGTGAATCATGGCCAACAGCTCCGCTTCTAAAGCCGAGTGGGCTTCAAGGGGTGTGCTGACGGCGGCGAGCATCTTACCCGAGTGGTCTCGAATAATCCCTCCAGCCCCTGTTCTGCCGTTCGCTTCATTGTAGGAGCCATCCGTGTTGAGCTTTATCCACGGCTGATCCGGGGGGTTCCATTTGATTGCCATGGCTAGGGGTAGCGCCCTGATTGCCGCCGCTTGTTGGGGAATATTGATTCCAAGTTTAACTCCCTTCCAATGTTTCGGCTTCAAGCTTCCATTAGACATAGCATTTCGAATGAACATGTGGACCTGCCATACCACGTTTTGTGGTTTAAACTGTGTGCCTTGGTGGCGGCTCCTGTTTCTCTCCGACCAGATAAACCAAAGGATGAGGTATGGAGTGGCTCGGCTAAGATGTTTCTTGTTCGGCTGTTGGCACCTTCGCGCCCACACTTCGATTCTCGTAGGGATTGTGTCATTGATATGGATGCGGGGGAACGGCCCTGTGAACCAGCCGTCGAACTCACTCCATACTCTGCGAGCTCCATATCCCTGGATGAAGAGGTGTTGGAGTGACTCAGTGTTCGGTCTGTGGGGGCAGCATTGGCACTTAGAGGCTAGCTCAATCTCCCGCCACTGAAGTTTCGTGTCAACCGGTACCCGATTGGAGAGAAGCCTCCAGATAAAGATGGCTATTGAGTTGGTGAGGCCTACCTTCCAAACATCCCCCAAACCATGGATGATCGGGTTTCGTCCTCGAAGTGTGTCCCATGTCGAAGCCACCGTGAATTCCCCATGCTTAGAGAGGTTCCACCTCAGGATATCCTGTTCGTCATGGAGGATCGGTGTATTAATGATGCCATCGATAACATGCTGAGGAAGGCCGGCCTGATTGTGAAGGAGTTGAAGCTTGGGCACATCCCAACCACCATTTGTAATGAACTCCGAGACCCGGGTGGTTGGTCTTCCCCTATCATCAAGACTAAGTTCCCTCAGAGGGCTATCGCCAAGCCAAATGTCATCCCAGAAGTAGATGTCCCCTTGTCCCACTAGCCATCTTATGTGCGGTTGCGCGAGGGGCCATGCTCTTGAGAGCCTTCTCCACGTAGGGCTACTCCTGCTCGGCAATCTCAAGGTGAGCGGTGTGGAGTTGGAGCAATATTTTGCCATCATGTATCTTGCCCAAAGGGAGTTTTGCTCCCGAAAGCGCCACCAAAGTTTGATATTGAAGGCGCGGAGGACCTCCATAGTTTTTCGGATCCCAAGGCCTCCTTCATCAGTGGGCCGGCACATTTGTTCCCATCCAATCCAATGGGTCCGCTTCTTTTCATTCGTAGACCCCCAAAAGAATCGGGCCATTTGTTGATCAAGTTGCTTGAGGGTACCGGCCGTGGGCTCGACGGCTTGAAAGATGTGCAAGGGGATCGCTTCAAGAGTGCTCTTAATCAACGTAAGCCTTCCTCCAAAGGATAGGTGACGGTGTGCCCATCCTGAGATCCTTCTTGCAATCTTTTCCCGTAGAAATAGGAACATGTCCGTGCGTTTGGCACCACGATAGATAGGGACTCCGAGATAGAGAAAAGGAAAGGCCCCTCTAGAGAAGCCTCCTTCCGCCTGGATCGAGTTTGCCCAATGCTCATGGGCCTCGGCAATATAGAAATTACTCTTGGCGAGGCTGACTTGTTGGCCGGAGACTCTTTCATATTTTTCGAGACAGGCTCTTAGCCGGCGCATAGGATTTGCCGCCGCTTGAGTGAAGATGATAATGTCGTCCGCATAGGCTAGATGGCTGATCTCCATGCATCTCCGGGAGGCTTTGAACGTCATGTCCTTTTGGCCGAGGATGAGCTTATCTAATGCTCGGGACAGGTAGTCCGCAGCGATTACGAACAGAGCGGGGGAGATCGGGTCTCCTTGCCGAAGTCCTCGAGTTGATCTAAAGAAGCCCGAGGGTGCCCCGTTAACAAGGACCGAGAACCAGCAATACCCAATACACCTCTCCATAAGTGAAATC
The DNA here is from genome assembly GCF_004379255.2 of Salvia splendens. NCBI lineage: Eukaryota > Viridiplantae > Streptophyta > Magnoliopsida > Lamiales > Lamiaceae > Salvia > Salvia splendens. The sequence goes on from NC_056039.1 coordinate 19,981,593, forward strand.
CATGAATCCGGGAAACCCATACGGCGTAAAACTTTGAAGAGGAATGGCCATTGGACCCTATCATAGGCTTTAGCCATGTCAATCTTTACTGCCACATTAGGCGCTGGGGAGCATCTAGCAAGCTCATGGAACATCTCTTGAGCCAGAAGTGCGTTGTCGTTAAGGAGCCGACCTTTGACAAATCCACTTTGGTTTGGGGAGATGACCTGTGGGAGGAAAGGAGAGAGTCGAGAGGTGAGTACCTTGGTAATGATCTTGTTTAGAACATTGCAGAGACTAATGGGTCGGTAGTCGGTCCATGACTCCGGCGATGCCTTCTTTGGGATAAGGACTATGCTTGTGGCCGTGATGCTCCTTGGCAGGAAGGCCCCTCTGAAGAACTGTCTGATTGCTTCCACTACCTCCGGCCCCACAATGGGCCAGCAGGCTTGATAGAAGGTGGCCGAGAAGCCGTCGGGTCCGGGTGCACTATCTCCGGAAATGCAAAAGGTGGCACTCCTGACCTCGTCCGCACTTGGAGCATCTGCGATGTCAACGAACTGCTCGGCTGAGTGGACCTGCTGGATTAGGTCGAGGTCTGGGTCTTCAAGTGTCGGATTGTTGGGGGCAAGGAGTTGTTGGAAGAACTCCACTGCGGACTTTTTAATCTCGGCTTCCTCGGTGAGCTCCTGCCCATTGGCACGAATTGAGTGGATGCGGAGACGGACCCTCTTTTGTTTCACCCAGCTTTGGTAGAACCGGGTATTTTTGTCTCCCTCGGCAAGCCACCTCAAAGCTGCCTTCTGTCGCCAAAAATCTTCTTCCATTCTCAGCAGAAGGATGTACTCGGCAATGTGTTTGTTGAACGCTGTCCTGTGATCCGGAGTCGGCCTTGCTTCGAAACAAGATTGGGCCAGAGCAATTTCTTCCTCCTTTTCTTTTATATTAGCATGGATGTTCCCAAAAACCTCTTTGTTCCACTCCTTAAGGGCCTTTTTAACTCTGGCCTGCTTGATTTGAATGTTTAGGATTCCACCCGCCCCCGTGGGCTCCTCCCATGCTTTTTGCACTACGGCCATGAATCCTTCATGTCGGATCCACATGTTCTGGAACCTGAAAGCCTTGGCTCCAGCGGATGTGTTCATCTTCGTGCACCTGACAAGAATTGGTCCATGGTCCGAGGCAATCCGGGGGAGATTCGTAACCCGAGTAGCCTCGAAGGTCTTAGTCCAATCCTCGCTGACAAGCACTCTATCCAACCTTTCAAAAAGGCCATTCTTGGCCCAAGTGAATGCCGCTCCATCAAAACCAGGGTCAAGCAGCCTACAATCTTCCGTTGCCTCCGCAAAATCTACCATCTCGGCTTGCCGGTTGGTATCACTTCCGACTCTGTCTTGGTGAGATAGAATGGTGTTGAAATCGCCACCGATGATCCAAGGTGTTCCCTCAAGAGGCCCGGCAATCTCTCTCATCTTGTCCCATAAGTGATGTCTTTCAGCCCTTGTACATTTGGCGTACACGGCTGAGATGGCCACCGGCCTAGCAAGGCGGTGGGATTTGAGGTACCCGTGAAGAATTTGTTCCGAGTCAACCTCAATATCAAAAGTGGACCCCTCTTCCGCAAACATCCAAATCTTCCCGTTCGTGTTCGAACCAATGAAGGACAGCCCCAAGGCCTTAGAGAAACGGTCCGGGTCCGGTTGTGTGAGCGGTTCCATTATTGCAAGAAATAAAACATTATGACAATCAATAAGTCTTTTCAGAACGTTTTGAGTGGGCGCATTCGCGATCCCCCTCACGTTCCAAAACATGAGATTGTACGACATTATTAACAAGAAGGGTGCGTACCCAAAGAGGTTGAAGGCCCTCCTTGATAGTCAGTGCGGTGTTGCTCTTTGTTCGGAGCGACCTCCTCGGCGTCCTCGGCCGAACTGTTGCCTCCTAACTTCTCGGCCCCCACGTGCAATTCCATGGGGTCTTCGTCCGCATCCCCACAATTCTCAACATCAAATTCTCCGTTCTCCATGAGAGAATAATATTGGTTAGTGCTCATGTGGTTCTTTGCCGAGAAGAACCCACGCCCCCTTGTCAAAGCATGACGCGCGCCTCCTCTCGGATTCCCTCGCCGAACTGGTGAGACCAAGCTCCTCGCATTGGGGGAGCCCCACTCCACGTCCATGTTCCCACATGGTGTTGGTGGTTCGGTGGTGGGATGCAATGGATTCCCCCGGTTCGGTGGGGACTTCCCAATCTCGATCCCGACAATGAGCCCGGCATTTTGAGTTCCGGAGCTCGGTCCGCTCCCAAAAGTAGAGTCACCCTTGGAGTTCGGTCCCTCCCAGGAAGTACCACCGGTATCCTCCCCATTTGTTTTGTTATTGTTTGGTCGATCACCGGCCTTGCCTTGCTTCTTCCCCTGATGTTTCCATTCATTGGAGCTGGAGGCATTCTTCCCCATATCTTGCTTCCCCTTCTCGGTCTGTCTCTCGGGTTGTGGCTGTTTTGGCGGGCCGTTGTGGTAGTTTCTCTTTGGCGGCCGTTCCTTCTTGCCCGTCGCATAGCACACCTCACTTGCATGGCCGACATGTTTGCATTCTTGGCAATATGATGGTATCTTGTCCCATCGGACTCGCTGCACCGTTTCTCGCCCACCAAGGTCGAGGATTATCTCTTCGGTAGGTGGTTTTGTGATGTCTATCTCGACGCAAATTCGGGCAAATGAAAGCCGAGTCTTGTTTGCCGTGGCTCGATCAATTTGTATTGGATTGCCGAGAAGCTTGCCGATGGCGAATAAGGCGGATTGGTCGAAAAGATGAATGGGGAGGCCAATTAGGTTGCACCAAATTGCCGCAATAGGGGACTCGCAGTAAGCATCAAAGTCCGGGGACCATTTGAAGACCCTCATCGGGTGTCGGTCAATGAGCCAAACGGGCGTACCCCTTGGGCCTCCAAGGATTCGGGCATAGTCCGCCAAGTCCTCGCATTGAATGAGAATATGTTTAGCATTAATGTACTTCCAACTAAATCCACATCGAAGTTTAATATTATCGAGGGTCTTTTGGATTTGCAGTCCCGTAGGGATAGAGTGAGAGAACTTACCCACAATGGCGTGTCCCATGCTCTCAGCAAGCTTTTGAGTTTCCGCTCCGGAGAAGTAGATGGCCGGGATGCCGTCGGACACTGAAGCAAATCCAATGTTCTGGAGCTTATCCGGCTCAAAGGCTTGAGGGCCGGTAGGGTCAGTCGAGCCTTTAAGCATGTCCGCCATCGTTTTCGGCCGACCGGGGTGGCATGAGGCGCCTTCACCCCGGCCTTGTAGAGTGTTACTCGCCGAGCCCGACGGGGTACCCATAAGCAAGTCCGCCATCGATTTCGGCCACGGCGAGGACCCCGGGGTAGCTTCTACCCCCCCAAGTTGATTAACTACATTCGGCCCTCGTGTTGCGGCATCCGCCGTGGACTTAGGTGTATTTCCATTTCTCTTCGGATTGTTGAGTTCGGCTTCTCCGTTCTCGGTGTGGATCTTCTCGGCACCTACGTTGCCGTTGTGTGCCCTTCTCGGCTTTTCCATTCTCGGCTTTTCGGCTTTTTCTTTCTCGGTGTGGATCTTCTCGACTTTTTCCTTCTCGGTGAGGATCTGTTCGGCATCATCCATAGGCGTATCGTTGGATGTTGGTGTGTCTCTTGTCACTGCAACCATCTCGGTACTAGGCGTGGCCTTGTTCGTCGTCTCGATAAAAGGCTTTTCCCGGTAGTCGTTAGGGTTCGACTTCGGTCGCGGCTGGCCGAGCTCCGCACTGTAATGTTCCGAACTAGCCTCAAACGTAGCTCGGAGCTTGCTAGTTCGTCCTCGTTCGAGAGGGGGGAAGTCCTCAAGAGAGGGTCCATTCCCATCCCGAGGTGTGTGTGTGACACTTTGCATGCATCCCGAAGAGTTTAGGGGAAACTCTGGTGGTTTGTGACCGGCCGTAATGAGAGGTTGCGCAACCAATGTGTCTAGCATCTCCGCCGAGTCCAAGGCGGCTAAGTGGATGATTTCGGCCTTTTTTGGTTGCGTTGGGGCCTCCACGACAATCATCTCACGTGAGCTCTTGGAACGGAAAGGAGTTAGCGCACTTTCGGAAGGAGGTTTTGGTCTCCAAGCCAATTCGGGAAGGTTGGGTTGCTGCAGAAAGGAGCTAGATTTTTGTTGTTTTGGGGGCTCAACGGATGCATTGGGGCCAGCATCACGTGGTGTTCCGAAGTGGCAAGGCGTCAAGGAACTTTCGGAAAGTGATTTTGTTGTTGTGCCCATTTCGGGCAAGTTGACTAGCGCGTCCACCAAGGCCTTTTGACCCATGCTAGAGCCATCTCTCTCCAAGCAGCCATAATGTGGGGGGTTGTGCTCTCCTCCGTCACCGGTCCCCGCGTTTGCGCCGGCCGCAAGGTCATCGGCCGAAGCGTTGCCAACAGTTCCGGCGCCGGCAAGTTCTTCATTAATCTTAGCTTCATCTTCACCGTTGGGATTAGGGGAGGGCTCCATCGACGTCGGGAAGATGGGGCCTTTGCATTTTGGACTTCCGACCGGCGAGCTCCCTTCGGCCCCGAAATCAATCTTCTTCCTAAGTTGCTTGTCCTCCGGCATCGGTGAGGGTACGAACCTTTTCCGACCAGTGCCTTTGGTGGGAGGGGCTGGTGTACTTTTCCGTGCCTTCACCTTCATTTTCAAAGTTTTCCTCGCCATTTTCTTGCAGGGAGAAATTATGGCGGAAGACTCCTCCGACGTGAAAGTCATTGGCTGGTCCGAGAGAGGGTCCTCGGCCGACCGGAGGACCATTAGCTGGTCCGAGATGGTGCGCGGTTCTTCGGACTCCGGGGGGGGATCCGGCGGGAGCTCCGGCATGATCGAGAGAGCGAGTCGAGTCACCAGCCGCTCCGGAGCTTTGTTCGTGCCTTAGCCAATGGAGTGGGTTGGTTGGTGAGAATCCGAGGTCGGGAGGGTGGTGGGTGGCTGGTGGAGCGGGGGCGTGAGGGGGACCGTCGACGGTGGTGAGCCGACTGAGAATGGGGGTAGGCGGCGATGTGGGAACTCAAAACGTGGTGGGGGATTCTAGAGAGAAGGGAGAGCGTCTCTCTCTAACTTACCATTTAATCTGCTATATCGAACGCCTCGCGTTGGCGGGGCTCCATTCCACATCCGTGACCCCGTGAGCTGTTGATGGTTCGAGGGTGGGGTGCGATGAGTTCGACGGGTTCGGCGAGGTCTTCCATCCCTCGCCCTCGAGTTTGGGCCCCTCGCTTTGTGTGTCGGGGCGCATTCCGCTTCCCATTGGAGGGTCACCCATAATGTCCGGTCCTTCCCAAGGAGTACCACCGGCATCCCCCCCACTTGTTTTGTTATTACTTGGTCGATTGCCCGTCTTGCCTTGTTTCTTCCCTTGGCGTTTCCATTCATTGTGGTTGGGGTCATTCTTCCCCATGTCTTGCTTCCCTTTCGTGCCTTGGCCCTCGGGGTGTGGCTGTTTTGGCGGAGCGGTGTTGTAGTTTCTCTTTTGCGGTCGTTCCTTCTTGCCCGTCGCATAGCACACATCACTCGCATGGCCAACGTGCTTGCATTCTTCGCAATATGATGGTATCTTGTCCCACCGGACTCGCTGCACCGTTTCACGACCACAAAGGTCGAGGATTATCTCTTCGGGGGGCGGCTTTGTGATGTCTATCTCGACGCAAATTCAAGCAAAGGAAAGTCTAGTCTTGTTGGCCGTGGCTCGATCAACTTGAATTGGGGTGCCAAGGAGCTTGCCGATGGCGAATAAGGCGGATTGGTCAAAAAGATGAATTGGGAGGCCGATTAGGTTGCACCAAATTGCCGCGATCGGGGACTCGCAATATGCATCAAAGTCCGGGGACCATTTGAAAACCCTCATCGGATGGCGGTCGATGAGCCATACGGGTGTACCCTTTGGTACTCCGAGGAGCCGGGCATAATCAGCCAAGTCCTCGCATTGGATGAGAATGTGTTTAGCGTTAATGTATTTCCAATTAAAACCACACCGAAGTTTAATACTATCAAGGGCGTTTTGAATATGAAGACCCGTTGGGATAGAATGAGAGAACTTACCCACAATGGCGTGACCCATGCTTTCGGCAAGCTTTTGAGTTTCCGCCCCGGAGAAATAGATGGCCGGGATGCCGTTGGACACGGAGGCAAATCCAATGTTTTGGAGCCTCTCCGGCTCGAAGGCTTGGGGGCCGATGGTGTCGGTTGAACCTTTGAGCATATCCGCCATCGATTTCGGCCGGTCGAGATGGCCCGAGGTGCCTTTAGTCCCCCCTTGTTGGTTGCCGCTCGTCGAGCCCGAGGGTGCGGCCTTCCAGGTTGGGTCTATCGTGTCCATCGGCTGGTTCGATTCTCTCGAGTCCGCTTGCGCTTCAGCTCCTTTGGGATTTGCCGCCCTTACGCTTGAGTTACCCTCGATCAAGGAAGGAAGGCCGGCATGGTGCTCCCTCGGTTGCGACTTTCCGGCTTCAAATGTGTCTCGGATCTTAAGCGTCCTCCCTTTTTCTAGGGGAGGGAATTCTTCGAGGGAAGGGAAGTTTGGAGCACCCCTTGGGGGTTTTAGTGGTTCGACTCTCGGCCTTGTTGCCTTCCCGATGGATGAAAGTTGTTCGGAGGGAGAGCCTGCACTTTAGCAAGGCAATGTGTGCCATGGCGTGGCGAGTATGGGCAGGGCCCCATTGTGCCCCTTTGATAAGGTTAATGGCTTGCTCGGCATCCGACTCGAGCCAAATCGGTTTCGCAAGGGCCTCAGCCATCTTTAATCCATGTTGTATAGCAAGCAGCTCGGCCTCGAGGGGTGATTGTGCTTCGAGGGGTAAGGCATAAGCCAAAATCAACGTGCCTGAATGATCCCGAATAATGCCCCCTCCCCCGGCATTACCCGACCTCTCGAAGTATGATCCATCTGTGTTTAGTTTGATCCAAGGCTGATCCGGAGGCTCCCATTTGATCATCATTGCAAGCGGAAGTGGTCTTAGGCATTCGGCACGGCTAGGGATGGCGACTCCAAGCCGAACTCCCCTTCAATGTTTTGGCTTGAGTCTTCCATTCTCCATGTTGTTACGGATAATGGTAATGGTCTGCCACACAACGTTATTCGCCATGAACTGGAGTTCATGATAGCGGCTTCTATTTCGTTCTGCCCAGAGGAACCAAAAGATGATGTAAGGCAAGGCAAGGCTAAGATGTTTCCTACCTGGTTGGTGCGTTCTTCTCGCCCATACTTCAATTCGTGTGGTTATGGTGCCGTTTATCCCAAGTGGTGAAGAGGGGCCCTCGAACCATCCATCTAATTCTTTCCATACTCTTCTCGCCCCTACGTCTTGGAAGAAAAGGTGTTGGAGGGACTCTGTGTTCAGCCGGTGGGGGCAGCAGTTGCATTTGGATGCGAGCTCGATCTTGCGCCATTGAAGTTTCGACTCAATAGGGATCCGGTTAGATAAGAGCCTCCAATTAAAGATTGCCATGGAAGTCGTGAGACCAGCCTTCCACATGTCTTCGAGTCCCTGGGTAATTGGTCCTTGGGACCGGGACACCTCCCACGTTGAGGTTAAGGTGAAAAGTTCCCTCGCCGGGACAAGGTCCATCTCGGGACGTCCAGATCTTCGGTTATTATTGGGGTGTTGCGGATCCGATCAATGATTGGTTGCGGAAGACCAGCTTGATCATGAAGCAATTGAAGTTTAGGAACATCCCATGTGCCGTTAGTGAAGAACTCCGAAACGGTTGTCATGGGATTGCCCCTCTCATCAATGCAAGTCTCCCTAAGGGGGATATCACCGAGCCATATGTCATCCCAAAAATAAATTCTTCCTGTTCCCACAAGCCATTGAATGTGCGGGTGGGCATGACCCCATGCCTTGGTCAATCTCTTCCAAGTTGGGCTCCCTCTACTCGTGGGTTTCGGGGCAAGTGGTGAGCCATTGGAGCAATATTTCTGCATCATGTACTGTGCCCATAAGGAATTCTGTTCTCGAAATCGCCACCACAGCTTGATGTTGAAGGCACGCAACACCTCCGAGAACTTCCGAATGCCGAGTCCTCCCTCGTTAAAGGGAAGGCACATCTGGTCCCAACTAATCCAATGAGTTCTCTTCCTTTCATTAGTCGAGTCCCAAAAGAAACGGGCCAATTGTTGATCTAGTAGCTTGAGGGTACCGGCCGTTGGCTCAATGGCTTGAAAGATATGAATGGGGATCGCCTCAAGTGTGCTCTTAATAAGAGTGAGCCTCCCTCCAAAAGATAGATGTCGATGCGCCCATCCGGATACTCTTCTAGATAGCTTCTCCCGAATGAACAAAAACATTTCCGTCCGCTTGGCCCCTCGGTATATAGGAACCCCTAAATATAGGAAAGGGAACGTACCCCGAGCAAATCCTCCTTCCTCTTGGATTGTTCGTGCCCATTGCTCGTGCACATCTGCAATGTAGAAATTGCTTTTCTCAAGGTTGATCTGTTGCCCTGAAACTTTCACATAATTGTCGAGACACGCTCTAAGCCGACGCATTGGGGCTGCAGCCGCTTGGGTGAAAATGATAATATCATCAGCATAAGCCAGGTGGCTGATTTCCATGCACTTCCTGGAAGCCTTGAATCCCATCTCCATCTTGCCAAGAATGAGCTTGTTGAGTGCCCTAGATAGGTAATCCGCGGCTATCACAAAAAGAGCCGGGGAGATGGGGTCTCCTTGCCTTAACCCTCGGGTTGATTTGAAGAACCCAGCGGGAACGCCATTAATGAGAACTGAGAACCAGCATGAGCCTATACATCGTTCGACAAGGCTTATCCATGCATCCGGGAAGCCCATGCGCCTAAGAACCTTAGTTAGGAAGCTCCATTGGACCCTATCATAGGCCTTAGCCATATCAATCTTAATCGCCACATTTGGTGCGGGGGAGCACCTTGCTATTTCGTGAAACATCTCTCGGGCCATCAAAACGTTGTCATGTAGAAGTCGTCCCTTAACAAAGCCGCTCTGGTTTGGTGAAATTACTTGGGGCAGGAACGGGCCGAGGCGAGCAGCGAGGACTTTTGTGATAATCTTGTTAAGGACATTGCAAAGACTTATGGGGCGGAAGTCAGCCCACGTCCCGGGCGAGGCCTTTTTCGGGATGAGGACAATATTTGTGGCCGTGATACTTCTGGGAGGGTATGCTCCAAGGAAGACCTGCATTATGGCATCCACAACATCCTTTTCAATGATCCCCCAACAAGCTTGAAAAAAGACTGCCGAAAATCCATCCGGGCCCGGAGCACTGTCCCTGGAGATATCAAATACCGCTCTCTTCACCTCCTCGGCATCTGGGGGCTTATGGATCTCCATTAAGGCCGGGGTAGGAGGGAGCTCTTGGATTAAGTCGATATCCAGCTCCACGAGTGTCGGATTATCCGGTGCGAGGAGGCTCCGAAAAAACTCAACCGCCGAATTTCTCAACTCTGTTTCGTCCGCAATCTCTCGGCCATTCGCATGTATGGAGTGTATACGAAGCCTAACTCTCTTCTGTTTCACCCAGCTCTGGTAGAACTTGGTATTCTTATCACCTTCCGCAAGCCACCTTAGGGCTGCTTTCTGTCTCCAATCCTCTTCCATACGCAATAGGAGGATGTATTCTGCAATGCTTTTATTGATCTCGGTTCTATTCCGGGGGGTTGGATCAGCCTCAAAATCGGCTTGGCCTTGTGCGATCCTCACCTCCATTTCTTGGAGATTGGAATGGATATTGCCGAAGACCTCCCTATTCCAAGCCTTAAGTGCTTTTTTACTTCTGGCTAGCTTTGTTTGGAGATTGAGCAGGCCCGACGCCCCGGTCGGTTCCTCCCAAACATCTTGAATGAGGCTCTTGAAGCCTTCGTGTCGAACCCACATATTCTGGAATCGGAAGGCGCTACCCCGTGTTGGAGGCCTCGGGATCGTGCATCTGGCGAGGATCGGTCCATGATCCGAGGAGATTCGAGGTAGGTTAGACACCCGTGTTGCCTCAAAGGCATTGGACCAAACCTCATTAACAAACAGCCTATCGAACCTCTCAAATAACCCATTCTTGGCCCAAGTGAAGTCTGCTCCATCGTACCCTGGATCAAGAAGTCTGCAATCCGGATCGGGAGTTGTAAAAGGCTCCATTATTGCAAGGAAAGAAACATTATACCGCTTAATTAATCTTTTGACAATGTTTTGGGTTGCCGCATTCGCAACGCCCCTAACGTTCCAAAACATGATATTGAAAGACATAATTAACAAAGAGAGTCCGTACCCGGAAGGTGTGAAGGCCATCTTTGAAGTAGACAATTTGTTGTTCTTTGTCCCGTGCTTGTTCCTTGTCTTCAAGGCGCGGAAGGGATTCATTATCGTGCTCGCTAAGTGGCTGAATGTCCATCGCAGCCATGTCCTCCTCCCCTCATCCATCGACGTCAAACTCCCCATTTGCCATGAGCGAGTAGTACTTGTTAGTGCTCATGACATTTCCCATCCAATCATCACCCTTCCTACCACCATTTGACGAAGGGTGGCGCCAACCCCCTCTCGAACCCCCTCGGGAGCCCCCTCTGTAGCTTTGTGTGCCTTTTTTTTTAATCAAACACCTTTAAGGTGGAGGGTTCGTGGGTCCCTCATCCCTATATTTCCAAAAGAGATAATTACAAGGCGTGGCCACACCCGAAAGTGGTGTGCCGTAACAAAGCCAAGAGTAGTATGCGGTCCGATCCCACAAGGTTCGGACCCCATCATACTCTTTTCCAAAATACAATTAACCAAAAAACTAGTCACTATTGTCTCCGAACGTCTCATTACCAATTTTAGTGTCCGTCCCCGTCTAGGTTTCGGATGTGCGACACTCCCATCTCGTCCAATCGAACCAAGTCCAGCAATTCTCTCGGTGCTGAGTTGACGTGCATTCGTAGGCCACTGTCTTGGTCTAGCCCCATTCTCGCAAGGAAGTCCAACGTGGCTCGGAATTTGAGTTGGCGTTTGTGTAGGATTAGTTGCGCCACCGCTTGCCGAGCGAGTGCCGGGCCCCATCCTGTCCCATTGACCAATTTGATTGCTTGCTCTGCATCCGACTCAATCCAGATTGGTAGAGCGAATTCCTTGGCTATGTTCAAACCGTGGAGCATGGCCAAGAGCTCCGCCTCTAACGCCGAGTGTGCTTCGAGGGGCGTGCTGAAGGTGACGAGCATCTTACCCAAGTGGTCTCGAATGATCCCTCCAGCCCCTGCTTTGTCGTTCGCTTCATTAAAGGAACCATCCGTGTTGAGCTTTATCCACGGCTGATCCGGCGGATTCCATTTGATTGCCATGGCTAGGGGTAGCACCCTGATTGCCGCCGCTTGTTGAGGAATGTTGATTCCAAGTTTAACTCCCTTCCAATGTTTCGGCTTCAAGCTTCCATTGGACATAGAATTCCGAATGAACATGTGGACCTGCCATACCACATTTTGTGGTTTAAACTGTGTGCCTTGGTGGCGACTCCTATTTCTCTCCAACCAGATAAACCAAAGAATGAGGTATGGGGTGGCTCGGCTAAGATGCTTCTTGTTCGGCTGCTGATATCTCCGCGCCCACACTTCAATTCTCATAGGGATTGTGTCATTGATATGGAGGCGGGGGGACGGGCTTGCGAACCAAGTGTCAAACTCACTCCATACTCTGCGAGCTCCATGTCCCTGGATGAATAGGTGTTGGAGGGACTCGATATCCGGTCGGTGGGGGCAGCATTGGCACTTGGAAGCTAGCTCAATCTCCCGCCACTGAAGTTTCGTGTCGACCGGTACGCGGTTGGAGAGGAGCCTCCAGATGAAGATGGCTATGGAAGTAGTGAGACCCGCCTTCCAAACATCGCCCAGTCCCTGAATGAGCGGGTGCTGCCCTCGGATTGTGTCCCATGTCGAGGCCACCGTGAATTCCCCATGCTTAGAAAGGGTCCACCTCGGGATGTCCTTTTCACCGTGGAGGATCGGGGTGTTGAGGATGCGATCAATGAAGTGCTGTGGGATGCCGGCCTGATCATGAAGGAGTTGGAGCTTGGGTTCATCCCACGAACCATTCCTAATATACTCCGACACCCGAGTGGTAGGACTCCCCCTTTCATCGAGGCTGAGCTCCCTAAGTGGGGTGTTACCGAGCCAGATGTCATCCCAAAAATAAATATTACCTTGGCCCACTAGCCACCTCATATGCGGTTGTGCGAGGGTCCAGGCTCTAGAAAGCCTCCTCCACGTGGTGCTACTCCTGCTCGGTGTTCTTACGGCAAGAGGTGAGGAGTTGGAAGAGTATTTAGCCATCATATATCTCGCCCAAAGGGAGTTTTGCTCCGGGAAGCGCCACCATAGTTTAATGTTGAAGGCACGAAGGACCTCCTTAGTTTTGCGGATCCCGAGTCCCCCTTCATCAGTGCGGAGGCACATTTGGTCCCATCCAATCCAGTGGGTCCGCTTCCTCTCTCTCGTAGAGCCCCAGAAGAATCGAGCCATTTGTTGATCGAGTTGTTTGAGAGTACCGGCGGTAGGCTCAATGGCTTGGAAGATATGCAAGGGGATCGCTTCAAGAGTGCTCTTAATAAGCGTGAGCCTCCCTCCAAAAGATAAATGCCTGTGCGCCCACCCTGAGACTCTTCTTGCAATTTTCTCACGGAGGAAGAGGAACATGTCCGTGCGCTTTACACCTCGGTAGATGGGGACGCCTAGGTAGAGGAACGGGAAGGCCCCCTAGAAAAACCCCCTTCCGCTTGAATCGAGCTTGCCCATTGCTCATGAAATTCCGCAATGTAGAAGTTGCTCTTGGCAAGGCTGATTTGTTGGCCTGAGACTTTTTCATAATTTTCAAGACAAGCTCTGAGTCGGCGCAAGGAGGTAGCCGCCGCTTGTGTGAATATAATTAAGTCATCCGCATTGGCTAGATGGCTGATCTCGATACATCTTTTGGCCGAGTATGAGCTTGTCTAGTGCTCGCGACAAGTAGTCCGCTGCTATCACAAACAAGGCGGGGGATATCGGATCGCCTTGGCAGAGACCTCGTGTTGATCTGAAGAAACCCGATGGTGCCCCATTGATAAGAATCGGGAACCAGCACGAGCTTATACACCTCTCCATAAGCGAGATCCATGCGTCCGGGAATCCCATGCGTCGAAGCACCTTAAATAGGAAAGGCCATTGGACCCTGTCGTAGGCTTTGGCCATATCAATCTTCACCGCTACATTAGGCGCTGGGGAGCACCGTGCAAGCTCATGGAACATCTCTTGAGCAAGCAGCGCATTATCATTGAGAAGCCGCCCTTTAACAAAGTCGCTTTGGTTTGGGGCAATGACCTGCGGAAGGAAAGGAGAGAGTCGGTTCGTGAGTACCTTGGTGATGATCTTGTTCAGGACGTTGCAAAGGCTGATGGGTCGGTAGTCGGTCCATGACTCAGGTGACGCCTTCTTTGGGATGAGGACGACGCTTGTGACCGTGATGCTTCGTGGTAGGTACGCCCCCTGAAGAACTGCCCAATAGCTTCCACCACCTCCGGACCCACGATGTTCCAACAGGCTTGATAGAAGGTGGCAGAGAATCCATCGGGTCCGGGTGCGCTATCGCCGGAGATACTGAAGACGGCACTCTTGACCTCTTCCGCGTCTGGTACCTTTGCGATATCTGCAAAATGCTCGTCTGAATGGACTTGCTGGATTAGGTCGGGTCCGGTTCTTTGAGTGCCGAATTGCTAGGCGCGAGAAGTTGTTGGAAGAAGTCCACCGCTGACTTTTTTATATCCTCTTCCTCAGTTAGCTCTTGTCCATTGGCACAGATCAAAGGGATACGCAGCCGGACCCTTTTTTGTTTCACCCAGCTTTGGTAGAACCGAGTGTTCTTATCACCCTCGGCTAGCCATCTCAGGGCTGCCTTTTGCCGCCAGAAGTCCTCTTCCATTCGCAGCAGGAGGATGTACTCGGCAATGTGTTTATTGATCGCAGTCCTATTCTCGGGCGTTGGCCTTGCCTCGAACTCGAATTGGGCCAGCTCGATAGCTTCCTCCTTGTCCTTAAGGTTCACATGGATGTTCCCGAAAACCTCTTTGTTCCACTTCTTTAGAGCTCTTTTAACTCTAGCATGCTTGATTTGGATGTTTAAAAGTCCCCCAGCCCCCGTGGGTTCCTCCCATGCATTCTGTACAACAGCCATAAAAGCCTCGTGTCGGATCCACATGTTTAGGAACCTGAACGCCTTGCCTCCATTGGTAGAGATCGACATCTTGCATCTTGCTAGAACTGGGCCGTGGTCCGAGGCAATCCTTGGGAGGTTCGTAACCCGAGTGGCCTCAAAGACCCTGGTCCAAGCGTCACTAACGAGCACTCTATCCAATCGTTCAAAGAGACCATTTTTGGCCCATGTGAAGTCCGCCCCATCGAACCCGGGGTCGAGGAGCCTGCAGTCTTCAATTGTCTCCGCGAAATCGACCATCTCGGCTTGCCGGTTGGTGTCGCTCCCAATTCTGTCCCGGTGCGAGAGGATGGTGTTGAAGTCACCACCGACAATCCACGGTGTTCCTTCGAGGGGCCCCGCAATCTCTCTCAACCTATCCCACAGTGGGTATCTCTCGGACCTTGTGCATTTGGCGTACACGGCCGAGATAGCTAGTGGGCTGGTAAGCCGGTGAGACATAAGCCGCCCATGTTGGATTTGTTCCGTATCACAATCAATATCAAAAGTAGCTCCTTCTTCCACAAACAACCAGATCTTCCCCGACGTGTTCGAGCCATTGAAGGATAGCCCCAAGGCCTTGGAGAACCGGTCTGGATCAGGGGTTGTGAGCGGTTCCATTATTGCAAGAAAAAACACATTATGACATTTAATTAAGCGTTTCAAGACGTTTTGGGTTGACGCGTTAGCGATTCCCCTCACGTTAGTGGAACGTTAGGGGAATCGCGAACCCGTCAACCCAAAACGTCCTAAAAAGACTAATTAAATCTCATAATATTTGTTTCCTTGCAATGATGGAGCCGCTTACCCCCCCTAACCCGGACAAATTCTCGAAAGTGTTGGGGCTGTCCTACAAGGGGTCGAACATCAATGGGAAAATTTGGATTTTTGTGGAGGAAGGGATGGATTTTGTTGTGTTGGATGACTCGGACCAGCTGCTACATGGGAGGCTCACCTGTCCTCGGATTTCAAACCCTATTATGATCTCGGCCGTGTATGCTAAATGCACGAGAGGAGAGCGGCATGCCCTCGGGAAAAGATGAGAGATATTGCCCAAGATTCGGAGGGAATACCGTGGTTCATTGGAGGGGACTTCAACACAATCCTCTCCACTCGAGATAGGACGGGGAGTGACACAAATCGTCAGGCCGAAATGGTCGATTTCGCCGAGGCCATTGAGGATTGCCGACTAATGGACCCAGGCTACGATGGGGCTGAATTCACCTGGGCAAAAAACGGCCTCATGGAAGGTTGGATAGGGTGTTGATTAGTGAGATGACGCCCCAACAGTTTGATGCAATAAGGGTCACTAACCTACCCCGTATTGCTTCGGACCACGGGCCTCTCCTCGTTAGATGCAGACTACCTATTGCCCACGGGGGGAGGTAGAGCGTTCCGGTTCCAAAACATGTGGGTTCGGCATGAGGGTTTTGTTGAGTTGGTGCAAGAAGATTGGATGGCTCCCACGGAGGCTGTGGGCCTCCTCAACTTGAAGATCAAGCTAGCTAGGATCAAACAAACGTTTAAAAGGTGGAACAAGGAAGTTTTTGGGAATATACATGCCAACCTCAAAACTTGTGAAGAGAACATTGCTTTGGCTCAATCGGAGTTTGAAGGTGACCCCTCGGCCCGGAATAGAACGGAGGTCAACAAACAAATTGCTGAGTACATCCTTCTTCTTAAGATGGAGGAGGATTTTTGGCGTCAGAAGGCGGCCCTCCGTTGGCTGGAAGAAGGGGATAAAAACACTAGATTTTACCAAAGTTGGTGAAGCAGAAGAGGATTCGGCTACGTATCCACAAGATTAACGCTAGTGGACGTGAACTCACGGATGACACGGCCATCAAAGAATCGGCGGTTGAGTTTTTTCAAAACCTCCTAGCCCCAAGCTACCCGGAGCTCGCGGATCCGGACCTCTGCCTCTTATATCCGCTCCCTCCCTCGGAGCATTTGGCGGGCCTACCCAAACCCCCGGATGCGGATGAGGTGAAACGAGCGGTCTTCGATATCTCGGCCAATAGCGCGCCCGGCCCGGACGGCTTCTCGGCTTTGTTCTTTCAAGCTTGTTGGGGCATCTTGGGACCAGACGTGGTGGAAGCGGTTAGGCAATTTTTTGGTGGGGCTTTCCTCCCACGAAGCTTCACGGCCACGAGTATCGTACTCATCCCCAAGAAGCCTATACCCGAGACTTGGGGAGACTATAGGCCCATTAGCTTGTGTAACGTGATCAACAAGGTGATTACTAAAATCCTCACGAGGCGCCTCGCCTCATTCCTTCCCTGTGTTGTTGCACCGAATCAAAGCGGGTTTGTCAAAGGGAGGCTTCTAAATGACAATGTGCTTCTTGCACAAGAGATGTTCCATGAGCTCCATAGAAGTACTCCAGCCCCTAATGTCACTATCAAGATTGACATGGCTAAGGCATATGATAGGGTTCAATGGCCGTTCCTCCTAAAAATCCTCAAGCAAGTGGGCTTCCCCGAGCCTTGGGTGGCGCTTATCGAAAGGTGCATCGGGACATGCTGGTTCTCGATCCTTATTAACGGAGCCCCGACGGGCTTTTTCAAATCCACCCATGGCCTTAGGCAAGGGGACCCCATTTCCCCCGCCCTCTTCGTCCTTGCTGCGGACTATCTTTCGAGATCACTCGATAAACTTATCCTCGGAGACAAAGAGATGACATACAAAGCAACCCGAGGCAGCATGGAGATCAGCCACCTCGCCTATGCGGACGACATCATCATCTTCACGCAAGCGGCCGTGAACCCCCTCCGGAGGCTACGTGCATGTCTAGATCTTTATGCCGAGGTGTCTGGACAACAAATCAACCTCGGCAAGAGCAACTTCTATATCTCCGAGGCGCATGACGGCTGGGCAAACATAATCCAAAGTGAAGGAGGCTTCTCACGAGGTACGTTTACCTTCCTTTACCTTGGAGTCCCTATTTACCGGGGGGTGAAGCGCACGAATATGTTCATGTTTCTTCGAGAGAAAATCTCGGCTAGGATCTCTGGGTGGGCTCACCGGCACCTCTCCTTTGGGGGGAGACTAACCTTGATAAAAAGCACACTTGAGGCGATTCCCTTACACATTGTTCAAGCTATCGAGCCAACAGGCGGAGCCCTCAAGCAATTAGATCAACAAGTGGCTCGCTTCTTTTGGGGGTCGAGTAATGAGAAGAAAAGGACGCACTGGATAGGATTTTTTTTTTCAAACACCTTAACGGTGGAGGGTTCGTGGGTCCCTCATCCGTATATAGCAAAATATTTCTCGGTTACAATTAGCCTAGCACGAGGCTTAGGGTTACATGCGGCTATTACAACTAACTATTACAACCAAAGCAAGAACAATCAAAAGGCCAAAGCACCACAAGAGTAAGTAGGGGTCGTGTCACAAATGGCTCGACACCCGCCTACTCTACGGTGTCCTCCTATGCATCTTCCTCGGCACGGACCCGGAAGTTCGGGATCCCCATTTGTTCCATTCGAATGACATCGTGGACGGCTCTCGGTAAGTCTTGGGCCTCCAAAACTCGACTGTGGCTCAGATCGACACCAATCTTCGCAAGTAAGTCAGCCGCCTTATTGCCTTCACGGTGGATGAAGGTTGTTCGGAGAGTGAGTTGGCGCTTGTGTAAGGTCATGTGGGCCATGGCTTGGCGAGTATGAGCAGGCCCCCAACTTGGCCCTTTAATGAGATTGAGAACTTGCTCGGCGTCCGATTCGAGCCAAATTGGTTTCTCAAGCTCCGAGGCCAGCTTCAAGCCGTGGTGCATGGCGAGTAGTTCGGCTTCGAGTGGTGAGTGTGCTTCGAGAGGGAGCGCATAGGCGACGAGCACCTTCCCCAAGTGGTCTCGAATGAGGCCGCCTCCCCCGGCTTTTCCTGTTGCTTCATTAAAGGACCCGTCCGTATTAAGTTTGATCCAGGCCTGATCCGGTGGTTCCCACTTAACCATCATAGCGAGTCGCGGTGGCCGTTGCGGTTCGGCATGGCTTGGGATACTAACTCCGAGCCTAACCCCTCTCCAATGCTTTGGCTTGAGCCTGCCATTAGCCATGGTGTTCCGAACGAAAGTGAGGATTTGCCAAATCACATTGCTCGGTTTGAATTGAACATCATGATGGCGGCTCCTATTTCTCTCTGCCCAGAGGAACCAGAAGATAAGGTACGGCATGGCTCGGCTGAGGTGCTTCCTTCCCGGCTGCTGCAATCTTCTCGCCCATACCTCAATTCTTGTTGGGATCGTGTCATTGACCACGAGAGTGGGGGCCGAGCCTTCGAACCACCCGTCGAATTCCCTCCACACTCTCGTTGCACCTACTCCTTGAATGAAGAGGTGTTGGAGAGACTCGGTACTAGGCCTGTGTGGGCAGCATTGGCATTTGGATGCGAGTTCAATCTTGCACCATTGCAGCTTTGCGTCAACAGGGATGCGGTTGGAAATGAGCCTCCAATTGAAGATAGCGATGGTAGTTGTGAGGCCAGCCGTCCAAATCTCCTCGAGCCCTTGGATGATGGGTTGAGGCGACCGGACCGTCTCCCAAGTCGAGGCTAGCGAGAAATCTCCTCGCCTTGTCAGCGTCCATCGTGGGATGTCCGGCTCCCCGGGAAGTATCGGGGTTTCGCGAATTTGATCAATGATCTGTTGGGGAAGGCCCGCCTGGTCATGGAGAACTTGGAGTTTTGGAGTGTCCCACTCACCATCCGTGATAAACTCCGAGACAGTCGTTGTAGGGCTGCCCCTCTCGTCGAAACATAGCCCCCTAAGAGGGTCGTTGCCAAGCCATATATCATCCCAGAAGTAGATCTTACCTTGACCAACAATCCAGTGAATGTGCGGTTGAGCGTGGGCCCAAGCTTTGGCCAGCCTCCTCCACGTCGGGCTATTCCTTCCCGTGATCCTTGGCGAAAGTGGCGATGAATTGGCGCAATACTTTCTCATCATGTACCGGGCCCATAAAGAGTTCTGTTGTCTGAACCGCCACCAGAGTTTAATGTTGAATGCTCTTAGAACTTCTGTGAACTTTCGGATCCCGAGCCCTCCCTCCTTGGTGGGGAGGCACATTTGGTCCCAGCTGATCCAATGTGTCCGTTTTTTCTCAGTCGTCGAGCCCCAAAAGAAGCGAGCCAATTGCTGATCAAGTAGCTTAAGGGTTCCGGCCGTGGGCTCAATGGCTTGGAAGATGTGGATAGGAACTGCCTCAAGAGTGCTCTTAATGAGAGTTAGCCTTCCTCCAAAAGATAGATGACGATGTGCCCATCCGGAAATCCTTCTAGCGATCTTCTCTCGGACAAACATGAACATTTCGGTTTTCTTGGCTTCACGGTATATAGGGACCCCCAAATAGAGGAATGGGAAGGACCCCCGAGCAAAGCCTCCTTCGTTTTGGATTTCATGTGCCAATTGCTCGTGCGCTTCAGCAATATAGAAATTGCTTTTTGCAAGATTGATCTGCTGCCCAGAGACTCCCTCATATCCGTCAAGGCACTCTCTAAGCCGACGCAATGGGGTTGCAGCTGCTTGAGTGAAGATTATAATGTCATCGGCATATGCTAAGTGGCTGATTTCCATGCACCTCCTGGCCGCTTTGAAGGTCATCTTTTTTTTTCCAAGGATGAGCTTATCGAGGGCCCTGGAGAGATACTCTGCGGCAATCACAAACAGCGCCGGGGATATGGGGTCTCCTTGTCTGAGCCCCCGAGTAGATTTGAAGAATCCAGCTGGGACACCGTTAATAAGGACCGAGAACCAACAGGAGCCAATGCACCTTTCAATCAGGGCGATCCACCCATCCGAGAAGCCCATGCGCCGAAGCACCTTGATCAAGAAGCTCCATTGCACTCTATCATACGCCTTGGCCATGTCGATCTTAATGGCCACATTCGGTGCAGGGGAGCACCTTGCTAATTCGTGGAACATCTCTTGGGCGAGGAGGGCGTTGTCATGTAGGAGCCGCCCCTTCACGAATCCACTCTGGTTCGGGGAGATAACCTGTGGCAAAAAAGGCGCAAGGCGTGCGGTTAGAACTTTTGTAATAATCTTGTTGAGGACGTTGCATAGGCTTATGGGGCGAAAATCGGCCCATGTCTCGGGCGAGGCCTTCTTCGGGATAAGGACAATGTTTGTGGCCGTGACGCTCCGGGGGAGGTAGGCCCCAAGAAAGACCTGTTTTATGGCTTCCACCACATCCGTTCCAAGAATCCCCCAACATGTTTGGTAGAAGACAGCCGAGAAGCCATCCGGGCATGGAGCACTATCCCCGGAGATGTCAAAAACCGCTTTCTTCACCTCCTCAGAGTTCGGTGGGTAGTGTAGCTCCTCAAGATCCGTTGAGGGGGGGAGTTGTTGGATAAGATCAAGGTCCGGGTCCCCAAGGTCCAGGGTGTCCGGGGCGAGAAGGCTCCGAAAGAATTCGACCGCCGAGTGCCGTATCTCAGTTTCATCTGCAATCTCCCGGCCATTCACATTGATAGAGTGAATTCGGAGTCTAACTCTCTTCTGCTTCACCCAGCTTTGGTAGAATCTGGTATTCTTGTCTCCATCTGCTAGCCACCGTAGAACCGCCTTTTGCCTCCAGAAGTCCTCCTCCATCCGGAGAAGGAGGATGTACTCGGCAATGCTTTTGTTGATCTCGGATCTACTGTGTGGCGTTGGCTCAGCCTCAAAGTCGGCTTGAGCCTGCGCGATTCTTTCCTCCATTCCTTTCAGATTGGCGTGAATGTTGCCAAAAACCTCCTTGTTCCACGCCTTGAGGGCCTTTTTGCTCCTAGCAAGCTTAGTTTGGAGGTTCAATAGCCCACTCGCCTCTGTTGGTTGAGCCCAAATATTTTGCACAAGCTGCAGGAAGCCTTCATTCCGGACCCACATGTTTTGGAAACAAAAGGCGCTGCCCCCGGAGGGAAGCCTCGGCATCTTACACCTTGCAAGAATCGGACCATGATCCGAGGAAACCCTTGGGAGATTAGTCACCCTTGTTGCCTCAAACGCATTAGACCATGCCTCATTAACAAGCAGCCTGTCCAACCTCTCAAACAAGCCATTTTTAGCCCAAGTGAACTCCGCACCATTGAATCCCGGGTCCAAAAGCCGGCAATCTTCAATTGCTTCGGCAAAATCAACCATCTCTGCTTGCCGGTTGGTTTCACTACCAACCCTGTCTTCGTGTGCAAGGATCGTATTAAAATCCCCTCCAATCAGCCAGGGGTTCCTTCCGTCCTGAATGATATCTCCCTCATTTTATCCCACAGAGGGTGTCGCTCCAACCTACTACATTTAGCGTAGATGGCCGAAATGGAGATATGATTCGCCATGCGGTGCGAAGTAAGCCTTCCGTGTAGGACTTGGTCCGAGTCCTCCTCAATGATGAAGTTGGCACCCTCCTCGGCGAATACCCATATCTTACCAGACGTATTTGATCCTTTGAAATTTAGTCCCATCACCTTTGAATACCGATCCGGGTCGGGATTAGTGAGTGGCTCCATTATTGCAAGAAACATGACATTATAACACTTGATTAGTCTTTTGAGGACGTTTTGGGTCGGCGCATTAGCGATTCCCCTAGCGTTCCAAAACATGAAGTTGTAAGACATGATTAACAAGGTAGGGTCGTACCCGGAAGGTTTGAAGGCCCTCCTTGGAATATGACAATCTGATGGTCGTCATCCATCGTGTGATTGTCGGCATCAACTTGTTGCGAGGCATCCTTAGATTGTGCACCAAAGGTTTGGAAATCCATTTCCTCCTCATCCATCTCGCCACATGCTTCGACGTCAAATTCCCCGTTAGCCATGAGCGAGTAGTACTTGTTTGTGCTCATGACATTGCCCGTCCACTCATCTTCACTCCTTCCATGGTTTGATGGGGGATGTCGCCCTCGCCCTCTCGAGCCCCCTCTTGACCCACCTCGGGAGCTCAAAGCCATCCGACGGCTTGTGTCTCCATGTTCCCACGGCACACCCGTTGATTCCTCATCTTTCGATTTTATTCGACTCGGCCCCATTGAGTATTTAGTAGCGGCTTCCTCACCTTGGACCGGCCTAGTGTTAAGTTGACCTTTCCCAAGCCCATCATCTTCTTGAAGGTTGCCCACAATGTCCGGACCCTCCCAAACCGACTCCTCCCCACTCTGCCTAGCTTTCGGGGGTGATCCCTTTCCTTTGTTTCTCCTTTGCCGTCTCCACTCATTGTTATCATTTTGCTTGGCCTCCAAATTGGCTTGCTTTTCCGTGGGACCGTTTCCATCTTGATTTGCTTTTTGGGGGGCTGCATTGTTGTAGTTTCTTTTCGGTGGCCACTCGGTCTTTCCCACAGCATAGCAAACATTGCTCGAGTGGCCGGCGTGCTTACACTCCCGACAATAGGCTGGAATTTTATCCCACCGCACTTGTTGGGCCGTCTCTCTTCCACAAATATCAAGTATGATTTCTTCGGGGGGTGGTTTCGTGATATCAATCTCGACGCAAATGCGCGCAAAGGAGAGCCTTGTCTTGTTCGCGGTGGCTCGGTCAACTTGTATTGGCGTCCCTAGGAGCTTGCCAATGGCGAAGAGGGCTGATTGATCGAATAGGTGGATCGGAAGGCCAATTAGGTTACACCATATTGCTGCAATCGGGGACTCACAATAGGCGTCAAAATCCGGAGACCATTTGAACACCCTCATTGGATGCCGATCGATGAGCCACACCGGCGTCCCCTTCGGGCCACCAAGGAGCCTTGCGTAATCCACCAAGTCCTCGCATTGAATAAGAATGTGCTTGGCATTAATGTATTTCCAAGTAAAGCCACATTGAAAATTCATGTTATTAAGAGCCTTTTGAATTTGTCCGGCTGTCGGGATAGAGTGTGAGAATTTACCTACAATGGCGTGCCCTACGTTTTCGGCAAGCTTTCGGATTTCCAGCCCCGAGAAGTAGATTGATGGTATCCCATTTGAGACTGATGCTAATCCAATGGTTTGGATCTTGTCGGCCATGAACACTTGCGGTCCATTCGGATCGGGGGCTCCCTTGATCAGGTCCGCCATTGAGCGCCATGCATTTGTGGTTACCGAGCCCATCTCGGCACCATTGGCCGGCAAGTTGCCGTTTGAACCGACCCCGGCTCCCTCTTCTCTACTACATTGTGGTCCGTTCATTGTGGCTGATGGAGTTACCTTAAAGAGGTCAGCCATTACCCCGGAATTAGTAGTATGATGACGGGCTCGCCCCAATTTTCGGGGCCTCGGGCATGCTGGCCGAGACCGTGGGGCCTTCTCCCGCACCCGGCTTGACATGCGTGTAAGGGAGATCGTGCTGACACGAGCACGGACTCGGCACCATCTCGGCACCTTTCGGTCGGCCACGCTCAAAGGAATCACGTAACTTTAGAGTTCGACCTTTCTCCAAGGGTGGGAACTCCGTTTGGTAGGCCTTGAAAGCGGTTGAAGGTGGTAGCAAGGGGAAGTTCATACCAAATTGAGGTGCATGGTTTGGCTCGGCCGCCGGCCGGCCGGACTCAGCCGTGCCGGCATTGAGAAGTGGCTGCGCCGCCAAGGTGTCTAGCATGTCTGCCGCACCCAAGGAGGCAACATGGAGAAGGTTGGTAGGGTTAGGCTGCAAAAACTCACTAACGGCTAGTGCATCATGTGACTCTCCATTTTGGCAAGGGACCAACCTACTTTCCAAAAGCATTTTTGTTCCCATATCCTTATCGGGCAAGTTGACCATCTCTTCCCCCAAGGCTCCTTGTACTATTGCAGCACCAAGTACAATGGATTTGTCATGGCTCGGTTGAGAAGGCTCCATGTCGTGGTCGGCCGTCTCCTCTCCGGCGACTTGGACGGAATCTTGGCCGGAGAAAAGCACCAGGTCGGAAGTTGCACCTCGGACCACATGTGGCCTTTCCATTTCTATCTCCTCCTCAACTTCTCCTTGCACATTCTCTCCCTCTTGCAATGCGTCCGCCATGTTGGGACTTACAAGCACCGGAAAGATCGAGTTTTTGCATTTAGGGCTCACAACCGGGGCGCAATCTTCCTCCCCAAAGTCGATTCTCTTCCTTAGTTGCTTGTCCTCGGGAAGTGGGGAGAGTACGTACCTCTTCCGACCATCCCCTTTAGTATTCGGGGCCGGAGTGCTCTTTCGAGCCTTGATCTTTGCTTTAGCAGCCTTCAACGCCATTTTCTTAGACGGCTCCTTCGGGGAGTTTGATTCCTTCGAGCAAAACTTCATTTGTTGGTCCGAGGGGGTTTGCTCTCCCTCAAGAGGGGGTGGCTCGCTCGTCGGGTCGTCCGGCATGGCCGAGAGGGCGATGGGGTTGCTCGGGAAAGGCTTGGGATCGAGGGCGGTAGTTATGAGGTTGTCTCGGCCGGTGAAGGTGGTGGTCGGCAAGGTTATTATGGCGTGAGGCTAAGTGGATTGTTGGTCGACGGGATGTTGAGGTGGAGGCGGGTGGGAAATTCCGGTGGGTCAATATAGTGAGGTTTTTAGAGAGAAGGGGGAGCTTCTCCTCGCTTTCTCTAGTTTCTTTTCGGTGGCCTCTCAGTCTTTCCCACAGCATAGCAAACATTGCTCGAGTGACCGACGTGCTTACACTCCTGACAATAGGCTGGAATTTTATCCCACCGCACTTGTTGGACCGTCTCTCTTCCACAAATATCAAGTATGATTTCTTCGGGGGGTGGTTTCGTGATATCAATCTCGACGCAAATGCGCGCAAAGGAGAGCCTTGTCTTGTTCGCAGTGGCTCGGTCAACTTGTATTGGCGTCCCTAGGAGCTTGCCAATCGCGAAGAGGGCTGATTGATCGAATAGGTGGATCGGAAGGCCAATTAGGTTACACCATATTGCTGCAATCGGGGACTCACAATAGGCGTCAAAATCTGGGGACCATTTGAACACCCTCATTGGGTGCCGATCGATGAGCCACACCGGCGTCCCCTTCGGGCCACCGAGGAGCCTTGCGTAATCCACCAAGTCCTCGCATTGAATAAGAATGTGCTTGGCATTAATGTATTTCCAAGTAAAGCCACATTGAATTTCATGTTATTGAGAGCCTTTTGAATTTGTCCGGCTGTCGGGATAGAGTGTGAGAATTTACCTACAATGGCGTGCCCTACGTTTTCGGCAAGCTTCCGGATTTCCAGCCCCGAGAAGTAGATTGATGGTATCCCATTTGAGACTGATGCTAATCCAATGGTTTGGATCTTGTCGGCCACGAACACTTGCGGTCCATTCGGATCGGAGGCTCCCTTGATCAGGTCCGCCATTGATCGCCATGCATTTGTGGTTACCGAGCCCGTCTCGGCACCATTGGCCGGCAAGTTGCCGTTCGATCCGACCCCGGCTCCCTCTTCTCTACTAAATTGTGGCCCATTCATTGTGGCTGATGGAGTTACCTTAAGGAGATCAGCCATTACCCCGAAATTAGGAGATGATGACGGGCTCGCCCCAATTTTTGGGGCCTCAGGCACGCTGGCCGAGGCCGTGGGGCCTTCTCCCGCACCCGGCTTGAAATGCGTGTAAGGGGGATCGTGTTGACTCGAGCACGGGCTCGGCACCATCTCGGCACCTTTCGGTCGGCCACGCTCAAAGGAATCACGTAGCTTTAGAGTCCGACCTTTCTCCAAGGGTGGGAACTCCATTTGGTAGGCCTTGAATGCGGTTGAGGATGATAGCAAGTGGGAGTTCATACCAAAAAGAGGTGCATGGTTTGGCTCGGCCGCCGACCGGCCGGACTCCGCCGTGCCGGCGTTGAGAAGTGGCTGCGACGCCAAGGTGTCTAGCATGTCCGCCGCATCCAAGAAGGCAACATGGAGAAGGTTGGTAGGGTTAGGCTGCAAGTACTCACTAACGGCTAGTGCATCCTGTGACTCTCCATTTTGGCAAGGGGCCAACCTACTTTCCAAAAGCATTTTTGTTCCCATACCCTTATCGGGCAAGTTGACCATCTCCTCCCCCAAGGCTCCTTGTACTTTTGCAGCACCAAGTACAATGGATTTGTCATGGTTTGGTTGAGAAGGCTCCATGTCGTGGTCGGCCGTCTCCTCTCCGGCGACTTGGCCGGAATCTTGGCCGGAGAAAAGCACCAGGTCGGAAGTTGTGTCGCGGACCACATGTGGCCTTTCCATTTCTATCTCCTCTTCAACTCCTCCTTGCACATTCTCCCCCTCTTGCAATGCGTTCGCCATGTTGGGACTTACAAGCGCCGGAAGGATCGAGTTTTTGCATTTAGGGCTCACAACCGGGGCGCAATCTTCCTCCCCAAAGTCGATTCTCTTCCTTAGTTGCTTGTCTTCGGGGAGTGGGGAGAGCACGTACCTCTTCCGACCGTCCCCTTTAGTAGTCGGGGCCGGAGTGCTCTTTTGAGCCTTGATCTTTGCTTTAGCAGCCTTCAACGTCATTTTCTTAGACGGCTCCTTCGGGGAGTTTGATTCCTTCGAGCAAAACTTCATTTGTTGTTCCAAGGTGGTTTGCTCTCCCTCAAGAGGGGGTGGCTCGCTCGTCGGGTCGCCCGGCATGGCCGGGAGGGTGATGGTGAGGTTGCTCGGGAAAGGCTTGGGGTTGTCTCGGCCGGTGGGGGTGGTGGTCGCGAGGTTGTGATGGCGTGAGGCAAAATCCGACTAGATATCAACCTTCGTCAAACGAGAGCTTGCGTGGGGCGGGTGAGGTGAGAGAGCAAGTCGGAGTGGGGGTGAGGGAGGTGTGGGTGGCCGGCGGAGGGTAAATGGGGGTGGGACGAATCTAGAGAGATGGAGGAGCTTCTCTCTCCAAAGAGAAATTACAACATGACGCACTGGATAGGATGGGATCAGGTTTGCCTACCCACGGCCGAAGGGGGCTTGGGCATTCGGAAGATCAAGGAGGTTTTACGTGCCTTTAATATAAAATTATGGTGGAGGTTCCGGGAACAAAACTCCCTTTGGGCTATGTACATGATGGCTAAATATTGTCGTAAGGCGTCCCCACTCACAGCTAGAGCCTCGGGGAGGTGTAGCCTACCTGGAAGAGGCTTCTGAAGGCTCGGGCACAGGCACAACCGTACATTCGTTGGGTGGTGCGAGAAGGAAAGACTTTATTTTGGGATGATTTATGGCTAGGAGAGGTTCCTCTGAGGGAACTTTGTCTCGATGACAGGGGAGGCCCTCTTGTCCAGGTTGCTGATTACATTATCAATGGATCTTGGAATGAAGCCAAGTTGCGGATTCTACAAGCGCAAGCCGGCCTCACACAACACATCGTCCGGAAGATCCTTGACACGCCAATCATCCCGGAGGGGCCGGATGTGCCGAGATGGAGGCTTTCACACAATGGGGAGTTCTCACTTGCATCAACTTGGGAGACCATCCGAACTCAAAGACCTATCATCCAAGGCCTTGATGACTTATGGAAAGCGGGCCTCACGTCTTCTATTGCTATCTTCATATGGAGACTCCTTTCCAACCGAATACCGGTGGATACGAAGCTACAGTGGAGAAGAATGGAAATGGCATCTAAATGCCAATGCTGCCCTCATAGACCGGGCATCGAATCACTGCAGCATCTCTTCATCCAAGGGGCTGGCGCCCGAGGTGTGTGGAGGGAGTTTGACTCTTGGTTCGAGGGATCTTCACCACCCCTCCGGATCAATGACACCATCCCAGATAGGCTCGAAGTTTGGGCACGGAGAGTCCAACAACCCGGTAAGAAACACCTCAGCCGGGCGATACCGTACCTTATTCTTTGGTTCATTTGGGCGGAGCGAAACAGGAGTCGCCATCAATCGGTGCAATTTAAGCCTTTCAATGTGGTATGGCAAGTGCAAATGTTCCTTAGAAATAGCATGGCCAATGGTTCCTATAAACCGAAGCATTGGAAAGGAGTCCGCCTCAAGATCAACGCCCCGAGTCAGGCTGAGCCACGGAGGACCAGGCCCCTTGCGATGGTGGTCAAATGGAACACGCCGGATGAACCGTGGATCAAACTCAACACTGACGGAGCATACAGTGAGGCAACGGATAAAGCCGGGGGGGAGGACTTGTTCGTGACCATGAGGGCAACATGCTTGCAGCCTTTACCTCCCCACTCGAGGCTCACTCAGCCCTCGAAGCGGAGCTCCTGGCCATCCAATTCGGGTTGACGCTCGCTGCAGAATTCAGAAGGCCTATATGGGTTGAGTCGGATGCACAACAAGCGGTTAAGCTCCTAAATGGCACGCGCTGGGGACCGGCCCATATTAGCAGGGTGATGGCGCGAATCGCAATCCTCAAGCGCCAACAAGACACTCGTATCACCTTCATCCACCGGGAAGGGAATAGTGCAGGAGATCTCCTCGCCAAAATGGGATTAGAAAGAAATGACTACTGCCGTATGAATGCCCTCACGGCACCAAGGCACCTCACAGCGATGATTAGAATGGATGCAATGGGTATCCCGAACATTCGGGTCCATAATGAAAAGGAAGAATAGGCTCGAGTTTTGGCTGAAAGGGATGTATAGTCTTTATTTTGTGTTGAATTGTATCTTACCTTTTGAAAGGGAGTATGATGAGGTCCGAGCTTGTGGTACCGGACCGCATACTACTCCTAATT
This sequence comes from Salvia splendens, assembly GCF_004379255.2. NCBI lineage: Eukaryota > Viridiplantae > Streptophyta > Magnoliopsida > Lamiales > Lamiaceae > Salvia > Salvia splendens. The sequence continues at coordinate 20,010,324 of NC_056039.1, forward strand.
TTTCGTGTAGGCACATCACTTTCAGGTGTGGCCACGTTTTGTAATCAACCACTTTTGAAATATAGGGATGAGGGACCCACGAACCCTCCACCGTGAAGGTGTTTGATTAAAAAAAAAAAACAACCCTCTCGTCCCCCTCTTGCATGTCCATAGCCATGTCATCCGCATCTCCACAATTTTCAACATCAAACTCTCCATTCGCCATGAGTGAATAGTATTGGTTGGTGCTCATGTGATTCTTAGCCGAGAAATAGCCGCGTCCCCTTGTCATTGCATGGCGTGCGCCTCCTCTCGGATTCCCTCGCCTAGGCGGTGACATCGAATGCCTCGCGTTGGCGGGGCTCCATTCCGGATCCGTGACCCCGTGAGCTGTTGATGGTTCGGGGGTGGGGTGCGATGAGTTCGACGGGTTCGGCGAGGTCTTCCATCCCTCGCCCTCGAGTTTGGGCCCCTCGCTTTGTGTGTCGGGGCGCATTCCGCTTCCCATTGGAGGGTCACCCATAATGTCCGGTCCTTCCCAAGGAGTACCACCGGCATCCCCCCACTTGTTTTGTTATTACATGGTCCATCGCCCGTCTTGCCTTGTTTCTTCCCTTGGCGTTTCCATTCATTGTGGTTGGGGCCATTCTTCCCCATGTCTTGCTTCCCTTTCGTGCCTTGGCCCTCGGGGTGTGGCTGTTTTGGCGGAGCGGTGTTGTAGTTTCTCTTTTGCGGTCGTTCCTTCTTACCCGTCGCATAGCACACATCACTCGCATGGCCAACATGCTTGCATTCTTGGCAATATGATGGTATCTTGTCCCACCGAACTTGCTGCACCGTTTCACGACCACAAAGGTCGAGGATTATCTCTTCGGGGGCGATTTTGTGATGTCTATCTCGACGCAAATTCGAGCAAAGGAAAGTCTAGTCTTGTTGGCCGTGGCTCGATCAACTTGAATTGGGGTGCCAAGGAGCTTGCCGATGGCGAATAAGGCGGATTGGTCAAAAAGATGAATTGGGAGGCCGATTAGGTTGCACCAAATTGCCGCGATCGGGGACTCGCAATATGCATCAAAGTCCGGGGACCATTTGAAAACCCTCATCGGATGGCGGTCGATGATCCATACGGGCGTACCCTTTGGTCCTCCGAGGAGCCGGGCATAATCCGCCAAGTCCTCGCATTGGATGAGAATGTGTTTAGCGTTAATGTATTTCCAATTAAAACCACACCATAGTTTAATACTATCAATGGCCTTTTGAATTTGAAGACCCGTTGGGATAGAATGAGAGAACTTACCCACAATGGCGTGACCCATGCTTTCGGCAAGCTTTTGAGTTTCCACCCCGGAGAAATAGATGGCCGGGATGCCGTTGGACACGGAGGCAAATCCAATGTTTTGGAGCCTCTCCGGCTCGAAGGCTTGGGGGCCGATGGTGTCGGTTGAGCCTTTGAGCATATCCGCCATCGGCTGGTCGAGCCCGAAGGTGCGGCCTTCCGGGTTGGGTCTATCGTGTCCATCGGCTGGTTCGATTCTCTCGAGTCCGCTTCATTCCCTTCGGCTCCTTTGGGATTTACCGCCCTTACGCTTGAGTTACCCTCGATCAAGGAAGCAAGGCCGGCATGGTGCTCCCTCGGTTGCGACTTTCCAGCTTCAAATGTGTCTCGGATCTTAAGCGTCCTCCCTTTTTCTAGGGGAGGGAATTCTTCGAGGGAAGGGAAGTTTGGAGCACCCCTTGGGGGTTTTAGTGGTTCGACTCTCGGCCATGGTGTGGGGTAAGGCTCGGTAGTCATGGACTCGGGTCCCGACGGGCCGGCCGTAATGAGAGGTTGCGCAACCAATGGTCACATCAAGCCGAAGCATTGGAAGGGAGTGAAACTCGGAAGGAGCCCTCCGAATCACCCCGAGACAAGGGGGCCGAGACCGTTAGTTATGCCGGTTAAGTGGCACCCCCCGGAACGCACATGGATCAAGCTTAACACGGATGAGGCGTTCTTTGAGGCAACAAACAAGGGTGGCGAAGGGGGTCTTGTTCGGGACCACAATGGGAAATTACTTGCAGCATTTGCAACCCCCCCGTCGTTCAATCGGCTCTTGAGGCCGAGCTCATGGCTATACACTATGGTTTGGAGGTAGCGAAGGCGTTCAACCTACCCATATGGATTGAATCAGATGCGGAACAAGCTATTAAGTTGCTCAATGGCACGAATTGGGGCCCGGCACAAGTTCGCCTCGTCATGGCCCTTTTGCATGGCTTCAAACGTGGACATCTTTTCCGGGCCACCTTCATTCATAGGGAGGGCAACAAAGCGGCTGATTCGCTCGCCAAAATGGGAGTGGAACAAGATAATTTCCAACAAATGTCCCCACAAAATGTTCCAAGAAGGATTAGAGCCATCATCCGGATGGACGAAATGGGAGTCCCCAATCTTCGGGTGAGAGATGATGAACGAGAGTAGCACGAGGCAAGCAATGTGGTTACTGATCTTGAATTGTACCGGATGCCGTAGAGTATGTGGGTGTCGGTCCATCCCCGGATTGACCCCTACTTACTCTTGTGGTGTTTTTGTAATAGGGTCTGATGTAAGTTGTTTTTGTCACTCTAGCTTTAGAAAGATTGGCCCTCTTGTAATCAAGTAATGGATTTTGTTGATATATAGGGATGAGGGACCCACGAACCCTCCACCATGAAGGTGTTTGATTAAAAAAAAAAAAAAATGTATCTAGCATCTCCGCCGAGTCCAAGGCGGCTAAGTGGATGATTTCAGCCTTTTTTTGGTTGCATTGGAGCGTCCACGACAGTAGGCTCACGTGAACTCTTGGGACGGAAACGAGATAGCGCACTTTCGGAAGGTGGTTTTGGTCTCCAAGCCAAATCGGGAAAGTTGGCTTGCTTTAAAAAGGAGCTAGTTTTTTGTTGTTTTGGGAGCTCAACGGTCGCATTGGGGCTAGCATCACGTGGTGTCCCGAAGTGGCAAGGCGACAAGGGACTTTCGGAAAGGGAGTTTGTTGTTGTGCCCATTTCGGGCAAGTTGACTAGCGCGTCCACCAAGGCCTTTTGACCCATGCTAGAGCCATCTCTCTCCAAGCGGCAATCATGTGGGAGGTTGTGCTCGACTCCGTCACCGGTCCCTGCGCCTACGCCGGCCGCAAGATCGTCGGCCGGAGCGTCACCATCAGTTCCGGCGCCGACAAGTTCTTCATTGCTCTTAGATTCATGTTCACCATTGGGATTAGGGGGGGTTCCATCAGCGTCAGGAAGATGGGGCCTTTGCATTTTGGACTTCCGACCGGCGAGCTCCCTTCGGCCCCGAAGTCAATCTTCTTCCGAAGTTGCTTGTCTTCCGGCATCGGAGAGGGTACGAACCTTTTCCGACCAGTGCCTTTGTTGGGAGTGGCTGGTGTACTTTTTCATTCCTTCACTTTCATTTTCAAGGTTTTCCTCGACGTTTCCTTAGAGGGGAGGTTTATGGAGGGAGCCTCCTCCGACGTGAATGTCATTGGCTGATCCGAGAGAGGATCCTCAGGCGACCGGAGGACCATTAGCTGGTCCGACAGGTTGCGGGGTTCTTCGGACTCCGGGGGTCCGGCGGGAGCTCCGGCATAATCGAGAGGGAAAGTCGAGACACCGGCCGCACCGGAGCTTTGTGCGTGCCTAGGGCAAGGAGGAGTGGTTTGGAGTGAGAGACCGAGGTCGGGAGGGGTGGTGGGTGGCTGGTGGAGGCGGGGGGCGTGTGGGGGGATCGCCGACGAGGGTGGGCCGTAAGAGAGTGGAGAAGGCGGGGGTGGCCTGCGGTGGCGGAACTCTTGAGGTGGGGGAGGATTCTAGAGAGAAGGGAGAGCGTCTCTCTCTAACTTACAATTCTAAAAAAGACCTTGTAGCTTGCTTGGTGTGCCTTGGCGAGAAGAATCACCTTGTTCCCAATTGTTAACCATTACCTCATCCGCATTTGCCAACACAGTTCGTCCCGACCCCTTTGGGGATTTATCTCTCGTTCCCTCTCTTCGAGGCTCACAAATGATAGGTTCGTCTTCCACAAGCACAATCTCTCTGTGTAGGTTACCAACAATATCCGGACCCTCCCATTCCGGTTCAATCCTCACTTCCCGATTCGGTTTGGCTTTCGGTTGCGCACCTTTGCCTTTGTTTCTTCCTTAGCGTTTCCATTCGTTGGTGTCAGTTGGGTTATGCGTTGAGTTGACTTGCTTTTCGGTCTGATCATTTCCATCTTGAGTGGCTTTGTGAGGGTTGGCGTTATTGTAGTTCCTCTTTGCCTGCCGTTCGGTCTTGCCGGCTGCGTAGCACACATTACTTGCATACCCGACGTGCTTGCATTCACGGCAATAGGCTGGGATTTTGTCCCATCGGACTTGTTGCACCGTCTCTCTTCCGCAAATATCCCATATTATTTCTTCCGGGGGGGCTTTGTGATGTCAATCTAGACAGAAATGCGAGCAAAGGACAGCCTAGTCTTGTTCGCGGTGGCTCGATCCACTTGGATTGGGGTCCCGAGAAGCTTGCCAATGGCGAACAATGCAGATTGGTCGAACAAATGAATAGGGAGCCCGATTAGGTTGCACCATATCGCTGCTATTGGCGACTCACAATATGCATCGAAATCCGGGGTCCATTTGAACACCCTCATCGGGTGGCTGTCAATAAACCACACCGGCGTCCCCTTTGGGCAACTAAGTATCTTAGCATAATCCGCCAATTCCTCGCATTGGATGAGAATATGTTTGGCATTAATATATTTTCAAGTAAATCCACATTGAAATTTAATGTTATTCAGAGCTTTTTGTATTTGACCAGCTGATGGTATAGAGTGGGAGAATTTACCTTTGATAGCATGTCCCATATTCTCGGCGAGCTTTCGAATCTCCACTCCCGAAAAGTAAATAGCTGGAATCCCATTTGAAACCGTAGCGAGACCAATGGTTTGGAGCTTATCGGGTGCGAAAACTTGTGGGCCGTTCGGGTCCGGGACCTCCTTGATCATATCAGCCATAGATCGCCATGCAATAATGTTTTCCGTCCCCATCGCGGCTCCACCGGCCTGTTTGGGAACACCCGGGTCTGGTCCAACTCCCTTCTCGGCCCTATTGTGGGTAGCATTCATTGCGGTTGACGGATTCACTTTAAATTGGCTGGCCATTGTTCTCTCCATGGTAGTTGTCATAATGATCTCCTCTTGCTCCAGGACATTAGGAGTGATAGCCGGGTTGGTGGGTGACTCTTGGGGATGCGCCATCGCCCCCGCGTTTTGTAGCACATCTTGGCTTGATTGGGAGCTTGGTGGCGGTTGCGACCCTCTCGGCCGGCCACTCTCAAAGGAGTCTCGAAGCTTGAGGGTACGACCCTTCTCTAAAGGTGGGAATTCTTCATGATAGTTCTTGAAGGCCGACGAGGGTTTTTTGGGGGAGGGGTCATTAAGAATTCTAAGTATCCGGTTAAGCTCGGTCGCCGGTCGCCCCATGTCCACTTTTCGGGCGTCGATGAGCAGTTGGGTCTCCATGGCGTCAAGTGGATACGCCAAGTCCAAGGAGGCTACAAGGAGGAGGTTGGTAGGATTTGGCTGCACATGGCCTCCCAAGTCTAGTGCATCACGTGAGTCACCATTGTGGTAGGAGACCAAACCACTTTCCAAAAGCTCTTTTGTACCCATATTCATTTCAAGAAGTTTGACTCTCTCTTCCTCCAACACTTCTTTTGTTTTTGCAGCAACAAGTACAAGTGTATTGTCATGACTTGGCTGGATGAACGTTACCTCATCGGCGGTTGGCCCCTCTCCGGCTGTCCGGTCGGAATGTTGATCAGAAAAGCGCGAGTTATTAGGAGGAGCTTCACATACCTTGATTGGCTTGTCCAAATCAAGCTCGTCATTGAAGTCACGTTGCTCGCACGTCTTCGGCCGGATGATACCCTCGATTTCTCCGTTTGAAGTCGCCGGAAATATTGCCCCTTTGCATTTGGGACTGTCAAGTGGGGTACCTTCATCCTCTCCAAAATCTATCTTCTTCCGGAGTTACTTGTCTTCGGGAAGTGGAGATGGGATGAATCTCTTCCGGCCGTTCTCTTTGGGTGGTGGTGCTGGAGTGCTCCTCCGTGACTTAAGTTTAGCTTTGGCCAGCTTCATTGCCGCCTTCTTAGATGCTTGCTTCGGGGAAGAAGGCTCCACCGAGCAAAATGTCATGGCTTGGTCCGAGAGGGTTCGCATTTCATCCGGCGGTGGAGGGTCACTCGGCGGGCCGTCCGACATGGCCGGACCAGTGAGGTTACCGTGGGAGATGGAACAAGGGTGGCGTTAGAAGGAGGGTTGGGGGTCGAGTTCAAGTGATGATGGGGGTTGGCGTGCCGTTGGGGTGTGGTGGTGAACGTCGGCGTGGGGGCGAATTGGGCGGAGGAGGAAGGCGTTGTAACCGTTGGAGGGGTGGGATTTGCTTAGTTTGTAAGCATTATCATTGACTTTTGCAATCACTTGGAATGGTCGATATCCTCTTGGCTGCAACTTGAACTTTCTTTTCGAAGGAAATCTCTCCTTTCTCATATGCAACCAAACCCAATCTACCGGCTCAAAGATGACTTGTTTCCGACCCTTGTTGGCATGCTTTGCATATTGTTCTGTCCTCTTTTCAATGTTGAGTCTTACCCTTTCATGCAATCTTTTCACCATTTCAGCCTTAGCTTTTCTATCAAGACTTGCACGTTGTTCAATAGGTATTGGAATCAAATCTAGTGAACTCAATGGATTAAAACCATACACAACTTCAAATGGAGAAAAGTTAGTAGCAGAATGAACACTTTGATTATAAGCAAATTCAGCAAAAGGTAAACATTCCTCCCAACTTTTCAAGTTCTTTTTAACTAAAGTTCGTAGTAATTGAGACAAAGTCCTATTAACTACTTCAGTTTGTCCATCTGTTTGTGGATGACAAGTAGTAGAAAACAAGAGTTTAGTTCCCAACTTATTCCACAACACACGCCAAAAATGACTCAAAAATTTAGCATCTCGATCACTCACAATTGATCTAGGAACACCATGCAGACGGACAATTTCTTTAAAGAACAAATCAGCAATATGAGATGCATCATCAGTTTTGTGACATGGAATAAAATGTGCCATTTTAGAAAACCTATCAACAACCACAAAAACTGAATCTCTACCTCTTTTTGTTCTTGGCAAACCAAAGACAAAGTCCATTGAAACATCCTCCCAAGGTGCACTAGGAATTGGTAACGGTTTGTACAAACCATGTGGGAGTGATTTAGACTTGGCTTGCATGCAAGTTATGCATGTTTTACAAATTCTTTCAACATCCACACGCATTTTAGGCCAAAAGAAATGTTCATGCAAAACATCCATTGTCTTATGGACTCCAAAATGCCCCATTAAACCACCACCATGAGCTTCACGCACAAGCAATTCACGCTTAGAACTTTTTTTTTTTTTTTAATCAAACACCTTCATGGTGGAGGGTTCGTGGGTCCCTCATCCCTATATATCAACAAAATCCATTACTTGATTACAAGAGGGCCAATCTTTCTAAAGCTAGAGTGACAAAAACGACTTACATCAGACCCTATTACAAAAACACCACAAGAGTAAGTAGGGGTCAATCCGGGGATGGACCGACACCCACATACTCTACGGCATCCGGTACAATTCAAGATCAGTAACCACATTGCTTGCCTCGTGCTACTCTCGTTCATCATCTCTCACCCGAAGATTGGGGACTCCCATTTCGTCCATCCGGATGATGGCTCTAATCCTTCTTGGAACATTTTGTGGGGACATTTGTTGGAAATTATCTTGTTCCACTCCCATTTTGGCGAGCGAATCAGCCGCTTTGTTGCCCTCCCTATGAATGAAGGTGGCCCGGAAAAGATGTCCACGTTTGAAGCCATGCAAAAGGGCCATGACGCGGCGAACTTGTGCCGGGCCCCAATTCGTGCCATTGAGCAACTTAATAGCTTGTTCCGCATCTGATTCAATCCATATGGGTAGGTTGAACGCCTTCGCTACCTCCAAACCATAGTGTATGGCCATGAGCTCGGCCTCAAGAGCCGATTGAACGACGAGGGGGGTTGCAAATGCTGCAAGTAATTTCCCATTGTGGTCCCGAACAAGACCCCCTCCGCCACCCTTGTTTGTTGCCTCAAAGAACGCCCCATCCGTGTTAAGCTTGATCCATGTGCGTTCCGGGGAGTGCCACTTAACCGGCATAACTAACGGTCTCGGCCCCCTTGTCTCGGGGTGATTCGGAGGGCTCATTCCGAGTTTCACTCCCTTCCAATGCTTCGGCTTGATGTGACCATTGGTCATGTTGTTGTGGATGAACAAGTGAACCTGCCAAACAACGTTGTACGGTTTGAACTGAATTTGCTCATGTCGACTCCTATTCCTCTCCGCCCAAAGGAACCACAGAATGAGGTATGGCATGACTCGACTAAGGTGTCTCCTATCATGCTGTTGGGTCCTAGCGGACCACACTTGCAACCTGTCCGGGATGGTGTCGTTCAACCTAAGAGATGGGGCCGAGCCTTCGAACCAACCGTCGAACTCCTCCAGACACATGCTGCTCCCCACCCTCAGATGAAGAGATGTTGAAGGACCTCGGTGTTAGGTCTCCGTGGGCAGCATTGGCACTTCGACGCAAGCTCAATCTTCCTCCATTGGAGCTTGGAGTCAACCGGTATCCTGTTTGACAATAATCGCCAATTGAAGATTGCAATAGATTTTGTTAGGCCAGCCCTCCAAATGTCGTCAAGACCTTGAATTCTTGGCCTTTGCGTACGGATAGTCTCCCAGGTCGTAGTGAGCGAGAACTCCCCGAGCCGAGAAAGCTTCCATCGAGGAACGTCCGGTTCTCCCGCGACGATTGGGGTATGGAGGATTTGTGTGATAACCTCTTGTGGCATTCCAGCCTGGTTGTGAAGTTGACGTAACTTAGCCTCATCCCAATTTCCACCCCCAATGTAGTCCGAGACCTTGGCCGATGAGGCGCCCCTATCGTCAAGGCAGATCTCGCGAAGGGGAGATTCACCAAGCCAAATGTCATCCCAAAAATAGGCATCGCCCTGACCGATCACCCATCTAATGTGCGGATTTGCTTGATTTCTCACTTTCATTAGCCGCTTCCATGTCGGGCTACTTCTCCCCGAAGGGGAGGTCGCAAGGGGGGAGTTTTTATGACAATACTTGGCCTTCATGAATTTAGCCCAAAGTGAATTTTGCTCCCGGAACCTCCACCAAAGTTTGATACTGAAGGCCCGGAGGACTTCTTTGTTCTTGCGAATGCCGAGACCCCCTTCAGAGGTGGGAAGGCAGATCAGATCCCACCCAATCCAATGTGTCTTTTTTCTCTCTGTTGACGATCCCCAGAAGAATCGGGCCATCTGCTGATCCAATTGCTTAAGGGCCCCGGATGTTGGTTCAATGGCCTGGAAAATGTGCAGCGGCACCGCTTCAAGTGTGCTTTGGAGAAGTGTAAGCCTACCTCCAAAGGAGAGGTGTCGATGAGCCCACCCCGAGATTCGTGCAGCAATCTTTTCCCGAAGGAACAAAAACATATCTGTACGTTTGACACCACGATAAATAGGAACTCCAAGGTACAAAAAAGGGAAAGTACCTCGTGCGAAGCCTCCTTCATTTTGAATAATGTTGGCGCACCCTTCATGTTGTTCGGCAATATAGAAATTGCTTTTTGCCAAGTTAATCTGCTGCCCGGAAACCCCGGCATATGTCTCCAGGCAAGTCCGCAGCCGCCTAAGAGGTCCCCTCAGCTGCTTGTGTGAATATCACAATGTCATCGGCGTAGGCGAGGTGGCTTATTTCCATGCAGTGGCGGGTAGCTCTAAAAGTCATCTCTTTCTTTCCCAAAATGAGCTTGTCTAATTTCCTCGAGAGGTACTCAGCCGCAATTACGAAAAGTGTCGGAGATATTGGATCTCCCTGTCTGAGGCCGCGGGTGGACTTAAAGAACCCGGAGGGGGCGCCATTGACCAGCACCGAGAACCAACACGAGCCCACACATCTCTCAATCAAAGAGACCCACGGGGCCGGGAAACCCATCCGATGTAGCACTTTCAAAAGGAAGGGCCATTGTACTCGGTCGTAGGCCTTGGCCATATCGATCTTAACCGCGACGTTAGGGGCCGGCGCACATCTCGAGAGCTCATGGAACATCTCCTGTGCCAAAAGGACATTATCATTGAGGAGCCGTCCCTTCACAAATCCACTCTGATTTGGTGAGATAACCATAGGGATAAGCGAAGTCATTCTCTTCGACATTATCTTTGTGATAATCTTGTTGACGACGTTGCACAGGCTAATGGGGAGGTAGTCGCTCCACGACTCCGACACAAGCTTTTTTGGGATGAGGACAATGTTTGTGGCCGTGACGCTACGTGGGAGGTAGGCACCCCCGAAGAATTGGCCGATAGCCGCCACCACGTCCGGCCCAACCGTCGCCCAACAAGCCTGGTAGAACAAGGCCGTGAAACCATCCGGCCCTGGGGCACTGTCCCCGTGGATATCAAAAACAGCATTTTTAACTTCCTCTGCGGATGGTGTCTCGGGTAGTGCAGCCACTTCATCCAAGGGTGGGAGTTGATCGATCAAATCAAGATCTGGCTCGGACAAAGCGAGAGGCCCCGGGGCCAGTAGGTCTTGGAAGAACTCCACCGCCGAACTTCTTATCTCCATTTCGTCCGATATCTCCCGGCCACCCACATTGATCTTGTGGATGCGCGTGCGAATCCTTTTTTGCTTGACCCAACTTTGGTAGAATTTAGTGTTCTTGTCGCCCTCCCCTAGCCATCTTAGAGTAGCCTTTTGACGCCAGAAGTCCTCCATTTTAAGGAGTCGAATGTACTCGGCGATGCATCTATTTATCTCTGTCCTGTTCTCCGGGGTTGGCCTTTCTTCGAAATCGCTTTGGGCCATTGCGATTTTCACCTCCATATCCCTGAGGTTGAGATGGATGTTCCCAATGGTCTCCTTGTTCCATACCTTTAGGGTCCTCTTAAGACGTGCAAGTTTGATTTGGAAATTGAGGAGGCCTCCGGATTCCGTCGGTTGCATCCAATCTCCCCGAACGAGATCCTTAAAACCCTCGTGTCTAATCCACATGTTTTGGAACCTGAATGGCCTACCCCCGCTGTTATTGCTTGTCACTTTACATCTTACCAACACAGGCCCGTGGTCTGAGGCAATCCGGGGCAGGTTCGTCACCCGAGTAGTTTCCAAAGTTTGTGCCCATCGTTCGTTCACAAGGATTCTATCCAATCTTTCAAAAAGGCCATTCTTGGCCCACGTGAACTCCGACCCATCATAGCCCGGGTCTAGTATCCTGCAATCCTCGATGGCCTCCACAAAGTCCACCATTTCAGCTTGGTGGTTTGTGTCACTTCCTACTCTGTCTCGTGGGTGGAGAATGGTGTTGAAGTCCCCTCCGATCATCCATGGTGTGCCCTCCAAGAGTATAGAGCACTCCCTCAATTCATCCCATAAATGAAGCCGTTCGGTTCTCGTACATTTTGCATAGACAGCCGAGACACACAATTGACTATCTAGGCGGGGAGATCCAAAGCGGCCGGATAGGACATGATCCGTATCTCTCTCGGCCACGAAGCTGGCCCCTTCCTCAACAAACACCCAAATCTTCCCATTTCTATTCGATCCTTGGAACACCAGCCCCAGAGCCTTTGAGAACTTCTCTGGGTTGGGGCTTGTGAGCGGTTCCATAATTGCAAGAAAATGAACATTATGAGTCTTAATTAATCTTTTAAGAACATTTTGGGTAGGCGCGTTAGCAACTCCCCTAACGTTCCAAAACATAAAGTTGACAGACATGATTAATGGGGGAGAGTCTTACCCGGTGACCGTGCAAGGTCCCCCTGATATTCCACCATTTGTAGTCGTTCCTCTCCAAGGTATCCCTCCTCATGCATGATCATGGGATCTTCCCCACCGGCATAAGGGATGGTTCGAGGGCTCCCCTCTTTATCTCCTTCCCCCTCCACATCATCATCATCTTCTAGGAAATCTTCCTTCTCCATGAGAGAAAAGTATTGGTTGGAGCTTAGGACATTTCGGGCTGCTTGGGACCCTCGGCCCCTTGACGTTCCCCGTGCTCCCCCTTTCCAACTAGTAAACGCTCCTCGTCGTGAGGGCGTGTACCCATTCGTGGCCCCATGGAATTCACCTCCGCGGTGGGTAGAACTAGTAAGCACTCCGACGGATTTATCGAAGGTATCTCGGCCAAAGGAACTCTCACCACTTTCATGGACGCTTGCCACCGGAGCCAGGTCAAAATTACCATGCACTTCGCCCATGATGTCCGGGCCCGACCACACCCTCGGCTCGGAACCAATAGCCGAGGTTCCGGCCTTTGGCTGCCCCTTCAGCCCTTTGTTTTTCTTTTGATGTTTCCACTCGCTAGTGCTAGCCATTTCCTTTGGTTGTTCCGTTTTGTCCCTTCCCCCTTAACTCTCATGGTGTGGCTGTCTCGGTGTTACATTATTGTAGTTCCTCTTCGGGGGACGCTCAACATTACCCGCCGCATAACACACCTCACGTTTATGTCCAACATGCCTACATTCCATGCAATATGCCGGGATCTTGTCCCATTTTACTTTTAGCACCGTCTCACGTCCACAAATATCTAGAATGAACTTCTCGGGGGGTGGCTTCGTGATGTCAATTTCAATGAAAATGCGAGCAAACGAGAGTCTTGACTTGCTGGCCGTAGCGCGATCCACTTGTATCGGGTTTCCAAGCAATTTACCGATTGTAAAGAGGGCGGCGTGATCAAAAAGGTGAATTGGAAGGCCAATGATGTTGCACCAAACTGCCGCGATCGGGGACTCACAATACGCATCAAAATCCGGGGACCACTTGAAAACCCTCATGGGGTGCCGATCAATAAACCACACCGGCGTCCCTTTCGGTCCACTGAGCAAACGGGCATAATCCGCCATATCCTCGAATTGAACAAATATATGCTTACCATTAATATACTTCCATGTAAATCCTCTATTAAATTTGATATTATCTAAGGCCTTTTGTATTTGGTATGAAGTGGGTATAGAGTGGGAGAACTTACCCACAATGGCGTGCCCAATGCTCGAGGCCAGCTTTTGGACTTCCGCTCCGGAGAAGTAGATTGCCGGAATGCCATTGGAGGTGGTCGCAAAGCCAATATTTGGAATGTTATCTGGCTCAAACACTTTCGGCCCTTCGGTGTTCCGCGACGTCCGAACCATATCAGCCATGCTCTTGGGTGCGCTTGTGTTCCGCGCGCCATCTTCATATCCTACGGGTCGGGAGTTACTCAATGTGGCCTTGTGCCGCGCCGCCCACGCATTGCCTAGTAGCTCTGATCCAGCCAAGGCTTGCGATCCACGGTGCTCGCACACGTCGCCCACCGTCGTGTCATCATTGGCCGGCCTCCCGTCCGCATCCGCGGCCTTGTACTCGGTCGGCTCGGCAGCCTTGTCGGGGGCCGAGGGCCCAATCGTGGCTCGAAGTGGTGCGGCGTCCGACTGTGGGGGTTGGCACGGACGTAGCCGACCGCTCTCAAAGGCGTCTCGGATTTTGCGGGTCCGGCCTCGTTCAAGGGGGGGGGGGGAAATCCTCAAGCGATGGGCCATTTGTCACCGGGAGTGGTTCGGGGGTTGGTCCGGTGGACCATGGGAGGGCGAGGTACGGTCCGGCATTTTCAGCATGGTCCGCCGGCCACTTGTCTCCGAGGAGGGGCTGCGCCACCATGGCGTCTAGCATCTCCGGCATGTCAAGATTTGCTAGTTGCATGATGGAATCTTTCTTTGGCTGCACATGGGCTTCAACGGCTAGTAGTTCACGTGATGACTCGGCTCGGCAAGCCACTAAACAACTTTCGGAAAGTAAGTTTGTTGTTGGCTCCATTTCGGGTAATTTGACTTTCCCATCCCCCAAGGACAATTGTACCTCCTTTGGACTATCTCTCATGCCTCTTGGACCTAGTGTAAGTGTGGCCCTATCTTCACCGATGAGCACCCCTTCGCCGGCCGTGTGCTGGTCAGAGTCCGGCGCCACCGCGGCCGCCGTGGTTGTACCGTCTTCGATGGAAAATCCATCCTCCAATATGACTTCCTCATTAGTGTTGGAATTCGTGGTGCCCTTAGGTGAGGAGTTCCCCACTTTATCCATGTGTTGGCTCGCCGGAAAGATGGAACTCTTGCATTTTGGAGACCCGATGGTGGGACTATCTTCTTTATCGAACACAAGCTTCTTACGGAGTTGCTTGTCCTCCGGAAAGGGCCGGAGTGCACTTTCGGACCTTGAACCGGGAGTTGGTGGCCTTCATTTTCAGGCCCTTGGCCGTCGGTTTAGGAGAAGTTTTGTCATTGGATCGAAAAACCATGAGCTGGTCCGGGATGGTCTTCACTTCCTCGGGGCTTGTCGCAATGTCCGGCGGGGGGTCCGCCATGGCCGAGCCGGGAGCTCCTACTCCAAGCGAGGGCAAGGTTCAGGGAAGGTAGACAAAGGGTAGCGGCGAGTGAGGAGCACGGTTGTTGGGGCGTGATTCGTGACTAAGCGGACAAAGCCGGAGTTGTGGTTGAGGCCGCAAACGAGCGAGGGTGGTGGTCGGAGGTGAAAGGGATGTCGGCGTGGGGTGGTCGGGAGGGGACTACCGTTCAAAAGCTAGAATTGCTAGAGAGAAGGGAGAGCATCTCTCTCTAGAGTTTGATACTTCTCAATTCGAGTCAACCGATATCCTGTTCACAAGTTTTGAGGTTGGCATGTATATTCCCAAAAACTTCCTTGTTCCACCTTTTAAACGTTTTTCACTCTTAGAACCTTTAGGAATGCACAGTTTATTTTCTCTAAACAAATAGCCATCATGCCTATAGAACTTGTCAAATGCAGCATGCTCACAAGATAAATAGATAGAAGAAAAGTCCGGGTCATTATCATACATTTCCTTAATCAACTCAAAACCAAGCAACTTAGAACTCAAAGTAGTGATCAAAATGTACCTTCGAGACAATGCATCAGCCACAATGTTTTCTTTTCCCTTTTTGTATTTGATTACATAGGGAAATGATTCAATGAATTCCACCCACTTAACATGTCTCTTGCTAAGCTTTCTTTGACATTTCAAGTACTTGAGAGATTCATGATCCGTATGAATTACAAACTCAGGCCACAAGTAATGCTGCCATGTTTCCAAAGCTCTAACCAAAGCATATAACTCCTTGTCATACGTTGGATAGCTCAATTGAGCTCCTTTCAACGTTTCGCTAAAGTAAGCGATCGGCTTTCCATCCTGCAACAAAACAGCTCCTATGCCTACTCCAGATGCATCACATTCAAGCTCGAACATGTTAACAAAGCTAAGCAAAGAAAGAATTGGTGCAGTTGTAAGTTTTTCTTCAAGGAGATTAAAAGCATGCTCTTGTTTTTCTCCCCAATAAAAACAAACATCCTTTTTCACAATCTCATTCAAAGGTGCAGCAATTGTACTAAAATCCTTGACAAACCTCCTATAAAAACTTGCAAGACCACGGAAACCTCTAACTTGTGCTACATTTTGAGGAATTGGTCATTCTAAAATAGCTTTCACCTTCTCCTTTTCCATTTCAATCTCATTAGCACTTATAACAAAACCCAGAAAACAACTTTATCCATGCAAAAAGAACACTTTTTGAGATTTGCGTACAATGATTCTTTTCGTAAGGTATCCAAAACTGCATGCACATGGTTAAGATGTTCATCCACATTTTTGCTATAGATAAGAATATCATCAAAATAAACAACCACAAATTTTCCAATGAATTTTCTCAAAATATGGTGCATCAATCTCATGAAAGTACTTGGTGCATTAGTTAAACCAAAAGGCATTACCACTCATATAGACCAAATTTTGTTTTAAAGGCTGTTTTCCATTCGTCTCCTTCTCTAATTCGAATTTGATGATAACCACTTTTCAAATCGATCTTACTAAACACAACAGATCCATGCAATTCATCAAGCATATCATCTAGCCTAGGAATAGGATAGCGATACTTTACCATGATTTTGTTGATTGCTCGGCAGTCGATGCACATCCTCCATGATCCATCTTTCTTAGAAACAACAATTACCGGAACAGCACATGGACTCATGCTCTCACGGATTTTTCCTTTGTCCAACAACTCTTGCACTTGCCTTTGAATTTCCTTAGTCTCTTCGGGATTGCCGCGTAACATACATTACTCGTGTGGCCCACGTGCTTGCATTCTCGGCAATAGGATGGTATCTTATCCCACCGGACTTGTTGCACCGTCTCCCGTCCACAAATGTTGAGTATGATCTCTTCGGGTTGCGGCTTTGTTGTATCGATCTCAATGCATATTCGTGCAAAAGAGAGTCTTGTCTTGTTGGCCGTGGCTCGATCAACTTGGATTGGGGTACCGAGTAGCTTGCCGATGGCGAATAGGGTTGATTGGTCGAACAAGTGAATTGGGAGACCGATTAGGTTACACCAAATTGCCGTGATCAAGGACTCGCAATATGCATCAAAATCCGGGGACCATTTGAATACCCTCATTGGGTGACGGTCGATGATATAGATTGGGACACGACGAATGACCCGTTGGATATATTGATCCAAGAACCCTTCCCCCCCCTCCCCCACGTATAAGGTTTGGTAGCAGACTCCCTTGATTGATAATCTGGTTTGATCCACTTCCAGAGCTTGGAAAACCTCGACCCGTTGGCTATATGATCAGCCAAGAACCTCGGTATGATTGAACGCCACAAGAACTTGCTCAAAGTATCTTGATAAGTTCCAAACAAGTGAAAAACTCTACAAAGAGAATTCAACTCACAAGACAAAGTCTATTTTCGTATTTAATCAATGGTGTGTTCAAAAGACATGCTTACAAGCCTATTTATAGACTAGAATGGACTCTTGAAAGTCTCACATCATTAGTTTTTTTTTTTAATCAAACACCTTTACGGTGGAGGGTTCGTGGGTCCCTTATCCCTATATTTCCAAAAGAGATAATTACAAGGCGTGGCCACACCCGAAAGTGGTGTGCCGTAATAAATCCAAGAGTAGTATGCGGTCCGATCCCACAAGGTTCGGACCCCATCATACTCTTTTCCAAAATACAATTAACCAAAAAACTAGCCACTATTGTCTCCCAACGTCTCATTACCAACTTTAGTGTCCGATCCCGTCTAGGTTTCGGATGTGCGACACTCCCATCTCGTCCAATCGAACCAAGTCCAGCAATTCTCTCGGTGCTGAGTTGACGTGCATTCGTAGGCCACTGTCTTGGTCTAGCCCCATTCTCGCAAGGAAGTCCGCCGCTTTGTTTCCCCCCCGGTTTATGAACGTGGCTCGGAATTTGAGTTGACGTTTGTGTAGGATTAGTTGCGCCACCGCTTGCCGAGCTTGTGCCGGGCCCCATCTTGTCCCGTTGACCAATTTGATTGCTTGCTCTGCATCCGACTCAATCCAGATTGGTAGAGCGAATTCCTTGGCTATGTTCAAACCGTGGAGCATGGCCAAGAGCTCCGCCTCTAACGCCGAGTGTGCTTCGAGGGGCGTGCTGAAGGCGACGAGCATCTTATCCAAGTGGTCTCGAATGATCCCTCCAGCCCCTGCTTTGTCGTTCGCTTCATTAAAGGAACCATCCGTGTTGAGCTTTATCCACGGCTGATCTGGGGGATTCCATTTGATAGCCATGGCTAGGGGTAGCACCCTGATTGCCGCCACTTGTTGAGGAATGTTGATTCCAAGTTTAACTCCCTTCCAATGTTTCGGCTTCAAGCTTCTATTGGACATAGAATTCCGAATGAACATGTGGACCTGCCATACCACATTTTGTGGTTTAAACTGTGTGCCTTGGTGGCGACTCCTATTTCTCTCCGACCAGATAAACCAAAGAATGAGGTATGGGGGTTTTTTTTTTAATCAAACACACCCCAAAGGGCGGAGGGTTGAGGCGGACCCACACCTGTGCATTACCAAAACCATTGGTTACAAACAAACATACACCGAGTCGCCCAAAAGTGACGACTCGCCAAGGCATGACAAATTAGAGTACAACGAGGGCCTCCCTAACAACTAGAGGTGGTCATCTATATACTCTCAAAATCCAGTTACCATTTGATACAACCTTTGTATCCCCAACACTTCTGTCCATCACCTAGCTAAGGCCCGCAATAGGGATACCTCCGCTAGGTACATGCCCTCCTGAATCAAGGTCCTCGAAGTGGCCCTCTATCTCCCGGTTGGGGCGCCCACATGCGACACTCATGGAGCTAAAGCTCGCGTCATTCGCACCCGATGGGACACTCACAATTGTCACCGTAGCAACGTTCTCCTTCAAATGCCAATCATCCACGTTTTTTTTTTGTCACAACACCTTTACGGTGGAGGGATCGTGGGTCCCTCATCCCTATATTTCATCATCAAAAGAGGTTACAATCAAGGATTACACGGGCCAAACAATCTAGAGCTAAGAGTATAAAAATAAAACCTACGTACTCTCCGGCTTACAATCATCAAAGAGTACGGTGGGGACGAGCCTGGTCGGGTTCGACACCTACGTACTCTCCGGCCTACAATCAGCTCCCGACCGTTGTATCCTTTCTTGCGGAAGGCCCCTTCAACACTTGCACTACTCTCGGACGTCACTACTCATTCGGAGGTTGGGGATTCCCATAACGTCCAATCGAACAATGGCTTTGAGCAATCTTGGGGCGTTGTCTGCGGTCATTCGGCTCAAGGCGGTTTGCTCAAGGCACATCTTGGCTAGGAAATCGGCTGCTTGGTTGCCCTCCCTGTGGATAAAGGAGGACCGGATGGTGTATTGCTTCTTGAGCATGTGTAGTCGGGCCATTACTTGGCAAGTGTGTGCCTGGCCCCATGCTGCCCCTTTGAATAGATCGATGGCTTGTTTAGCATCCGATTCAATCCAAATTGGTTTCTTAAACTCCTTGGCTATTTCCAAACCGTGATAGATGGCTGTAAGTTCGGCCTCTAAGGCCGATTGTGCGACGATGGGAGTGGCGAAGGCAGCAAGCATCTTCCCTTGATGATCCCGAACTATGCCCCCTCCTCCTCCTTGTTTTGTTGTGGTCGAGAAGGCTCCATCCGTGTTGAGTTTAATCCACGATGGGATCGGTGGGTGCCATTTGATCAGCATAGCGACCGGTGTTGGCCTTCCTGTCTCAGCACGGCTCGGTATTTCCATTCTAGGGCTTATCCCGATCCAATGTTTCATTCTTATGCCCCCATTCTCCATACTATTCCGGATGAACATTTGGACTTGCCAAATCACAATGGTAGGTTTAAATTGTACCTGTTCATGACAGCTTTGGTTATGTTCTGCCCATATGAACCAAAAGATGAGATATGGCAGGACCCGGCTAATATGTTTCATGCCGGTTGGTGTGATCTTCGAGACCACACTTCCAGCCGTTCCGGTATAGTATCATTGATCTGGATGTGTGGGGGCGAACCTTCAAACCATCCATCAAATTCTCTCCATACTATGGTTGCCCCCCAGCCTTGGATGAAGAGGTGTTGGAGGGACTCCGTGTTCGGCCTTTGAGGGCAGCATTGGCATTTTGATGCCATTTCAATATTTCGCCATTGAAGTTTGGAGTCGACCGGAATTCGGTTTAACAGAAGCCTCCAGTTGAAGATTGCAATTGACTTCGTGAGGCCGGCCAACCAAATCTCCTCAAGGCCTTGAATTCTCGGTCCTCTTGTTCGGAATGTCTCCCAAGTTGTGGCAACCGAGAAGTCCCCAAGCCGAGAGAGGGACCATCTCGGGATGTCCAACTCCCCAACCACAATTGGCGTGTCTAATATTTGTGTGATCACCCTCTGTGGCAACCCGGCCTGGTATTGTAGTAGCCTGAGTTTAGCTTCATCCCAAGTGCCATCCCTTATGAAGTCCGCAACCCTTGTTTGCGCTGCCCCTCTGTCATCGAGAGACTATGGTTCCTGAGACGGGTGTTTCCAAGCCAAATATCATCCCAAAAATAGATCTCACCCTGACCTACCACCCATCTAATGTGGGGATTCGCCTGATCACGTACTCTCAAGAGCCTTTTCCACGTCGGGCTATGTCTTCCCATAATTCTAGCCACCAAAGGTGACTCTTTGAAACAGTACTTAGCTTTCATGTACCGGGCCCATAGAGACCTCTGTTCCCGAAATCTCCACCATAACTTGATATTGAAGGTTCGGAGGACCTCTTTGAATTTGCATATACCGAGCCCACCCTCGGCAGTTGGCCGACAGATTTGATCCCACCCGATCCAATGTGTCCTCTTTTTATCATTTGTAGCACCCCAGAAGAATCGGGCCAACTGTTGCTCGAGGCCTTTAAGAGACTCGGCCGTTGGTTCTATTGCCTGAAAAATATGAATTGGCACCACCTCAAGGGTGCTCTTGATAAGGGTGAGCCTTCCAAAGAAAGATAGGTGTCGGTGGGCCCACCCAGAAATTCGTGCTGCAATCTTTTCCCGAATGAACATAAACATGTCCGTCCTTTTGACTCCTCTATAGATAGGTACGCCTAGATAAAGGAAAGGGAAGGTACCTTGTGAGAAACCGCCCTCGATTTGGATAAGGCTAGCGCTCCTTTCATGGCATTCGGCAATGTAAAAATTGCTCTTTGATAGGTTGATTTGTTGTCCTGAAACGTTAGCATACTCATCGAGACAAGTGCGGAGCCGCCTGAGAGGTGTGAATGCCGCTTGAGTGAAAATGATGATATCATCGACATACGCTAGGTGGCTGATCTCCATGCACCTTCGAGTGGCTTTAAAGGTCATATCTCTTTGCCCCAGGATCAGCTTGTCAAGGGCTCTTGATAAGTAATCCGCCGCTAGAACAAAAAGAGATGGCGATATGGGATCTCCTTGTCTAAGCCCTCGTGTTGATTTAAAGAATCCCGCGGGGGCACCATTGATTAGCACCGAGAACCAACATGATCCAACACATCTATCAATCATGGAAACCCAAGGACTAGGGAATCCCATACGATGTAATACCTAAGGAGAAAAGGCAACTGGACTCGGTCGTAAGCTTTAGCCATATCGATTTTAACCGCCACATTCGTACCTGGCGCCCCTTTTGCTAACTCATGGAACATCTCTTGGGCAAGGAGGACATTGTCATTAAGAAGTCGGCCTTTAACAAACCCACTCTGATTTGGCGAGATGACACGGGGGGCAAGATAGGCGAGAGCCTCGTGGAGAGGATCTTAGTGATTATTTTATTGGTGACGTTACATAGGCTGATGGGCCGGTAGTCACCCCATGAGACCGGCGATGATTTCTTGGGAATGAGCACAATACTAGTCACCGTGATGCTTCGAGGGAGGTAGGCTCCCTGAAAGAATTGACAAATTGCGGCATGGACATCCGTGTTAATAATTCCCCAACAGGCTTGGAAAAACATTGCCGAGAAGCCGTCCGGCCCAGGTGCATTATCACCCGAGATGCCGAACACTGCCTTTCTCACCTCCTCCATCTCTGGTTTCTCGATCAATGTGCTCATTTCCTCCAAGGGAGAGAGTTGCTGTATGATGTTGAGGTCCGGCTCTCCAAGCAAAAGTGGATCTGGGGCGAGGAGCTCTTGGAAGAATTGTACCGCCGAGTTCTTGATCTCCACGTCATCCGATAGTTCACGTCCCCCAACATTAATCTTATGGATGCGCATTCGGATCCTTTTTTGCTTGACCCAACTTTGATAGAATCTCGTGTTCTTGTCCCCCTCCGCAAGCCATCGAAGCGTGGCCTTTTGGCGCCAAAAGTCTTCCTCCATTCTTAGGAGGCAAATGTACTCGGCAATGCTTTTGTTGATTTCCGTTCTATTCTCGGGTGTAGGCCTCTCCTCAAAATCAGCTTGGGCACTCACAATCCTCCCTTCCATGTCTCGGATGTTTTTTTTTTTAAGCCAAAGGTCATTAATATTGAAATGATCTTTACCAGTAAACAACGTGCCGATCATATTCAAGTCATTTAGCTAGTTCAGTTCTCAATACAGATGTTTACATAACAAAAGACCAGCAAAAAATTTAGATGATGGGAACAATACTAAGCGGCCTCTGCCACGCCCGCGGCCACGGCCACGGCCACGGCCTCTTCCACGTCCAACAGCTCTTCCTGCAGTAGGCTTCTTGGGCTTGACCCGAGGTGTCTCTTCCACAAGCAACGTCTCGAGATTCAAGCTATCGGGAAGGATGTAATAGCGAATATTATTACCCCTAACACTCAGGTGATCCATAGTCACAGGATTCTTTCCCTTCAAAGTAAGCTTTACTGTCTTTAAGTGAGTATTCATACTGATATCAACACCAACGATTGTGCCGTGAACAACGGTGCAATTTTTTAGCTCAATCGACACGGTCTCATTGTTCAATTTCATCAAAAACCTGACGAGCTTCATCGTCGCGAGTAAAACGTCGCCGGAGATTTTGGGTTTTGTTCAAAAATAAGTGAGCGCCTTCTGCTGAAGGGGAAGGGTTTCGGCAGTGGCGCGTATGCTAAAATCTTTTCCATGTCTCGGATGTTTGAGTGAATATTGCCAAAAACCTTTTTATTCCAACTCTTAAGGGCTTTCTTGACGCGAGCGAGTTTGATTTGGAGGTTAAGGAGTCGCTCCGCCTCCGTTGGTCTATCCCAATCCTCACGCACCAGATCGATAAATCCCGCATGCCGGGTCCACATAATTTGGAATCGGAAGGGTCTGCCCCCGGCATGCACACTCGGCAACCTGCACCGCACCAGCACTGGGCCATGGTCCGAGGCGACCCGTGGAAGATTCGTGACCCTCGCACTCTCAAATATCCGGGTCCATGATTCGCTTAGAAGGACCCTATCTAGCCTCTCAAAAAGGCCATTCTTTGCCCATGTGTAGTCCGAGCCATCACATCCTGGATCGAGCAACCGGCAGTCTTCAATGGCCTCGAATGGAAAGAATGGTATTGAAATCCCCTCCAATGGACCAAGGCATCCCCTCGGCGGTAGTTGATATTTCTCTCATTTTGTCCCAAAGAGGAATCCGTTCCCCTCTAGAACACTTTGCATACACGGCCGAGACCAAGATGGGGCATGGAAGATGAGGGCACATGAACCGCCCATGGAGCACCTGATCCGAATCGTCCTCAACCTCGAAATCAGCCCCTTCCTCCACAAAAATCCAAATCTTCCCATTGGCATTCGAAGCCTTAAACGATAAACCCACCGCCTTTGAATATTTCTCCGGGTTGGGGGTCGTGAGAGGTTCCATTATTGCAAGAAAAATTACATTGTGAGATTGAATTTTTTAGGACGTTTTGGGTGGCCGCATTTGCGATTCCCCTAACGTTCCAAAACAAGAAATTAACTGACATGATTAACAAGTAGGGTCCGTACCCGGGGGGTGTGAAGGCCTTCCTTGGAATTCGATGATTTGAAGATTATTTCCTCCTTGGCATGGCTCGGCTTCCATACGGATGGAGCTCATCCCCTCTGCTTCGTCGTGGTCTAGCTTGTTCACTTCCCACTCCTCATGCTCCCCATCGGCATTCTCTCCAATTTTTCCGAAGGCCATGAGGGAGTAGTATCGGTTGGAGCTCATGTGGTTTTCTATTTGTTGAGATTTCTCGGGATCAAATCTTTTAAAGGAACCGGTCGCACGCCCTTGTCCTTCTTCATGCGCCGGGTCTTCTTGTCCCGTGGTGTCCACTCCTTGCGGAGCACTATCTCGTCCGCCTCCAAGAGAAGAAGATCTAGTGATCCGGGGTCTAGGCTGATTAGGGCCTCGGACCAGGTCCATGCCCTGTCCACTAGGTGAATCTCCCATAATATCCGGGCCCTTCCATCCCCCTCCCTTGCTTTCTTTTGCCTTCCCGTTCGCCCGATGATGGCCCCCCCTTGGCTTTATTCTTCCCTTGCTGTTTCCACTCCGAGGTTGTCTCAATTTGATTCAATTCAACGTCTTTAGCTTTCCCTTCTCGACCCCCTTGTTGTGGCTGTTTCGGTTGGACTATGTTGTAGTTCCGTCTCAATTTGATTCAATTCAACGTCTTATGGCCTACATGCCTACACTCCCGGCAATACGATGGGATTTTATCCCATTTCACCTGTTGCACCAACTCGCGACACAAATGTCCAAAATGGTTTCGTCGGGAGGCGGCTTAGTAATGTCAATTTCCACGCAAATCCGAGCAAAAGATAGCCTAGATTTGTTAGCCGTGGCTCGATCCACTTGGATCGGGTTCCCAAGGAGTTTTCCAATAGCAAATAGGGCGGCTTGATAAAAAAGGTGAATAGGTAGGCCTATTAGGTTGCACAATATTGCCGCAATTGGGGACTCACAATAAGCGTCGAAATCTGGTGTCCATTTCAAGACTCTCATCGGGTGGCGATCTACGAACCAAACCGGCGTGCCTTTAGGTCCGCTAAGGAGTCGAGCGTAGTCCGCAATATCCTCAAATTGCACAAGAATATGTTTTGCATTAATATATTTCCAAGTGTAACCACGACAAAACTCGATATTCTCAAGAGCCTTTTGAATTTGATGCGAAGCCGGAATAGAGTGTGAGAACTTACCGACAATGGCGTGGCCTAGTGTTGTCGCTAGTTTTTGGATCTCGGCCCCGCTGAAGTAGATAGCTGGTTTGCCATTGGACGTTGTCGCGTATCCAATGTTTTGGATTTGCTCCGGGACGAATGCTTGTGGTCCATCTAGTTTCGGAGCATGCCGAACCATGTCGGCTATAGTGGTATGTTTGTTGGGACTTTTCATGGTAGCATTACTCCCTTGGGGGTAGTTAATTTTCGCCGAGTTCTTGTTGTGGTCTTCATTCTCTTTGGATCCATTTTTGTGGACATTCCCACCTTGCGGCCTTCCTTTCGGGGTCTCCACCTCCATCGCCTCATCAACCTCAAGTGGTGTCTCCTTTTCTTGTTCGGATTGATTGGGGACATTAGTGATTACCCCGAACCCTTGCTCGCCTTTTTGGCCCGATGGTTTTTATCGCTAGCCTTCGTCCTCGGCATGACCGAGGTCGAGTCATGATGCATCGCTCCTATCTCAAAGGTGGCGCGTAACCTTCTCGTCCTTCCTCTCTCGAGAGGTGGGAATTCCTCATATGATGGACCATTAGGTATCAACAACTTGGTTGAGGGAGGATCCGAGTTCCATTTGAGCAAAAGTTGGCCAACTCCGACATTGTTGTGTCGCCGTCCGGTTGGCCGTCGGCGAGGAGGGTCTGCGCCGCCCAAGTATCCATCTTCTCCGCCGAGTCAAGTGCCACCACGTGCAAGAGATTATCATATTTTGGCTGCATTGGGGAGATGGAGGAAGGTACATCACGTGATGTTGCTCCTTGGTATTGGCCAAATGCACTTTCAAAAGGTATTTTTGTTTCACTACCCATTTTTGGCAAGTTGACTTCCACACATGCCAAGGCACGTTGGGGACCGCAGGAGCCATCACTAGCCTTTGGGGAGACGTTCGAAGGTGTTTGATGAGACACTCCTTCGTTTTCCAACTCTTCGCCGGACCCCTGGCCGGCCGGCGGTGCCACGTCAGCCACATCACTACATTTTTGGGCGATGATGCTCAAATCTCCTTCCATTTCGTCGACTGGTATATCATCCTCATTCCCTATGGAGGGTTCCTTCACGGCATGGCTTGGTTCCAAAGGGAAGAGGTCCGTCTTGCATCGGGGTGTCTCGGGGTCATCGCTATTGCCGACGAGACTCTCTTCCCCTCCAAAAGATAGCTTTTGACAGAGTTGTTTGTCCTCCGGGAGGGGGGAGGGGACTAACCTTTTCCGTCCATTCCCTTTGGGGGGGTGGAGCTCTTCCTCACTTTGCACCGGGATTTTGAGACTTTGAGCCTCATGGACTTGGTTGTTTGTTTGGTGGAGGCATCTTCGGGAGATTGAAAGACCATTAGCTGGTCCGGGATGACTCGAGGAGGGTCCACGGGGCCTGGTGGGGGGAGGATCCGGCGGATGGTCCGCCATCGAGCCAAGGAGGACTCTTCAAAGGTGGTGGCCGAGAATGGTGGTTAGGTCGAATTTTGAAGGAGGGGAGTAGGGCTTATCCGGCGTGAGTGGACACCCGGAAGAGGGAGGGGAGGGAGGTTGGAGATGGGGTGGCGAGGTGGGTGGCGAGGTAGTTCTCCGGCGGTTCAATAAGGGTGGGATTGTAGAGAGAAGGTGGAGCTTCTCACTCTTCTCTTGACCCACGAATTTAGTTTGGTGATGTTAAATGCCAATCATCCACGTGTGGAGCCTTGGTGTGCATATCGCCCTCGTGCACTTTTCCTTTCCTCCTCCTCGACACCAATTGGAAGCCATCCTCATCCACATTTGGGTGACTCCTACTAGCCACTCTTGACTTCGACGATCCCGCACCCAATGTACCCTCGATGTACTCCGCGTGATTGTTACAATCTTTGGACTTCTCCAACTGTCCAATGGACGATGGAGTGCCATTCGCCTTTGGGCGCCACTCACGGTGGATGATCTTGGCGGCATGGCTTGAAAGGTTCTCCTTGTATGATGCTCGGCGACCCTTGTCTCTACCCCGAGACTTCCTTCCCGCTGCACGGCAATCCTCTTTCTCATGCCCAACATGTTTACAATTATCACAAAACATTGGAATACGGACCCATGCCACTTTGTACCTCGAGTCTTTGCCTCGGATATTAAGGATGATCTCTTCCGTTGGGGGAGTAGAGATGTCAATCTCTACGCAAATCCTTGCGAAGGAGAGTCGGCTTTGATGAATTGTGGCATGATCGGCTTGTAGTGGCTTGCCAAGGAGCTTACCGATTGCCAAGAGGGCCGATTCCTCATAGAGATGAGCCGGTATACCTAATTTGTTACACCACACGGCAACAATTGGCGACTCAAAGAACGTGTCAAAATCCGGCGCCCACTTGAACACCCTCATCGGATGGCAATCAACATACCAATTCGGACTCCCATTATGGCCATTTAGCACCTTAGCATAATCGGCCACCTCTTGAAATTGGAGTAAAATATGCTTAGCATTCAAGTATTTCCATGTGAATGCTCCAACTAGCCCCATGCCACTAAGACTTTTTTGAATTTGGGTTGTGGACGGGAGTGAATGGGAGAACTTCCCGACAATAGCTAGCCCTAGCTTCTCCGAGAGAAAATCCGTTTCAAAATCGGAAAAGGAGAGCGATGGCGTACCTTCAAAAGAGCCGGCTGTACCCAAAGGCTTGGTCTTGCCGTCGTCCAAGGGGATTGGCTCGGACTTTCGATTTGAGGCCGATGAACCCTGCACGGCCCCGGTCCCCCCCGCGGTTGGAATGATTCGTTGCCGCCTTCCACACATTCGTCGGCGGTGCCAGCGTTTCAGGCGAAGATTCCGGCGGTGCCAGCTTTTCCGGTGACGGCTCCGGCGGTTGTGCCACAGGGGCACGGTCTTCCATGCGTGCATCAGCCTCAAGGTGGAGGTAAGTAGCACATGGTATTGCTTGTGAGTACAAATTGTCATTTTCCCCATTTGGAGCAACACCTTCTTCCCCATGCAAAGTGGTCTTTGTCTCTACCTCTTTTTGCAAGTCACATGATTCCAACACATCACATGCCACCCCATCATCTAGCCTAGGACCCATGTGATGTATTGTACTTGCACCGGTTGGGTGGTTGTCCAGCTCATTCCGGCTCGCCGGCGCCGGCGAAATTCCGGCCACCTCCTCGGAGTTGAGCATTTCCATTGCAACCTTCTTCTTCTTTTCTTCCATCTTTGCTGTCGACTCCTTCATCGGCTCAACTACCTCTCGGAAACCGGATTTGACTGGTGGGTCCACTAGGTCATCGTCCGAGATTCTGGCAGCAAAATACCGTTCATGGTCGAGAAGGAGTAAGTGACCCGTAGCTGCTTTGAAGGGGCCCGGCCTCGCCATTTGAGCAAACGTTCTCATCGTATACCCATTGGAAGGCTGCTCTCCTTCCGGCGACGCCGTCTCCTCATCATTTTTCCCGGCGAGTAGCTCCTCGGCCATTTCGAAGATCATTTTTTTCTTGATTCGACTAACCCCCGAAATAGTCTCAAGGCCTGTGCGTTTCAGCTCACGTCAGCCTCTCTTAGGGAAAGGAGTCCCGGCCCTCTTCGTCTTTGGCCGTGGGATGAAAGGGAGACTCCGTTCCGGCGAGCGGTGTGATTGGATTGTGTGAGATGAAACCGTAGCAGCCTCAACCGCCGGTTCTCCGCCGGCCTTCACCATAGTCGTGGCTGAAGATTACATTTCACCTCCCTCAAAGGGGAGGGATGGAGAGTGGACGAAATCTAGAGAGAAGTAGAGCTTCTCTCTCTTGACAGGTACACAAATGTTAGGACCAAACACCTTGTGTGGAAGATGTTCTCCCTTTGTTGATCATCGTTTCTGTTTTGCATGTTTAGAGCCCTTCGAACCACCAAAAGTTCTCCATGTGGAAGTTGTTCTCCTCCTCATCATCATCATCTTCACGTTCACTTTCAGATTCTATCTCTCCATTTGGCTTCAAAATCATCACCCTTTTGTTTGGACATTGAGATGCAATGTGTCCAACACCTTGACAACGAAAACATTTGATATCTCTATTTCGAGTAGAAGTAGAAATACCTTTACCCTTCTCAAATTCTTTGGACTTGGATGTCGACGCTTCATTTTGGGGTTTAGAAGCTGCCCCAAAATTGGATTTGGATGAAGTCCACTCTTTTGTCCTTGACGAATGAGAACTTGTTGAAAAATTCTTTTGGATTGTTCCCTTCTTCTTCAATTGTCCCTCCACCTTCATGGTCATATGAACCATGTCCTCCAATTCCACATAGTGTTGAAGCTCCACAATGTTTGCAATCTCCCTATTCAGCCCACATAAGAATCGAGCCATGGTTGCTTCTCTATCTTCTTCAACATTTGCCCTAATCATAACAATCTCCATCTCTTTGTAGTACTCATCAACAGATTTAGTACCTTGTTTCATAGATTGTAATTTTTGATACAATTCACGAAAATAATGAGAAGGTACAAATCTCTTACGCATTATGCCTTTCATTTCTTCCCAAGTCGAAACTGGTCTTCCTCCATATCGCCTTGTACTAGTTGTCAAACTATAGCATAGTCAGTGAATTCAATAGCAACAAGCCTAACCTTTTTCTCCTCGGAATAGTTGTGACATTCAAAGATGAGATCCACCTTTCTCTCCCACTCCAAATAAGCTTCGGGGTCACTCCTTCCTTGGAATGTTGGGATCATCAGTTTGATACTTCTCAAATCACCAACAACTTCATTTGTACGCCCTCTTCTACCGTTCCCATGCCTCTCATTTCGATGCCTATGTGAAGCATTATCCTCTCCTCTACTCTCTTCTTCCTCGTTATTGTTTGCATTTGCTTGAAGTTCCAGCCTCTCCAAGCGCTCTGAAACACTTTCCAGAACACGTCCAAGCCTTCTAAAATGTTGTTGGATGGCTTGCAACAACAGTAGAATCCATCCTCACAGTTCACTCTTGTTTCACACAAAAATAAACCTCACAAAACACTCGTGTATATCACTCGTTGGCTTTTACCTCCCCTCAAATAATCTCACCACTCAAGCCTTTTACCACTCTTTCTCTTTTGCAAAGATAACACAAGTAAAAAACAAATCAAGAACAAACAAGATCTAATAACGACCAACCAAACTTCAGCCCTTGAATGAAGGATGAAAGGAAATGGTCAAGAAAATATGAGGTGAAATGTGTATTTCGTTTTTTTTCTTTTTTTTCAGTTTTTTTTTTTTTCAGTTTTTTCAGTTTTTTTTTCAAGGATATGAAAGATATACAATGTAAGATAAAGCTAAGGATAGATCAATACCAGTTGGCTCTGATACCAAATGATAAGGATTGGGATACGACGAAGGACCCGTTGGATATATTGATCAAAGAACCCCACGTATAAGGTTTGGCAGCGGACTCCCTTGATTGATAATCTGGTTTGATCCACTTCCAGAGCTTAGAAAACCTCGACCCGATGGCTATATGATCAGCCAAGAACCTCGGTATGGTTGAACGCCACAAGAACTTGCTCAAAGTATCTTGATAAGTTCCAAACAAGTGAAAACCTCTACAAAGAGAATTCAACTCACAAGACAAAGTCTATTTCGTATTTGATCAATGGTGTCTTCAAATGACATGCTTACAAGCCTATTTATAGGCTAGAATGGACTCTTGAAAGTCTCACATCATTAGTACAACTTAAGACACTTAAAAATGACTCATAATAAAATAAAAGTAACTCCTAAACCTTTGGTGTAACTCTAGGATATCTAAAGTCACTTATTTAACATAAAAATGTAACTAAAATAGACCCTTAATTTTTGCTGCTCCAACTTGGACGAAAATGCATCATGTATCATCAATTTGGGCCTCCAAAATGTGATATGTAGTGACTCCACACTTCAAGTCTTGGGCTATCCACAAACTTGAATAATATTCACCACTTGGCCCAATGTAGAATGGTCTTGTAATTGGGCTTTTATTTCAACAACTAAAAGCAACATGGACTCCTTTATCTTCTTAGCTCTAGCTCTTGTAATTGGCCCACTTGGAATGATCAATGGATCCATCTTCTTGTCCTTGTAGATCAGCTTGGTTGTGTCTCCATCATCTAGCCTAGGAATAGGATAGCCATACATTTCCGCGATTTTGTTGATTGCTCGGCAGTCGATGCACATCCTCCATGATCCATCTTTCTTAGAAACAACAATTACCGGAACAACACTTTTTTTTTCAAAAACCTTTATGGTGGAGGGTTCGTGGGTCCCTCATCCCTATATTTCATAAGAGGTTGAGTACAGATCCTGGCCACACCCAAAAGTGGTGTGCCAACACAAAGATTAGGAGTAGAAAGCGGTCCGGATCCAACAACCCGGACCTCATCATACTCCCCTCCAAAAGACAAAATACAATTGAACAAAAACAAAAGATAAAAGTCTCCTTCCTTCCTCGGCAACAGTGCTACTCGTGTTCTTCAAACCGAACTCGAATGTTGGGTATTCCCATTTCTTTAATTCTAATGATGTCCTTTAGGGGTCTTGGAGCTGATTGGGCAGAGTAACGATGGTAGCTTTGCTGGTCCAAGCCCATCTTAGCGAGCATATCCGCCGCTTGGTTCCCCTCCCGGGGAATGGATGAGACGCGGATGATGTGCTGTTGCTTGAAGAGGAAGAGCCGCGCCATGACCCGACGGACGTGTGCCGGCCCCCACGTTTTACCATTGAGGAGTTTGGCGACTTGCTCAGCGTCCGTCTCCATCCATATGAGCTGCGCTAGCTCATTCGCAAGCTCGAGTCCACAATGAGCCGCCATGAGTTCAGCCTCCAAAGCTGACCACTCCTCCCCCTCCTGCTTTATCCAAAGCTTCCATGTATGCCCCATCCGTGTTAACCTTGATCCACGAGCCCTCGGGGGGGTGCCACTTGACCGGCATCACCAATGGTCTCGGCCCCCTTGAGACTGTCTGGCTCGGAATGCTCATTCCCAAATGCACCCCCTTTCAGTGTTTCGGCTTGATGGTCCCATTGGCCATGTTGTTGTGGATAAACATCTGAACTTGCCACACCACGTTGTACGATTTGAATTGGGTTTGCTCATGCCGGCTTCTGTTACGCTCCGCCCAAATGTACCAAAGGATGAGGTACGGAATGACTCGGCAGAGATGTTTTCTATCATCCTGTTGCATCCGGTGCGACCAGACCTCTAATCTATCCGGAATGGTGTCATTTATCCGCAGAGAGGGTGCCGACCCTCGAAACCACCCGTCGAACTCTCGCCATACACAAAATGCACCTCGGCCTTGGATGAAGATGTGCTGAAGGGATTCGGTGTTAGGGCTCCTGGGGCAGCATTGGCATTTTGAGGCCAGTTCGATCTTCCTCCACTGGAGTTTGGAGTCGACCGGGATGCGGTTCGACAGGAGGCGCCAGTTAAAGATTGCAATAGAGTTAGTCAGGCCGGCCCTCCAAATGTCATCGAGCCCCTGAATCCTTGGTCTATGTGTGCGAATGGTGTCCCATGTTGTTGCTAATGAGAATTCTCCAAGTCTAGAAAGGGACCGGAGTATCTAGGATCTGAGATATTACCTGCTGTGGTAGGCCGGCCTGGTCATGAAGTTGTTGGAGCTTGGCTTCATTCCACTCGCTATCCATGAGAAAGTCCTCAACCAAGGAGTTGTGGTCGCCCCTATCATCAAAACTTAGGGACCGAATAGTGGCGTCGCCCACCCAAATGTCATCCCAAAAGTAGATTTCTCCTTTGCCCACCACCCATCTAATGTGAGGGTTCGCCTGATGTCTCGCTCGCATGAGTCTTTTCCAAGTTGGGCTATTGTGCCCGGAGAGGTTGGCCGCAAGGGGGGAAGTCTTCGTGCAGTATTTCATCTTCATATATCTAGCCCAAAGTGAACTTTGCTCTCGAAAACGCCACCATAGCTTGATGTTGAAGGCACGAAGCACTTCTTTGGATTTTCGAACCCCGAGCCCCCCTTCGGAAGTCGGGAGGCATATCTGATCCCATCCAATCCAATGTGTTTTCTTTCTCTCATTTGTCGAACCCCAGAAGAACCGAGCCACCTGTTGGTCCAATTGCTTGAGAGCCCCGGAGGTTGGCTCGATAGCTTGGAAGATGTGGAGTGGCACCGCTTCGAGTGTGCTCTTGATGAGAGTAAGCCTTCCTCCAAACGAAAGATGACGGTGCGCCCAGCCTGTAACTCTCGCAGCAATCTTTTCCCGGAGGAACAAAAACATGTCTGTACGCTTCACCCCTTGATAGATAGGGACCCCAAGATAAAGGAAAGGGACAGTACCTCGAGAAAATCCACCTTCGGCTTGGATTAGGTCGGCGCATCTCTCGTGTTTCTCGGCAATGTAGAAATTACTTTTTGCGAGGTTGATCTGTTGTCCAGAGATTCCCGCGTATTCATCAAGACATGCTCTGAGCCGTCTCAGCGGGGCTTCTGCCGCTTGAGTGAAAATCACAATATCATCAGCATAGGCAAGGTGGCTAACCTCCAAGGAGCCTCGTGAGGCCTTAAAAGTCATCTCCTTCTTCCCTAGGATTAATCTGTCCAAAGCCCTTGAGAGGTAATCCGCGACAATCACAAATAGGGCGGGTGAAATAGGGTCACCTTGTCTAAGGCCACGGAATGACTTGAAGAAACCGGAAGGAATTCCATTAATTAGGACCGAGAACCAACATGAGCCCACGGACCTCTCAATCATGGATATCCACCGGGTCGGGAATCCCATCCGGTCCAAAACCTTGATCAGAAGAGGCCACTGAACTCTGTCGTAGGCTTTAGCCATTCGATCTTGATCGCAACATTGGGGGTCGGGGAGCTTCTCGATAACTCATGGAACATCTCTTGCGCTAGGAGGACGCTATCATTTAGCATCCGCCCTTTCACAAACCAGCTTTGATTTGGAGAGACAACCTGAGGGAGAAGGGGAGTAAGTCTTCTCGTGAGGATTTTGGTTATGATCTTATTAGTGACATTGCACAAGCTAATGGGGTGGTAGTCGCTCCACGAGTCCGGGGCGAGCTTCTTCGGGATAAGCACGATGCTCGTGGCCGTGACACTTCGGGGGAGGAAGGCCCCCCTAAAAATTGCTGGATTGCGCAACAACATCCATCCCAATAGAATCCCAACATGATTGATAAAAGGTGGCAGTGAAGCCATCCAGTCCTGGGGCACTGTCTCCGGAAATGTCAAAAACGGCTCTTTTCACTTCCTCGGCATTTGGTGGATCCGGTAGGGCATCCACCTCGGGTGATGGAGGGAGGCGTTGGATCAAGCTCAGATCCGGCTCCAAGAGCGTGAGTGGCCCTGGGGCAAGGAGGTTTTGGAAGAATTCCATCGCCGAGTTTCTAATCTCCAAGTCATCCGAGAGTTCTCTCCCCCTACATTAATCTTGTGAATGCGCATCCGTAATCTCTTTTGTTTAACCCAGCTTTGATAGAATTTGGTATTCTTATCGCCTTCCGCTAGCCATCTAAGCAGAACAACACATGGACTCATGCTCTCACGGATTTTTCCTTTGTCCAACAACTCTTGCACTTGCCTTTGAATTTCCTTGGTCTCTTCGGGATTGGCTCTATAAGCTGGTCGGTTTGGTAGAATTGCCCCGGGAACAAGGTCAATTTGGTGTTAAATACCTCTTAATGGAGGTAATCCACTTGATTCTTCCACGGGAAAAACATCTTCGAATTCCTGTAAAAGAGACACAAAAGTACTTGGCATAGAAGTGGTTAATTCGTTAGTGGTAAACAAGGACTGTTTGTACACTAAGATGAAAACACTCTCTTTTTCAACTATTGCACTCTTTATTTCTTTTGCTCCCACATAAAATTTTTTTTTTCATTCGGACTTTTTCACTTGACTCTTTTTCAATGCCCTCACCTTTTTTTCTCTCATTCTTACTTTTCTCTCGGCTCTTTTTTTCACTCGACTCTTTTTCAATGCCCTCACTTTTATTTCTCTCAACATCACGAGCTCTCCTTGATTGTGACAATTTCTGTTGGTCCTCTTGAACTTGTTGAGGTGTCAATGAGACAAGCATAATAGACTTGTTGTTGTTCTTGAAGGTGTAGTGGTTGTGAAATCCATCATAAGTCACCCTACGATCAAACTGCCACCATGGCCTCCCCAAAAGAATGTGACTTACATGCATTGGCACAACATCACAAAGAACATCATCTTTATAATTGCCAATTGAAAACGAAATTAGAACTCGCTTAGTCACTCAAATTTCTCCACATTCATTAAGCCATTGTAGCTTTTACGGATTATGATGTTTTTCCGTTGTTAAGCTCAACTTTTCCACCATTTCAGAACTTGCAACATTTGCACAACTACCACCATCAATAATCATTATGCAAACTTTACCTTGGACCAAACACCTTGTGTGGAAGATGTTCTCCCTTTGTTGATTATCGTTTCTGTTTTGCATGTTTAGAGCCCTTCGAACCACCAAAAGTTCTCCATGTTCTGGTTCAATCTCCTCCAATTGTTTATCCTCCTCCTCATCATCTTCACGTTCACTTTCTTTTTAATCAAAAGCACCACGAGGGTGGAGGGTTCAGGCGGACCCACACCTGTGCATTATTAAGGACAATTGCAACGAACAACCAGGAACACCGAGCAGCCCAAAAGTGACGGCTCGCCAAAACCAATTAGAGTACAACGAGGGCCTCCCTACCAACTAGAGTGATCATCAATGTTCTCTTCACTATTCTATTACAATTAACATGGTGCAACCTTCACATCACAAAATCCAAGGTCCGTCACTTAATTGAGGCCCGCAATAGGGATACCCCCGCGATGAACGATCCCTCTCGGATCAAGTTCCGCGATGAAGCCTTCCTTCTCCCGGTTGGGGAGCCCATATGAGACATTCATTTAGCAAGTGCTCGGCTCGTTCGCACTAGAGTCATCCCGATCGAATGACACCATGGCGACATTGTCTTTCAAACGCAAATTGTCGATGTGTTGAGCTTTGGAGTGCATGTCTCCCTTATGTGCCTTGCCTTTCCTCTTCCTCGACACCAATTGGAATCCATCCTCGTCCATGCTTGGTTGACTCCCAAGGGGCGCTCGAGGAGCCAACGGATCGACGTTCATTGTACCCTCCTTGTTCTTCTCTTGGTTGCCACTATCTTTTTCCTTGTTCGTGTGATCAAAGTTCGGTGAGGTGCCAACCCTAATCGCAGCCTTTGGACGCCATTCTCGACGGATTATCTTGTGATTTTGGCTAGGGTAGAACGTCTTGGTTGGTGTTCGGTAATCCTTGCCTCCAACACGACCCTTCCTTCCCAACGCATGACACTCATCAATGACATGCCCAACATGCTTACAATTCTCGCAAAACAATGGGATACGGTCCCATGCTACTTTGTGTCTTGAATTTTTGCCTAGGATGTTTAGCATGATCCCCTCCGTCGGGGGGTTGGAGATATCAATCTGAACACATATCCTAGCAAAAGAGAGCCGGGTTTGATTGATTGTGGCATGGTCCGCTTGAAACGGCTTGCTTCTTTGGAATGAGGACAACGCTTGTGGCTGTTATGCTTCGGGGAAGGAAAGCCCCCCTGAAGAACTGTCCGATCGCTTCCACGACCTCCGGCCCCACAATATTCCAACACGCTTGGTAGAAGCTGGCTGAAAAACCGTCGGGTGCGGGTGCACTATCCCCGGAGATATCAAATGCTGCACACTTAACTTCGTCCACGTCCGGCGGCTTTGCTATATCCACAAGTTGTTCGGTGGGATGGACTTGCTGAATTAGGTCGAGGTCCAGCTCATCAAGGGCCGGATTACACGGCACAAGGAGTTGTTGATAGAACTCGACCGCTGACTTTTTAATTTCCGCATCATCAGTGAGCTCGTATCCATTATCCCGGATCGAATGTATGCGTCAACGGACCCTTTTTGTCTCGCCCAACTTTGATAGAAACGAGTATTCTTGTCTCCCTTGGCTTTTTTTTTTTTTTTATCAAACACCTTCATGGTGGAGGGTTCGTGGGTCCCTCATCCCAATATATCAAAAAAGCCATTACTTGGTTACAAGAGGGCCAATCTTTCTAAATCTAGAGTGACAAAAACAAATTACATCACACCCTATTACAAAAACACCACAAGAGTAAGTAGGGGTCAATCCGGGGATGGACCGACACCCACATACTCTACGGCATCCGGTACAATTCAAGATCAGTAACCACATTCCATGCCTCGTGCTACTCTCGTTCATCATCTCTCACCCGAAGATTGGGGACTCCCATTTCGTCCATCCGGATGATGGCTCTAATCCTTCTTGGAACATTTTGTGGGGACATTTATTGGAAATTATCTTGTTCCACTCCCATTTTGGCGAGCGAATCAGCCGCTTTGTTGCCCTCCCTATGAATGAAGGTGGCCCGGAAAAGATGTCCACGTTTGAAGCCATGCAAAAGGGCCATGACGCGGTGAACTTGTGCCGGGCCCCAATTCGTGCCATTGAGCAACTTAATAGCTTGTTCCGCATCTGATTCAATCCATATGGGTAGGTTGAACGCCTTCGCTACCTCCAAACCATAGTGTATGGCCATGAGCTCGGCCTCAAGAGCCGATTGAACGACGAGGGGGGTTGCAAATGCTGCAAGTAATTTCCCATTGTGGTCCCGAACAAGACCCCCTCCGCCACCCTTGTTTGTTGCCTCAAAGAACGCCCCATCCGTGTTAAGCTTGATCCATGCACGTTCCGGGGGGTGCCACTTAACCGGCATAACTAATCCAAGCCCCTTGGCCTAGCGGTAAAGGGTGCTGGATACCGCGTCCATCCTGGAGGTCTCGAGTTCGAACCCTGGGTGGCGTAATTTGTCTTTCCTCCTTGTTATAGGAGTTGATTTGTAATTTCCTCCTTCATATATATGATATAAATATATGAAGTTAATTTTAAAAAAAAAAAAAAAAAACTTAACCGGCATAACTAACGGTCTCGGCCCCCTTGTCTCGGGGTGATTCGGAGGGCTTATTCCGAGTTTCACTCCCTTCCAATGCTTCGGCTTGATGTGACCATTGGTCATGTTGTTGTGGATGAACATGTGAACCTGCCAAACAACGTTGTACGGTTTGAACTGAATTTGCTCATGTCGACTCCTATTCCTCTCCGCCCAAAGGAACCACAGAATGAGGTATGGAATGACTCGACTAAGGTGTCTCCTATCATGCTGTTGGGTCCTAGCGGACCACACTTGCAACCTGTCCGGGATGGTGTCGTTCACCCTAAGAGATGGGGCCGAGCCTTCGAACCAACCGTCGAACTCCCTCCAGACACATGCTGCTCCCCACCCTCGGATGAAGAGATGTTGAAGGGACTCGGTGTTAGGCCTCCGTGGGCAGCATTGGCACTTCGACACAAGCTCAATCTTCCTCCATTGGAGCTTGGAGTCAACCGGTATCCTGTTTGACAATAATCGCCAATTGAAGATTGCAATAGATTTTGTTAGGCCAGCCCTCCAAATGTCGTCGAGACCTTGAATTCTTGGCCTTTGCGTACGGATAGTCTCCCAGGTCGTAGGGAGCGAGAACTCCCCGAGCCGAGAAAGCTTCCATCGAGGAACGTCCGATTCTCCCGTGACGATTGGGGTATGGAGGATTTGTGTGATAATCTCTTGTGGCATTCCAGCCTGGTTGTGAAGTTGACGTAACTTAGCCTCATCCCAATTTCCACCCCCAATGTAGTCCGAGACCTTGTCCGATGAGGCGCCCCTATCGTCAAGGCAGATCTCGCAAAGGGGAGATTCACCAAGCCAAATGTCATCCCAAAAATAGGCATCACCCTGACCGATCACCCATCTAATGTGCGGATTTGCTTGATTTCTCACGTTCATTAGCCGCTTCCATGTCGGGCTACTTCTCCCCGAAGGGGAGGTCGCAAGGGGGGAGTTTTTATGACAATACTTGGCCTTCATGAATTTAGCCCAAAGTGAATTTTGCTCCCGGAACCTCCACCAAAGTTTGATACTAAAGGCCCGGAGGACTTCTTTGGTCTTGCGAATGCCGAGACCCCCTTCAGGGGTGGGAAGGCAGATCTAATCCCACCCAATCCAATGTGTCTTTTTTCTCTCTGTTGACGATCCCCAGAAGAATCGGGCCATCTGCTGATCCAATTGCTTAAGGGCCTCGGATGTTGGTTCAATGGCCTGGAAAATGTGCAGCGGCACCGCTTCAAGTGTGCTTTGGAGAAGTGTAAGCCTACCTCCAAAGGAGAAGTGTAAGCCTACCTCCAAAGAAGAGGTGTCGATGAGCCCACCCCGAGATTCGTGCAGCAATCTTTTCCCGAAGGAACATAAACATATCTGTACGTTTGACACCACGATAAATAGGAACTCCAAGGTACAAAAAAGGGAAAGTACCTCGTGCGAAGCCTCCTTCATTTTGAATAATGTTGGCGCACCCTTCATGTTGTTCGGCAATATAGAAATTGCTTTTTGCCAAGTTAATCTGCTGCCCGGAAACCCCGGCATATGTCTCCAGGCAAGTCCGCAGCCGCCTAAGAGGTCCCTCCGCTGCTTGTGTGAATATCACAATGTCATCGGCGTAGGCGAGGTGACTTATTTCCATGCAGTGGCGGGTAACTCTAAAAGTCATCTCTTTCTTTCCCAAAATGAGCTTGTCTAATTTCCTCGAGAGGTACTCAGCCGCAATTACGAAAAGTGTCGGAGATATTGGATCTCCCTGTCTGAGGCCGCGGGTGGACTTAAAGAACCCGGAGGGGGCGCCATTGACCAGCACCGAGAACCAACACGAGCCCACACATCTCTCAATCAAAGAGACCCACGGGGCCGGGAAACCCATCCGATGTAGCACTTTCAAAAGGAAGGGCCATTGTACTCGGTCGTAGGCCTTAGCCATATCGATCTTAACCGCGACATTAGGGGCCGGCGCACATCTCGAGAGCTCATGGAACATCTCCTGTGCCAAAAGGACATTATCATTGAGGAGCCGTCCCTTCACAAATCCACTCTGATTTGGTGAGATAACCATAGGGATGAGCGAAGTCATTCTCTTCGACATTATCTTTGTGATAATCTTGTTGACGACGTTGCACAGGCTAATGGGGCGGTAGTCGCCCCATGACTCCGGCACAAGCTTTTTTGGGATGAGGACAATGTTTGTGGCCGTGACGCTACGTGGGAGGTAGGCACCCCCCGAAGAATTGGCCGATAGCCGCCACCACGTCCGGCCCAACCGTCGCCCAACAAGCCTGGTAGAACAAGGCCGTGAAGCCATCTGGCCCTGGGGCACTGTCCCCATAAATATCAAAAACAACATTTTTAACTCCCTCTGCGGATGGTGTCTCGGGTAGTGCAGCCACTTCATCCAAGGGTGGGAGTTGATCGATCAAATCAAGATCTGGCTCAGACAAAGTGAGAGGCCCCGGGGCCAGTAGGTCTTGGAAGAACTCCACCGCCGAACTTCTTATCTCCATTTCGTCCGAGATCTCCCGGCCACCCACATTGATCTTGTGGATGCGCGTGTGGATCCTTTTTTGCTTGACCCAACTTTGGTAGAATTTAGTGTTCTTGTCGCCCTCCCCTAGCCATCTTAGAGTAGCCTTTTGACGCCAGAAGTCCTCCTCCATTTTAAGGAGTCGAATGTACTCGGCGATGCATCTATTGATCTCTGCCCTGTTCTCCGGGGTTGGCCTTTCTTCGAAATCGCTTTGGGCCATTGCGATTTTCACCTCCATATCCCTGAGGTTGAGATGGATGTTCCCAAAGGTCTCCTTGTTCCATACCTTTAGGGTCCTCTTAAGCCGTGCAACTTTGATTTGGAAATTGAGGAGGCCTCCGGATTCCGTCGGTTGCATCCAATCTCCCCGAACGAGATCCTTAAAACCCTCGTGTCTAATCCACATGTTTTGGAACCTGAATGGCCTACCCCCGCTGTTATTGCTTGTCACTTTGCATCTTACCAACACAGGCCCATGGTCCGAGGCAATCCGGGGTAGGTTCGTCACCCGAGTAGTTTCCAAAATTTGTACCCATCGTTCGTTCACAAGGATTCTATCCAATCTTTCAAAAAGGCCATTCTTGGCCCACGTGAACTCCGACCCATCATAGCCCGGGTCTAGTATCCTGCAATCCTCAATGGCCTCCGCAAAGTCCACCATTTCAGCTTGGCGGTTTGTGTCACTTCCTACTCTGTCTCGCGGGTGGAGAATGGTGTTGAAGTCCCCTCCGATCATCCATGGTGTGCCCTCCAAGAGTATAGAGCACTCCCTCAATTCATCCCATAAATGAAGCCGTTCAGTTCTCGTACATTTTGCATAGACAGCCGAGATACACAAGTGACTAGCTAGGCGGGGAGATCCAAAGC
The DNA here is from genome assembly GCF_004379255.2 of Salvia splendens. Classification (NCBI taxonomy): domain Eukaryota; kingdom Viridiplantae; phylum Streptophyta; class Magnoliopsida; order Lamiales; family Lamiaceae; genus Salvia; species Salvia splendens. The sequence continues at coordinate 20,051,209 of NC_056039.1, forward strand.
GGCCGGATAGGACCTGATCCGTATCTCTCTCGGGCACAAAGCTGGCCCCTTCCTCAACAAACACCCAAATCTTCCCATTTCTATTCGATCCTTGGAACACCAGCCCCAGAGCCTTTGAGAACTTCTCCGGGTTGGGGCTTGTGAGCGGCTCCATAATTGCAAGAAAATGAACATTATGAGACTTAATTAATCTTTTAAGAACATTTTGGGTAGGCGCGTTAGCAACTCCCCTAACGTTCCAAAACTTAAAGTTGACAGACATGATTAATGGGGGAGAGTCTTACCCGGTGACCGTGCTAGGTCCCCCTGATATTCCACCATTTGTAATCGTTCCTCTCCAAGGTGTCCCTCCTCATGCATGATCATGGGATCTTCCCCACCGGCATAAGGGATGGTTCGGGGGCTCCCCTCTTTATCTCCTTCCCCCTCCACATCATCATCATCTTCTAGGAAATCTTCCTTCTCCATGAGAGAGAAGTATTGGTTGGAGCTTAGGACATTTCGGGCTGCTTGGGACCCTCGGCCCCTTGTCCCCGTGTTCCCCCTTTCCAACTAGTAAATGCTCCTCGTCGTGAGGGCGTGTACCCATTCGTGGCCCCATGGAATTCACCTCCGCGGTGGGTAGAACTAGCAAGCACTCCGACGGATTTATCGAAGGTATCTCGGCCAAAGGAACTCTCACCACTTTCATGGACGCTTGCAACCGGAGCCAGGTCAAAATTACCATGCACTTCGCCCATGATGTCCGGGCCCGACCACACCCTCGGCTCGGAACCAATAGCCGAGGTTCCGGCCTTTGGCTGCCCCTTCAGCCCTTTGTTTTTCTTTTGATGTTTCCACTCGCTAGTGCTAGCCATTTCCTTTGGTTGTTCCGTTTTGTCCCTTCCCCCTTCACTCTCATGGTGTGGCTGTCTCGGTGTTACATTATTGTAGTTCCTCTTCGGGGGACGCTCAACATTACCCGCCGCATAACACACCTCACGTTTATGTCCAACATGCCTACATTCCATGCAATATGCCGGGATCTTGTCCCATTTTACTTTTAGCACCGTCTCACGTCCACAAATATCTAGAATGAACTCCTCGGGGGGTGGCTTCGTGATGTCAATTTCAATGAAAATGCGAGCAAACGAAAGTCTCGACTTGCTGGCCGTAGCGCGATCCACTTGTATCAGGTTTCCAAGCAATTTACCGATTGCAAAGAGGGCGGCGTGATCAAAAAGGTGAATTGGAAGGCCAATGATGTTGCACCAAACTGCCGCGATCGGGGACTCACAATACGCATCAAAATCCGGGGACCACTTGAAAACCCTCATGGGGTGCCGATCAATAAACCACACCGGCGTCCCTTTCGGTCCACTGAGCAAGCGGGCATAATCCGCCATATCCTCGAATTGAACAAATATATGCTTAGCATTAATATACTTCCATGTAAATCCTCTATTAAATTTGATATTATCTAAGGCCTTTTGTATTTGGGATGAAGTGGGTATAGAGTGGGAGAACTTACCCACAATGGCGTGCCCAATGCTCGAGGCCAGCTTTTGGACTTCCGCTCCGGAGAAGTAGATTGCCGGAATGCCATTGGAAGTGGTCGCAAAGCCAATATTTGGAATGTTATCCGGCTCAAACACTTTCGGCCCTTCGGTGTTCCGCGACGTCTGAACCATATCCGCCATGCTCTTGGGTGCGCTTGTGTTCCGCGCGCCATCTTCATTTCCTACGAGTCGGGAGTTACTCAATGTGTCCTTGTGCCGCGCCGCCCACGCATTGCCTAGTGGCACTGATCCAGCCAAGGCTTGCGATCCACGGTGCTCGTACACGTCGGCCATCGTCGTGTCATCATTGGTCGGCCTCCCGTCCGCATCCACGGCCTTGTACTCGGTCGGCTCGGCAGCCTTGTCAGGGGCCGAGGGCCCAATCGTGGCTCGAAGTGGTGCGGCGTCTGGCTGTAGGGGTTGGCACGGACGTAGCCAACCGCTCTCGAAGGCGTCTCGGATTTTGCGGGTCCGGTCTCGTTCAAGGGGGGGGGGGGAAATCCTCAAGCGATGGGCCATTTGTCACCGGGGGTGGTTCGGGGGTTGGTCCGGTGGACCATGGGAGGGCGAGGTTCGGTCCGACATTTTCAGCATGGTCCGCCGGCCACTTGTCTCCGAGGAGGGGCTGCGCCACCATGGCGTCTAGCATCTCCGGCATGTCAAGGTTTGCTAGTTGCATGATGGAATCTTTCTTTGGCTGCACATGGGCTTCAACGGCTAGTAGTTCACGTGATGACTCGGCTCGGCAAGCCACCAAACAACTTTCGGAAAGTAAGTTTGTTGTTGGCTCCATTTCGGGTAATTTGACTTTCCCATCCCCCAAGGACAATTGTACCTCCTTTGGACTATCTCTCATGCCTCTTGGACCTAGTGTAAGTGTGGCCCTATCTTCACCGATGAGCACCCCGTCGCCGGCCGTGTGCTGGTCAGAGTCCGGCGCCACCGCGGCCGCCGTGGATGTACCGTCTTCGCTAACCAGCACTCTGTCCAGCCTTTCGAGCTACCCGATCTTGGCCCATGAAAAATCTACCCCATCAAACCCGAGATCAAGGAGCTTACAATCTTCAATTGCCTTTGCAAAATCAATCATCTCGGTTTGCCGGTTGGTGTCGCTCCCTGTTCTGTCCCGGTGTGATAAAATCGTGTTGAAGTCACCACCGATCATACATGGTGTTCCGTCAAGGAGCCCTGCTAACTCTCTAATCTTATCCCACAGTGGGTACCTTTCGGATCTTGTGCACTTTGCATAAACGGGGAGCTTGCCATGCGAGGAGATGAGAATCGCCCGTGTAGGACTTGTTCCGAATCGCACTCGATATCAAAATTGGATCCATCTTCCGTAAAAATCCAGATCTTGCCCGTCATGTTCGAGCCTTTAAAGTTCAAACCCAAGGCCTTAGAGATCCGGTCTGGGTCAGGGGTCGTGAGCGACTCCATTATTGCAAGAAACATAACATTATGACACTTGATTAGTCTTTTTAGTACGTTTTGGGTTGTCGCATTTGCGATTCCCCTAACGTTCAAAAACATGATATTGTGACACATCATTAACAAGTTAGGTTCGTACCCGGAAGGGATGAATGCCCTCCTTGAAATTCAATAAGTTGTTGTTCTCTCTCCCTTGTGTGATCCTCGACGTCGCAAAGTAGGAGAGTGTCTCCTGAATTCTCGCTACCCGGTTGCATGTCCATAACCGAACCTTCCTCCTCCCCACATTCATCGACATCAAATTCTCCATTTGCCATGAGGGAGTAATATTTGTTGGTACTCATGTGATTTTTTGCCAAGAAGTATCCATGTCCCCTCATCATTGAGTGACGCGCACACCCCCCTCATACTCCCTCGTGTAGGCGGGGACACCGAGCGTTTCGCGTTGGAATGCTCCAATGCCGCATCCAAATTCCCATGTGTTTGTGTTGGTGACTCGGAGGTCGGGCGTGTTGGGGTTCTCCTTTCCTCACCCCCCCGGTTCTTGCTCTACTTGTGCCTTGTGTCCCGGTTCGCGTTCCACTCCCTTCTAGGAGTTCGCCCATAATGTCCAGTCCCTGCCATTCCGATTCTTCGGCTTCATCTCCTCTTGCTTTGTTGCTTGTTCGATCTCCCGCACTCTTTTTCTTTCCTTGGTGTTTCCATTCATTGGGGTTGGGAGTATGTTTCACTGTGTCTTGCTTTCCTTTCATGCCTTGGTCCTCGGGATATGGCAGTTTTAGCGTAGCAATGTTATAGTTTCTCTTTGCTGGCCGTTCCTTCTTACCTGCCGCGTAACATACATCACTCGTGTGGCCCACGTGCTTGCATTCTCGGCAATAGGATGGTATCTTATCCCACCGGACTTGTTGCACCGTCTCCCGTCCACAAATGTTGAGTATGATCTCTTCGGATGGCGGCTTTGTTATATCTATCTCAATGCATATTCGTGCAAAAGAGAGTCTTGTCTTGTTGGCCGTGGCTCGATCAACTTGGATTGGGGTACCGAGTAGCTTGCCGTTGGCGAATAGGGCTGATTGGTCGAACAAGTGAATTGGGAGACCGATTAGGTTACACCAAATTGCCGCGATCAAGGACTCGCAATATGCATCAAAATCCGGGGACCATTTGAATACCCTCATTGGGTGACGGTCGATGATATAGATTGGGACACGACGAATGACCCGTTGGATATATTGATCCAAGAACCCCTCCCCCCCCTCCCCCACGTATAAGGTTTGGTAGCGGACTCCCTTGATTGATAATCTGGTTTGATCCACTTCCAGAGCTTGGAAAACCTCGACCCGTTGGCTATATGATCAGCCAAGAACCTCGGTATGATTGAACGCCACAAGAACTTGCTCAAAGTATCTTGATAAGTTCCAAACAAGTGAAAAACTCTACAAAGAGAATTCAACTCACAAGACAAAGTCTATTTTCGTATTTGATCAATGGTGTGTTCAAAAGACATGCTTACAAGCCTATTTATAGACTAGAATGGACTCTTGAAAGTCTCACATCATTAGTTTTTTTTTTTAATCAAACACCTTTACGGTGGAGGGTTCGTGGGTCCCTCATCCCTATATTTCCAAAAGAGATAATTACAAGGCGTGGCCACACCCGAAAGTGGTGTGCCGTAACAAAGCCAAGAGTAGTATGCGGTCCGATCCCACAAGGTTCGGACCCCATCATACTCTTTTCCAAAATACAATTAACCAAAAAACTAGTCACTATTGTCACCCAACGTCTCATTACCAACTTTAGTGTCCGTCCCCGTCTAGGTTTCGGATGTGCGACACTCCCATCTCGTCCAATCGAACCAAGTCCAGCAATTCTCTCGGTGCTGAGTTGACGTGCATTCGTAGGCCACTGTCTTGGTCTAGCCCCATTCTCGCAAGGAAGTCCGCCGCTTTGTTTCCCCCCCGGTGTATGAACATGGCTCGGAATTTAAGTTGGCGTTTGTGTAGGATTAGTTGCGCCACCGCTTGCCGAGCGAGTGCCTGGCCCCATCTTGTCCCATTGACCAATTTGATTGCTTGCTCTGCATCCGACTCAATCCAGATTGGTAGAGCGAATTCCTTGGCTATGTTCAAACCGTGGAGCATGGCCAAGAGCTCCGCCTCTAACGCCGAGTGTGCTTCGAGGGGCGTGCTGAAGGCGACGAGCATCTTATCCAAGTGGTCTCGAATGATCCCTCCAGCCCCTGCTTTGTCGTTCGCTTCATTAAAGGAACCATCCGTGTTGAGTTTTATCCACTGCTGATCTGGGGGATTCCATTTGATTGCCATGGCTAGGGGTAGCACCCTGATTGCCGCCACTTGTTGAGGAATGTTGATTCCAAGTTTAACTCCCTTCCAATGTTTCGGCTTCAAGCTTCCATTGGACATAGAATTCCGAATGAACATGTGGACCTGCCATACCACATTTTGTGGTTTAAACTGTGTGCCTTGGTGGCGACTCCTATTTCTCTCCGACCAGATAAACCAAAGAATGAGGTATGGGGTTTTTTTTTTAATCAAACACACCCCGAAGGGCGGAGGGTTGAGGCGGACCCACACCTGTGCATTACAAACCATTGGTTACAAACAAACATACACCAAGTCGCCCAAAAGTGACGACTCGCCAAGGCATGACAAATTAGAGTACAACGAGGGCCTCCCTAACAACTAGAGGTGGTCATCTATATACTCTCAAAATCCAATTACCATTTGATACAACCTTTGTATCCCCAACACTTCTGTCCATCACCTAGTTAAGGCCCGCAATAGGGATACCTCCGCTAGGTACATGCCCTCATGGATCAAGGTCCTCGATGTGGCCCTCTATCTCCCGGTTGGGGCGCCCACAGGCGACACTCATGGAGCTAAAGCTCGCGTCATTCGCACCCGATGAGACACTCCCAAATGTCACCGTAGCAACATTCTCCTTCAAATGCCAATCATCCACGTGTGGAGCCTTGGTGTGCATATCGCCCTCATGCACTTTTCCTTTCCTCCTCCTCGACACCAATTGGAAGCCATCCTCATCCACATTTGGGTGACTCCTACTAGCCACTCTTGACTTCGACGATCCCGCACCCAATGTACCCTCGATGTACTCCGCGTGATTGTTACAATCTTTGGACTTCTCCAACTGTCCAATGGACGATGGAGTGCCATTCGCCTTTGGGCGCCACTCACGGTGGATGATCTTGGCGGCATGGCTTGAAAGGTTCTCCTTGTATGATACTCGGCGACCCTTGTCTCTACCCCGAGACTTCCTTCCCGCTGCATGGCAATCCTCTTTCTCATGCCCAACATGTTTACAATTATCACAAAACATTGGAATACGGTCCCATGCCACTTTGTACCTCGAGTCTTTGCCTCGGATATTAAGGATGATCTCTTTCGTCGGGGGAGTAGAGATGTCAATCTCTACGCAAATCCTTGCGAAGGAGAGTCGGCTTTGATGAATTGTGGCATGATCGGCTTGTAGTGGCTTGCCAAGGAGCTTACCGATTGCCAAGAGGGCCGATTCCTAATAGAGATGAGCCGGTATACCTAATATGTTACACCACACGGCAACAATTGGTGACTCAAAGAACGTGTCAAAATCCGGCGCCCACTTGAACACCCTCATCGGATGGCAATCAACATACCAATTCGGACTCCCATTAGGGCCATTTAGCACCTTAGCATAATCGGCCACCTCTTGAAATTGGAGTAAAATATGCTTAGCATTCAAGTATTTCCATGTGAATGCTCCAACTAGCCCCATGCCACTAAGACTTTTTTGAATTTGGGTTGTGGACGGGAGTGAATGGGAGAACTTCCCGACAATAGCTAGCCCTAGCTTCTCCGAGAGAAAATCCGTTTCAAAATCGGAAAAGGAGAGCGATGGCGTACCTTCAAAAGAGCCGGCTGTACCCAAAGGCTTGGTCTTGCCGTCGTCCAAGGGGATTGGCTCGGACTTTCGATTTGGGGCCGATGAACCCTCCACGGCCCCGGTCCCCCCCGCGGTTGGAATGATTCGTTGCCGCCTTCCACACATTCGTCGGCGGTGCCAGCGTTTCCGGCGAAGATTCCGGCGGTGCCAACTTTTCCGGTGACGGCTCCGGCGGTTGTGCCACGGGGGCACGGTCTTCCATGCGTGCATCAGCCTCAAGGTGGAGGTAAGTAGCACATGGTATTGCTTGTGAGTACAAATTGTCATTTTCCCCATTTGGAGCAACACCTTCTTCCCCATGCAAAGTGGTCTTTGTCTCTACCTCTTTTTGCAAGTCACATGATTCCAACACATCACATGCCACCCCATCATCTAGCCTAGGACCCATGTGATGTATTGTACTTGCACCGGTTGGGTGGTGGTCCAGCTCATTCCGGCTCGCCGGCGCCGGCAAAATTCCGGCCACCTCCTCGGAGTTGAGCATTTCCATTGCAATCTTCTTCTTCTTTTCTTCCATGTTTGCAGTCGACTCCTTCATCGGCTCAACTACCTCCCGGAAACCGGATTTGACTGGTGGGTCCACTAGGTCATCGTCCGAGATTCCGGCAGCAAAATACCGTTCATGGTCGAGAAGGAGTAAGTGACTCGTAGCTGCTTCGAAGGGGCCCGGCCTCGCCATTTGAGCAAACGTTCTCATCGTATACCCATCGGAAGGCTGCTCTCCTTCCGGCGACGCCGTCTCCTCATCATTTTTCCCGGCGAGTAGCTCCTCGGCCATTTTGAAGATCATTTTTTTCTTGATTCGACTAACCCCCGAAATAGTCTCAAGGCCTGTGCGTTTCAGCTCATGTCGGCCTCTCTCAGGGAAAGGAGTCCCGGCCCTCTTCGTCTTTGGCCGTGGGATGAAAGGGAGACTCCGTTCCGGCGAGCGGGGTGATTGGATCATGTGAGATGAAACCGTAGCAGCCTCAACCGCCGGTTCTCCGCCGGCCTTCACCATAGTCGTGGCTGAAGATTACATTTCACCTCCCTCAAAGGGGAGGGAGGGAGAGTGGACGAAATCTAGAGAGAAGGGAGAGCTTCTCTCTCTTGACGAGAATTGTATGGTTTGTACCGGTGGACGTAAGAATGAGGTATGGGGCTCGGCTAAGATGCTTCTTGTTCGGCTGCTGATATCTCCGCACCCACACTTCAAGTCTCACATCATTAGTACAACTTAAGACACTTAAAATGACTCATAATAAAATAAAAGTAACTCATAAACCTTTGGTGTAACTCTAGGACATCTAAAGTCACTTATATAACATAAAATGTAACTAAAAAAGACCCTTCATTTTGACTACTCCAACTTGGACGAAAATGCATCATGTATCATTAATTTGGGCTTCCAAAATGTGATATGTAGTGCCTCCAAACTTCATGCCTTGGGCTGCCCACTAACTTGAATAAGATTCACCACTTGGCCATATGTAGAATGGTCTTGGAATTGGGTTTTTATTTCAGCAACTAAAAGCAACATGGACTCCTTTATCTTCTTAGCTCTAGCTCTTGTAATTGGCCCACTTTGAATGATCAATGGATCCATCTTCTTGTCCTTGTAGATCAGCTTGGGTGTGTCTCCATCATTCCCTTCTTCTTGAAGAGGATTCGTCCTCGAATCTAATTTACCAACATAAGGAGATAAATCAGAAACATTGAAAGTAGCACTTACATTAAACTCACCAGGTAAGTCTAGTTTGTAAGCATTATCATTGACTTTTGCAATCACTTGGAATGGTCAATCTCATCTTGGCTGCAACTTGGACTTTCTTTTGGAAGGAAATCTCTCCTTTCTCACATGCAACCAAACCCAATCTCCCGGCTCAAAGATGACTTGTTTCCGACCCTTGTTGGCTTGCTTTGCATATTGTTCTGTCCTCTTTTCAATGTTGAGTCTTATCCTTTCATGCAATCATTTCACCATTTCAGCCTTAGGTTTTTCATCAAGACTTGCATGTTCTTCAATAGGTATTGGAATCAAATCTAGTGGACTCAATGGATTAAAACCATACACAACTTCAAATGGAGAAAAGTTAGTAGCATAATGAACACTTCGATTATAAGCAAATTCAGCAAAAGGTAAGCATTCCTCCCAACTTTTCAAGTTCTTTTTAACTAAAGTTCATAGTAATTGAGACAAAGTCCTATTAACTACTTCAGTTTGTCTATCAGTTTGTGGATGACAAGTAGTAGAAAACAAGAGTTTAGTTCCCAACTTATTCCACAACACACGCAAAAAATGACTCACAAATTTAGCATCTCGATCACTCACAACTGATCTAGGAACACCATGCAAACGGACAATTTCTTTAAAGAACAAATCAGCTATATGAGATGAGGTTATCCGGATGTTAGAGAGAGAAGCTCTCCCTTCTCTCTAGAATTCGTCATCTCTCTCTCCCTCCCCTTTGAGGGAGGTGAAATGTGATTGTTGCATCCCACAAATGGTGAAGTCCGGTGATAAGTCGTCGGAAGGGGATGCCGCGGCCTTGGTTCACACGGCGCAGCCCCTCACCTCACTGGAATGGAATTTCCACTCAATTGCACGGCCAAAAACAAAACGGGTTGGCACACCGCACCCGGAGAAGTCATGACGCGCCCTCATACGCGCCGGGCTAGAAATTAGTTCGGTGGTTAGTATGGCTAAGAAAACGATGGTCTTTGAAATGGCTGATTTTCTCTTCGCCAAACACCATGGAGAAGATAAGAGGTCGCCGGAAAATGATCAAGCCCTCATTGGGGAGATGTTGAGCTCTTTACCTCAAATGGCAAAGGATGGGAGTGCGCCGGCGGGTGGAAGGGATAGAACTGCCAGCGAGGGGGTGGTCGGCATGTCACCGGTGCAGGCTGGCCGAAGTCATGAGGATCCACGCTTGGAGTGTGAGTTGGTCAACAATGTGGACATTGCAAGTACAATCTCCCACGTGAAGAGGCTTGGGGATGGGTTGGAATGTGATGGTTTGGATGCATGTGACTCAGACAAGGAGAAAGAGACAAAGGCCACTTTACATGGGCAAGAATATGATGGTCCATTTGTGGAAGGTGCCATTTTGAATTCAAAAACAGCACCTTGTGCTATCCATCTCCCTTTTGGCAACGATGGAGGCAAGGGGGACCGAACCCCCGACGCATGGCCGCCGGAGTTCTCGCCGGAAAACTTGGAAGGAGGCCAAAGACCTCTTCTCACATGGGGCGACAGGGTCTATGGTGGGTGCTCCAAACCCACACATTTCTTGTAAGGCCAAGCCAATCACACTTGACGCCGGCAAGGCCAAGCCTATGGGGATGGCCGGCTGCCACGAAGGTATCCCATCTCTCTCCTTTACCAATTTAGAAACGAAATATCTCTCGGAAAAACTAGGATTATCCATAGTCGGGAAGTTCTCCCATTCGCTCCCTACTACGCCTCATATTCAAAAGAGTGTTGGGGGCATGGGGTTAGTTGGCTCTTTCACTTAGAAATACTTGAATGCTAAGCATATCTTACTCCAATTCCAAGATGTGGCTGATTATGCCAAGGTGTTAAACGGTCCTAATGGAAATCCAGTATGGTATATTGATATTCATCTGATGAGGGTGTTCAAATGGGCACCGGATTTTGATACGTTCTTCGAGTCGTCGATCGTTGCCATGTGGTGTAATATCATGGGAGTCCCGGCACACTTATTTGAGGAATCGGCCCTCATGGCGATCGGCAAGCTCCTAGGCAAGCCGTTGCAAGCGGATCATGCCACAATCAATCAAACCCGGCTCTCCTTTGCTAGGATATGTGTGGAGATTGATATCTCCAACCCCCCGACGGAGGAGATCATTCTAAACATCCTAGGCAAAGAATCAAGACACAAAGTGGCATGGGATCGTATCCCATTGTTTTGCGAGAATTGTAAGCATGTTGGGCACGTCATTCATGAATGTCATGCATTGGGAAGGAAGGGACGAGCAGGAGGCAAGGACCACCGAGCATCAACAAAGGTGTATCATCCTAGCCATGTCCCCAAGACCATCCACCGAGAGTGGCGTCCAAAGGCGGCGACTAGGGTTGGCACCTCACCGAACAGTGACCACACGAAAAAGGAGAACGAAAGTGACAACCATGACGAGAACAAGGCGGGAACAATGGATGCTGATCCGCGGAGCTCAAGAGCGTCCTTTGGGAGTCAACCAAGTGTGGATGAGGATGGGTTCCAATTGGTGTCACGGAAAAGGAAAGGCAAGGATCGTAGGGGAGAAATGCACTCCAAGGCTCAACACATTGATCATTGGCGCTCAAAGGACAATGTGGCTATGGTTTCATTTGATCGAGATGAATCTAGCGCGAACGAGCCAAGCACTTGCTTAATGAGTGGCTCATGTGGGCTCCCCGACCGGGAGAAGGAAGGCTTCATCGAAGAACTTGATCCGGGAGGGATTATCCATCGCGTGGCCCCTATTGCGGCTCTCAATTGAGGGATGGAGTTATGTTTTGTGATGGGAAGGTCCCGTCATGTTAATTGTAATAGGATTGCTAAGAGTACATTGATGACCACTCTAGTTGATAGGGAGGCCCTCGTTGTACTCTAATTGGTTGTTGCGAATCGTCACTTTCGGGAGATTCGGTGTTTTGATTGTCCGTTGCAATTGACTTTGGTAATGCACAGGTGTGGGTCCGCCTTAACCCTCCACCCCCGTGGTGCTTTAAAAAAAATCAGCAATATGAGATGCATCATCAGTTTTGTGACTTGGAATAAAATGTGTCATTTTTGAAAACCTATCAACAACCACAAAAACTGAATCTCTACCTCTTTTTGTTCTTGGCAAACCAACGACAAATTCCATTGAAATATCCTCCCAAGGTGCACTAGGAATTGGTAACGATTTGTACAAACTATGTGGGTGTGATTTAGACTTGGCTTGCATGCAAGTTATGCATGTTTTACGAATTCTTTCAACATCCACACGCATTTTAGGCCAATAGAAATGTTCATGCAAAACATCCATTGTCTTATGGACTCCAAAATACCCCATTAAACCACCACCATGAGCTTCACGCACAAGCAATGCACCCATAGAACCTTTAGGAATGCATAGTTTATTTTCTCTAAACAAATAGACATCATGCCTATAGAACTTGTCAAATGCAGCATGCTGACAACCCGGTCTTTTTTAGAATTGTAAGTTAGAGAGAGATGCTCTCCCTTCTCTCTAGAATCCTCCCCCACCTCAAGAGTTCCCCCACCGCCGGCCACCCCCGCCTTCTCCACTCTCTTACGGCCCACCCTCGTCGGCGGTCCCCCCACACGCCCCCCACCTCCACCAGCCACCCACCACCCCTCCCGACCTCGGTCTCTCACTCCAAACCACTCCTCCTTGCCCTAGGCACGCACAAAGCTCCGGTGCGGCCGGTGTCTCGACTTTCCCTCTCGATCATGCCGGAGCTCCCGCCGGACCCACCCGGAGTCCGAAGAACCCCGCACCATCTCGGACCAGCTAATGGTCCTCCGGTCGCCTGAGGATCCTCTCTCGGATCAGCCAATGACATTCACGTCGGAGGAGGCTCCTTCCATAAACCTCCCCTCTAAGGAAACGTTGAGGAAAACCTTGAAAATGAAGGTGAAGGAACGAAAAAGTACACCAGCCCCTCCCACCAAAGGCACTGGTCGGAAAAGGTTCGTATCCTCTCCGATGCCGGAAGTCAAGCAACTTAGGAAGAAGATTGACTTCGGGGCCGAAGGGAGCTCGCCGGTCGGAAGTCCAAAATGCAAAGGCCCCATCTTCCCGACACCGATGGAACCCCCCCCCCCTAATCCCAATGGTGAAGATGAATCTAAGAGCAATGAAGAACTTGTCGGCGCCGGAACTGATGGTGACGCTCCGGCCGACGATCTTGCGGTCGGCGTAGGCGCAGGGACCGGTGACGGAGTCGAGCACAACCTCCCACATGATGGCCGCTTGGAGAGAGATGGCTCTAGCATGGGTCAAAAGGCCTTGGTGGACGCGCTAGTCAACTTGCCCGAAATGGGCACAACAACGAACTCCCTTTCCGAAAGTCCCTTGGCGCCTTGCCACTTTGGGACACCACGTGATGTTGACCCCAATGCGACCGTTGAGCCCCCAAAACAACAAAAAACTAGCTCCTTTTTGCAGCAAGCCAACTTTCCCGATTTGGCTTGGAGACCAAAACCACCTTCCGAAAGTGCGCTATCTCCTTTCCGTCCCAAGAGTTCACGTGAGCCTACTGTCGTGGAGGCTCCAATGCAACCAAAAAAGGCTGAAATCATCCACTTAGCCGCCTTCGACTCGGCGAAGATGCTAGACACATTGGTTGCGCAACCTCTCATTACGGCCGGCCCGTCGGGACCCGAGTCCATGACTACCGAGCCTTACCCCACACCATGGCCGAGAGTCGAACCACTAAAACCCCCAAGGGGTGCTCCAAACTTCCCTTCCCTCGAAGAATTCCCTGCCCTAGAAAAAGGGAGGACGCTTAAGATCCGAGACACATTTGAAGCCGGAAAGTCGCAACCGAGGGAGCACCATGCCGGCCTTCCTTCCTTGATCGAGGGTAACTCAAGCGTAAGGGCGGCAAATCCCAAAGGAGCCGAAGGGAATGAAGCGGACTTGAGAGAATCGAACCAGCCGATGGACACGATAGACCCAACCCGGAAGGCCGCACCTTCGGGCTCGACGAGCGGCAACCAACAAGGGGGGACTAAAGGCACCTCGGGCCATCTCGACCGGCCGAAATCGATGGCGGATAGGCTCAAAGGCTCAACCGACACCGTCGGCCCCCAAGCCTTCGAGCCGGAGAGGCTCCAAAACATTGGATTTGCCTCCGTGTCCAACGGCATCCCGGCCATCTATTTCTCCGGGGCGGAAACTCAAAAGCTTGTCGAAAGCATGGGTCACTCCATTGTGGGTAAGTTCTCTCATTCTATCCCAACGGGTCTTCAAATTCAAAAGGCCCTTGATAGTATTAAACTCCGGTGTGGTTTTAATTGGAAATACATTAACGCTAAACACATTCTCATCCAATGCGAGGACTTGGCGGATTATGCCCGGCTCCTCGGAGGACCAAAGGGTACGCCCGTATGGCTCATCGACCGCCATCCGATGAGGGTTTCAAAATGGTCCCCGGACTTCGATGTATATTGCAAGTCCCCGATCGCGGCAATTTGGTGCAACCTAATCGGCCTCCCAATTCATTTTTTTGACCAATCGGCTTATTCGCCATCGGCAAGCTCCTTGGCACCCCAATTCAAGTTGATCGAGCCATGGCCAACAAGACTAGACTTTCCTTTGCTCGAATTTGCGTCGAGATAGACATCACAAAACCGCCCCCCAAAGAGATAATCCTCGACCTTTGTGGTCGTGAAACGGTGCAGCGAGTCCGGTGGGACAAGATACCATCATATTGCCAAGAATGCAAGCATGTTGGCCATGCGAGTGATGTGTGCTATGCGACGGGCAAGAAGGAACGACCGCAAAAGAGAAACTACAACACCGCTTCACCAAAACAGCCACACCCCGAGGGCCAAGGCACGAAAAGGAAGCAAGACATTGGGAAGAATGGCCCCAACCACAATGAATGGAAACGCCAAGGGAAGAAACAAGGCAAGACGAGCGATCGACCAAGTAATAACAAAACAAGTGGGGGGGATGCCGGTGGTACTCCTTGGGAAGGACCGGACATTATGGGTGACCCTCCAATGGGAAGCGGAATGCGCCCCGACACACAAAGCGAGGGGCCCAAACTCGGGGGCGAGGGAGGGAAGACCTCGCCGAACCCGTCGAACTCATCGCACTCCACCCCCGAACTATCAACAGCTCACGGGGTCACGGATGCGGAATGGAGCCCCGCCAAGGCGAGGCGTTCGATGTCACCGCCTAGGCGAGGGAATCCGAGAGGAGGCGCACGCCATGCAATGACAAGGGGACGCGGCTATTTCTCGGCTAACAATCACATGAGCACCAACCAATACTATTCACTCATGGCGAATGGAGAGATTGATGTTAAAAATTGTGGAGATGCAGATGACATGGCTATAGACATGCAAGAGGGGGACGAGAGGGTTGGTGGCCATCTTCCTCCGGGCAATGCCGAGGGATACGCAAAGAACAAAGCACAACAAATCTTTGAATATCAAGGAGGGACTTCATCCCCTTCGGGTACGTCTCCCACTTGTTAATAATGTCTTACAACATCATGTTTTGGAACGTGAGGGGAATTGCTAACGCGTCAACCCAAAACGTCTTGAAATGGTTAATTAAATGTTATAATGTGTTTTTTCTTGCAATAATGGAACCGCTCACAACCCCTGATTCGGACCGGTTCTCCAAGGCCTTGGGGCTATCCTTCATTGGCTCGAACACGACGGGGAAGATCTGGTTGTTTGTGGAAGAAGGAGCTACTTTTGATATTGATTGTGATACGGAACAAATCCTACATAGGCGGCTTATGTCTCACCGGCTTACTAGCCCACTAGCTATCTCGGCCGTGTACGCCAAATGCACAAGGTCCGAGAGATACCCATTGTGGGATAGGTTGAGAGAGATTGCGGGGTCCCTCGAAGGAACACGGTGGATTGTCGGTGGTGACTTCAACACCATCCTCTCGCACCGGGACAGAATTGGGAGCGACACCAACCGGCAAGCCGAGATGGTCGATTTCGCGAAGACAATTGAAGACTGCAAGCTCCTCGACCCCGGGTTCGATGGGGCGGACTTCACATGGGCCAAAAATGGTCTCTTTGAACGATTGGATAGAGTGCTCGTTAGTGAAGCTTGGACCAGGGTCTTTGAGGCCACTCGGGTTACGAACCTCCCAAGGATTGCCTCGGACCACGGCCCAGTTCTAGCAAGATGCAAGATGTCGATCTCTACCAATGGAGGCAAGGCGTTCAGGTTCCTAAACATGTGGATCCGACACGAGGCTTTTTTGGCTGTTGTACAGAATGCATGGGAGGAACCCACGGGGGCTGGGGGACTTTTAAACATCCAAATCAAGCATGCTAGAGTTAAAAGAGCTCTAAAGAAGTGGAACAAAGAGGTTTTCGGGAACATCCATGCGAACCTTAAGGACAAGGAGGAAGCTATCGAGCTGGCCTAATCCGAGTTCGAGGCAAGGCCAACGCCCAAGAATAGGACAGCGATCAATAAACACATTGCCGAGTACATCCTCCTGCTGCGAATGGAAGAGGACTTCTGGCGGCAAAAGGCAACCCTGAGATGGCTAGCCGAGGGTGACAAGAACACTCGGTTCTACCAAAGCTGGGTGAAACAAAAAAGGGTCCGGATGCGTATCCATTCGATCCGTGCCAATGGACAAGAGCTAACTGAGGAAGAGGATATAAAAAAGTCAGCGGTGGACTTCTTCCAACAACTTCTCGCGCCTAGCAATTCGGCACTCGAAGAACCGGACCTCGACCTAATCCAGCAAGTCCATTCAGACGAGCATTTTGCAGATATCGCAAAGGTACCGGACGCGGAAGAGGTCAAGAGTGTCGTCTTCAGTATCTCCGGCGATAGCGCACCCGGACCCGATGGATTCTCTGCCACCTTCTATCAAGCCTGTTGGAACATCGTGGGTCCGGAGGTGGTGGAAGCTATTGGGCAGTTCTTCAGGGGGGCGTACCTACCACGAAGCATCACGGCCACAAGCGTCGTCCTCATCCCAAAGAAGGCGTTACCTGAGTCATGGACCGACTACCGACCCATCAGCCTTTGCAACGTCCTGAACAAGATCATCACCAAGGTACTCACGAACCGACTCTCTCCTTTCCTTCCGCAGGTCATTGCCCCAAACCAAAGCGGCTTTGTTAAAAGGCGGCTTCTCAATGATAATGCGCTGCTGGCTCAAGAGATGTTCCATGAGCTTGCACAGTGCTCCCCAGCGCCTAATGTAGCGGTGAAGATTGATATGGCAAAAGCCTACGACAAGGTCCAATGGCCTTTCCTATTTAAGGTGCTTCGACGCATGGGATTCCCGGACGCATGGATCTCGCTTATGGAGAGGTGTATAAGCTCGTGCTGGTTCTCGATTCTTATCAATGGGGCACCATCGGGTTTCTTCAGATCAACACGAGGTCTCCGCCAAGGCGATCCGATATCCCCCGCCTTGTTTGTGATAGCAGCGGACTACTTGTCGCGAGCACTAGACAAGCTCATACTCGGCCAAAAGGAGATGACCCTCAAAGCCTCCCGAAGATGTATCGAGATCAGCCATCTAGCCTATGCGGATGACTTAATTATATTCACACAAGCGGTGGCTACCTCCTTGCGCCGACTCAGAGCTTGTCTTGAAAATTATGAAAAAGTCTCAGGCCAACAAATCAGCCTTGCCAAGAGCAACTTCTACATTGCAGAAATTCATGAGCAATGGGCAAGCTCGATTCAAGCGGAAGGGGGTTTTTCTAGGGGGGCCTTTCCGTTCCTCTACCTAGGCGTCCCCATCTACCGAGGTGTAAAGCGCACGGACATGTTCCTCTTCCTCCGTGAGAAAATTGCAAGAAGAGTCTTAGGGTGGGCGCACAGGCATTTATCTTTTGGAGGGAGGCTCACGCTTATTAAGAGCACTCTTGAAGCGATCCCCTTGCATATCTTCCAAGCCATTGAGCCTACCGCCGGTACTCTCAAACAACTCGATCAACAAATGGCTCGATTCTTCTGGGGCTCTACGAGTGAGAGGAAGCGGACCCACTGGATTGGATGGGACCAAATGTGCCACCCCACTGATGAAGGGGGACTCGGGATCCGCAAAACTAAGGAGGTCCTTCGTGCCTTTAACATTAAACTATGGTGGCGCTTCCGAGAGCAAAACTCCCTTTGGGAGAGATATATGATGGCTAAATACTCTTCCAACTTCTCACCTCTTGCCGTAAGAACACCGAGCAGGAATAGCACCACGTGGAGGAGGCTTTCTAGAGCCTGGACCCTCGCACAACCGCATATGAGGTGGCTAGTGGGCCAAGGTAATATTTATTTTTGGGATGACATCTGGCTCGGTAACACCCCACTTAGGGAGCTCAGCCTCGATGAAAGGGGGTGTCCTACCACTCGGGTGTCGGAGTATATTAGGAATGGTTCGTGGGATGAACCCAAGCTCCAACTCCTTCATGATCAGGCCGGCATCCCACAGCACATCATTGATCGCATCCTCAACACCCCGATCCTCCACGGTAAAAAGGACATCCCGAGTTGGACCCTTTCTAAGCATGGGGAATTCACGGTGGCCTCGACATGGGACACAATCCGAGGGCAGCACCCGCTCATTCAGGGACTGGGCGATGTTTGGAAGGCGGGTCTCACTACTTCCATAGCCATCTTTATCTGGCGGCTCCTCTCCAACCACGTACCGGTCGACACGAAACTTCAGTGGCGGGAGATTGAGCTAGCTTCCAAGTGCCAATGCTGCCCCCACCGACCGGATATCGAGTCCCTCCAACACCTATTCATCCAGGGACATGGAGCTCGCAGAGTATGGAGTGAGTTTGACGCTTGGTTCGCAGGCCCGTCCCCCTGCCTCCATATCAATGACACAATCCCTACGAGAATTGAAGTGTGGGCACGGAGATATAAGCAGCCGAACAAGAATCATCTTAGCCGAGCCACCCCATACCTCATTCTTTGGTTTATCTGGTCGGAGAGAAATAGGAGTCGCCACCAAGGCACACAGTTTAAACCACAAAATGTGGTATGGCAGGTCCACATGTTCATTCGGAATTCTATGTCCAATGGAAGCTTGAAGCCGAAACATTGGAAGATAGTTAAACTTGGAATCAACATTCCTCAACAAGCGGCGGCAATCAGGGTGCTACCCCTCGCCATGGCAATTAAATGGAATCCCCCGGATCAGCCGTGGATAAAGCTCAACACGGATGGTTCCTTTTAGGGCTGGCAAATCGTGCGGATTGGGTCGTTATCGGGTCAACCTGATAATGACCCAACCCAATAAGGCCTAACCTGAACCCGACCTGTTAAGGAAACTGTAAATCCGAACACAAACCCGACCCGCTACCTTCAAATCCGAACACGACCCGCACCCGACACGAACCCGTTATCGACACGATATAATATGGGTTGACACGACACGATAACAACCTGAACCTGATATTACACGATTAAAACCTAGGGCTGGCAAATCGTGCGGATTGGGTCGTTATCGGGTCAACCTGATAATGACCCAACCCAATAAGGTCTAACCTGAACCCGACCTGTTAAGGAAACTGTAAATCCGAACACGAACCCGACCTGCTACCTTCAAATCCGAACACGACCCGCACCCGACACAAACCCGTTATCGACATTATATAATATGGGTTGACACGACACGATAACAACCCGAACCTGATATTACACGATTAAAACCTAATATTACACGATTAAACCTTAATTTTTAACCTAATTTACACAATTAAAATTCATTTTATACTATTTAAACCTAATTTATAAGAAATTAAAAAATTAAAGTAATATATATTTTTTTAAATAATAATAAAAATAATAATATTATTTCTTAATGGGTTACCCGTATCCGACCCGAACCCAACCCGAAACTATCGGGTTCTTAATGGGTCAACCCGATAAGGACACGGATCCAATAAGACTTGACCCCAACCCAATAATTTCGTGCGGATTCGTGTCGGATTATCGTGTCGTGTCGAAAATTGCCAGCCCTATTAAAACCTAATATTACACGATTAAACCTTAATTTTTAACCTAATTTACACAATTAAAATTCGTTTTATACTATTTAAACCTAATTTATAAGAAATTAAAAAATTAAAGTAATATATATATATATATTTAAATAATAATAAAAATAATAATATTATTTCTTAATGGGTTACCCGTATCCGACCCGCATCCGACCCGAACCCAACCCGGAATTATCGGGTTCTTAATGGGTCAACCCGATAAGGACATGGATCCAATAAGACTTGACCCCAACCCAATAATTTCGTGCGGATTCGTGTCAGATTATCGTGTCGTGTCGAAAATTGCCTGCCCTAGTTCCTTTAATGAAGCGAACGACAAAGCAGGGACTGGAGGGATCATTCGAGACCACTTGGGTAAGATGCTCGTCGCCTTCAGCACGCCCCTCGAAGCACACTTGGCGTTAGAGGCGGAGCTCTTGGCCATGCTCCAGGGTTTGAACATAGCCAAGGAATTCGCTCTACCAATCTGGATTGAGTCGGATGCAGAGCAAGCAATCAAATTGGTCAATGGGACAGGATGGGCCCGGCACTCGCTCGGCAAGCGGTGGCGCAACTAATCCTACACAAACGCCAAATCAAATTTCGAGCCACGTTCATACACCGGGAGAGAAACAAAGCAGCGGACTTCCTTGCGAGAATTGCGCTAGACCAAGACAGTGGCCTACGAATGCACGTCAACTCAGCACCGAGAGAATTGCTGGACTTGGTTCGATTGCACGAGATGGGAGTGTCGCACATCTGAAACCTAGACGGGGACGGACACTAAAGTTGGTAATGAGACGTTGGGAGACAATAGTGACTAGTTTTTTGGTTAATTGTATTTTGGAAAATAGTATGATGGGGTCCGAACCTTGTGGGATCGGACCGCATACTACTCTTGGCTTTGTTACGGCACACCACTTTCGGGTGTGGCCACGCCTTGTAATTATCTCTTTTGGAAATATAGGGATGAGGGACCCACGAACCCTCCACCGTAAAGGTGTTTGATTAAAAAAAAATGCAGCATGCTGATAAGCAAAATAGATAGAAGAAAAGTACTGGTCATTATCATACATTTCCTTAATCAACTCAAAACCAAGCAACTTAGAACTCAAAGTAGTGATCAAAATGTACCTCCGAGACAATGCATCAGCCCGAATGTTTTCTTTTCCCTTTTTGTATTTGATTACATAGGGAAATGATTCTATGAATTCCACCCACTTAACATGTCTCTTTTTTTTTATCAAACACCTTCACGGTGGAGGGTTCGTGGGTCCCCCGTCCCTATATATCAAACACCTTCACGGTGGAGGGTTCGTGGCCACACCCAAAAGTGGTGTGCCTACACAAGGTTCAAGAGTAGTATGCGGTCCGGTTCCACACTTCCGGACCTCATCATACTCACTCCCAAAAGTCAAAATACAATGATCATAAACAAAAGACTATATACACTCCTAACATCCAACGCTCAAGACTAGTCTTCCTCTTCATTTTGGCCCGAATGTTCGGTACTCCCATTACGTCCGTTAGGAAGATGATCGGAGGGCTTCATCCCGGCCCATGCTCTACTCGCGGTCGTCATTTCTAACCCTGATATTAGGTGTACCCCTCTCCTCCAGTCGGACAATAGCTTTGAGCAATCGTGGTGCGTTATGGGCCGAAATTCGGAGTGGGGAATGTTGTTCAAGACCCAACTTGGCAAGCATATCTGCCGCTTTATTGCCCTCTCGGTGGATGAAGGTTGCGCGGATGGTGTGCTGCTGTTTGTGGGCGCGTAGGCGGGCCATGACTCGGTGGATGCGCGCCGGCCCCCATGTCTTCCCATTGAAAAGTTTGATCGCCTGATCAGCGTCCGATTCAAGCCAAATGGGCAGGTTGAATTCCTTTGCCAGCTCCAATCCGTGATGGATGGCCATGAGTTCAGCCTCCAGGGCCGAATGTGCGTCGAGGGGGATCGCAAAGGCGGCAATCATCTGTCCTGAATGATCTCGAACTATACCTCCCCCGGCTCCCTTGTTTGTTGTGGCCATGAAAGCTCCTTCCGTATTGAGCTTGGCCCACGGTCGGTCTGGGGGGTGCCATTTGATCAGCATGGCGATCATTCCCGGCCTCCTTGGCTCAGTTTGGCTCGGTATCTCCATTTTTAGTCTCACTCCTTTCCAGTGTTTGGGCTTAAACCATGCTGTTCCGGATGAACATTTGGGCCTGCTAAACCACATTAAACGGTTTGAATTGGACCTGCTCGTGGCGGCTCCGATTACGCTCTGCCCAGATGAACCAAAAGATGAGGTACGACATGGCCCGGCAAAGGTGCTTCATGTCTTGTTGTTGGATCCTCCGAGACCAGACCTCAAGCCTCTCCGGAATGGTATCATTGATTCGGATGGATGGGGCCGAGCCATCAAACCACCCATCAAACTCTCTCCATACACTAGTTGCTCCCCATCCTTGGATGAACAAATGTTGGAGGGACTCCGTGTTCAGTCGTTGGGGCAGCATTGGCATTTTGACGCCATCTCGATATTCCGCCATTGGAGTTTAGAGTCAACCGGAACTCGATTCGACAACAATCGCCAATTGAATATTGCTATTGATTTGGTAAGGCCGGCCTTCCAAACATCGTCGAGCCCCTGGATTCTCGGCCTTCTCGAGTGGATGGTTTCCCATGTCGTGGACACCGAAAAGTCTCCTAGCCGAGAGAGGGACCATCTCGGAATGTCCGGCTCCCCTGAGATAATCGGCGTGTCCATAATTTGTGTGATCACCTGCTTGCAGAGCCCGGCTTGGTATTGAAGTAGTTGGAGCTTGGCCTCATCCCATGATCCTTCTCTTACGAAGTCCGCCACCAAGGATAACGGGGCCCCTTGGTCATCGATGCTAAGCTCCCTAAGGGCCGTGTTGTCGAGCCAAATATCATCCCAGAAGTAGATTTCTCCCTGGCCTACCACCCATCTGATATGTGGGTTGGCATGAGCCCGCACTCTTAGTAATGCAGAGGGGATACCCCGGGATTGGGAGTAATAGGTTTTAGAGAGAGAGGCTCCTCCTTCTCTCTACAATCCCACCTTGGCCTCACGCCATCAACACCAACACCCTACCGGCTACCCTCCCACGGCTCACCCCGCGCCGGTCGCTAGAACCACTCCGCCCAACACCCTGTCGGCCTAGACGAATCGCCACTCCGTCTACGCGCTAGCCCCTACCCGCAACCTCTGTTCCCGGAGCCACGTCTGGATTGGCCCTTGGCCATCCTCGCCCGAGACTTCACCCCTAGCCTAGCTAGCTGAAGCGATGGGCCATCCACCGGACCCCGATGAGGCCATAACCATCTCGGATCAACAAACGGTATTCACGACGGAAGAGAAGTCACCGCCGAAGCAAATCTCCAAGAAGTTGGCAACGAAACTCAAGAGTGCGGGCAGAGCACCCCGGCACCACCTACTAAAGGGGACGGTCAGAAGCGTTTCATTCCATCTCCACTCCCCAAAGACAAGCAATTAAGAAAAAGGATCGATTTTGGCGATGTTGAGAGTGACTCGGCCGATAGTCCCAAGTGCAAAGGCCCTATCTTCCCGGCGACTCCGGCGCATGAAATGGAGGACTCATCTAGGTCGGAGGAGCACAAACAAATTGGGAATGACAATGTTCGAGATTTGGAAGAAGTGGAGGCCGAACTAATAGCATCTCCCCGAAAAACAAAGTTATCCGGCCAAAAGGCCGGTCAGCTAGCCGGCGTGGAACCCACCGTCACCGGAGGGGATGACAACCCTATGAGTCAAGAAAAAACATTGGTACTTGGTGCTGCAAAAGCAAAAGAAATATTGGGGGAAGAGGAAGTCAAACTTCCCGAAATGGCAATAGACACAAAAGCTCTTTTTGAAAGTGCTTTGGAGACTTGCCATGTTGAAGAGTCACATGCAACACTAGCCGTTGTACACCATGTGCAGCCAACGACAAACGAACTACTCTATCTTGCCTCCTTGGATGCGGTGGACACACTCGACGTCTTGGCCGCACAACCACTCCTCGCCGTGGGACATGAGGTGAACGCACGATGCACGGCCAAACCACCCCGCACATCCCGACCGGGACCCGAGCTACAAACTTCAATGCCAACTCTCTCGTCTGCTTTTAGGCCATACCATGAGGAATTCCCACCCTTGGAGAAGGGTCGAATCCTCAAGATCCGAGACAACTTCGAGAATGGCGTGACAAAATGGGGTGGCAACATGGATGGACCAAAAATGATTCCTAGAGACTAAGTCCAACAAACCACGTCTACTAATCCAAATTCAAAACCGGTGGAGGAAGACATCGCCATGGACATGGCCGATGAGACCGAGGGAGGGGCTAATGCGGTGAACTCGAGTCATTCCCCCAAGCCGAACACAATGGCCGACCTCTTCATTGCAGACAAAGCAACTCCCATGGCCGAACACCTTGCAAATAAGGGGGACGCAACCGGAACAAGCTCGAATGGAAATACAAACGCCGAAGGAGGGAACGCGGACCCAAAGGGAACTAATGGCTGGCATTCAATGGCGGATATGCTCAAGGGGGCCCCCGACGCCAATGGGCCCGCACGTGTTCGTGCCCGATGAAATCCAAAACATCGGATTTGCATCGGTATCCAATGGAGTACCGAACCATATATTTTTCGGGGTCGGAGATTCAGAAACTTGCTGAGAACGTGGGGCACGCTATTGTAGGTAAATTCTCACACTCCATTCCGTCAGTCGTTCAAATTCAAAAGGCCCTTGATAATATTAAATTTCATCGTGGTTTTACTTGGAAATACATTAACGCCAAACACATTCTTATCCAATGCGAGGAATTGGCAGATTACGCTAAGCTCCTAAGCGGGCCGAAGGGTACCCCGGTTTGGTTCATCGATCGCCACCCGATGAGAGTCTTCAAATGGTCGCCGGACTTTGACGCCTATTGTGAGTCACCAATAGCAGCCATTTGGTGCAACTTAATTGGACTTCCAATCCATTTGTTCGATCATTCGGCCCTCTTCGCAATTGGCAAATTACTTGGGAACCCGATTCAAGTTGACCGAGCCACCGCCAACAAAACAAGGCTCTCTTTCGCGCGAGTTTGTGTCGAGATTGACATAACAAAGCCGCCCCCCAATGAAATCATTTTAGACATTTGCGGGAGAGAAACGGTGCAACAAGTCTGATGGGATAAGATTCCTGCATATTGCCGGGAGTGTAAGCACGTCGGGCACTCAAGTAGCGGGTGCTATGCGGTGGGCAACACCGAAAGACCGGCCAAGAGAAACTACAATACAACCCCCCAAAAAGCCACCCAAGGAGCAAATGGCTCGGCCAACAAGCAAGCAAATTCAAGTGCCACACCCAATGACAACAATGAATGGAAGTGGCAAAAGAAAAATAAAGGGAAAGGGGCAGCACAAAGGGCAAAAATGGATGGGGAGAAAGGAACCGACCCAGTGTGGGAGGGCCCGGACATTATGGGTGATGCTCAAGAAGGGGGTGATATGGAATTGGAAGTGGATCCTCAAAGTCATGTTAAGGACCAAATGAAGGGCGTGGTACGCAAGCATACAAATGCTCGAGGACCTAAGTTCGATAGAGGAGCTCAGGGCGGAACATGGGATCGAGATGGCTCATACCGTCGAACGCCTTCGACGTCCCGGGGGGGCTCACGTGGAGGCTCGAGTGGGGGATTTCGGCCTTTCACAAGCATGAGCGGATGGAAGGGTGATGGGATGGCCGAAAATATCATGAGCACAAATAAATACTACTCTCTCATGGCCAATGGAGAGTACGATGTGGAGGGATGCGGTGAGGAAGATGTGGCGGTCATGGATATCCAACCGCCCCCCGAACATGATGAGGACATCCCTTTGCAAATTGAAGCCGTGGAGCACATAAGGGAGGAAGATCAACAAATTGTCTTGTTTCAAGGGGGGCCTTCATACCTTCCGGGTACGAACCTTACTTGTTAATATGTCATACAATCTAATGTTTTGGAACGCTAGGGGAGTCGCTAATGCGTCAACCCAAAACGTTTTAAAGAGACTAATCAAATGTTACAATGTTATGTTTCTTGCAATAATGGAGCCACTCACAACCCCCAACCCGGACCGATACTCTAAGATGTTCGGGCTAAAGTTCAAAGGCGTTAACTCAACCAGCAAGGTTTGGATTTTCACCGAAGAACAAGCCCATTTTGATATTGAAGAGGATGGGGACCAGATCCTACATGGGAAGCTAACCTCACACCGCATGGCTAGTCCCATTTTCGTCTCGGCCGTGTATGCAAAATGTTCAAGATCGGAGAGATATCCACTTTGGGACAAAATGAAAGAACAAGTACCAAGTGTACAAACAATTCCAGAAACTTGAACTTCTACTCCAAGTATTGTAGTGCCGCGCCACAGTGGGAGGGTATCTTACGAGCCCGATAGATACGTTGGTTTGGGGGAATCTATCGATCACTCCCCAGACGGCAATGTATTGGATCCCTGGAACTTTGCGGAGGCGCTGACAGATGTCGATCATTGCGAATAGGTGAAAGCAATGGATTCAGAAGTACAATCTATGATAGACAAAGACGTCTACGATTTATCCGTCCTACCCGAAGGCTGTACTTCCATTGGGAGCAAGTGGATATATAAACGTAAACGTGGACCCGATGGACGAGTTAAAGTCTTCTAGGCAAGACTAGTGGCCAAGGGGTATACACAAAAGGAAGGTGTCGATTATGACGAGACTTTATCCCCAGTGGCCATGCTCAAATCGATCTGGATACTGTTGTCTATAGCAGCTTATATGGATTGGGATGTATGGCAGATGGACGTTAAGACTGCGTTTCTAAACGGCGGTCTTGAGGAGACCATCTACACGGAACAACCCGAGGGATATGCCATAAAGGGCAAAGAACACATGGTTTGGAAGCTTAAGAAGGCCATTTATGGCCTTAAGCAAGCATCTAGATCGTGGAACCAGTGTTTCGATCAAACTGTTCGCATGTTTGGATTCGAAAAATGCCCAAATGAAAGTTGTGTGTATAAGAAAGTTGAAAATGGAATTGTTGTGTTCTTAGTTCTATATGTAGATGACATTCTTCTAATTGGAAACAATAAAAAGATGTTGTCATCAGTACGAACATGGTTGTCAAACCAGTTTGAGATGAAGGATATGGGAGACGCGGGACACATCCTTGGTATCAAGGTTCTTCGGAATCGAGATAAGAAGATGTTGTGCTTATCTCAAGAATGTTACATCGACAAAGTACTTAGTCATTTTAGCATGCAGGACGCCAAGAAAGGTTTCTTACCTTTCAGACATGGCATCCATCTATCACAACAGATGTGCCCCAAAACGTCGTCTGAGATACAAGTTATGAGAAGGATTCCATATGCTTTGGCAGTTGGAAGTCTCATGTATGTTATGCTTTGTATGAGACCTGATATTTGCTTTGCTGTTGGCATGGTAATAAGATATCAGTCGAATCCAGGCCAAGGACATCGGACTGCAGTAAAGAACATACTCAAGTACCTTAAACGGACTAAGGACTATGTTCTAGATTACAATGCAGCCGAGCTCTGTCCTTTGGGATATACTGACTCAGACTTTCAGGCTGATCAGGACTCTAGAAAATCTACTTCAGGATATTTGTTCACCTTAGGAGGAGGAGCCGTAATTTGGAAGAGTGTGAAGAGAAATTCATCACAGACTCGACCATGGAAGCCGATTATGTAGCCGCTTCGGAGGCTGCAAAAGAGGCAGTATAGCTCAAAAACTTCCTTATGGACTTAGGTGTGGTTTCGAATCTGCCCAAGAGCATCACTGTTTATTGTGACAACTCTGGCGCTGTGGCAAACTCGAAAGAACCAAGAACTCACAAAGCGAGCAAACACATAGAGCGTAAGTATCATATCATTAGAGATATAGTGCAGAGAGGAGACATACAAGTGGTCAAGATTGCGTCAGAGAACAACCTGGCAGATCCTTTTACAAAGGCATTGGCGGTGAAACCGTTCGAATACCACGTTAAAGGGATGGGGGGTTCGACTCATTCAAGACCTCAACTCGCTTTCAGTATTAAGTGGGAGAAATACATGACGTGTGCACTAAATACTACCTTTTGTATACTCGAAAGCTGTTTTGAGTATAAGTGGGAGATTGTTAGAGTTTGTATACTAGAAATCACCTTTCGAGTGATTGAATACTACCTTCCAATAAATAAAACTGATTATTTTTTTCATAATGTTGTTATGTTTTAAATTTAATGGTTGTTTATTGCATATTTAAATGTATAAGAACGTAACAAAGTCTAAGTCTTTGTTCTAGTAGACCGGTTGTGGGCGTCGTCCAATTTAAGGTAACACGGTCAGTTCTGAAAAAAGAAAAAATAGAATTTCACAACCCAGATAGGCCTACACTACCTATCATGAAAGGTTGCAATGTCAGTCCAATTATTTCTAAGCCTTATTGAAATAAGATGACGTTGGTATGGTATAGCACTGAATGGATCTAACAGCAAGACATGTCTTTATGCTATCTGTTGAAAGACGGGGTCTTGATAATTAATTTCTTAATCAATGTACGTTAGCATTGAGCATACGATATTGAGTATCTACTACTTTGACTTACCAAAGGTGCGGGTTTTTCGTCACCCAACGATCCAGGTATATTGGGTAGTGGTGATCGTTATCTAGCGGTGCTAGGATTGCTATTACGTTGAATCGTGCGCGAGGAGAGTCTCGTTTGATAACATCCACGAGAGGAGCTCGAAACAAGGTTTTATTATATGGAACCTAGCTAGTTGGAGTTTAAGTACTCTATGAATAATAAATAAGAGTTTCTTGTTGAGTCCACTCTTGGAGATTAAAATATGTTAATTAATTAAGTCCATAGCAGACATTAATTAATTAATTAATGTTTCCATCTTAAGCACGGGAAATAAATTACTTACTTAAAAAGGAAACCCGGAATACTCGTAATTTCGGATTTGGAGAGGCAGTGCAATATTACTTCTATAGTGGTTGCTTGTATTATTCCAATATAAGCTTATATTAAATTGTGGGTTCAATTTAATTAGTAAAAAGCTAATTGGGTGAGGCCTGATCCAAATTCTTCCTTAGATCCCTGACTGGGCCCAATATGTGACTTAATATAAATAGGAGAATAAAGGAGACAGAACAAGAAAACAACGACAATAACAATAATTATTATTGCTAGAATTTTCGTCCCCCTCTACAGAAAGAGAGAGTTCGAAAATTACTTCCTCCGTGAGCAGAGTTCTGTCCGGGACACCAGTCAAAAGATCCGAGGTTGAGTACTGAAGATCTTCACGTGGAGACGGAGCAAGCCATCATCGATTCTTGATTGAATCAACGAGGTAAACTAGCTAATTTCATAATAAGCATGTTTTAGGGATTTTATATGCTAAAGCATGTTTTAATTCAAGTTATGAGCATGATACATGTGATAATTACGCGAATAGAATCTGTCTAAATAATCTGCTAAATAGATCAAATTATGTGATCGGATTTTACGCACGCTTCCGCTGCCAACCCCTTCAGGTGTCTCTTCGTTTATCCTCATCACTGGGTCGTCATAACCTCGCCCAGATCTTAAAGTGATTTGACTGATGTTAGCTCTATCTGGTGGCCTTACTGAGGCAGGAATCTTTCCTTCGTTCCCTCGCATCTCAAGGAAGTCGCAATCTGGGACAATTGCTTGGCCAACATGTCCATTGCTTCCTTCTGCTCCAACTGAGCATCTTGAAGCTTATGCACCACGTCATTGTTAGTTTCCAAGTTGTTCTGCAGATGCTATTGCAGACTGACTAGATCGTGCACCATATCATCAAGATTCTTTGGTGGTTTAGAATTGGGTTGGCCGGGATTCGGTCCCGAACCTAGGTTTGGTCCACTCCCTTGGTGCTGGCGGAAATTTCCTTGACCTCCTAAACTATTGTTGTACTGATTTCCTGGCCCTTGTTTCTCCTGGTAAGTGGTTTGGGAATTCTGATAATTTCCAGGGTAGTTCCTTTGGTGTGGCGGTACACAAGAGTTCCCCTGGTGGTTTTGATTCCTGTTTCCCCAATTCGAATGATCTCCCTGGTTCCGGTTGCTCCAGTTGTTCTGCCCCTCCTGATTTCTCTCAGACCAGCTAGTCTGCCTTTCTGGTTGATGTGTCAACTGGGCATTCTGTTGTGGATGAGGCTGGTTCGGATCGTTGTCATACCATCTAAAATTTGGATGATTTCTCCATGGCGCATCCCTCTGTCTCCCTTGATTCCAACTTCCATCTGGGTTCCAACTCCCCATCGCGTTAACTTGGGCTTGGTAATCTCCCTCTTGAGGGCCATAATATTGCTGGGGTGAAATTTCTCCTGGACCCTGAGGCTTCTCTTTCTCTTGTGAGGCTGGTGGGTTAGTCTTCTCGATTGCATTCAAGAGTGCTTTCTCAAGCCTATCTATTCTCGCCTCGACTCTTTCTTCATTTTGCTCTCTCAGAGCATTTGCTGACCCTCTCCTCATAATATTCTCTCAGAGATTCATCATACTCCTGTTTACACTCTACGATTTCCTTCTTAAGAGCGTTTGTCTTGTTTGAAGGGAAAAAGTAATCCAGAAACTCCAACTTGAAATCTCTCTATGTCCGGAAGGAATCCTGAGGCAGCCTCAGCAGCCATGTGTTAGCCTCTCCCTTGAGAGCAAATGGAATTGCACGTAGGCGATAATCCTCCTCTATTGTGTCGTTGGGCCTTTTCTGAATACTGCACAACTTGCTAAACTCATTTAGAAACTCATATGGACACTCTTTTCTACGCCCGGAGAACGTCGGTAGAATGCCTAACACATTTGTTTTAATATCGATGGCCCTCTGCTGTGGATTTATAACTATAGCCTGGGCTTGCTCACCATCTAAATGGGCAGTGAGCGAACCGATCTCCGGATCTGAATCGACTTTGTGTGCCATGTCTCTAATCCTCGCCCCCTCTGTTTCTGTTTCTGAAGCCGACGTGGGATCCTCCCTTCCTGACGAACTCCAATCCTCGTCACTTTCTGAACCAAACGGAAATGGATCTCCCGTAGATAATCCCGATCTGGTGGTGACCGTAGATGCTGTCTCTCTGACCTGCCAAGTAAACCGATCGTTCCTCCACCCAGATGAGTTACCCCAGTGTCCAAACCGTGAGCCTCTGCACATAAACTGAAAATAAAGAGAAAGAAGAACAAATCAAAACTATATATGCCAAAATCTCTAAACACAATCACAAACTATGCCATCCATCCCCGGCAACGACGCCATTTGAAGAGTCCCATGTGAGAACTGTGTGTGCTTTTATGCTAGGTCAAGCTTCACAAATCCAGAGAATCCACTAGATCACGAGGTCTAGGAACTCAGAGGATCTCAGAAGTCTCGGTCGTCGGACACACAAATTCCGCCTTCAAAACCCTCAACCCGCTATAGTACGAATTAGTACAGGGAAGTAGGGATCGATCCCACGAAAATGGATGCGTACGAATGCATTTAGGTGATTCTGGAAAACTGAATTGGCTGCTGCCACGCAATTTTGGGTTGAGGAAAGCTATTACTAGACTTAGGAATAACATATAACACTAGACCTAGGAAGCTAAAAACTTCGTGCAAACACGAATCATCATCTCAATCTCAACACCTCGAGCAAACTTCCTTGACCTAGTAAACAACTACCTAATTTAGCTAGACAGAAAGTAACATGCAGTGGGGACCATCTTCCAAAGACAGCAAAATACGGATTTAAAGCTGCAAATAATAAACTATGAATTTAACTAACAAGGACATGCATCTTGTTACCTGAATTAAACGCGAACATGGAGAAAACAGAGTAATAATCCAGATTCAAACAAAATATACAGATTCGGTCGTCGGAAACTGACGATTAATCGGAAAACAACAGATCTACTTCTACTAGATGAAGTAACCAGAAAACAGAAATGAAACATCAAACTCATGCACAATCAACCCACTCTGCTTCAGATCCAAATGTCGGACGCTTAATCCACTCCGGATCCAAGCAATCCGAACCCAATTACGACTAAAATAAACTCCATAAACTCCGATCCAGCAAATCTGCTCCGATCAACGACAATCCATCCACGATTCTATCTCAACTCCACACATCAAGTGCGAAAATCATCTATTCTAGCAAATAACTATAAACTCAGAAACAAACATCATCCATACTCGAAATCAACATCGCCTTAACAGAAAATAGAAATTGCATAGAAAGCTTCAACAGTAATTCGACAGTCAAACAAGCCGAGCTGCGAACAGCGAAGCTCGGTGAAATTCGCAGCAACAAACGGAAATGAAAGCAGTAATTGTGTGTTCGCCCTACGTGAGGACGGTGTTACACAACAACTAACTGAAAGTAAAACCCGAACCCTCCTGAATTCTGAAAACCAAATGTGTAGAAGTGTGCGAGTGAACTGAGAGCCGAAAAAGATCCCTCCCTCATATAGATGCGGAATTGATCTTCTAGAAGCCTTCGCCGGAAATCTCTGTTCTGCCCTTCAGCTTTAGCGATCTCCTCCGTCTAGTCATTTTTTCTTCATAATGTTCACTTTATCGCCGTATTTCCTTCGCCTTGTAATTATCTTCCTTTCTTCCTAGGTCTGGCGATACCTTCTACACACCTGGCTCAAAAAGATGTGTTAGACCCCGTAAAGGCACGAAATTAATCCCCTAACTAATGCATGAAATTAGCCTTATCAGTATTACTTATGGGCTTTTCTATCAAAAGTATTATCAAAGTCTATCGGTTTAAAGTAAACTTTTTATGAAAAGTATTATTGTGGATTTTCTTCGTAAGTGATATTTTATGTTCCAGGTATTTGTTTAAGGTGAAAGTGATTGCATATGTTATGTGATACTACGTGTTGTACTATGAGGTGCTTAGGAACTGCTTTTTTTTTTTTTTTTTTTTTTTTAATTGAACACCATTACGGTGGAGGGTTCGTGGGTCCCTCATCCCTATATTTCATCAGAAATATTGTACAATGCAAGGCTACACCCAAAAGTGATGTACCGAGATAGACAAATTCGGAGTAGTATGCGGTCCGGTTCCACAAGCCCGGGCCTGGACCTCATCATACTCCCTTCCTGAAACGAAATACAATTGAGCAAAAACTAAGACAAAGACCCGTCTATCCATTGTCCTCTTCTTCCAATCTGATATTTGGCACTCCCAGCCGTTCAAGGCGGACCATAGCGGTTAAAAGCCTAGGAGCGGCCTCAATATTGACTTCATGATATTGCGTCGATTCCTTTCCCAATTTAGCCAGGTATTCGGCCACCTTGTTGCTCTCCGGGTGGACATAGTTGAGTTTGAACTTACCCTCCTTCATAATGCCTTGGACTCGCACCATTGTGTGTCGACATGCCGCCGGCCCCCAATCCCTTGATTCAATAGCTTTTTTAGCCTGATGTGAACTTAACTCTACCCATATCAGTGCGCCTCGCCTCTCGGCAAATGCCATACCTCGGAGTGTGGTATCGAGCTCGGCCTCAAACTCGGAGTGTGCATCGATGGGCGTATAGAAAGCCCCCACCATATTGCCGAGATGGTCTCGGATGATCCCACCTCCGCAGGCTCTGTCCGTTGTCGCATCGTATCTGCCCATGACGTTTAACTTGAGCCATGGTGCATCCGGGGGGTGCCATTTGATAGCCACGGCCCTTCTAGTTGGTTCCTTCGGCCGAGGAGGGGAAAGTGTTAACCCCTCAAAACGAACATCCTTGAAGTGTTTCGCCCGTGCTCGCCCACTTTCCACCAGTTTCTGGACATATAGCCTGACTTGCCAAACCACGTTATAGGCCCTAAAGCAAACCCCATTGTGTCGGCTATTATTCCTCTCCGCCCACAAGTACCAGAGGATGATGCAGGGGAGAGTCCGGGCCATGTGGTCCTTTGTGGGCCGGTTGATTCTCTTAGCCCAAGTTTCGAGTCTAGATGGAATGGAGTCCGAAGGTCGGAGGGGGTGGCTCGCCCCATCAAACCATTCATCAAAGAGCCTCCAAACCATGCTTGCCCCTCGTCCATTAATAAAAAGGTGTTGAATGGATTCTATCCCCGGCTGCCTAGGGCAGCATTGGCATTTTGAAGCCAAGTTGATGTGCCTCCATTGTAGCTTTGCGTCGACCGGTATCCTATTCGAAATTAGCCTCCACATGAAGACCGAGATTGTTGTTGAGATGCCACCGTGCCAGATGTCTCCAAGAGCCGGGATACGAGGCCTCCGAGCTCTGTTCGAGTCCCATGCCGAGGACAGAGAGAAATTTCCATCTCGAGACAAAGTCCACCTTGGGACATCGGGGCAATTAGGGAGGATAGGGGTGCTCATGATGGCCTCAGCCACGTGAAGCGGCATGCCTGTTTGGTTGCATGTGGTTCCGACCTTAGCCCCATCCCACTGTCCATTCGTCCAAAACTCCGCCACCCTTGTCGTAGGTTCACCCCTTGTGTCTAAGCAAAGATCTCTGATTGGTCTATCCCCGAGCCAGATGTCGTCCCAAAATAGGGCTCTTCCATCACCAATGATCCAGCGAATGTTTGGCTGGGCCAGGGGCCAAGCGGCCGCGAGACGTCGCCATGTCGGGCTGCTCCTACCCGAGTTCAGCCGAGCCAGAGGTGATTTTGAGGCACAATACTTGCTATACATGTGTGAGGCCCATAAGGAAGTTTGCTCTCTAAAGCGCCACCACAATTTGACGTTGAAGGCCTTCAAGACGTCCTCAAATTTCTGAATCCCGAGACCTCCTTCCGTTGTGGGGAGGCAAATCTGTTCCCAAGCAATCCAGTGTGTACGTCGTTTACCCTCCACAGTGCCCCAGAAGAATCTCGCCAGTTGTTGCTCCAAGAGCTGAAGTGCTCCTTTTGTTGGTTCGATCGCTTGGAACACATGTATTGGGATGGCCTCGAGGGTACTCTTAATCAAGGTCAGCCTGCCCCCGAAAGATAGGTGTCTGTGAGCCCACCCCGAAATTCTCCTCGAGATTTTCTCTCGGAGGAAGAGAAACATGTCGGTCCTTTTGGCACCTTTGTAGATAGGTACGCCAAGATAGAGGAAGGGGAATGTACCTCGAGTAAAACCACCCTCCGTTTCCACCGTACCCGCACAACTACCGTTAGTCTCAGTAATGTAAAAATTGCTCTTCGATAGGTTGATCTTCTGCCCTGAGACGGCCGAGTAATCATCTAAACAAGCTCTAACCCGTTGGATGGGTTCCTTGGCCGCCTGCGTAAATATAACAATATCATCCGCGTAAGCCAAATGACTAACCTCGGAACTTGTCCGTGTAGACTGGAAGGTCATGTCCTTCTTCTCCAAAATGAGCTCATCCAACGCCCTTGATAGATATTCCGCTGCAATAATGAACAAGGTTGGGGAAATAGGATCCCCTTGTCGCAAGCCACGAGTGGATTTGAAGAAGCCCGCCGGTGCACAATTGATTAGCACCGAGAACCAACAATATCCAATGCATCTTCCAATGAGACTAAGAAACGTCTCCGGAAATCCCATACGGCGCATGACTTGGATCAAGAAAGGCCATTGTACCCTATCATAAGCTTTTGCCATATCAATCTTGATTGCAACGTTTGGCGCGGGCCTCTTTCTATATAACTCGTGAAACATTTCTTGAGCTAAGAGGACGTTGTCATTAAGAAGCCTTCCTTTAATAAAACCACTTTGGTTCGGGGATATTACCTTAGGGAGGACGGGAGCCAGCCTTGAGGCAAGGATTTTAGTGATGATCTTATTTGAAACATTGCAAAGGCTAATTGGTCGATAGTCCGACCAAGATACCGGGTTATCCTTCTTTGGTAGTAACACTATCATTGTTGCGGTGATGCTTCGTGGGAGAAACGCCCCGTTGAAGAATTGTATAACCGCATCCCCCACATCCCGGCCAATGATATCCCAACAACTGTGATAGAAGGACGCGGTGTACCCGTCGGGACCCGGTGTGCTATCGGCCGAAATGCTCCATACCGCCCGTTTAATCTCCTCTTCATTGGGGGGGGGTAGCGAGGCTCTCCAGGTCCGAGGCCAGTGGATGTTGCCGGATCAAGTTCAAATCTGGATCGGCCAAGGGGAGAGCCGAAGGAGCAAGTAACTCTTGAAAGAAGTTAGACGCCGAGTCCTTGATTTCTCTTTCGTCTGTAACGGTTCGGTCTCCCGCAAGAATGCCATGGATTCGGAGACGAGCTCTCTTTTGTTTTACCCAACTCTGGTAGAACTTCGTATTTCTGTCCCCCTCTTTGACCCACCGAACCGCTGCCCTCTGTCTCCATAGGTCCTCCTCCATTTTAAGTAACAGGATGTACTCCGCTATAACCTTGTTTACTCGGCATCTATTGGTCGGGGACGCATCAGCTTCGAAGTCTTGCTGGGCCTCTACAATGGTTGCCTCGGCCTCTTTAAGGTTGGAATGAAGGTTTCCAAAAGTTGCTCTATTCCACTCTTTAAGGATTCTTTTAAGCCTTGCGAGCTTGATTTGCAAGTTTAGGATTCCTCCGGCCTCGGTGGGTTGGCTCCAACTGGATTCCACGACTCCTCTAAACCCCTCGTGTCTCAACCACATGTTCTGGAATCGGAAATTCCTACCTTGCTCCCGTGTCACCTCTGTTTTACATCGAACCAGGATGGGACCGTGATCCGAGGTGACGCGAGGAAGGTTCGTAATCCTCGTTGTCTCGAAAACGCTCGTCCACTGCTCATTTATGAAGACTCTGTCAAGCCTCTCAAAAAGATTGTTCTTTGCCCAGGTAAAAGGTGCACCATCGAAGCCCACATCGACCAGTTTACAATCTTCCATTGCTTCCGCGAAGTCCAACATCTCCGCTTGCCTGTTAGACTCGCTCCCGGACCTATCTCGTGGGTTAAGAATGGTGTTGAAGTCCCCTCCAATAATCCACGGCCGACTCTCCAAGTTGTCCGCAAGGTCTCGCAATTTTTCCCAAAGTGGGTATCTTTCCGAGCGAGTACACTTAGCATAGATAGCCGTGACCGCCACTGGTTGGCTGCATGCCTCCGAGCGAAGGATACCGTGGAGCGCTTGCTCGGAGTCATCCATAACCTCAAAGTCAACTCCCTCTCTAGAAAAGATCCAAATTTTCCCGGCCGTGTTAGTGCCTTTGAAGTTGAGTCCGAATAGCTTCGAATACAACTCCGGGTTTGGCGCGGTGAGTGGTTCCATTATTGCCATGAAAGAAATATTATGAACATTAATTAATCTTTTGATAACGTTGCGGGACGAAGTTTTCACAATACCCCGCACGTTCCAAAACAAAAGGTTACAAGACATAATTAATTGGATGAGGACTTACCCGAGCGGGATGGAGACCGCCCTGCTACATCCGTCTTCCGATCATTTTTGTGCTTTGAACTCTCGCCGA
Organism: Salvia splendens; assembly: GCF_004379255.2. NCBI lineage: Eukaryota > Viridiplantae > Streptophyta > Magnoliopsida > Lamiales > Lamiaceae > Salvia > Salvia splendens. Next base: position 20,088,281 of record NC_056039.1, read on the forward strand.
GGCAAGAGGCTACCTCCTCCCCCGTGTTCAGGATTGGGGCCACCACAATTTCCATTCCAATCACATCATCTTCCTCGAGATGATCCGTTTCATAGGCCTCATCCTCCATGAGTGCATGATATTTATTAATGCTCATGAAGTGATCTAGGTCCCCCTCGGGTGCCCTCGACCCTTCTTCCTTTTGACTCCTCGCCGGGTTGCCTCGTTTGATTGGAGAGGAAGGTCCGCTTGAAGCCTTGCGTGCGGGTCGGCCACGAGGTTGCCAACTCCCGTCCCCCTTAAAGCTCGACCATTCGGTCCCCTTGTGAGAACCTCCTCCACGCCCATTAGGTGTGAAATAAGACGGGTCCTGGTCGTGTCTCTCTCCCCATTGTCTTGGTTCAAGGACCTCCGGGATGCATGTGTTCGGGTAAGAACCATCCTCTTGAGCAACCGAGACCAAGGCCGAAGGAGAAGATTTTTTGCTTACCTCCTCCTTTTCCGGTCGATGCCATTCCGTGACAACCTTGTTTCCCTTATGTTGAGACGATTTTCCTGCCGTATTGTGACTTGTCTCCGAGTTCCTCTTCGCTAACGGGACGTTGTAGTTCCGCTTTGGCGGCTTCTCCTTATTACCCGAAGCATAACATGATGAGGCCGCATGACCCACATGCCGGCACTCCGAACAAAATGCCAGAATCTTATCCCATTTTATGCTTTGGATGGACACCCTACCGCACATATCCAAGATAATTTCCTCCGGAACCGGTTTGGTGATATCAATCTCCACGCAAATTCTTGCAAATGATAACCTCGACTTATTAGCCGTTGCACGATCAATTTGGATCGGATTTCCTAGGAGTTTTCCAATCGCAAACAATGCCGAATGATCATAGAGATGGATAGGAAGACCAATAAGATTACACCATATGGCTGCTATCGGTGACTCGCAATAAACATCGAAATCCGGAGTCCACTTGAAGACTCGCATTGGGTGTCTATCCACATACCACACCGGGGTATCCTTCGGACCATTAAGCATCCTCGCATAGTCATTAAGATCATCAAGTTGTATTAGCACATGTTTTGCGTTAATATATTTCCAATTCCAACCTCTAACGAACTTCATATTGTCTAAAGCTTTTTGTATTTGACTAGAGGCCGGAATGGAATGTGAAAACTTACCTACAATAGCAAACCCCAACGTGTCGGCCAATTGTTGTGTCTCGCTCCCGAAAAAATAGATCGACGGGACGCCATTGCTCGACGAAGCGAACCCCATGTTTTTTATCTTCTCTGGCTCAAAAATGTGATGGCCTTTCGGGTCCGGTTGGTTGCGAAGGATATCCGCCATCGACGGTTGTGGTTGCGGCCCTCTTTCCTTGTTCGGATTGAAAAGAGAGCCTTTGCCGAGCATGTGAGGCCCCCCCTGAGATCCCTTCTCCACCTGATTCGGCACCCCATGTTGAACTGCACCGGACGGGTCTTGCCCGTGTCTCGGCCTTCCCTTCAATGAAGACGCCTCCCCTGTTTCGAAAGTGCTACATAATTTCTTGGTTCGGCCCCTTTCGAGAGGAGGGAAGTGCTCGAGATACTCCTGGGTCGGAACAAGGCTTCTAGCGTGCTCAGCGGTTGGTTCGGCGTTATGGGACACGACCCCAATAATTGCTTGGGCCCTATTCGAACCTCGCGTATTGCCAGCGTCAAAATGTTGGAGGGGTTGTGAGGAAATTCGGTCCAAGTCCTCGGCGGAATCGAGGTTAGCTAGGTGCAAGAGGGATTGTTTTGGCTGCATATGTGGCTCCTCCATGCAACAATCACGTGAGCCAAGGATTGGGAAAGAGACCAATTGTCTTTCCTCAATGAAACTTGTCTTTATTGCCAAATCCGGAAAGTTGACTATAGTACCTTTTGTATGTTTTGTTTCCACACCCCCAAGCAAGCTAGCTCCCTAGGATGTACCATCTCATCAGCCCCCATAGCAACGGTCATATTATCGCCGCCTGAAGGTTGCGCCGTCGCCGGAGCCGGCGTGGAGTCGGGGTTCAAAGGTTCCAGCCGTTCGGGGAATTCCAACTCTTGGGGTTCCGGGTTACCTACCTCGAAAGGACCCTCCTCACCACCAGTTCCGTCCTTTGGAGGCTCGGAGTAGAGAACAATCTCCTTGCCGGTCAGCATCACTTCTTCCGGCGACTTCTCCTTCAACCGGTCCTGGCTACCTTCGCTACCTTGACTTTCCGCGCATCCCACCACCCCGTCAAGCTCTTCCATAAGATTTTTCTTGAGGCCGCTTGTCCGAATCCCCTCCCCGTCGTCGTCTTCGGCAAAAGATTTCTTGACGTCTGGTTTTGCCGACGGGGACGAAGACGCGTTGAATCGTTTCCTTCCGTTACCTTTCATCACCGGCCGCGGAGTGGATTTCCTCATTTTTAGCCGGTCTCCTACACTCCGGCGGACCTCCTTTTTGCACGCCGTCGCACTTGTAATGGTGTCGCCGGCGGATTGGAACAAGGTTCTCGTTGCATCACTTTCATCGGCAGCCGAATCGTCCATGGTCGACGTCCGGCTCCCCGCGTGTGGCTGGGTGGTTCCGGTTATCTTGTCCGACGGGAAAACCGCCCACCTCCGTTGGAGCAGACGTTCAAAGAGGCCAAGGTGGGATTGTAGAGAGAAGGAGGAGCCTCTCTCTCTTTCTACTACTTGTCGGACAGTCTTGCTTATGAACTGCTTGGCTTTGTCGATATGACATTATTCGATGCTCGGGCTTGCCGATATGATATTATTCGATGCTCGGCTTTGTCGATATGATGTTCGGCTTTAACTAAAAAATACAAGTTACATTTCAGGAATGTTGTATGAGAAAATGAGGTTGTGAAGGTTATGTCATGCGATGTTTTAGTTTTGAGAAATGTCTATTTGCTTGTCTAGCAAATGAGCATCCCTACGAGACCAATTATGTTTTAATAGAGTTCGAGTCAGATTGGGCAGTGAGTCCCTACTCAGACTAGTGTACACCTATGGGAGGATCGGGTGCCATCCCTCGAGTTGGTCAGTCCTTGACTCGGAATGTGGCCATATTTCCAGTTCACATATGTTTTAGAAGATGGGCTAGGGAGGGGAATGACCCTACTATGCCAGATGAGGTTAATCGAATTAGGGTCCTAGTGTGAGTAGCATCCCTGCTCGGAATAGTGTACATATATGAGAGATCGTGTGCCATCTTTCGAGTTGGCCAATCTTTTGAGTTGTGAAGGTGGCCACCCGGCACCAGAAAGGACAAGTATAGAAGTTCCTTAAATAAACCAGTCGATGGTTTATGCTTTATGAAATGTTTTTAGTGTACTCGGGTTCTTTCAAAGTTAAAAACCTGAGGTCACTTAATGGCAGCTTGGCAACAATTTTATTTTAATGTAAAATATTTTGTCTTGTGTTCACTAAGTACATCAAGTACTTAGCCTTGCATACGCTTTAAAAATGTGCAAGTTGAGCGATGACAACGATGGACGGTGTTGAGTAGAGATGAAGAATGTTCCCGATAGCATCGTACTTGGATGCATCGTGTCTTCATACATGACGTCGTTCGCTCTTGAACACTTCCGCTAAACACTACTCCCTCCGTCCCACAATAATTGTCACTCTTATTGTGGGCACGTGTTTTAATAAATGTAAAGAAGAGTTGGTTGGAAAAGTTAGTGGAACGTGATACCGACTTTTTTATATTGGTTTTATAATAAAATGTGAGTGAAGGTGGAATGTAGAACCTACTTACCATTTATTGTGGGACGGAGGGAGTATTTATTTTGAGTTCACCTATCATTGAGATACTATTCCATTCGACTTTATATATTTGCCGAGATGATACTCTGATTTTATAAATTCAAATTCTATTATTTCAAGTCATGTCCGATTATACGATTGTTCTCCCCCTTCTTCACCACTTCTTTAATCCTCCATTAATCGCGATCAACCTTTCCTTCTATCAATAGAAAGGGCGGGCGTGACAGATTGCAAACTAACCGACACACCAATAACTCAGAACAGTGGATCACAAAGTATTGAAGGAGCTGCATGACAGGGGAGATATCAAAGGTTAGTAGGAAAATCAATCTATCTCACACATACTAGACCCGACATAGCCTATGTTGTGGGGGTAGTTAGTCAGTATATGCATGCACCACAAGTAAGTCACTGAGAGGTTGTCCTGGAAGTTGTCCGTTATCTAAAAGGGAAAACAGATCGTGTGATTCTGTTTGCAAAGAATGGTCATTTGGACGTCCATGGCTATACTGATGCTGATTGGGCAGAAACCATGTTGATATAGAAGGTCTACGACTGGGTACTTCACATTCATGGGAGGAAATCTGGTGACTTGGAAGAGCCAGAAACAGAAGGTAGTGGCGCTCTCAAGTGTAGAGGCAGAGTTCAGAGGGACGAGATTAAGAGAGGTTTGGCCGAAATATTGTGATTAAAACAGTTGATGGCTGAGCTAAACCTCTAGTCATCAAAGACGTGCTGACTATACTGTGATAACAAAGCCACTGTCAGTATCTCTGAGAATCCGGTCCAGCATGATCAGACCAAACGTGTGGAGATGGAATGACAGTTCATTAAGGAGAAACTTAAAGGACAGTGGGATTTCCAATTGTTAAGTTAGAAGATCAACAGCTGACGTCCTGACAAAGGTGGTGAACTTGAAGAGCTTTCATGAAATTTTGAGCAAGTTAAGTGTTGAAAATCTCGTTACTTATTTTGAGAGAGAGTATTGGAAAGAAATCAAAATCCATACAATAAGGAAACAAATCAAGAATGAATAACGAGAATCAACTCATTGATTAGCTTACCAAGCTTGTATATTTCCTTGTACATTATTCCTTGGTCAATATAAGACATGTAAATCACAGTGATAGAATCAATACACGAGAATTAAACATAATACTTCGATCAAGTATCTTGCGTTTTCTTATTACAATTGTAAAAAATACAATCATCAATGAACAGACGGTTCATACTAAGCTACGCTAGTAAAAGTTTTCGTATAATCACCTTCCGATTTATATTACGGACCAGTATAGTTGTATAACTTTAAAAATATTACTAATAATAAAAGGAGTGTAGCTATGATGATAAATCAGGTCACAATCATCTAGAAATACATCAACAATTAGGTGCGCTAAAACGACATTATTGATCACCTAGTATGAGTTTTAGCAAGAATATCATAAATAATGTATAAGACAAAACTAAATAATTTCAGTAAGCACAATTTAGACATTCTATTTTAGTTAATAATCAATACAGAATTGAATAACCTTATTGATGAAACAATAATATTAATGACTATCTACATGGCATGATCAATTTTATATCACAAATTTCTCTCACCTCAACCATCACAACTTTTCATTACAACAAAGATATGAAGCTAAAGTTTTATATTGGCAAAGATAGTGATGGATATCAATAAATCAATGCCCATTTAATTTTGAAAAATACAATACTCAATAACGAAGCTTCATCCAACAAACCTAGTTATGTCCCAACAAATTTCCTTTTTAATGTCATGTCAAGTTTACATAGTCAATCAATGTGGTTGGATTTTATTTTCATTTTTATTAATTTAGTATCCTCTACATCTCGTTTTAGGTATGATATTTTTTTTGAGAAGTCTCAAATTAAGTGAGCCGTTTTTTTTAGTAGGAGTACTAATTAACTTTTTTTCTCGCTTTTTCTTACCCTATTTTATTCTATGTACGCTATAATTTAATCCACTGCACAAACTTTCTAAATTCTTATACCGAAATAGAAATAACTCACTTAGTCAACGATGAAGAGATTAACATGTAACAATACCTAACACGACAAAGTAGACGGCCAAAATGTATTTTGCAACAGTAACCTTGATTATAACTAATTAAACCACAAAAGAAATAAAATGATACTACTAAATCTTTATTTGGTCTCTAATTAAAAGATGAAAATCAAACATTTAGGTAATAAATTGACTTATCCAATCAAACCATTCTACCCCACTGCTCATAGTCATAGCTCAAACACTAAACTAATTAAAAAAAAAAAACACTAAACTAATTAAAATGTCCAACAACATTTTCTACAAAACAAAGCATGAATTATTTGTATAAAAAGAGAAAAAACTAACAAAGACACCTAACACAAAGATGTCATCACATTCACATATGACTTGTGCAAACTGATACTCTTTCTTCCCTGGCTTTGTGAGACCTCTTGCAGTGCGCAATAGCCGCCTGAATGGGGCTCTCAACCTCCGAGCTCGAGCCGATGCTCCTCTTCAAGGCCAGCACGTTCAAATTAGACGTCAAACATTTAGGCTTCGAGAGCTGTTTGATGGCCCCGGAGAATGATCTCCGGTGCCTCCCCCTCTGCTCTCCGTTGTACTTGATTTGCCCGAACGGTGCCACATTCTTGAATTGCTCGTTTTTCGTCTTTGAAACATCGGTAGCAGAGTGTTGGCTCATGCTCGTGCAGCCGGAGGATTTGGTGAAGAGGGACTTGATGTAGGAGGTCCATTTGATCTTGGACGAGGGAGACGAGGACGACTGTTTAATCATCTTCATCTTTGTCTTCCTTGTCCAAGATTTCTTGTCATGATTGGCAAGGATGATGTCCTTGTAGTCATGTGAGGTCAGCTCTCTGCTGACCTCGCATGACTCTGAGGGGGAGATGTTGCACGACTCGAAGGGAGTGGTGGCAACGGGAGTGGAGAAGGGCTCGTCGTCGTTGTGGAAGGGGGTGGTGGAGTGGAGGATCTTGTGGACCATCTCGAGGCGGGGCGGGAGGTGGAGGGGGAGGAGCTTCCCCATGTAGAAGAGCTCGTCCGCGGGGGATGTGGTGGCGTACAGGTCCCGGTCGGACGAGCTCGAGAAGCTTTGTTGGAATTCAAACTCGTTGTTTGAGGATTGGTTGAAGATGCTACTGTGGTTGTCCATGGATTGGTTGAAGATGCTACTGTGGTTGTCCAAGGATTGGTGGTGGTGGTAGTGGTCGATTTCTACTTCCATGTCTATGTAATCATCTTCTTGAGATGATGATGATGTTGATGATGAATCCGAGTAGGAGTTGTGGAGATCTTGTAGCATTTTTGCTATTGATGTTTGTGATTTTTGTTTGCTTGGTTTCTTAGTTTGTCTCTAGTATATATAAGGGAAAAGGAGGGGGGGAGAGGGTAGTGTATGTTATACTCTACTATATAAAATATCATGTCATACTTATATACTTATACTCGGTAGTGATAAAATACAAACTCTAAATATTTTACAAACTTCAAACTCCTCAATACAGTTTCAATACAGTTTCAATACAATGTCAACACAATATAAAATTTCAAGATTATGATGTCAACACAGTGTCAACATAACGTCAACGCAACATCAACCGTTGACACTGTGCTAACATTTTTTGTTGCTATTATTTTGTCATCAGTTGACATTTTTGAACGATCTAGATCATAATATAGAGTTTGTACAATATTTAAAGTTTGCTTTTGATTACATTTCTATAACCATATACGTAAAAAGAAAAGTTTTATACATGCATATGTGATTAACATAATGCAGTTTAATTGAATTTCATGTAGTATATGTTTTGATTTTGAATACTTTAATAATATAACTTGTGTTAAAAACTAATCGAGCAATAATTGAATGAAACTAAATATCAGTTGGATTGAATAATTTGAGCATTATTTAAATTATTTTAAATGGCATCATTGGTTTGTCATAGCCATCATCATTATATTGGTAATACTATTCTTTCACAAATTATGAACCATAAAACGTGCACGTGGAATAATAATTTTAATATAATTTCAGGAGACTTACTTTCCGACTTTTATAAGTATTTAATTTTGAGAGTTATATATGCATATAAGCGTGTGATTTGGTTTAAATGAAAATATTTATTATGGAGTATAAAATATTTATACTTAGAAAATTTAAGAACCGATTTTAATTCATCTATTTTGCAGCTAACCATCAATTTTCCCAATATGAATTCACCATGCCGCAGTAGTAGGTATTTTATACACTACTTTCAATATATGAGATACAATACTAATGTGTAAAAATACAATAAAATAATTTATAGAATTTTAGCTAGGTAGGGCAAGTCTCAATAGTGAGAGTCTATCTATTCTCTCCTTTATTCAAAATTTGTATTTATATGCATATATATTTTACCTACCTATGTATGTCATTATCAGTCATGAAGCAAATAACTAGAACACAATTAAAAAAGTGGGATATCTCGAATACCAATCAAATAGCATCTTGAAATCAACCTAAAAAGTAAATTGGCAACATGAACCAGGATTTAAGGAAAGCAAATAGAAATCATTTCAAGCATATGATGACAAATGAAAGTACTATAAAAAAATCGAGAGATCGCCTAAGTATGTCATTTACCTACCATTTTCATTAACGTTAATATAAATAAAGGCATCTCAAGAAACCTTTAATTGAAAACCACTTGTTTTGGTGGCTTATTAGGAAAATAAAAGGCAGAGGCATAAAGGCCCAATGGCTTTACCTTTTTCTTATATTGGTCTCCAAAATTTGCTTCTTTCAGCCTGGTTTTCTGCACCATCACAATAACTTATATTCTCTATTTATTTGAAATTCTTAATACTTAATTCACACATATTTTTACTTAGTCCTTTCCGTGTTGACACAAATTTATTCATAAATTTGTCCGTTTGTTGTCCAGCCTAGTGATTAAGTTATTAATTAATGTCTGAAAGCGAAGGACTTAATTTAATCTACCGTAGCATGTCTTCACAAACTTTAAAAAATGTTACACTCCTAAATTAATATATTTACTAAATATATACGATCATACTAGCCTGATAACACCTATTTATCATGTTAACTAATAACTTGATACTTCGAAAAACATAAAATGATTGTTAGTTTTCTTCAATAATATTAATTTGGTCTTACAAACATTTAGAGCAAACGCAATAACATTTTCAATTCTTTAATTTGATAAAAATATCATTATTGATAAAAGATTAAAAAAATTGTTTTAAGGGACGAATTGAGTATATATTGAATGAGAGGTGATCCAAACAAAAATTTAAATCCAAAAATACAGCTCAAATCTTGACCCTAGGATTAAGTGATCTAATAGTAAATAATTAACCAAAAATATGGATGGTCATTATTCGGCAATTTTAGGTCATATTATAAAATTCGAGTTTGATGTCATGTTAAGATCATTTTAGGTCATCTTTTGTTAGAATGACCTAAAAATACACTAACAATGACCTAAAAATGTCCTACATATAATTTTATTCTGCGTTTCTATATTTAAATCTCCAAAACCCTATATTAAATTATGCAAATTTATAACTGACTCGTCCTAATTTAGACTAGAGTAACCGCAAGTATACGAATATACGATGCTATAATAGTCATGGGGGTGTAAGAGTTTATATCCATATATGTTAATTGTTTAATCCTAATTACTAGAAACCAACTAATCCTACTATCTAAACAATCAGAAGAGAGTTTATTTTCTGACTCTACTAAATTGAAAGCATAAACAGAATTAAAGCAAATAAAATGTGGAAACCAAGAATTAAAGAAGTAGAAGAATCCTAAAGGTTCGATAAACAACTATCACGTGATTAATCAAATTCCAAACTATGCCAACTATGGTCTGAAAAGTTATTATACTATCACAAATGTAAAATAATGCCTTCCCGAAGTCCACAATTCGTAGGTTACAGCTTTAAAACTGAAGCCTCCAAGAAGTAAATTACAACTCCAAAAGTTCCTACGATTTTAGTTCTTCACTCAAAATTTCAATCACTCAGTCCAATATCAACTATTTACATTGTATTGACATTTTTTATTACTATTATTTTGTACAATATATAGATTTACATTTAATCACATCTATCCCTAAGTTGATTTCTCTATATCATAATTCTTAAAAGTCTACTTATATTTTATTATCATTAACACCATTTTGTTCAATCTCAATCATCAAATCCAATTTTCTTTTAAGTGAAATTAAATTAGTAACTATGTCCAGTTAGATACTAAATGAAATTAAATAATACTCAAAGTTTCTCTCATTGCTAAAGGGGTATAAATTAAACTTTTAGGGTTGAAATATGATACATCATTGGAATTATATAATAATGAAACACAATAATATAATTGATCTTTGAAGCAGGCTGAGAACCCGGTTTCAAGCTTTACCTACCTCTTTTACTGATTTTCAGAGACGTTTATTACCTTTTTTCTGCACAATTATTTGTCTTTTTCTATTAAAATAAATAACTTAAAGTAATTAACTAATAATATTTTGTATTCGTGTGACATCTTTATCAAGATTGCTTTTTCAATAAACTTTTAAGTATTAATCATAAAGAGCCCTTCGTTTGCTACAGAAGTCAAATTAAATAATAGTAATAATGTTAATATACAATCTGCCAAGGGAAAAAACACACACACTACACCATCCGACATTTTATGGTGGAGGATAAGCTCGAGACTTTTTGGTCCTATCTATATAGTATACATGTTTTCTAAAAATAGTCACAACATTAATATGTATATATTCTGTGTATTATATATTTAATTTGTACTTTATTTGAATAATTATAAAACCGTTATTGGTGTCATTCATTTTACAAACTATATATGTACTTCATTTGTAAATTCAATAATTTAATCAAATATTAATGTGGATTAAATATGAGCTTTGAGGAACGACATATTGCTTCTCAAGCGTGTGTATATGTCCGGGTTTCATAACCATAATGCAAGTTGAATGATACTTGGTGCAAAATTATATATTAACTATTTAAACTGATATTTTTCGAACTCTGGTCGGTATGCAAATTAAATGAGTTAGGAAAAAGTCATATGTACTGAAGGTTATGTCCGCACAAAATATCATTGTTTAGATTGTAAGTTTTACTCATTCAATTGGATACAAATTTTGATTGGTTCAATATTTGGAATGTTAGTTAATCTAAATGGAGTGTATTAAAGATTTATGCAACTAATTCTTTTCGTGCAATTCTCTATTTTTCTCTCGGTCTTATTCCCCTCGTTTGCATATAGTATTCTCGGTATTATTCTGTCTAGAAGATGTGAATCGAGAGAGGGATGGTAGAGAGATAGAGATTCATATTTCCCTCGCTTGCTTATAATATTCTTGGTATTATTTCTGCAACGACATATTGCTCCTAAGTAACTAGTGTTGCGATCTTATATTTTTTGCTTCTCCAACTGACTAGACCCCCACCCCCCAAACAAAGATGAAATATCCAAGTATTGATCTTCTATCAATGGAATTCATTGCCTAGTCTGCATTTGTATACCCATATATATATATATATATATATATATATAGGAGAGTGATCAATGTATAACTAATTTTAAGTGTATAACTAGAGAACAAATTTCAGCCACACATCTTAATACTTCAAATTAATCTTATGGCTTAGTTATTTTTACATGTTTTAAATAAAAAGTAATTAATAAGGGCATTTTTGGAAACCATATTAAACTCCAACGTCTCCTTCAAATTTCCAACTCTAATTTCCAACGTCTCCCCTCTCTTCCTCCTCTCCCCAGCCTCTGCCGCCGAGCTCAACACCACCCGCCGCACCCTCGCCAGCGCCGCCCTTGTGCGAGAGGAGGATCCCAACGGAGAGGAGTGGGGATTCCGGCGGTCAGCTCTGCCCCCAGCAGTTCATGTACATGACTTGCCGGAGAGAATCGTCGGCCTGCCCCCTCCTCTCGCCGGATCCGACGCGGTGGCGATTCCTTCCATATCGGTGCTGGAGAAGAGGCGATTCCTTCCATATCAGTGGCGATTCCTTCCATATCCTTGACTTGAGTTATTGATGTGAAACTACAATCAACCTTCTTTGTATTGAATGGGGAGTAATTATTTATCCCTATTTTGGAGAGGTTTAATTTATGATTTTGCTAATTAATGACTTTCATTAGCTCCGAAAAATCTCAATTTTTAAGCCATTTTGATTTGATAATGTTTAGATTATTCAACATTAAAATAGTCCAGACTCCAAAATTAGTTTACTTGACATTAATTTTATCGGGGGAGTATATACTACGTGTAAACGATAGTCTAAATTTACTTGCAATAAAATTGATTTTGTCATATAACTGCCAACATTCATAGTAAAAGATGTATCGAACAACAAATCAAACATCAAACATTCAGACTGAGTTTTTCATATACTCATGAGATGCAATTAAATACATCATACATAATTTAAATCAACATCAATATTAGAATGATTTTACTTCACTGTTGTTAACAAAACACATCACTCTTATTATGATTTTACTTCATTCTTGTTTACAAAACACATCACTCTTATTATGATTTTACTTCACTGTTGTTTACAAAACACATCACTCTTATTATGATTTTACTTCACTCTTGTTCACAAAACACATCACTCTTATTATGATTTTACTTCACTCTTGTTCACAAAACGCATCACTCTTATTATGATTTTACTTCACTCTTGTTCACAAAACGCATCACTCTTATTATGATTTTACTTCACTCTTGTTCACAAAACGCATCACTCTTATTATGATTTTACTTCACTCTTGTTCACAAAACACATCACTCTTATTATGATTTTACTTCACTTTTGTTCACAAAATACATCACTCTTATTATGATTTTACTTCACTCTTGTTTACAAAACACATCACTCTTATTATGATTTTACTTCACTCTTGTTTACAAAAGATAGTGTCAATGTGGTTAGTGGGAATCTGAGTGATGTTAAGCAGTGATAAAATTAAATGATGGTTCACAATTGTGTTAATGGGAAGCCAAATCGACTAATTGTACTGTAAAGACGCTCAAATGAAAATCTGGTTTGTTAATCAGTAGGGAATTTATGAGATGGTGGTTCATCATACATCATGAGTTGCTATCAATTGATATAGTTGCGTGAGCTGGAAAACAGTGTCTTCGCCCAACTCTCTCTCTCTCTCAATCACGCACACAGATAGGAAGATCCCCCATTCGCCATGGCTTCCCTCGCTTCCACGCTCTTCTTCTCCACCTCCCTCCTCACGTCCAAACGATTCAGGTCAAGCTGCATTTCATCAAGCACCTTGGATGCAAACAGCAGACAGTTGATCCTCCTCTGCTGCACCAGCTTCACCGTGATCTCATCGTCCACGATCCGCACATCAACCTCCGTGTTCTTCGATTTCCTGGGCAGCCACGATGATCCACCCTTCGATTTCGTCGCACGCCTCTTTCTCTCCACCAGAACCTTCAGCTCAGCCACAGTCGTCTTCAGCTCCTTGATGTAGCCTCTGTCAATCTTCACTCACCAACAAATAGTGATTTTCTAGAACAGAGAAGAGGAGAAGAGGGAAGAAGAAATCACGGTTGTTTTTCAAATGAAATCAATTTGGCGACCTAACCTGATTTTGGTATCAAGCTTTTACAAAATTACCATAATACCCCCGCCTTGTTATTATGGAGTAAATTTATGATTGAGGAACTAATTTCTCCTTAAATTAGAAAATTACATGTATTAATACTAGCCATTGATTTTCTTGATCTTGTGGCTATGATTTGTTCTCTAGTTATAGGTTTAAGGGGCTTTTGCCCTAGATCACTACTATATATATATATATATATATATATATATATATATATATATATATGTATGTGTGTGTGTATGAGAGCGTTATTCTCCTATTCATCCCTTAGATCATTTATTCTTCTTAATATGGGTCGTTAGATCTCATTCATCAACGGTCCAGATGATCTGCATTATTACACTATAATGGTGCATTATTAGTCGGTGTGCATTATTCAATTAAAAATCTGCATTATTACACTATAATGGTGCATTATTAGTCGGTGTGCATTATTCAACTGAAAATCTGCATTATTAAATGACACGTGGCACCAATCTAACCGTCGGATGACAAAATCGAGGGGCTGAGATTAAAAAGAACAAAGAACAAAAGATACAAAAAGAAAAAAAATGAATACATCCCTATATATATATATATATATATATATATGGATGTATTCATTTCCTTTTTGCATATTTCCTCCTTTTTCCTTCTTGATCTCAGTCCCACAATTTTGTCATCCGACGGTTAGATTGATGCCACATGTCATTTAATAATGCAGATTTTCAGTTGAATAATGCACATCGACTAATAATGCACCATTATAGCGTAATAATAATGCACACCGACTAATAATGCACCATTATAGTGTAATAATGCAGATCATCTGGACCGTTGATGAATGAGATCTAACGGCCCATATTAAGAAGAATAAAGGATCTAAGGGATGAATAGGAGAATAACGCTCCCCTATATATATATATATATATATATATATATATATATATATATAAGAGATCTTCCCTCTTAAATAATATAATACTTGATATCACATTGTGCCCTTCAAGTATCACACGATCCACAGAGTGTGCCCTTCAAGTGTCATACGATTCGCAGAGCTGCATCTATGTGTTTTTCTTATAGTCCATGTATAAACTGACTTACTATACATACTCCATATACAATGTCAGGTCGTGTATGTAAGAGATATCTCAACTTTCTAACTAGTCGTTAATAATTTCTCAATCTACCATCCTATCTTATTAAACAACCTCAACCCATTGTTCAATATGATTGGTGTTTCTTCGTTTTGCATTCTAGTAGACTTGTTTTAACCAATAGATAAAAATATATACTTTTTCTAACGTAAAATATTCTCGATACTTTTCTTTGATCTCAATATTTTGTTTTTCAATGAAATAAATGAGTGCTCCAAGATCTTTCATTTCAACTTTCCTGAATCGATTTATTCTCAAGTTCTCGATCTCATACGTGTCATCTACATATATAATTTAGACAATTTACCTTATCACCTCTTTGTTTGAAGAACAAATTCTGGTTTGAGTTACATTGTTTATACCTATTGTAACATGGCGTTACAAAACTTTCCAAACCATACCCTTGGTTATTGTTTCAAACAATAGAGACTTTTCTTCAATCGACAAACTTATTTAGCCCAAACACCTTTAGGTAACCTGGTGGACTGCATGTATTCTTCCTTAATTCTTTGTGTACAAAAAGGTTTGTTTCATCAAACTGTAACTTACAATCTCGTTTAGCAGCAATCGAAAGGAGCACTCTGACAGTAGCCATATTGGTCTACGTGTATCCTTTTTCCACTAGTATCGATTTATACCTCTGAAGCGATCCATCTGCTCGTCGTTTGATCGTAAAAATCCTGCGACACCCCATAAGTGTGTTTCCTTCTAGTAGAACACATCTCTCCAAGGGCATCCAACTGCTCTTCGTTTAATTAGGGCATCCATTACCTTCATCATAGCAATTCTCCAATGTTCAGTTTCGAAGCTTCTTCAACCGAATGAGGTATCATATTTTGCGTTTTTAAATACTCAAGCCATCACTCATCTTGTGTTTAACATAGAATAGCGAGATTTTCTTTCGTTCCATTCTCAAGAGTTCTTTCCAGGAGGAATGCCTTTTGTACTTCTTCAAGGTAGAGTATATCATCCATTATCACCCTCAATTCTCACGTCATACATATAGTTCTCATCTAACTCATTTCAGCAGTCATGGCAGACCTCAATAATAGGTGTAGGACTATGGTAGTCATTTTGTACCTCAGGAGTATCAAGGGAGGATGAACTTAGGTCATTGTTTCTGAGCTCTACTGATGTGATTCATATTTGTTTAAAAAATGTGTATATATGATTTTATTATATCGTACATGTTGTTGATAATGCTTGTCGATGAGTGAAAGCAATTCCAACTAAAACTAATAATTCTAAAGTGGTAACAATGTTTGTAAGAAAGAACACTTCTTGGATTTGTTTTTGGAACACTACATATTTGTCGGAAGGTCTTTCTTATTTCTAAATCCAAAGGCGCGTAATCATGCACTACATGCATAAATCCAAAGGCGAGTGACTAAAACAATGAAAATCCGAACCATTATTATCATCCTTATTATCTGTACGTAAAAGTATTCCTTGACAACGACGCAAAAAAAAAACTTGATGCTCTTTTAAGTACACAATGTAGATCTAATATAACTAAAGGTCGGTATCATATACTTATCAAACACGGGAAATAGTTTTACAGATTGTCTACTACATACTCAGCTTCATATACTGTTTAGAGACACATAGGTTTTTTTTGTTCAATTTGATTAAAAGTAGGTAACAATTAAAGTACATAAGAACAATACCTAAAAGCAAATAAATGTTGGTTTAGAATTTAAAAGAATTAGAGAATTCTAGGGATTTGATTTCTAAAGTTAAGTTTATCAAATAACGATTATGATATCGAAAATGCGATTACATGTTTACCAGGGCTGGTCACAAAATTATTCCCATTGACCGGTGAACCTGGATTATTAACTTAAGGTCGCGAATCTAAAGTAAGTAACTCCAAACAAATGAATTAGACCTTTAAAATGCCCTCACCTTTGGTTTTCATTTTTTTTACGATATTAACTATAGTGATGTCAATTCCAATCTAACATATGGATCCTCTCTCGACTCTCCCACATGCCATTAAATCATTCAGACGACCTTTGTCAAGCAACCATAAGTGTTATCCCACATAATTGAACAAAGTAAATGAAGTGTTTTAGATATCAAAAACTTAAATTTATATAAACATAAGTGCTATTCACAATCCATGGAATTCGTACAGATTAGTTAACCATAGACAAAGTAAAAAAATCTAGACATAAAAAAATAATAAGATAAAACCCGAAAGGATGAATATTGAAGTGTTATGTCTTCTCTTGTCTTGCTTCAATCTCAAGTGGTGAACGAATGATGATGGAATTTGGGAGTGGAAATATATGGAACGTGGAGAGGAATTATGAACTTATTCAATGATGCACCATTTGGAGTATTTATAGACTTGGATACTCCTACTATTATTAGGAAACAATTATGACCCCAACAGGTAATAACTAGCTCGAATTAGGGCTAAACCAGTCCTCGTAGCAGACCGCTTACATGGTGTCAGCCGGTTGCTGATTGCTTTGGAAATTTTGTGTTGATATCGGCATTTCCGTAACGGTCATTGAATCTTCAAGGACTGATGGTGCACTCGGCATCCGCTGACTTTAGCGGACCGCTGAACTTGCCTGTTGGAGCAATTCTTGAAATATGACCTTTTTGTACCATTTTCAAAGTTTTTTTTATGCATTTCCAACAAAACACTTTAAAATACAAAAATGTACTCCCTCCGTCTCAATAAATATGAAACATTTGCTTTTCGGTACAAGATTTTATGTAGTGTTATTTTGTGAGTTAAGAAAAGAGACTAAAGTAAGAGAGAGGGAAAAGTAGATAAAGTTATTTCTATTTTAGTAAACGTTTCATTTTTAATGGGACAACCCAAAAAGGAAACGTTCATTTTTAATGAGTATGACTTAAGAACATATTTCACATGCAAACATTCAAAATGAACCAATTATAGGCCTTCAAAATCTTTCTTTATCATCTATAGAATTGAAGCATATGTTGTATCGAATTGTGATTTCCAGAAAGCGGGGGAAGAAAGACTTAACTACCTTAATCTGCTTAATGAATTTCATATGGAAGCATGTGAGAGCTTACCGACTTACAAAAGAAAGGTATAAATTATAACATTAGGAAAATAGAAAAAAATACAAATAAAAAAATAATACTAGAATGACATAAAATATAATATAAGGAAAATAGGATGAAAATGAAAAAAGTAAAAATAACATTAGGAAAAAAATTATTTCAATGTGTACACAGAAAAAAAATAGAAAAAAATACAAATAAAAAAATAATACTAGAATGACATAAAATATAATATAAGGAAAATAGGATGAAAATGAAAAAAAGTAAAAATAACATAAGGAAAAAAAATTATTTCAATGTGTACACTGTGGTATGTGTAGTGTATGTATGTATTCAATGAGTGTGCAGTGTACCAATTGTGTGTATGTGTGCAATGTGTGTGTTTAGTGAATATCATTGTATGTGGTGTGTGTGTATATAATGTGTATGTGTGTGTGAAGTGTGTATTTTGTATGTTCTGTTTGTATTGTATGTGTAGTATTTAGGTGTTGTGTGTGTATTCAATGAGTCTGTGTAGTGTGCATTATGTGTGTGTATAATGTATTAAGTGTGCATGTATATTTAGTGAGCATGTATATTTAGTGAGCATGTATATGTGTGTATTGTGTATTGCATGTGTCGGCGCACACGAACTATGTGTATTAAGTGAGTGTGTGTTGTGGATGTGTGTGCATATAGTGTGTGTAATTATTGAGTGTGTGTTGTGCATGTGTGTGTTATAGTGTATGTATTAATTGAGTGTGTGTGTTGTGGATGTGTGTGCATGTAGGGCGTGTATTTATTGAGTGTGTGTTGTGGATGTGTGTGCATGTAGGGAGTGTATTTATTGAGTGTGTGTTATAGTGTGTGTATTAATTGAGTGTGTGTGTGTGTTGTGGATGTGTGTGCATGTAGGGCGTGTCTTCTATGTGGTATAGTGTGTGTATAAAGTATGTGTGTGTGCAGTGTGTGTGTTTGTGTTAGTATAATATTTTTCAAATTCAATTTTATATCAGTTACTTCATTAACCGAATTCCCACTTCATGTACAAAACAGACTTGATGTGATTTTTGAAGCACTGAATTGTGGATGCCCTAAGCACTCCTCCGAATGTTAAATCCCATTTGTTTTTTGTAAATAGTCACATTGACCATACCTTGAACATTATTCTTCATGGAAAGCCTTTTTTCACCTTAAATCACGCAAATGAGCGCCCAGCTTTTCTCGTTATAAATGTGCCGGCTTTGATGATTTGGGACAAACACCATATCAGATAATCTTCATTGCAACCCTTCATTAGGTCATTATCAAATCAAATGTGTGTCTGAGAGTAACCCAAAGGGCAATTAAGGGACCAAATATTTTCCAACTATAGAAAAGAATTAAATGAGACCACAATTCCCACCAACGGAAAAGACCCCCACAAAATCCGGTTTACTTCTAAGGCTAACATGTAGACCCTTTGAATAGCAACTTTCTTTCCATAATTGCCAGCAGCCCATGGTGGAGGAACGCGACTTCACAAATATTCATATCTTGCCTTTTGTGTCCACCATTTTTACAGATTTCAAGCCCACCATATTCTGCTTCCCATTTGGAAAATGCTTGTGCCCATACCATAATAATTATGTTCTTGCAAAGGCCAACACTATTACAACTCCTTTTTCATATTTTCTATTGTTTATCCACAATTAAATATCCATAGAAGTTTATGTTCCTCCAATACATACTAGAATCCATTGTATTATATTAACAGTACTAGTGTTTGTATTGGAATTTATATATACTAATTATATTTTGGACCCATAATAAATAGAAATTGAAAATACAATCGATAGAGAAAAGATAAAATTCCGGAGATTCCTCAACGTAGAATGTCTCAAAATACATATAAAAATACTTATTTTGATGAGAATAAAAAATCATACAATAATCATAGTATTAGATTTGATTTATTATAGAATAATCTACCAATATATTAGTACATACATAAAATTTTATTGACAGAGTAAAATTTTGTTTATTTCACATTTTCATTCCTACAAACATTTATGGTTTTTGAAAGAGTTTCATTTTGTTATAGACCAAACAAAGTTAGACCTACTTGCATATATATAAAATCATCCTATCATTAAAAACGAGAACTTATTAACAATAGATATAATTAAAAAAATCAATATAAAAAGGCATTATAAGAGTACAAGATGAGATTGTTAGAAAACTGAGTACAAAATAAAAATTTGTCGCGTGTAATGCCACGCAACTCAAATAAAAATAGGAGGAGATATGTACGAGTAAATGAACTGCGGAAAATAAAAAGGAATTACAAATAAACAAAAACTTATGAAAAAGTCAAGTCGAGTCAGCAAGAAGATATATGTTCTGATAATGCTCTCGTATTAGACATGTCTCCAAAAATGATACAACTTCATCTCGTTTGTAGTAGCATTACTAACAGAATGAGCTTTGGCCAACTAGAAGAGACAAGGGCAAAGCTTCAACAATGAAGACGTAGATAGAGTTATTTCATGCTAAGTGATGTAGTAAAATGAAGTGTTGAATTATGGAATGACTAACTATTTATAGATGTGCTCGAATCCATTGGGAATCCTCTAGAGTCAAAGCAGATTCAAATCTGCCCCAGTTGGCAAGTAATGGCCTAGGGTTACAAAAGTTACAAGCGTCTTGCACGGACGTGTGCAGATCAGGATGCACCTAGACATGTATTCGCTTAAGTTAGCGTCCAAAGTACATACGTGAATGTCCCGATCGATGTGCACCCATACATCTAGACTTCTACATGTAAATTTTGAAATGTAATCTTATATTATTTGGCTACGTATCAAATACAGGGTTGGACAATATCGTTGTTAGGCAACGTGTCAAATAAACATCTCAAGAAAACTGCAGTCACGTTCAGAAATTCGTAACTGAAGATCTAACTGTTCAAATTCAATTTCCTTCAGTCAGAATGAAGCTCCACGGGTCTTCTACCTCCAGTTAAAATTTCAAGTCGATCGGACAACACTTGGACCTCCGATCATGATAAAAACCGAGACTGCGCAGTGCAAAAACTCAGAGAACGCTCTTTTCTCTCTTCTTTCCTTCTACCCGTTTTTCTCTCTCTCTTCTCTCAATATGGAGAGCTCCTAAACTCTTGGTAGAGTATTTGTTAGTTCACCATGGACCTATTTAACTAAATAAATGGGCTAATACCATATAGGTCCTTTTTCCACAAGTTGGGAGCCCTAATCCAGCACAAACTTTACCTCCTTGTGGATCGACACTTTAAATACTACAATTGACGTTATATTCTTATAGCTAAGTTGTAAGCTTAGAGACATTTTATCCGGCTTGTCTAAGGAGTTTTAGCAGCATATCTTCGCAAATTTTACAACTTTCATTTCTTAGAATTTATACAAACTTAGCTATTAAATAAAAATCAATTTTTACATGTTTCTATTTAATTCTAGAATAAATCAAACTTTACCTCCTCGTGGTTCGACACTCTATTGCAACTAAGTTGTAAGCTTAGAGACATTTTAAATAAACTTGAGTGTTATTGCACACGAAACAAAAACTCTAATTTTACGCAGCACGCATTATACAACATGCAATTTGGTAGAACCTCAAATGGTGATATTAGGAGAAGTCGGTCCAGCCTAAAATTGTGAAGTTGAATATTTTTGAAAAGATCAATAATGATTCCACATTTAAACTTGAACCCCTGCAACATTGGATACAGGAGAATGATCTCCACATCATCGTCGAGTTACCTTGAATAAAAGATTATGATAAAAATGTACTGCTTAAATGAAAATTCTGTCCAATTAGTCTCGACATCCCTATTTGGTTAAGATGATGGATGTTAGTTGAGGCCAAAAATTTTATGGCCCAAAATGGATTCGTTAAACCAATATAGTCTATTAGTGGTATTCACCATATCAACCCAATCTTACGCACACACAGATAACGATACACCACAAACAACCGAACCAACGAAGAGAGAACCCATGGTCCAAAAAGCTCAAACATGTAATGGTTATCTAACAAATAGTAACAGAACAAACTCAAAATGCTTACTTTCTCTTGTTTAGCCAATTTCCTAAGAAGTAATATATTGCCAAGGTTTTGTTTATGTACATATGAACAGTATAAATCATGTGTAGAAAACTGACATTAACATGAATAAAGAAACGATACAGATTTGCCATATACAGAGATAAAGTGTAAACAATGGGCTCTAAGTTCTAACCTTATTTCTATGAGATGTATATGCTTTCACCACTTTGGTGTAGTCGCAAACATGACCCGTCCTCGGACAAGTGGTTATCCTATTGTTTTGCTTTGCCATGTCCTCACGAGCATGTACGACAGAAGACAGAGATTAGAATCTTCACTCAAAGATTACAAATAACCCGATTATCTAAACCGACAGCAGACCTTTGTGCTGTAAACATAGCCGTTCGGCAAAACAAGAGGTGGATTCTCAGTATCCATTAGCTCTTTAGTTATGTAGCAAACAAGCTTTGAGTGGTGCTGCTTTGAATAGGGAAGTGGCTGTGCTAGTTTGCGGAATGCCTCCTGTGATAGTGGATCCTCCTTCGTGCAAGCATCTTCGTAACAGAATCTAAGCCAAGTCAAGGCTAAAACCAATGCACACATAGAAACTACTCGTCCAAAATTATCGTTATACGTTAAAGAAGATACAACAGCACTTATACTAAGATTAGATTCAGTCGGTAGAAACATCATTCAGAAGTTTTATCGTATTCAAACTACAATTTATGGAAAGCATGCATCCAATTACAAAGTAAGGATACGGGGCCTTCAATGCAGATAGGCCAGCTTGTAGATATATATTCAACAAAGGCTCAAGAGTCATTCCATACACTCTACAGAATTCTCGCTTAAAGTGATCAGCCAGAAAATCCCAATGCTTTTCATCGAACAAGATCTGCAAGAAAGCAATGGAGATCGATGTCTAGTTCACTTATTTGGAGATATCAACAACCATTACTGGTCTGACCTTGTAAAAAAGACAGTCAGTTAATGTTACTTTTGAAAGCAAGGGTTGCCATAACACGCTGCAATTCGCTCATATGTGTAGTTCCCCAAGGCGCTAGATACTTTCGATAATAAAATATAGCTCTCATGTTGTCATCAACTCTAACCAACTCAATGAATTCTTGCAATCTCAACTGGAACTCAAATATGCTCTGCAACAACATCTAGAGGTTTAGTGTGTGTAAACTGACACAGATCAACTGATGAAGTGCAAATAAAATGAAACTGTACAACAACACAAGTTAATATTTACAGTACAGAATATTTTATAGGCAAATGGCTGACAGATCAGGTGACAAGAAGAAATCGCTACTCCCACCATCCCAACTAAGATGACACACTTTCCTTTTTAGTTTGTCGTTGTCCCAACCAAGATGACACATTTCTATATTTGGTAATTTTATCTCTCCAATTAATACACCCAACCACTTCTTTCACTCTCCATTTACATATTCAAATCTCTTTCTCTCTCCATTAAATACTCCCATCCACTCTTTTTCTCTCTAATTAACCACATTAACCAACACCTCCTAAAATTCCGTGCCGACTAAGAAATGTGTCATCTTAGTCGGGATGGAGGGAGTACTATTTATTTAAGCTATCATGCATGTTTCATGTTTGTAAGCGAATTAATGTCACTCAGCAATGGCCATATGACAAAGTATTATAAACTCAGGTATTAAACAACATAATCAAATTCGAAAAATGGCAGCATAGCATTTGAAACATAGATTGGATCATAAGAGGATCTATTTCTTCAAATTTATCTGGTCATTTTTGCTTGTTTCATTTCTTTACCTATTCTTCTCCTTTTACCTTCTTAGAATTAATAGCAACTCCTGTAGCTCCAATGGGTGCTTGAAACCAAGATGAAGATGAACACACTGAACACTCATTTTGTTAAAATAACTCATCATTGTAGGACTAATTTGGAGATTTGACAGCCTAGGATACTAAAACTCTAGCAATTATATCAAAGTACAAAATATTTGAGATGTCTTAGCATCGAATAGAAAACATTTTACTTCACCAAATACCAATAACATATTGCAATATTATACATATAAGAACTTTTGATCCAAGCCATCATGATAACATGCTTCTTCATGCCAGGCATTTGGAGAAACTAATAAACCCCTTCCAACCGAGACATTTTACTTTGCTATCAGAAAAGAAAGAAGGTGGAGAAGACATGTAGAACACAAGCTACCTTTGACTTCTTTAGCCTAGACTTGTTTTCAGCACACCATGCTAGAGCAGGGCAAACCTCATTCTTTTTAAGAGCATCAATAGCCTTTTTTGCTTCAAGAAACACATCTGTATCAACAAGATCCTACGAAGACAGACAAAAAAACCATCTGGATGTCAATGCGATTGCAGTAGGAGGAGTCAATGACCATCGAGGAAATAGCTGGACAAAACTCAAACAACATCTTGTATTTTCCCTATTTGAAAAAGTAACCAAAGCCAAATCTTCATAATATGCTGAAAATATCTATTCCATTATTTTACATTAAGATGCTTCTTAGCCAGTGCCGGGTGCCAGAGCATAAATCATGTCACATTTTTTCACGATCAATGAATGATGAGATAGTAAACATATGAGTAGATATAGCAATTACATCAACCACCTTAGAGATAGTGTGAGATGATGAAAATAACCTCAATGTTGCTGGTCTCTGCAAGCTTTACAGCCGTGTCATAATATGACATCCGCAACATGTAATCAACAAGTATCGTCTTCAACCGTATGCTATTCCACTCTGACATGTTTTCCGGTTGCAGATGTTCCAGACGAGTCTGACATTTTTGCGCTTGTAACTGCTCCGTCCGACTTCCATCTTCCAACTGACTCAACAACCAGAAACTCATGTAAAATGGCTTATTGCCAAAACTAATCAATTTAACACGAGTATCCCGACTACTATCGCGACTAAAACTTAATGATTTGTGTATAATTAACCTATAGAATGACAATTACAACATGATCAATAGAACACAAATCAACCAAAAACATGAAATCAAATTAATTGTTGCATGCACAATTATCTCGAGCAATATTCGTATGTGCATGCAACATAGCTAGCTGCGTGGTGCGGTGCACGTGGCGTAGTTAATTACTAGATATGAATAAGCTTATGTGGATCAATAAGTAGCACATGGTTTAACCGAGCTGGCAGGCTGAGGTGGCAGAGTGAGGTGGCAAAGAAGGCGTGGGGCGCGTGATCGGATGCATATAAAAGGGACCACAACACCATCTTCATGTCATGTTATGCTATGTGTATGTTCATGAGCTTAGATCGTGGATCTGAAGCTATATCCTCTGTTTCCTTACGTTGCATTGTATTTGTTGATCGTTTACGTTTGCATTAATATAATTCCTCTTCGATTGTTCCTTTCTGCATTAATTTTATCGATTGTGGTTTGTTGATTTACGTTGCGATCTACAATTGGGAAATCACGGGGTAAGGTCGTAACAAGTGGTACTCAGAACGTTCGATCTCCGGACGTTGGAACGGTAACGCGAGGGGCGGAAATGGAGAAGAAGGTGATGGAAGCGATGGAGCAGAGAGTGGGCGAGATCGTTGAGCAGGAGATGCAAGCTCAAGGAAGGAGAATTAAGGAGTTAGAGCAGGCAATCGCTGCGATTAATTTGTAGAACCAGAAAAATTAATCGGTGATGGATGGCGAAGGTAGTAGCGGCTAGGGGTGAGCAAAAAAACCGGAAACCGAATATCCGAACCGAACCAAACCGAAATTTTGAAATTCGGTTCGGTTTTAAAAATAAAAAAATTTCGGTTATTCGGTTCGGTTCGGTTTGGGCGAAGAAAAAAACCGAAAAACTGAAAAACCGAATTATATATATATTCTATTAATTTAATATATTATATATAATATATATTCTTTTAATATATTCTACTATATAATATATATTATATGTATTATTAATTTTATATTATATATAAATATTCTATTAGTATATATAAAATAAAATAAAATACACATATATAAATATATATTTATATTATATTTATTTTTTTCAGGTTTTTTGGTTTTTTTTCGGGTTTTTCGGTTTTGTTCGGGTTTTTCGGTTTTTTAAGTTCGGTTTTCAGTTTTTCGATTTTTCGGTTTTGGTTCGGTTTTAGCAAAAAACCGAACCGAAACCCGAATGCACACCCCTAGTAGCAGCGGTAATTGGGGTGAAGGGAGAAGCGAATGGGGCAGATCCACACGCTACGAATTTCATTAATTCGACGGATATGGATTTGATGGGTGGGTGATGAGAGCTGAGTATTTTTTTTCAGGTGGCGAAGGTGCCGGAGGAAGAACGAGTGAGCGTTGCAGCGATCCACCTCGAAGGGAAGGCTCTACAATGGTACCGTGGATTCGAGAGTTTGCATGGAGACATGGCTTTTGCGACTTGGCAAGCTATGCTTCGGCTTTAGCAGCTCGTTTTGGAGCTCATGCATATGAAGATCCGTTGGCAGATCTTAGGAATCTTAAGCAAAATGGCACGCTGCAGGCGTATATGGATTCATTTGATGAGTTGTACCTGAGAGCGGGTATTAGAGAGTATCAGGCGCCGAGTTTCTTCTTATCTGCGCTTATTGATGAGTTGCAGATGCCAGTGCGAATGTTTAGGCCTAATGGCTTAGTAGAGGCATATTCATTAGCCAAGCTGCAAGAGTTGACTGTGAGAGCTTCAGGGGATGAATCGAGGGGAGTTCAGAGTGGTGTGCCTACGGGTAGCAGCTACTATTCGAATAGCAAACCCTTAACAGTCACAGCCACAAGCAAGCCAATAGGAAATGTGAGCAATTGAAATGGGAATAACAAAGATAATGGCCGTTTTGGGGGAATCAGGGCAAGTACAAATTTATCACCTAAGGAGATGAATGAAAAAAGGGCAAAGAAGGAGTGCTTTTGGTGTCCCGAGAAATTCACTCCAAATCACCAATGTTCGAATAGGAAATCCTATGTCATACAACTGATATAGAGGGAGGAGGTAGTGGATAATGATGAGCCGGAAGAAAATGGAGAGGATGTAGAGGGAGAGGAAACTGACCTACCACTATCAATGCACGCAGTGTGGGGGAAAGATGAGCCTCAAGTAATGAGAATCAAGGGAATATATCAGAAGAGAGCACTCAAAATACTGATAGACGCAGGCAGCACTCATAATTTCTTGAGTGCAAAAACAACTGGGATGATCAATTGTGACTTAACTCCAGTACATTCTAAGGAAACTCGGTCAGATAATGCCCTCAGTGGAAGGAAATTTTGGTTGTTTATTTGGAGATTAGTGTAGAAGAGTTATGGCCTGCTCTTAAGCAAGACTTGGAGGCTTATGCAGAGCTGTTTGAGGAGCCCATGAAGCTACCTGCACAAAGGCAGCAAGATCACAAAATCGTTCTTAAGGAAGGGGAAGAAGCTGTCAACATAAGGCCTTATAAATATGCAGCTCGATAAAAGGATGTGATTGAATCCATGGTTGCTGAAATGCTTGAAGCAGGAGTGATAAGGCACAGTGAGAGCCCTTTTGCTAGCCCCATAGTATTAGTAAAGAAGAAGGACTCTTCCTGGAGAATGTGTGTGGACTATAGGGCATTGAATGCTATCACAGTGAAGGACAAATACCCCATTCCACTGATTGAAGAGTTGCTTGATGAGTTGGGAAATGCTGCTTGGTTTTCAAAGATAGACTTAAGGTCTGGATACTGGCAGGTGAGAATGAAGCCTGAGGATGTCTACAAGAGAAGCTTATGAAGACCTTGTGGTCTTAGGCACGCATCTAAATTAGAGTATATGTGTTTTTATCAAGATTGTCAAATGTTTTGAATTTGACTTGTGCCCTTAACAATGTTGTAAGCACAAGGAAGTTGAAAGTGCATTAAATATGGTATTATTGGTACACTATGATGATGAAATCTACAAAAGTTGCAAACAACTAAGATTGATATTTGGCGTAGGAAACTGGTTGTCTACCTAGTTTAAGATAAAGGATTTAAGAGAAACTAATTACATTCTAAGCATCTAATTCTTTAAGATTGGTAGAAAGAATGTTGAGATTATCTTAGGAATCCTATATCTATACATTGCTTGGAACATTTTAGCATTGGAAATTTCATGAAAATGTTTTTACCATTCAAGATAGAGTTGTCTTGTCTCTAGTAAGTGTTGTTTGACACTTAGTGAGATCAAGAATGATGAGACTAGTTTCAGAGATAAATGTCTCATATATGCTATGATGTGTACTGATTTTGATATTAGTTGCACTTTTGCATAGCAAGTATATATCATATTAACCATGACAAAGGAGTTTGATTGAGGTAATGAATATACCATAGTATTTGAGAAAGACTAATTGCTATATTCTAGTTTACTAGTCATTCATGTAATGTCCTTGGGGTTACACTGACTAAGTCTTATGACTAATCATTGATCGAGTAAGTCATCCTCATTATAAGTGTTTACCTTAGGAGTATAATCCTAGTAGCTTTGATCGTAAGTTTGAGTATGCCTATGAGTATTCTTACTCTAGCAAAGGCTAACTCAAGGGGCACACGAGGTCATAAGTTAAGCAATCACAAAGAGAGATGGAATTAATTAAAGATCAACTACACAGCAAAGATATAGTGGTGGAAAAGATATGATCAGAGAATAACAAAGCAGATTTTTTCACAGAAAATGCCTTTGTGGCAACATGTTTCAAACATGATGTGAAATGAATGGTAGTTCAATATATCTAGCTCCAATACCTGCTTTGTGTATAAGTGAGAGAGTTTTTGGCATTGGGTATACTCGAAAGCATGTTTTGAGTATAAGTGGGACTTGTCTTTATGCTATCTACTGAAAGACTAGGTCTTGATAAAATACTATTTCTTAATTTAGATACGTTATCATTGAGCATACGATATTGATTAGGCACTACTTTGACTTATTAAAAGCTGCGCGTTTTTCACAACCTAATAATCCTGATATATTGGGTAGTGGTGATTAATATCTAGCGGTGCTAGGATTGCTATTA
The DNA here is from genome assembly GCF_004379255.2 of Salvia splendens. Taxonomy (NCBI): domain Eukaryota; kingdom Viridiplantae; phylum Streptophyta; class Magnoliopsida; order Lamiales; family Lamiaceae; genus Salvia; species Salvia splendens. Next base: position 20,117,017 of record NC_056039.1, read on the forward strand.
TGTTGAATCATGCGCGAGGTGAGTCTCGTTTGATAATGTCCTCAAGAGGAGCTTGAACAAGGTTTTATTATTCGGAAACTGGCCAGTTGGAATTTAATTATTCCATGAATAATAAATAAGTGTTTCTTGCTAAGTCCACTCTTGGAATTAATAAGATGTTAATTAATTAAGTCCATAGCAGACTTTAATTAATTAATGGACATTTATATCTTAAGCACGGAAAATAAATAATAAATAAAATGGAAACCCGGATTACTTGTAATTTCATAATTGGATGGGGAGGTCAATATTACTTCTGTAGTTGCTGCTTGTAATATTCCAATATAAGCTTGTATTAAATTGTGAGTTCAATTTAATTAGTAAAAAGCTAATTGGTGGAGCCCATACCCAAAACCTTCCATAGATCCCTGACTGGGCCCAATATATAACTATTATAAATATGAGATTAAAGGAGACAGAAGAAACAATTAATTTTGAGAGAGAAAATTTCATCCCTCTCCTCTCTGCAATAGGGGACGAAAATTTCAGCTCTCCTCTGTGAGTTTTTTCAGCTCCTCCGTGAGAAAACTCTGTCTTCTTTATTCGAGTCCTGGTATTTCAATAAGATCAGCTCACACTGATATCGGAATACAGTTCGGGAACCATTCAGAAGATCCATGGTCTAGTATTGAAGATCATCATGGAGAAGGCGCGAGCAATCAACGATTCTTTAGAGAATCAAATCGGTAACTCTAAACCGTAGAATTCATGTTTTAGGATTTATATTCTTTAAGCATGAATTGTTTGCGTTCTAGCATGCAATTCTGTGTTAACATGTGAATAGATTAATCCTATAATCTGTCAAATAGATCCTATGTCTGATTTATTTATTTTGTACAAGTCTTCCGCTGTGCAAGGGGCTCCAATCCCCAACAGAGACTACCAACTGCCGAAGCAAATGGTATCCTTCTCATCTCTTCTATCTCAGACGGCGTCTTGGGACTCATTCTTGAGATAGATGGATGTCATGTCTAAAAGGTAAGAAACATTTATTCGCATCTTGCATGCTAAAGCGACTAAGTACAGTGTCGATGTAAGGTTCTTGAGATAAGTACAACGTTCTCTTCTCACGATTCTGAAGAACCTTGATGCCGAGTGATACGCTCGGATTTTGCACGGTTTTAAGGCCATCTTTTGGTCCGTTTTTAATGTCAAAGTTGCACTACATGTACATTATTTGCATATTTTGTATATTTTGGTATTTTGATATGTTTTGTGAGAAATGTGCATATTTGAGCCTAAAAGATTTACCCTGCTTTCTCCTCGCTACTTTGCCCTACTTTCTCATCAAGATTTACTATATTTTGTAACCATTTTCCTTATTTAAGAAGGGACATTTCTCCCCTATAAATAGCCCCCAAAGTTTCTTCAAAAATAAATCTTCTCTTTGCAAAATACTTCCAGAGTTCATAAGTTCGAGTACTTCATTGTGCAAGGAGTTGAAGAAGAATTCAAGATCATCAAGGTTACAAGGATTCAACCTTTGGGTTTTATTGCTTTAGTTCTTATGTTTTCATTGTCTTCCCTTCAATCCATGTTTTTAGCTTATCCAATCTAGTGTAACTAAGCTCATAGGATTCTAGGGATGTGTTAGTAACTTTTATTGGTTTATACAATTCCTATTTCTATTTAATATCCGTTTGTTCTTACTTTGTTTCTTCCTTAAGTAATTCTGTAATACTTCACGTTTGAGTGACGCATTCGGTAATGATTTAATATAACTTGCTACATAATCTGAGAGGAGGTTAGCGAGTTAGATCCACTTAATAGACACTACAATTAGCTTCCTTTAAAACAACATTGTTAATTGAGATTGAGAACTTTTCGACGGTCTTAGGAGCTTCTAGGAGTTACATATTTAGGATTGACAACCCTAATGTTCGTAATCAACGTTTGCATCGCATGAGCATAAGCTAGGTGACTCGTTCTATCAAAGTAAGAATTGTGCTAGGGTGTTGTAGTTGGAATTTGTATAACCATAATTGTGAAAACACATCCCTAGAATTCCCCTTATCTCTATACTTTTATCTTTGTGATTTATTTGCGATTAGTTGTTTCTTTGTTTTCAAAGTTAATTGTTTTCAAAAATCTTCCAACTTTCTTATTTTCCAAATAGTAATTGAGTTTTAGTAGAAGATATACAATTTGTGTTTGTTTTTTCCGTGATCGATATCCAGTACAAACCTTTATCTATACTATTCCTAATATGTATATTTGCATGTATTTATAGTGCTAATAAAAAGTGCATCACTGAGAATGTGTCCCGCGTCTCCCATATCCTTCATCTCGAACTGGTTTGATAACCAAGTTCGTACTGATGACAACATCTTTTTATTGTTTTCAATTAGACGAATGTCATCTATATATAAAACTAAGAACACAACATTTCCCTTTTCAACCTTCTTATACACGCATCTTTCATTTTGGCACTTTTCGAATCCAAACTTATGAACAGTCTGATCGAAACATTGGTTCCGTGATTTAAATGCTTGCTTGAGGCCATAAATGACCTTCTTAAGCTTCCAAACCATGTGTTCCTTGCCCTTCACGGCGTCTCCTTCGGGTTGTTTCATGTAGATGGTCTTCTCAAGACTACCGTTCAAGAACGCAGTCTTAACGTCCATCTGCCATACATCCCTATCCATGTAAGCTGCTATAGACAGAAGTATCCGGATTGATTTGAGCATGGCCACTGTGGAGAAGGTCTCGTCTTAATCGACACCTTCCTTTTGGGTATACCCCTTAGCCACTAGTCTTGCCTTAAAGACTTTAACTCATCCATCGGGTCCATGCCTACGTTTGTATATCCACTTACTTCCAATGGCAGTACAGCCTTCAGGTATGACGGACAAATCGTAGATGTTTTTGTAGTTACAAAGTTCCAGGGATCTAATACATTGTAGTCCGAGAAGTGATCCATAGAATCCCCCAAACCAATGTATCTATCGAGCTCATATAAGACCCTCCCACTGCAACAAGGAACTACAATAATTGGATTAGAAGTTGAAGTTACGGGAATTGTTTGTACACTTAGTACTGGTTCTTGGTTAATGGAACTTGTGACAGAAGTTAGCTTGTCAAGAGCCACTTCAGTGCTGGGTTTATGATTCATTACAAAGTCTTCCTCTAAGAATGTCGTGTGAGTGCTCACAATGGCTTTCTTGTCTCGGAGACTATAGATTCATAAGCTTTCGATCCTCTAGGGTAGCCTATAAAAACACATTCCTCCGTCCTTGATTTCAGCTTAGTTGGATCATTTTCCAATACATGAGCCTTGCAACCCCAAATCTTGAGATGTTCTAGATTAGGCTTGCGCCAGTCAACAACTCATATGGAGTAGGTACGGATTTTGATGGTAAGTTGTCTAAATTATGACTTGCGGAAAGCAAGGCATGTGCCCAAAACGAAATAGGTAGTCGTGTATAACTCATCATCGATCGGACCATGTTTAACTAGGTCTTGTTCCTTCTTTCAGCCACACCATTCTGCTGGGGCGTGCCCGGCACAGTCAATTGGGATCCAATTCCCGCTACCGATAAGTAGTCCAAAAACTCAGTACTAAGGTATTCGCCTCCGCGATCAGATCGCAGGCTTTTGATACTCTTTCCATGATACGTCTCAACATATGCCTTGAATTCTTTAAACTTGTCAAAAATTAAGACTTGTAGCGCATCAAATAGACGTATCTAATTTTCGAGAAGTCATCGATAAAGGTGATGACATATCGAAAATTGCCTCTTTCCTCAGTTGACATTGTTCCACACACATCAGTATGAACGAGCCCAGGTACTTCCTTTGCCCTATTGCCTTTTGCCCTAAACGGCCTCTTAGTCATCTTGCCTTCTAAGCAGGATCCGCACGTTTGAAACGACTCCTTCTCTAGACCTTTAATAAGGTCTTGGTCCAAAAGAGAATAAATCCTTCTTTCGTTGGCATGACCAAGTCTAAGTTTCCATAAGTACATTTCGTTCATTGAACTTGAAGGTTCTTTCCTTTTCCTTGAAATTTTCGATGTTGTATTGAGTTCTGATTTGCGATCATTAAATTGTGTAGATGTGATTGTGTGCAGATTGTTTTCCATGATACCACGACAGATATAAGAACCATCTTTCTTAATAACACAATTGTCATTAAAAGAAATCGAATATCCATAAAAAACTAATTTAGAAACTAAAATTAAATTTCTTGTAAAAAAAGGTATCAACAAAACATTCTTCAAAATAAAAAAATCTATCACTACTAAAATGCAAATAAATGTCTTCCACTGCTACGGCTGCCACTTTAGTAGCGTCGCCCAGCTGGACCTCGACCTAACGATCATATAGCCACCTTGTCACCTACATTAAGCAGGATCAAAACAAATATGACCAGTAGCTCCTGTGTCAATAACCCAAATATGAGTAGACGTCGAAGCCAAACATGACTCGACTACTAGAGCTTGGTGCATACTTGTAGCCTTGCCATTTCTAGGACAATCTGGCTTCCAATGCCCCTTTTGTCCACACTTGAAGCACTTTCCAGTTTGCTTCTTGTTTACCTTCCTTTTCTCCCTTCCCTGAGCATCCTTAAACCTGTACTAGCTATGCATGTAATGCAATAAGTACATAGGCGATGCTCAAGTTAAAATAGATTTTAACAAATAAAATCATAACTCTAATTAAATATCCATCAATCATCATTACTAAACATATTTACAAATAGTTCACATAACCATAATGACGAAACTTGATTATTTATTTAAGCATCTAATATATATAGATAGAATTAGAATTCTATCTTCACATAAACAAGATTATCTAGACATTAAGTCTAATCTTAAATAATCATATATTATTAATTAAAACAACGTATCTTGATTATTAGAACTACGTTTTAATATACTTAAGATTTACTTAGATAGAAAAATCCATCATTATCCTAAAATTAATGTCTAGGTGTATATCATAAAAGATTAGCCAAGTCTTAATTTAAAATGCCCACATGGATATATATATATATATATATATATATATATCCGCATTTTCCAATTAAGACTAAATCCATTTAAAACATACCAATTAAATTCGAGAATTAAAATTCTCATAGCTTTCATAAAATCACATGACAAGAAGAATTTTATGACATCTTTAATTTATAATGATGTTCTCTAGATGAAACAAAATTCACCTTCATCAAAGATTAAAGACAAATTTCAACTTAAATTAATAATTAAGGATTTTAATAGAAAAAATAATGCTATATGAATTTCTCATACCTTTCAATCAAAGTTGATGTTATCAAGATGAAATAAATTCACCTTCATCAAAATTAAAGATAAAATTCAAATTTTAAAATAGGAATTGAATTCCAATTAAAATACAAATAAATATTTCAAACTCTAATAATTGAGGATTTTAGTAGCATGTCAATGCCAAACAAATTTTTCACTTCTTTAATTAAATTGACGTTCTCTAGATGAAACAAAATTCACCTACATCAAATTAAAGACAAAATTCAAATTTTAAACTAGGAATTGGATTCCAATTAAAATCCATCCAATAATTAAATATGTAATTTTGGAAATTTTAAGGTTTTAAACAATTGAAAAACTTATGTCTCTTACTAAGGTATATCATCTAGGAAATAATTCCACAACACACCAATTAAAATAAAGACAATTTCAATTAAACCTTAAAATAAAACATGAAAGCGTACTAGAGAGAATATTCTTTAAAATTCCATCCGATTATGGAAATGCCAAAACTTAGATCAATCAAATATTGAATTTCCTTATGTTAATTATTTTGACTTTACTAAGATGGAAAGAATCCATCTAAATCAGTTAATTAACAAATTAAATCAATTATTGAGCTAATTATTCCAATTGGAAAATTTTAAAAAAGGCAAATTCTCTTTAAATTGGAAGCTTGATTAATCAAATTAATCATTCCAATTTACCACAAGTTTTATATAATTATTCTAGGTTTAGGATTTTAAACTAATATTATAAATTACTTGTGCATTAAGAAACGAAACGAAAACGAAGAACGAGACGATGTGACCAAAACCCTAATTAGGGTTTGGACCGCCACTAGGCCTCGCAGCAGCCACCGCTGTCCAGCAACGAAGACCGCCGCCAGCGCAGCTCCTCGCGGCCTTCGGTGTTCCAGACGCTGCTGCGACTGCAGCGCCACCGCCGTGTCACTCCTACTAGATCGGAGCTGTCCTAGCCGCTTGAAGAGTCGCTCTCTAAGCACTCTAGTTTGCAAACAGGTTAAAAACATGCAAATGTCGCACAATTGATCAAGTCAGATGATGAGCGGATCAAGTTAGCGAGTATCCAGTCGTTGGTATGCAAACGGAGAGACTTAAGGCCTTCAATTACCTTAACCTACAATATTATAGACTAGTAAAGGGAAGTTAAGGTCGAATCCCACACGGACAGAGGCGGGTTGAGTTGTGTATGAGACATGTTAGGGTTGGCTGCTGCCACGCTTCACTAAAGTGGATTAACTAAGACCTAGACTACTCAAGTCGCAAATCAACTTGATCAACCAATAAGATGAAAACAACATATCTCAAACTGATCAACTCAAGCAAAATCGACACAGCAACATAAAATACTTGGGACCACTGGGAGAAAAACCTGCGCACTAACAAAAGCTGCAAATAACGAAAAGGTGACAAAGACTACAATCCTAACGAACTATGACCTTCTTCTTCATTAAGCAACTAATAAAGCACACACGGTAGATGAAAGCAGAGCGTATGACGGAAAGCGAGAAATAAACAGATTAAAACACGAATCCATACGATTTAGACGAAGAGAAAACAAATCTAAGCAGCTATCCTAATTTCATGCAGGTTGACGAACTAAAACTCAGATCTAACTATGAGAATTCTAAAAGAGAGCAACGATGCAATCATATAATCAGGATCTAGCATATAAATTAGCAACTTCAAACCAACATGCATCTCATACTCCAACCTAATCAGATCTAAACATGAACCACTGTATTACGCAGAGTTAACTTCTAAATCAGAGCAAAACTAAACTAAACAAGGAAAACAAGATCAGAGAACAATCAGATCCAAACAACTTGCAATTAAGAACTCCATTTCATAAACTATCTTCGATAAACCCAACAAAATAGAATTCCAAACTTCAAATTCGAAAGATCGAGCAATAACCAAAGGTACTAGAGTAGCAACTAAGAGAAAAACAGAATGACAACTGAACTAAGGAAAAACATGAACTAAAGACTGAATAACAATGTTTCGACCCCACATGGTTTAAGGAAAAAAAACTACGAAGACTTCGTGGTGGATCTGAGTCTCTTATTCCTTGATGAGGAAGAAAAGAGGAAGATTGAAGTAGAACAGCGACTCCGATGACTCATAGCTCCCGTGCTCCATGCTTAAAGTGTAAATGTGGACTGTGAAGTGACTGAGGTGAGGATATTGGACCAAAAAAGAACCGAACTCCCTTCTATGTGCATTCTCTCCAATATTTATAGGATGGCCTTGGCCCAAATCCTTAGGTTAAGCTCATCCTGTCTTGACATTAATGCCCCTGGGATGGCATATTCTTTTCTCTCTTCTATGACTCATCATCTCATGTGGTGAACTCCACTTGATCAACTCGCTGGTTGGGCAGACTCCATTGCTTGTCCGGACTTATCAGCTTGCCTTCGGTTTTGGCTATTTTTTGCTTGTTTTTCGAGTTGATCAAGTCGTCCATGCACTCCGCCGCTTCAGCACTTTTCCAGCCCCTGCACACTCAAATACACGCTTTTTCGCTCATTATCACCCTTGTTAGTGTAACAAACACCTATAAAACCATGCTTGTAACGAGTCATATCAAACTGCTCACACTTAAACCATGTTTGTCCTCAAGTATGAAAGAACAACAAGAAAAAGGGCAAGTTACATGCATGGGTCCCTGACCGACTCCTAAAACTAAACGGACTCACGGAAACTAACACAGACTGACACAAAGGCAACACTTAAACACACATTCACATTTTCATGTTTGAAACTGGCCGAACTTCTGACAACATTCCCCACAAGCTTAAGGTCATTCCAAATACTCAGCAGTCTCAAATTCCTCTCTCCCCTTTTGTTAAGTCTGATCAGCCTATCAGTTCGTCAAGATAGCTCCTACTCTAACACAGACTGACAAAAAGGCAACACTTAAACACACATAGATCAACATAGATCCACGGCTGCTATAGCTGTTAGCAGCAACTGCTGCCTTCACTCGCAAAGGAGCCCTCGTTCAGCCACCTGGAACACTGCGGCTGCTGCCCCAACCAATGTCAGGGCTGCCACTGTTCAACGGAGCTGATCGCTGCTGCTGTCACACCACTGTGCAGCCGCTACTCGTCGACAACGCAGCTGCTGTCCGGCGCTGCTGTCCGATGACTAAGCAGCCGCTGCCGGAGCTGCCGACCGTTGCCTACCGCCTGCGCTGCTGCCCGCTGACTTCTCTGACCAGCCGTGACCGCCGCTGCCTTTTCTCACCAGATCTGGATCGGCGATCCCCGATGAAGGCAACCCGGTATATGTACTTATCTAGGGTTTAACCATTGTGTTCATTTAGTCGTTTTCGATTTAATTAACTTGATTCATCTCGGTCACTTTGCTTGACCGCGATCTTAAATCTTAATTAATCGTTTCTCAATTGTAACAATCTTTTATGTTCACACCAATATGCACATTTAAATTTCAAGCTTTTAGCAATTTAAATTCTTCTAGCATATTAAGAACATAAAACTATAGATCTATTAATACTTGCTTAGATCTAAAATATTATTGTAAAAAACTTGAGTAAAATTCAAGATACATAATATTCTTTCATCGATCCAAGTATTCAATCATGGATCACTTTATTTCTTGATTCAAACACATATAATCTAGTATATATTACTTCAAATATATAGATCTAATGATGTTCATCATAGATCTAGAATATTTTGTAGATCTTAGGATTTAAATTCAATAATCTCAATATTCAATCATCGATCTAGAACATCATATCATAGATCCGAAAATAAAATCAAGAAAAACATAGATCGAATACATATTATAAACATATAACATGTAATTGCATTATTTTCAAAAATCCCAAGTTTTTACACTAATTTTTCAAAAAATTCAATTAATCAAATACATAATCAGAGCCTAAAAATTGGCTCTGATACCAATTGTTGGAACTACTGCAGCGGAAGACACAGAAAACACACAGGTCCTTACGGATCTATTTAGGTGATTATGCATTCGATTCCAATTTCATGCAATTAAACTAGATCTATAGATGAATTCATCAAATAAACACATAGACATGCAATTTGATGTAGATTAAATTGTTACCTCTTGATCCATCATAGGATTGGCGTTGCTAGATGCACCTCCCAGAGATCCTTGATTTATCGACCACGAATCTTCCATACTATTCCACGTCCTTAATTATTCATCCGTGTGGGCGGATCTCGAAGAATCAAATAAAAGTGATGTGAGATCTAGGGAAAGCCAACACAAACACGAGATTGCCTTGATCTAATCCTATGAAATATGATAGAACAAGAACAAAAACCAACCGTAATCTTCCACGTGCTAGGGCACAAAAATCGAGACCAAGAGGGAGAGAGAGAGGGGTGCCGATTTTGGCAGCTAGGGTTAGGTTAAGAGAGAGTTGTGTGTTGTGGTGTGTTCTAGGGTTTCCCATCTCTTCACTATTTATAAGCTTGGACTTATTGTGCTAGGATGAGGATCCATGGAATGATTAAGATGTTGGGCTCACCCATTAGATAAGTATCTAATTAATTCAATTGACCAATGATTTAATATATTATCAATGGAATATTATTTTTGTTCCACTAAAGAATAATATTGCACTCCCATCTAAATCATCAAATTATAAATAACTTGGGTCCATTTTATTTTATAATATTTCCCGAGTTTAAGATTATCTTAATCCATCAATTTAATTCTTTTGTCTGCTATGTGACTTGAATTAAATTAATTCTCCAAAGAGTTTTTCTAGTTTGAAACTTTTTTTATTATTCGTGGAATAAAATTCCAACTGGGCAGATTGCTGAATAATAAATTCCCTTTTCAAACACCTCTTGGGTCAGCCGCAGGGCAGCCGCCCTTCCCGCGCCTCACGGCGGCGTCCCGCAACCTCCGACACCGCCTTCTCTCCACCTCCCTCCGTCTACTTCACTCTCGGTTGAAACGAATAACCCTAACTTCTCTCTCTTCCTCTCAACTAGTCGATCCACTGACCACCGTTTCGGAGTTACCGTCGTCGAGCTTGGCTTGGAGCTAGCCGATCTCCGCCGACGCCTCAGTCGCCGCTTGGTCATCCCACGACCGCCATTGCTCGTCGGGAATCGCCTGCAGCCTCGACTCTCCACCGCACGTGATGGTCCGCCGTCGGGTCGCCACGTCTCGGACGTCGATTTTTTGGTTTAGTTCGGGTTTTTAAGTTCGGTTTTCGGTTTTTCGGTTTTTTTTGTTTCGGTTCGGTTTTAATTTTTGGTGAAATTCGGTTTTTCGGGTTCGGTTCGGTTAGGGCGAAAAACCGAACCGAAACCCGAATGCACACCCCTATTAGGTAGCCAAGACCTATCTAGGTTGTGAACTCATTTTTCTTCTTACTTGATCTGGTCAAGTCCCCTACTGGAATTAATAATGAGGAATCATCGAATTTCCATACTTTGGCCTCCTTAGTAAGAAGCCTTAGATTTATTATATTTCAATAAATAAACCATTATATTATATTATTTATTCTCATTATTAGGTAAATAAGTAGACGTGGCGTTTCTCGTATACATGCACAAGCTGACTGTACAAAGGCATGTACGCTCGAAGCATCTTTTAGTATACAAATCCCAACATAAACATCACAGGAAATGCCAGAGAAGGCAAAGGATGATGTAATACCCGCTTCTTTTATTATCCTTTTTTTGTTGAGGTGTAATGTCGAACTAGAGAATTGTCGCTCTCTTGATTCGTGTTATGAATGGAATTCACTACCTCTCTATTGATGTTCAATGTTGTAAGTTCACAAAAATAAAAGTAAAAAGTATTAACGAACAAACTAAGACAATCTAACGTATATTTATGGAATACAATGAATGTTGCACAAGGAGTGAAAGTCGTAATTCACGAACTAAAGGTGTTATAACCTTTTATACCTATACATCAAGCTACTTCTTTAATCACTATCTTCATACACACAAGTTGTTCGAGAAGGAAACTTAAAAAGGAAAAAAATACAAGAAAAATGAGCAACGGGCCCTCTCCTCTTCAAGCTCGGACCGCATCCTTTGAAGGCCCGATAATTCAGCCCGGTGACGGAGGGCCGGCTGCCAGAAAATCGGCCCTCTAGCAGCCCAAGCTGCTTCTCCATTGTGGGATACAAGGACCTGCAGGATGCCGGCAAAACAAATTACACTCTAAAGTACCAAGAGCTAACAACCCAAACTAATTAATCCTAATGTACTAAAATTCAACAATCTGCTAAGTAAGAGAGAAAGTTAAGAAAGATGACAACATTACCTTTCAAAAAGGTGAACAAAAGTCTTGCCTAAGATGGCAAGTAAGCTCCTGCATTTTTTTCCCAACCGAGAGCTGTGCAAAGCAAACACGAGCAATTAAATGGCTTGTAAGGTGATGTACTAGGTAGTCATATGGGAACAAGATGAAATAAATGGTCAAGTGCCTAGTACTACAAATAACACAAAAATCCTCAAGTCAAAGTGCTGCAATGGGGATCAACAAAGAGATATGCTGCTACATGAAGACATCTACAATGTCAGCCCCTTTAATTCACCCAAAGTACACCAAGTTTTGCCTATAAAAACCCCTTCATGTGCATCGATTTTTCCCCTTCCACACACCCCAAAATTCAGCATTTAGAGAGAGTTAGAGAGCTTGGAGTTCTTGGAGCAGAAATCCAGACAGTAACTACTTCAAGAGGTATTTCACCTCCATCCTCTCTCCCAATCTTTTCTCATAGCATCATGTAGAAGCTTAAAACTTGAATCACAATCTGCCCAAGCATGCTCTCTTATTTCTAGAATGGAACTTAGAGCTCCCTCAACACCACAACAAATAATGAAAGGACATGTTGCAGCCTTTAAGAATTTAGATTAGTAACAAAAATTTTCGTCAGAACCAAACTCTCTGCAGTGAGCTCCATACAAAAAAATAGCAAGTATTCCAAGATTTGAAACCTTATCACCAAGTAAGAATTTAATTTTGAAAGAAGAACTTAACTCTACACTCACTTAGCTACTGCCCAAGAAGAACTCGATTATAATAAACCAAGTGATAGATGATTAGAAGGTTTAACTTAGACTTGGGACTGCCGGAAGATGGCCGCTTGACGAGCCCCGACCACGACGGTAAACCGCCATGGCAGTGGCTGTCTCGGCGCTGCATTCGGAGGGACTGACCGACGGCGAATTGTGAACACGTGCTGGGACAGCAGCGACTGCAATAGGAGGGTGGACGGTGGCGGTGGCTGGTGTGTAAATACGACGAGGGCGGCAGCAGCGGCTGAACGGCGACCTCACCCTCCCCCTCCCGCCGCATCGGCGAATCCCGTCGAAGTGGCAGCAGCGGCGGTGTTTGAAGGAGACACGGTAGCGGTATGCGCCTCCTCATGTATGTTGTTTTTTTTTTTAATCAAACACCTTCATGGTGGAGGGTTCGTGGGTCCCTCATCCCTATATTTCGAAAGAAGATGTATACAAAACATGGTCACACCCTAAAGTGGTATGCCAACACCAAAGTCAAGAGTAGTATACGGTCCGGTCTCATGTGCCCGGACCTCATCCTACTCCCTTCCAAACCTCAAATTACAATTAAACCAAAACCAAAAACTATACACTCCTGTCATCCGATGTGCGAACCTCAAATTACAATTAGGCCAGCCCATGCGCTACTCGCGGTCGTCGTATCTAACCCGGATGTTGGGGGTTCCCTCTCTTCTAGTCGGACAATGGCTTTGAGCAAACGAGGTGCATTAAGGGCCGATATCCAAAGGGGGGAGTGTTGTTCAAGTCCCATCTTGGCGAGCATATCTGCCGCTTTGTTACCCTCCCGGTGGATGAAGGTTGCACGGATGTTGTGCTGCTGTTTGTGGGAGCGTAGGTGGGCCGTGACTCGGCGGATGTGTGCGGGCCCCCACGCCGTCCTATTAAAAAGTTTAATCGCCTGGGCCGCGTCCGACTCGAGCCACACCGGCTGGTTAAATTCCTTGGCCAGCACCAATCCATGATAGATGGCCATGAGTTCGGCCTCCAAGGCCGAATGTGCTTCGAGGGGGACTGCAAAAGCGGCAAGCATCTTTCCTGAATGATCTCGGACTATGCCTCCTCCACCTCCCTTGTTTGTTGTAGCCTTGAAGGCTCCGTCCGTGTTGATCTTGACCCACGTTCGGTCTGGGGGTACCATTTGATAAGCATGGCTATCATTCCCGGCCTCCCTGGGTCAGCTTGGCTCGGTATCTCCATTTTGAGTCTCACCCCTTTCCAGTGTTTGGCCTTAATCCCCCGGCTAACCATGCTGTTCCAGATGAACATTTGGACCTGCCAAACCGCGTTAAACGGTTTAAATTGTACCTGGTCGTGGCGACTCCTGTTGCGCTCTGCCCAAATGAACCACAAGATGAGGTATGACATGGTGTGACAGAGGTGCTTTGGGTCTTGTTGTAGGGTCCTCCGAGACCAGACCTCAAGCCTCTCCGGAATGGTGTCATTGACTCGGAGGGGTGGGGCCGTGCCCTTAAACCAGCCATCAAACTCTCTCCAAACTCTAGTTGCTCCCCATCCTTGTATGAACAAATGCTGGAGGGACTCCGTACTAGGCCTATGGGGGCACCATTGGCATTTTGACGCCATTTTGATATTCCGCCATTGGAGTTTAGAGTCGACCGGGATTCGATTCGACAACAGTCGCCAATTGAATATTGCTATTGAGTTGGTAAGGCCGGCCTTCCAAACGTCGTCGAGCCCCTGGATTCTCGGCCTTCTCGAACGGATGGTATCCCAAGTCGTGGCCACCGAGAAGTCCCCAAACAGGGAGAGGGACCATCTCGCAATGTCCGGTTCCCCTGCAACGATCGACGTGTCCAAGATCAGTGTGATCACCTACTGGGAGATCCCGGCCTGGTATTGAAGCAACTGGAGCTTCGCCTCATCCCATGATCCTTCTCTAATGAAGTCCGCCACCAAGGTATACGGGGCCCCTCGGTCATCGATGCAAAGCCCCCTAAGAGCCGTGTCGCCGAGCCATATATCATCCCAAAAGTAGATTTCTCCCTGACCTACCACCCATCTGATATGGGGGTTGGCATGAGCCCGAGCTCTTAGGAGTCTCTTCCACGTCGGGCTGTTCCTCCCCTACGGTCTGGCCACGAGGGGGGACACCTTGCCGCAATACTTGGCCTTCATATACTTCGCCCAAAGTGAGTTTTGCTCTCGGAATCTCCACCACAGTTTAATATTGAAAGATCTGAGGACTTCTTTAAATTTGCGGATTCCAATCCAATGCGTCTTCTTCTTATCATTTATCGAGCCCCAAAAGAAACGGGCCAATTGTTGGTCGAGGAGTTTCAGAGCCTCCGTCGTAGGCTCGATGGCTTGGAAAATATGGAGCGGCACCGCCTCGAGCGTACTTTTTATAAGTGTAAGCCTTCCTCCGAAAGAAAGGTGTCGGTGTGCCCAACCAGAGATTCGTGCTGCTATCTTTTCACGAAGGAACATGAACATATCTGTTCGCTTTACACCACGATATATAGGGACCCCCAAGTAAAGGAAGGGAAAAGTACCTCGTGAGAAGCCTCCCTCGGATTGTATGAGATTAGCACTCCCTTCATGGCATTCGGCAATGTAGAAATTACTCTTTTTAAGGTTGATTTGCTGCCCCGACACCTTCTCATAATCGTCAAGGCATGTTCGGAGCCGCCTAAGGGCGGTAATCGCCGCTTGAGTAAAAATGATAACATCGTCGGCGTAGGCAAGGTGACTAATCTCCATGCACCATCGGGTGGCTTTAAAAGTCGTGTCCCTCTGCCCCACAATAAGCTTGTCGAGTGCCCTTGATAAGTATTCCGCCGCTAACACAAACAAGGTCGGGGAAATGGGGTCGCCTTGTCTAAGCCCGCGGGTTGATTTGAAGAAGCCCGAGGAGACGTCGTTGATTATCACCGAAAACCAACATGACCCAACACATCTTTCTATCATGGATATCTAAGGTGTGGGGAAACCCATATGGCGAAGCACTTTGATGAGGAATGGCCACTGGACCCGGTCGTAGGCCTTGGCCATGTCAATCTTAATTGCCACGTTCGGGGCTGGGGCACATTTCGAGATCTCATGGAACATCTCTTGGGCAAGGAGGACATTGTCGTTGAGGAGCCGACCTTTCACAAAACCACTCTGATTTGGCTAGATAAGACGTGGGAGGAGGGGGGCTAACCTCGTCGTGTGAATCTTTGTTATGACCTTGTTGATGACATTGCATAGGTTGATGGGTCGGTAGTCACCCCATGAGTCCGGCGATGGCTTCTTGGGGATGAGGACAATACTTGTAGCCGTGACACTTCGCGGAAGGTAAACTCCATGAAACAATTGGCTGATTGCTGCAACCACATCCCGGCCAATAATTTCCCAACACGCTTGAAAGAAAGTGGCCGTAAGGCTGTCCGGGCCTGGCGCACTGTCGCCCGAGATGCCAAAGACGGCTCGTTTAACCTCCTCCGCTTCCGGATCCTTAGCCAAGGAGTTCATGTCGTCCGAGGGAGGGGATGGGTTGATGAGGCTAAGATCCGGCTCCTCCAGCACCGTGGGTTCGGGGGCAAGAAGATTTTGGAAGAATTGCACCGCCGAGTTCTTGATCTCTGTTTCTTCCGTAATTTCACGTCCATCACTATTGATCTTGTGGATACGCATCCGGATTCTCTTTTGCTTTGACCCAGCTTTTGCTTGGCGCCAAAAATCCTCCTCCATTCTGAGTAGGCAAATGTACTCGGCAATGAGTTTGTTGATTTCCGTTCTATTTTCTGGTGATGGCCTATCTTTGAATTCTGCCTGGGCCACCGCTATCTTCTCTTCCATGCCCCTAAGGTTGGAGTGAATGTTTCCAAAGATCTCCTTATTCCATTTCTTCAAAGTTTTTTTAACTCTCGCAATTTTGATTTGGAGGTTGAGGAGTCCTTCTGCATCCGTCGGCATGCCCTAATCTTCTCGTACCAAATCCAGGAAACTTTCGTGCCGGATCCACATGTTTTGAAATCGGAAGGGGCTGCCCCCATAGTTGGTGCCCGCCATCTTGCACCTAAGCAGCACTGGGCCGTGGTCCGAGGCAACCCGAGGAAGGTTCGTTTCCCTTACCGCTTCAAACATTCGGGTACACGGCTCACTCATCAGCACCCTATCCAGCCTTTTGAAGAGGCCATTCTTGGCCCATGTATAGTCCAAACCATCTTAGCCTGGATCAAGGAGTCTGGAGTCCTGAATTGCCTCGGCGAAGTCAATCATCTCCGCCTGCCGGTTAGTGTTGCTTCCCTCCCTATTTTGAGTAGAGAGAATAGTATTAAAGTCCCCGCCAATAAGCCAAGGCACAACGGTTATTGAAGTTTCTCTCATTCTGTCCCATAGCACGCTTCGCTCCCCCCTTGTGCACTTTGCATACACGGCCGAGACCAAGATGGGATATGGTAGCCGTGGGCAAGAGTATCTACCGTGGAGCATCTGATCCGTGTCATCCACAATCTCGAAGTCAGCCCCCTCCTCCACGAAAACCTAAATCTACTCATTGGAATTCGAGGCATTGAAGATCATTCCCAACACTTTTGAGAACCTCTCAGGGTTCGGGGCCGTGAGCGGTTCCATAATAGCAAGGAAATTAATTTTGTGAGATTTGATTAGTCTTTTTAGGACGTTTTGGGTTGGCGCATTCGCGATACCCCTAACGTTCCAAAAGATGAAGTTGATTGACATGATTAACAAGAGGGGGACGTACCCGGGGGGTATGAAGGTCCTCCTTGGAATTCCGTGATTTGAAGATCGTTTCCTCTTTGGCTTGGCTCGGCTTCCATGGGGTTAGGATGTGCCCCATTCTCTTCATTGTGCGGGGCCATGGTTCTTTCCCAATCCTCGTGGTCTCCATTATCGTTTTCAACAAAATCCTCATTGGCCATGAGGGAGAAGTACCGGTTGGTGCTCATGTGGCTTTCCGACTCTCGTGCTTCGGCCTTCTCAAGGTCGAACCGTCGAAACGAGCCACTCGGCCTCCCATGGTCAGCCGCAGGTGCGGGGTCATCTTGCCCCCCTGTGAAACTTCCTTTTAGAGCCCTTTCCCGTCCCCCATCAAAGGAGGAGGATCTAGTGATCAAGGCTCTAGGGTGGTTGGGAGTTTGTGTCCCACTTCGGTCTTTCCAAATGTGATGCGAGACCGTGTCCAATCCATGTTCTCCATGCAAGCCGCCCATGATGTCCGGGTCCGATCCTCCCGATCCCTTGCTTCCACTTGCCTTTGAACCCATTCGAGCGTGCTCTTCCTTGCCTTTGTTCTTTCCTTGTTGTTTCCATTCCGTGCCGGCCTTCTTTTGTTTCGGTTCCTCTGTAGTTCTGTTGGCTCCATGATCCCCTTGTTGCGGCTGTCTCGGTGGGACTGTGTTGTAGTTCCATTTTGGGGGGCGTTCCGATGGCTTGCCGGCAAAACACACTTCACTTCTATGCCCCACGTGCTTGCATTCCCGGCAATAAGGTGGAATTTTATCCCATTTCACTTGCTGCACCACCTCTCGACCACAAATTCTCGCGAAGGATAGACGAGCTTTGTTGGCCGTTGCCCGATCGACTTGAATTGGCGTGCCAAGTAACTTTCCAATTGCAAAAAGGGCTGATTGATCGAAAAGGTGGATGAGGAGACCAATTAGATTGCACCAAATTGCCGCAATGGGTGATTCTCAATACGCATCAAAATCCGGTGACCACTTGAATACTCTCATCGGGTGACGATCAACGAACCACACCGGGGTGCCTTTCGGGCCACTAAGGAGCCGTGCATTATCCACAATGTCCTCGAATTGCACAAGTATGTGTTTAGCATTAATATATTTCCAAGTGAAACCTCGGCGGAATTTAATATTTTTAAGGGCTTTTTGAATTTGGTGCGAAGCCGGGATAGAGTGCGAAAACTTACCGATAATGGCGTGACCAAGATTCGTTGCTAGCTTTTGAATTTCCGCCCCGGAGAAGTAGATTGTAGGGACACCGTTGGACGTGGAGGCGAAACCGATGTTTTGGATGTGTTCCGGGTCGAAGGCTTGCTGCCCGTCGGGGTAGGGTGCTTCCCGGACCATGTCGGCCATGGTTAGAGCCTTGTACCCATTCCTCGGGAACCCCTCATTATCACGGCTTAGGAAGACATTCAGCGGGTTCTCGGGAGGCCTCTCCGCTGCTTTGGCTTGGTCACCCCCCATGTCGGTGCAAGGTCCCTCTTCGCTCCGGACTCCTTCGGCCATCGGTACGTCGGTGTCGCTAGTATGCCAGGTCGGGGGCCGAGCCAGCATGCAGCGCACCGGTCTCGAAATTCGCTCGGATCCTCCTAGTCCGGCCACGTTCAAGGGGAGGAAAGTCTTCCAACGAGGGCCCATTGGCAATCATCGGCACCGTCGAGGTAGGTTCATTTCCCGCCGTGATCATGAGGGAGAGTTCCACCGTCGAATAGTCATCCTCCGGTGGCTTGCCGACGAGAAGTGGCTGCGCCGCCCATGTGTCCATCCTTTCCGCCGAGTCCAAGGTGGCCACTTGCATGATGGTACACTTTTTTAGCTGCATTGTTGGGGCCATGTGCTGTGCATCCCTGGAGAGTAAGGGACAAAGGCACTTTCGCAAAGCACATTTGTTCCTTTAGCCGTTTTGGGAAAGTTGACTCTAACACAATCCAATGCACTTTTGGCTTCACATGTGTCATCAAGATCCGATGGGGATGCGTGTGAGGGTTTGGCATTCCCTCCTCCAACGGTCATTACTCCTCCACCGGAGCCATGAATGGCCGGCGATGCCTCGGCGGCTGCGCTTTCATCCCCATGGGCAATTTCGAGCATTTTCTCCCCCTCTTCTTGGGCGGCGATTTCTTTATTGCTCTTAGGGTCATCTTCAACATTCATCATCGGGAGGATGGGGCCTTTACATTTTGGGCTACCGACCGGCGAGCTACCTTCGGCCCCAAAATCAATCTTCTTCCGGAATTGTTTGTCTTCTGGCAAAGGTGAAGGTACAAACCTTTTCCGACCAGTACCTTTGTGAGAGGGACTGGGGTGCTTTTTCGCTCCTTCACCTTCATTTTCGAGGTTTTCCTCATCGGTTTCTTCGAGGGAGGGTTTATGGAGGAAGCTTCCTCCAACGTGAACGCCATTATCTGGCCCGAGAGAGGGTCCTCGGCCGACTGAAGGACCATTAGCTGGTCCAAGATGTTGCGGGGTTCCTCGGACCCCGGTGAAGGATCCGGTGGGTGATCCGGCATGGCCGAGAGAGTATTGAGTCACCGAGATAGGGTGATCCGATGGGTGAGGCGGGTAGCTCGGAGTGAGGGACCGAGGGTGGAGGTTGTCGGGGGTGGGAAGGCGGGTGGAGGGCTCGGGAAGCGTACCTCAGCCCCTCTGAGAATGAGACTCGGGATGCGTACCTCAGCCCCTCTGAGAATAGACCGAGAAGTTGATAGGATGCCCGGGATGACCCTTCCACCAGTAGGTGCCGAGGAGGAAAGTGGAGAAGAGGAGTCAGACGAGGAGGAAGAGGACCCAAATGGAGAGGGTGTTGGAGAGACCGAGGAGAAGGAGGAGGAGGATGGAGATAATTAGAAATGATAATTTTGGAATATCTTATTACCCTTTCCCCACGTTTTGATACTCTACTGTTTTGCTTGACCTTACCATTTTCGTTCCACTTTTGTTTTACTCTTTAGCTTTTATTGTGTTGGAACTAAGACCTCTTGGAGGCAACGTTTGATATTTCCATGGGAAATTTTTGTCTTTTGCTATCCTATTGTGCAATGATTGGGTACCATTCCTTATTATCTAATTGTGCGATTACCCTTTTGCTAACCTATGGCGCAATTACCTTTTGCTATACTATATTGTAATTGTCTTTTCCTATTGCACCATTTACCTTCGGCGTACTATTACGCAATCATCTTTTGCTACTCGATTGTACAATTGCTCCTTGCCATGACTTGAAACCATCCTTACTATCCCATTATGCAATTGTCTTTTGTTATCTTATTGTACAATTGTATTCGGCCACACTATCTTGCAGTTGTCTTTTACCGTTCTATTGAATACTTGGGATTGCCATTCTATTGTACAAATTGTCTCCTATTACACTATTGAACAGTTACCTTTTACTATTCTGTTGGGCAATCCCTCTTTTACTATCTGGTGACACAATTGCCTCTTGCTATGCTATTCTGCAAATACTCTCTTGCTATCATTTTGTACAATTGTATTTTGATACCATGTCTTGCAAAAGCTCTTTATTATTCTATGATGCAACTGTCCCTTGATTCCCCATCTTCAACTGTACCACATAACTATCCTTGGGTTTTGAATAAATGCAATAATAACTCTTGTTTTAATAAATCAGAATGCCGCCAAGACGTAACATAAGGCGTGAGAACCCGGAACATACCCCCCAGACGGTATAAGGAAGTGTGACACAACCCATTCCTCCACCACCACCACCTCCTGTTAACAGTGAGATTGTGAAGCTGTTCCTAGATCAGAAACCTCCCATCTTTGATGGAAAAGGAGAGTCGGCCAAGGCCGAATCATGGATACGCTCATTGGAGCGCATTTTCACAATCCTGGGATGCAACGATAGAGAACGGATGACTTGTGTGACCTACCAACTAACCGAGGTTGCTGACTTCTGGTGGGATACTGATACGAGAACCCCGACACCAGACGCAACAACAGAGGAGCATGCCGAGCTGGAGCGTGCCGAGCTGGAGCATGCCGAGCTGGAGCCTGCCGAGCTGGAGGCCACAACAGCCGAGCAGCACGACGCAGCGCGTCCGGAGCCGAGCAGCACGACTCAGCCGAGCAGCACGACGCAATGCGTGAATGACCGAAGTGAAGAGTTGACTGTGACGAAGAGATCCTTGAGACCAAGAGACAAGCTCAAGGCGCCGAACAAGTTCAAGAATTAGCCGATTCTTTTTGTTTCCTTTTTATTTCTTTCCTTTTATGTTTTAGTATTTTTGAAACATTAATTTACTTATTGTTGAGTCGGGCCTGATTTATAAGCCCCGTTCGGGTTTTCTTTGCGGTTCTTTCCCGGATGAATTAGGTTACGTCGAACCGCCCTAGGGTTTCTAGTATAAAATAGGGTATTTCATCAACACATTATTTTTATGAATGAAATATTTTCCCTAAACCTATCTTGTGAAACAAGCAATTATCTTTACGTTTCTTGTTGCTTTGTGGAAAACGTCCACCAAATCAGCAAGGTTTTCGGTCAGTTTCCGCGAGCTTGTCGTGGAAATTGCTCGTGGTTCCGTCGAGAAGGAAGATCACGGAGCCGTTGCGGAGAACGTCCGTAACATCTGGTGCTTTCATCCCGATAACTCAACATCTTCTTGGTTACGTAATCGATGGCGGCGGAATTTCCGCATGCAGAGCCCTCGTCGGGGCTGCAATTGGGCCCGGCGCGGCAGAGGAATCCAGGCGACGTCGACGGGAGACAACCGCACGTCGACCCAGTCACGTTGGGGTTTGCGCAGTTGAACGCGCGATTTGATAAGATGGATCGTCGGGTCGACAACTTGGAACGTCGACCGACGCCGCAGGCAGAGGGCCTTGATCCCGATTGGGATGAAGCCGACCACGCGTGGGAGGATCACCGCGGGAATGGTCGGAGCGGCCGTGAGGAGTATGACCGTCCCTACCGCCAGCAGGGTCGGGGTCGTGGTCGCCCTAATCGGGGTGGCCGCGGAGATCGTTTTGGGGAGGGAGCGCTTCCAGGCCGAGGAAACCGCCCTGGTCAGCGTCGGGGCGACGCAGCGTACAGAACGGGTCGCCGTCGGGATAATTGGGACCTACCGCAGAGACACGAGGATTGGGACGATGAGGGGTACGAGGAGCGCGGGCTAAACTGTTGGGACCCACCCCACAATCGGGAACGTCTTCCCCGCCAAGGGTCGGATTCCTCATCCGGCGTGAAGATGGATGCGCCACACTTTAATGGGGCAGACGCACCGAATTGGATCTCTCGCGTGCAATACTATTTTGATCACAAGCGGATTCCGGAGGCTGAACGCTTACACTATGTAGTCATGCTATTCGACCCCCCCGCTTCGGAATGGATATTCAATTATCGTGAGACGAATGGATTTGTGACGTGGCCAGATTTTTTGGACGATGTTAGGCATCGTTTTGATCCCCAGAGCTTCAGGAATTACACAGGTTTGATCGCCAAGCTAGTTCAGACGACCACCGTGGCTGACTATCAAGCGACGTTCGAACGCTATCTCAATAGGGTGACCGATTTATCGGAATCGGCATTGATTCCAATCTTTATTCAAGGATTGAAGCAGCCGCTGCAAGAAAAGGTTGAATTGCAGAACCCAGAGTCGCTAGCAGAGGCAATGGCATTGGCATTGCGTTTGGCCGCAACACACGAGGAACGACCGCAGCACACGTCGTCATATCAACGTCGACCGTGGCCTAGCAAGGATCAACGGGTCACCACGGCCCCTGTTTCTAACCAGGCCGCCGTGCCCCATCTACAGGAGTCGGTGGTCCGGGAGGCGGACAAATCACGAACGTTCCCGGTTAGAGTGTCGAATGCAGAAAAATCGGAGCGAGCCCGCCGAGGGCTCTGTTATCACTGCCCCGAGAAATGGGTCGCAGGCCACGTGTGTAAGGTCAAGTTACTGTGCTATATGGATGACGACGTGGATGAACCGCACGATGCAGGGGCAGGAGAGCAGGTTCCTGAGGAGGAACTAATCACTGCAGATTTATCGCACCTCCACGCCTTGGATGGCCGAGGGAGCTCCAAGCCGTTTATTGTTCAGGGAACGTTGGGGGATACTACGGTCCGGGTATTGATAGACACAGGGGCGACACTAGATTTCCTCCACCCACGAATTGCGGAGATGCTTCAATTGGACCTGACTCCGATCAGACCGTTCAGGGTGCTAGTGGGCAACGGCGCATCCCTGCTGTGTACCCATATCTCGCGGGGCACGAAGCTCGCTATGCAGGGTAGTGTATTTGTAGTAGATCTTCACATTCTCGCTCACCATGGACCGGATGTGATATTGGGGATGCAATGGTTGGAATCCCTAGGGAAGGTGTCGGCTGATTTTGTCCGGAAAACGTTGGAATTTACTCAAGGGGGGCGGACAGTGTTCTTGCAGGGCTTGATGCCGAGCCCGAAACCGATTTCGCTTCACTCGTTGTACGCATTAACGTCACAGCCGGCCGACCACGAGTTCTATGAAATCGTGGCGATTGACACCTCATCCGAGCCAGTGTGCGCCGAGGGTCCGGAGGATTTTCCGGGGAACCTGCCAGCCGAGGTGCTGGAGGTACTGACAGCGCACCGGGCGGTGTTTGAGCAACCCCGAGGCGTCCCACCGGCCCGATCGTTCGATCACCGGATTCATCTTTTACCAGGGACGCAGCCAATCAACGTTCGACCCTATAGGTACCCCTATTTCCAAAAAACGGAAATTGAGAAGCAGGTGCGTGATATGTTGGAACAGGGCATTATTCGACATAGTCACAGCCCTTTCTCGTCCCCGGTATTGTTGATCCGCAAAAAGGACGGCACGTTTCGTTTCTGCATCGATTATCGTGCCATCAATAAGGCAACCGTTCCGGATCATTTCCCCATACCTACGGCGGAGGAATTGTTTGACGAGTTGGGCAGTGCGAAGTATTTTACAAAGTTAGATCTTCGCTCGGGATATCATCAAATTCGGATGAGTGAGGATGACATCTTTAAGACGGCCTTCAGGACTCATGACGACCATTTCGAGTTTCTCGTGATGCCTTTTGGCCTTACAAACGCTCCCTCCACTTTTCAGGCGGCTATGAACTCTATCTTTCAGCCGCTACTCCGGAAGTGTGTTATTGTCTTCTTCGATGACATACTGATTTACAGCCCGTCCCTCGAACTACATGCCCGGCATTTGGAGGCAGTGCTGCGGTTACTTCACGAGAATAATTTTTTCGTCAAGCTTTCCAAATGCTCGTTTTGTAGTGTGTCCGTGGAGTATTTGGGACACATCATTGACGACGGCAAACTCAAGGCCGACCCAGCGAAACTAGAAGCCATGTCATCATGGCCCACACCGAGAACAGTGAAGCAGCTACGGGGTTTCTTGGGTCTGACAGGCTATTATCGCCGTTTCATCGCTCAGTATGCAACGATAGCCGCCCCGTTGACGGATTTGTTAAAAAAAGAGGCTTTTCGGTGGTCCACCGAGGCCGAGACCGCCTTCGCAGCTCTGAAATCGGCAATGACCTCCGCCCCCGTCCTGCAACTGCCGAATTTCAGCTTGCCGTTTTGTGTGGAAACGGATGCGTGTGAGATCGGCATTGGAGCTGTCCTCATGCAGCTCGATCACCCGCTTGCATTCTTTAGTAAGAAATTGGGACCTCGCAGGAGAGTAGCGTCAACGTATCATAAGGAATTATATGCTATTGTGGAGGCCGTGCAAAAGTGGCGACAATATTTATTGGGGCGCGAGTTCATTATTCGCACTGATCAGAGGAGCCTAAAAGAATTGTTGCAGCAGGTGGTGCAGACACCGGACCAACAGCTGTACGTCCGGAAACTTATGGGGTACAAATTTGTGATCGAATATAAGCGTGGGGTCACAAATAAGGCGGCAGACGCATTGTCCCGCCAGTATGACCCGCTGGGGGAGCAGTCAGAAGGACCCCCGACGGAGACCCCGCCCAGCGCAGCCGCGACGCTGATCGCTGACGACCAGCTACTGGTCACTCTCGCCAAGCCCGTGCCGGATGTAATGCGCGTGCTGCAGGAGGAGACCGCATCACTTCCCGACCTGGTCGAACTAACGGCGAAGATTAAGGCGGGTGACGCCCCCTCGCATTTATCATGGGCAGATGGCCTCATCTATTATCATCGCAGGGTGCTCGTGAGTGCGGAGTCCACGACGAGAAGGTTGTTACTGCGGGAGCACCACTGCTCGCCGGCGGCAGGCCATCCTGGCCACGAGAGAACTTTCCGTCTTTTGGCGGCGGGGTTTTATTGGCCAAAGATGCGTAAAGAGGTGGTGGCCTTTGTAAATGAATGTGTGGTGTGCCAAACGACGAAGTACTCGACGCGCAAGCCGGCAGGGTTATTGCAGCCGCTTCCGGTCCCATCGCAGGTTTGGGAGGATGTCTCGATGGATTTCATCACCGGCCTTCCACAATCCCGGGGATATACGGTCGTCATGGTGGTGGTGGATAGGCTCTCTAAGTATGCTCATTTTGCTCCCCTTCCCACAAAATTCGATGCTCTCCGCGTGGCTCAGCTATTTGTGAATACAGTGGTGCGACACCATGGGTTCCCTAAGACCTTGGTTTCGGATAGGGATTCGGTGTTCCTTAATGCGACCTGGGAGGAAATGATGCGGTTAAGTGGAACCAAACTCCAATTCTCTACGGCCTACCATCCGCAATCAGACGGACAGACGGAAGTCCGAAATCGAGGTTTGGAACAGTATTTGCGGGCATTTGTATCCGACAAGCCCCCAAAGTGGACGAATTTTCTACCATGGGCGGAGTTAGCTCTTAATTGTTTTCACCATTCTGCGTTGGGCACGTCGCCTTATCGCGCCTTGTATGGGCGTGAGCCACCGTCCCTGGTTGCATCCCCGCCATCGGCAAAGACACCACCCAACGTGGCGGATATTATCAAACAACGAGGTGAGTTGTTGGTCACCCTTCGCCGCAACCTCATGCGCGCACAACAGAGGATGGCAGTTGTGGCAAATCGCCACCGACGCCATGCGGAATTCGAAGTAGGTGATGTGGTTTGGCTTAAGCTGCAGCCCTACCGTCAACACTCGGTTGCCAAGCCTCTATCGGCTAAGCTAGCTCCAAGATTCTATGGGCCATTCGAGGTGTTGGAGAGAGTTGGTCCCGTGGCGTACAAATTGCGCCTTCCCGAGGGTAGTAGGATCCACAACGTGTTTCACGTAAGTTTGTTGCGCGAGTTTGTGGCAGGGGACGGCGATGTTGACGGGGTAAAGCTCCCACCAGAATTTGTTGGGAATAGGCCGGTGGCACGGCCAGTAGCGCTGCTGGAAGAACGCGTTAGTTGGCGCGAGGGCCGACCAGAGAAGCAATGCCTGGTGCAGTGGGACGATGATGCGTCCACGCCAACGTGGGAGCCGATTGAGGCGATTGGTAGGCAGTTCCCGGAGGTTCGCCTTGTGGACAAGGCGATTTTTAACGGAGGGGGGGTTGATACGAGAACCCCGACACCAGACGCAACAACAGAGGAGCATGCTGAGCTGGAGCGTGCCGAGCTGGAGCATGCCGAGCTGGAGCCTGCCGAGCTGGAGGCCACAACAGCCGAGCAGCACGACGCAGCGCGTCCGGAGCCGAGCAGCACGACGCAGCCGAGCAGCACGACGCAATGCGTGAATGACCGAAGTGAAGAGTTGACTGTGACGAAGAGATCCTTGAGACCAAGAGACAAGCTCAAGGCGCCGAACAAGTTCAAGAATTAGCCGATTCTTTTTGTTTCCTTTTTATTTCTTTCCTTTTATGTTTTAGTATTTTTGAAACATTAATTTACTTATTGTTGAGTCGGGCCTGATTTATAAGCCCCGTTCGGGTTTTCTTTGCGGTTCTTTCCCGGATGAATTAGGTTACGTCGAACCGCCCTAGGGTTTCTAGTATAAAATAGGGTATTTCATCAACACATTATTTTTATGAATGAAATATTTTCCCTAAACCTATCTTGTGAAACAAGCAATTATCTTTACGTTTCTTGTTGCTTTGTGGAAAACGTCCACCAAATCAGCAAGGTTTTCGGTCAGTTTCCGCGAGCTTGTCGTGGAAATTGCTCGTGGTTCCGTCGAGAAGGAAGATCACGGAGCCGTTGCGGAGAACGTCCGTAACAGATACCTGGATGAAGACAATGCCCCGAGATCAAGCAGCGGGGATGACTTGGGAAGGCTTCAAGACCGAAATGTATGATAAGTACGTACCAAAGAGCTATCGGAAGGCAAAGGCGTCGGAATTTTACAATTTGACCCAAGGGCGCATGACTGTAACCGTATACGACCGTGCGCTCAACAGCATGACCCGATACGCACCTGATCAAGCCGATACCGATGAAAAGCTGGCTGAAAAGTTTCGTGAGGGACTAAGGCATGAGATAAGGATGTCGTTGGCTAGTCGTGGGAAACTACCTTACGCGGAAGCATTAGCCCTTGCACTATACATTGAGGCAGCTATGCCCCAGGAGAAGATGAAGGATAACACCACCTTGGCACCACCTCCCCCACACCACTCTCGAGAGAAGAGGAAGTGGGAGGGAAACAGGATCCCATACGACAACAAAAGGTATCAACACACCCAGAACCAACCGCAGTATGGGGGAGAGCAAAACTCCACTAGCCAGAGAGGCGATTTCCGACCCAAGCCACCCCAGTGCAAATTGTGCTCGAAGTATCATTTTGGAGAGTGTAGAATCCAAAATACCACTAGATGCTTTAACTGTGGGGGAAACAGCCACTACTCTAGAGAGTGTTCGAGCAAGAGGGTGGCAATGGAGTCGAGGCAGAACACTTAAGGACCCCGCATGCAGCCAATGGCACCGCAGATAGAATCAAGGGGAAGTCGCGATCAACCTCCGTGACAACAACAACCTTACCGCCCAATACTTCATTCTCAGGCTAGAGCATATGCCTTGAGTTGGAAACAACCCAAGATTGAACAGGGGAGTCACGAAAACGGAAACCTGGCAGGTATGGGCAAAATCCTCGACACTCCTATTGTTGTGTTGTTTGATACAGGCGCATCGCATTAATTCATATCTGACTTGTGTGTGGATACTTTGAGCTTGCCTATTAACAAATCTGAACATAAGATGTCTTCACCAGTGGGTGGGACAATAGAAATCTCTCGAACATGCCCGAACGTAGAAATTGTTATGAGAGGCCTTAAGATAGTCGCTCACGATCTGCAAGTTATGGCGATCGGAGACATCGACATAATCTTAGGAATGGATTGGTTGACCTCGAATTTTGTGACGATTCGTTGTAAGGAGAGACAAATATCTCTACAAGCCCCGGGGGGAGGAACCCACCATATACTTTGGAATCTCGATGAACCGGCGAACCTCCATCATCTCCGCTCTTCAAGCTAGTACGATGGTGAGGAAAGGACGTCATGCTTATCATGTCTATCTACAAGGAGAGGAGAAAGGAAAATGGAAGATGTTACCGTCGTACGAGAGTTTCCAGACATTTTTCCCGAAGCTTTGCCCGGACCATCGCCAGATCGACAATTGGAGTTCACAATCGACCTAGTGCCAGGGTCGGCGCCTGTGTCCAAGGCACCCTACCGAATGGCGCCTAAGGAGTTAGAGGAACTCAAGATATAGCTTCAAGAGCTTATGGACTGGGTTTCATTAGACCCGGTGTTTCACCGTGGGGCGCGCCTGTGCTTTTTGTGAAAAAGAAGGATGGATCGATGAGAATGTGTATCGATTATAGGGAGCTGAACAAGATGACTCTCAAGAACAAATATCCACTGCCAAGGATAGATGATCTATTAGATCAACTTCGAGGGGCCGGTGTGTTCTCAAAGATGGACTTAAGGTCCAGATACCATTAGTTAAGAGTCCGAGGAGAAGATGTACCAAAGACGGCCTTTCGTACGAGATATGGCCACTATGAGTTTGTTGTGATGCCGTTTGGGTTGACTAATGCACCTTCGGTATTCATGGACTTCGACACCAAATGAGATTCGGAGTTTCCTAGGGTTGGCAGGATATTACCGAAGGTTTATAGAGGGATTCTCCAAGATAGCGAGACCCATGACACAACAACTCAAGAAGGGGGTGAAAGTCAATTGGACCCCCGAGTGTGAGGCAAGTTTTCAACTGTTGAAGGAAAAGCTAACTAGTGCACCGATATTAGTTGTGCCAGAACCTGGAGTAAACTACGTGGTATACACGGACGCTTCGAAGGTGGGACTTGGATGTGTGTTGATGCAAAACAACAAGGTGATTGCTTACGCATCTCGATAATTGAGGCCACACGAGTTGAACTATCCAACCCACGACTTGGAGTTAGCAGCAGTGGTACACGCCTTAAAGATTTGGAGACATCACCTCTACGGAGTTCGATGTGAGATCTTTACGGACCACAAAAGCCT
Source organism: Salvia splendens (assembly GCF_004379255.2). Lineage (NCBI taxonomy): Eukaryota > Viridiplantae > Streptophyta > Magnoliopsida > Lamiales > Lamiaceae > Salvia > Salvia splendens. The sequence goes on from NC_056039.1 coordinate 20,146,475, forward strand.
GAAATATTTCTTCGAGCAAAAGGAAACATTCGACAACGAAGATGGCTCGAATTGGTGAAGGACTATGATTGTGGCATCAATTACTACCCTGGCAAGGCAAATGTAGTGGCAGATGCCTTGAGCCGGAAGGGCCATTCCCAATTGACCACTTTTCTCACCAAAGAAGAAAGCCTGGTCCACGAGTTTAGTAAGATGCGTCTGGAAGTGGTGAGAGCACCTGAAACAGTGGAAGCGCGAATCGCCACTTTAGTTGTTGAACCTGATCTAAGGTCGAGAATTATTGAAGCACAACGGATGGATGCGAAACTAGAGGAAATTCGTGTAGAAGTTAGAATCGGCGAATCTGGAAACTTTAGTGAAGAAGGTGACAACGCTCTTACCTTCAAAGGAAGACGATGCATACCGGACAACGAGGAGCTCAAAAACGAAGTGATGAGCGAAGCACATGAGACTCCTTACACCGCCCACCTAGGAAGTACGAAGATGTATCAAGACTTGAAGAAGTCCTTTGGTGGAATGGTATGAAGAGGGATATAGCGGCATTTGTGGAGCGCTTCTTAGCCTGCCAACAGGTGAAGGCTACATCAACGACCGTACGGAAAGTTGCAACCCCTAGAGATTCCCGAGTGGAAATGGGAGCACATCACCATGGATTTTGTGACAGCATTGCCAAAGACGCAAAAAGGGAATACTACAATATGGGTAATTATAGACCGACTCACCAAGAGTGCACACTTCATACCGATCCCCACAACCTATGGATCAAACAAGCTAGCTCAAGTGTATATAAAGGAAATAGTGCGACTGCATGGAGTCCCAGTGACAATCACGTCTGACTGTGACCCGAAATTCACATCAAGATTTTGGATCAGCCTACAACGTGAGCTAGGCACTCGACTGAACTTCAGCACAGCGTTTCACCCACAGACGGACGGGCAATCCGAAAGAACGATCCAAACCCTCGAGGATATGTTCAGAGCCGTGGTGTTAGACCGAGGAGGAAGTTGGGAGTCTGCACTACCAGTAATTGAGTTCGCCTACAACAACAGTTTCCAGGCAACGATAAACATGGCGCCGTACGAAGCCTTGTTTGGGAGAAAGTGTAGATCCCCGCTTTACTGGGACGAAGTTGGCGAGAGAAGAGTACTTGGACCCGATGCAGTTGAAGAAATGGTCGGAATCGTTCGACAAATTCGTGCAAGGATAAAAGAAGCTCAAGACAGACAGAAGTCATAGAGGGATGCACGACGAACCGACTTACAATTTCAAGTGGGCGACAAGGTCTTTCTCAAAGTATCCCCGTCGAAAGGGATAACACGCTTTGGTGTCAAGGGAAAATTGAAACCGCGATTTATTGGGCCTTATAAAATCCTCGAACGAGTGGGTCCTGTTGCATACCGGTTGGCGCTACCCCCGAGCCTTGGAAACGTGCACAACGTCTTCCCATGAAGGTCCAGAACGTGAGAAATAAACCGGTTGCTTACGTGAAGTGCTTTGGAGAAACCACGGGCACGAGGAAGCCACGTGGGAACTTGAGGACAAAATGATAGAATCGTACCCAGAACTCTTCCCATGAAGGTACCCTAATTTTAAGAGTGGTAGGATGTAACGCCCCACTTTTTAAACCCTAATTTTCGAACCCTAAGACGTTTGCTTTTATTTCTTTTAATGTCACGAATTAAATGACGGATTGTTATCTGATTTCGTTGGTGACCTAATTTTGATTTGACTGAGTCAACTCCGTTGATTTTTATGATGTGACTTTTTAATAATTGATGCAGGATGAAATATTGCGGTGAATTATTTTCCTAAGGGTGAGTGAGATGTAATATGATCATCAATAATTACCTTGGCCATTCTATTTGGAATTTTCGACCACTATTAATTATTGGAGAGAAATTCTATTTTCCTGAATTTAATTATTTGTTTGGGATAATTATTCAAATTAAATCCAAAGCCTGATTATTCCTTATTCTCTCCATGAAAAAAATCGACACCTATGCCTTATACCATGGAGATTTTGAAAATCTCTTACTTATGGGATGAGGAAATTATGTTGATCCCCTATCTATTTCTTTCCATGAGTGAATTGAAATATCCTAGCAAATCTTGCCTTACCTTATTCAATTAAAGATTTGAAATTTATTCCTTGTGGGAGGAACATAAAAATCGCCTACTCCCTATTTTAATAGTAAGATTTTATTATTTTTTCTACTCCGTATTATTTTATTCCACTCCGTGAAAATACCAAATTAAATCATAGGCTAAGTAAATAGCCAAGATTTCGAAATCTTCTCCTCCACATTCACGCCTATTTTCTCCATTCCCTCATATTCTCCCAAATCTTTATTTAATTGTGGGATATTTTATTTCTAACTCTATGAATAAGGGAGGAGAGAAAACCCTAAACCTAGCTACTACACGCCTCCTCTCTCCCTCCTACACGCCTCCTCTCTTCTCCACCCCTCTACCACTTGTTCTTCCCTTTCTCTCAAGATCTCTTCATCCCTTGCCAAGAACTTGTTGAAGAATCAAGATTTATATTTGTTCTACCGATCGTTTAATCAAGAAAGGTACAATCGAACTTTTTCTTCATCCTCTCCATCCAAACCTTGTTTTGATTCCCTCATGCATATAGTGAGTGTAGGGATTTCAAATCTAGGAGTTTAATCAGGGGAATTCGTTTATGAATGAGAGCAATTTGTGAATATGTGTTTTGAATGAATTTGTGTGAAGTCTAAATGAATCATGGTTGAAAGATGTGTGATTATATGAGAACATGATTTGAGAACATTTTTAAGCATGGTTGACTGTTGGATGCATAAAAAGGTTGAGTTTGGATGAATGAGGATAAAACCCTAATTCGAATTTTGAAGCATGAAAATCTGTAGTGTTTGGACAGTAGGTTCCGACGCATGTTTGACCGACCAAACCAACTCCTTTTTGTACGATTATTTTTTCTGAGTAAACCTCAAGGTGTCTTCTGTGTCATGTGTGAATATCAACCTATTTGGACCAAAGATGAAATTTTGGTGAATTTTTTAAGTTGACTGCGCAGTTCTGCCAGAAATTGTTTTTCTCGACCATTGAGTTACGTTTTCGATCTGACCGAACAAAAAAGATTATTTTGAGGTGAAATTTTAATTGAATGATATTTGATGTGTCTACTGTATTGTGGGAAAATTTCAGCCCCAACGGAGGCCAGATAAAGTTTAAATGATTTTTACAAAATGATTGCGCTTTTTCTGCCAGATTTCTATCCTTGCGAAAATGACGATGTTGTTGTGTTTTAAATGATATACATGATGTGTATGTGTTAAGGAACCCACTCTATGATGAAGTGATGTGTTATTCAATGATGCATGCTATGGTGTGTTTGCTTTTGTTGTTGGGGAAAAGGGAAACGTTGGGGACATGCATAATTATGAGTCAATGTTGGTGACTGATTGGTAATACACATTATCTAAAGGTGATAACTCATGCACGAAGCGTGATGACAAAGGGACAGAAGTACTTAAGGTCTAAACGGTCGAGGTGGACTTTCTTTTAACTAAGGACAATGTCCTAAATACTTTATCGCTGAAATTGCTATGTTTATCATGCCGTGTTTTGTTTTAACGTGCCTATCTGATGTGGCTTTTGCCACTATTATTTAAATCGAATTCGGGTCCTCGTTGGGCCGCAAACGCTACTTGGATTAGTGTACACCTATGGTAGATCGTGTGCTAGCGTACGGGCTGACGGGTCTAGTGACCTGGTTTGCGGCCGCATTCCTTGTCATGTATTGGCAGATATGGCTTACGTCTATGGGAAAATGACTGATCAGTCGATTTTTACTATGGAAAATGATTTTAAGTGCCTCGGGCCTTTCTAAAGCTAAACCCCGATGGTTACTTACGTATGGCATGATAAATTATAATTTTTACTTAAAAATGTTTTCGGCATGAGCCACTGAGTATTATTTTAATAGTACTCAGCCCTGCATGTGTTTTCCCTATGTGCAGGTTGAGCGGCGACGAGCGGTTGGTGGTGTTGAGCAAATATCAATAAAAACTATGGTTGTCTTGAAACACCGAGTATCGTTGTGTCTTCACACATGACTTCACTCTTCTCTTGGATGCTTCCGCTGTGACATTTCCTTGTCTTTTATTAAACTTCGAAGTTGTCTATTTGAATGTTTGAAAACTTGGTATCTTTAGAATAATGTCAAACCCTTGGTCGTTTTATTAATTCTGGGTCAAACCTTTATTGAAACTCTAGTTTTCTATGTCTGTTCTTTAAATTCTTTAATCACGATCGCCCGCATTTATTAACCCTAAAGGGCAGTCGTGACAGTTATGTCATCCATACCAGTGATCTCGAGTTTTACATGTAGTTAAGAAATATCATCGAGAACACAAAAACATTTCATAGACTGGTGAGTCAAATAATCTCCCCACTTTCTCAACAATCCATCAATCACAATCATCATTCCATGTGCGACGAAAGTATGGCCACACTATTCGCCCACGAGACCGGCCGACTAGCAAGGACGGCTCACGATCCCACCAGTGTACACAACCTGATAGGGTTTGCGGCCCTACTCAGACCCGAATTCATTTCACAAAACAACCATATAGCCTAACGGAGCAAGCTCAGACGAACTAGGCATCATGCAACAATCTCACAAACAAAAACAACATGACATGACATAACAAGTTAAACCACCCTTATAACACCACATCATATTTTCGGAAAATAAAAAGATTTGTAAAAAAAAACCCACCTCGTTTGCTTAAACAATTCAATATCCAACTTAAGGAAACCCTCATTCCTCGTGCTCACGTACACACAATAACCCTTGCCAACATCACAACACAAATCAGCCTTCCATCAATTCACATTATCATGCATGTCCTATCGTTCCTTTCATCGTTCTCTTAAATTACCCATCCCAACCATTTGTCAACATAAGGAAAACATGTCATAATATTTATCAATGTGTCACACATAATCACGTCATAGGATACTGAAGTGTTGGGTCGTGTCTACCTCGACTCTAATGTCAAATGACTAGACTCAGGAGTAAGCGAGTGTGCACATTTGAGAATTAATGCAAAGCTCGGTCCAGACACAACGCTCCTTAAATCCACTGGATCACTGGGTCCAAGAACTCTAGAGAACTACAGTGTTTTTGTCGTTGGACACACTCGACTCCCCTTCAAAAATAAATCCCTCAACCCGAATACTATGAATTAGTATAGGGAAGTGGGGTCGATCCCACAGAGATGGATTCGCAAAGTAGTGCTAAGAGACTATGGAAACAAACGGCTGCTGCCACGCAAAGGGGTTGAGATTTAAACTACCTCTAGATCTAGGCAAGAAATGTAAACGCTAGACCTAGGACACAGAAAACTTACTGGATTCAGACATCAATACCGAAAGACACAATTACTCCCTAGACTAAGCAAACGACTACCTAATCTAGCTAAACAGTAAGCCAATAACAGTGGGGACCATATCTCCAAAAATAACAAGTACGGTAAAAAGCTGCAAATAACCAACCCTTGCTCCAACTAACTAAGACATGCACCTTCGCAACTTAACTAAACTCGCAGATGAAGAAAACAGAGCACACACCTAGATTCAAACAGAATATAAAGATTTGGACGCCGGAAACTTGCTATGAATCGGAAATACATCAGATCTACATAAACTAGGCGAAATGAAATGAAAACACGTAAGCTAGGCATAAAATTAAAACACTCCTACTCAGAATCACTTCAGACGCTTAATCCACTCCGGATCCAAGCCATCCGAACTCAACAACCAACAAAATCAACTCCATAACTCCGATTCTCACAGATCTGCTCCGATCAACTCCAAATTCCAACAATCACAAACAACTCCACAACGTCAGCAAAACAATTCATCCACAAACAAACTCCATTCTTCCAGATCTCACCATTAACCTGCAATAATCCTGAAATTAACCACAAAAACACCCAACTCCAACAATCCTACTCCAGAATTTAAGTAAACACAATCAATCAACGAAAATCATCACGATCTACGTAAGCGAAAACGAAACTTGCATAAAAGTAGAGAAATATCCATAAACAAAAGAGGACCGAGCTTCGAACAGCGAAGCTCAGTGAATTAAGCAGAAACAAAAAAAAAAGAAATAAATTGTTTCTTCGCCCCAAAGAAGGACGGTGTTACAACCCTCAAACACTATCGGAAAGCTAAATGTGAACCCCAGCGCGAACCCGAGATCCTCCGCGAATTAGAACCAAGTATGTGAAAAGTGAACTGAGCAACAGGCTGTTCGTGAGTCCTCCACCCAGAAGGTCCCTCCAACTTGCATGCTTCTTCCTTTTATAGATGCGGACATAGCCTTCTAGAGTCTTCGTAGAAATCCCTATTCTACCCTTCAACTCCGAGGCTTCCTCCGTCAAGGAATGTCTTTCATAATGTCCACTTTTTCGCCAGTTTCCTAGGACTATGCAAGCGTCCTCTTCTTTTCCTGGATCTAGCGAAAACCTTCACACACCTGGCTTAAAACATGCGTTAGACCCAGTAATTTCACGAAATAAAACCCCTAGACCGATGCATGAATTTAGCCTTATCAGATACATTCCTTAATCATACATGCATCATATAATTCACCCAAACTTGGCAACAAGTGATATTTCAACATAATAACAAATCTGGCAGAACGGTGCAGTTGGTTTGTAAAAATCACCAAAACTCCATCCGACCTCATATGAAGCTAAACTTTGGTCACAACACAGTAGGCACATTCAAGTTCATCCCGTTAAGATTTCACACCAAAATCATGTCATTTGGCCAGTCAAAACATAAGTGCAACTCTCTGGTCGGAACACAAAAACTCTGGCAGTACTGCGCAATTCAATTGAAAAATTTGACAAAACTTCATCCGATGTCCAATGAGGCTAAAATTTTCACACAACACAAAAGACACTTCGAATTTCGTCCAGTGCAAATTTCACATCAAAAAGAGGCCATTTGGTCGGTCAAATAGAAAACGAAACTTTCTGTGCAAGAATATAAGTTTCTGGCAGAATTGCGCAGTCAACTTCATAAATTTATTAAATATTCATCTTTCATCAAGAGGAGCTGATATTTACACACAACACAGAAAACACCTTGAAGTATACTCAGTTAAAAATTCGCACCAAAATAAGATCGTTTGGTCAGTCAAACACACGTCGGAATCCACTGTCCGAACACCACAGTTTTCAGGTTTCACATTTTCGAAAATTAGGGTTTCTCCCTCATTTATCCAAACACAATTTTTCATGCTTCCCACACACAATCATGCTTCAAAAGATCTCACAATCATGTTTTTCATAAATTCACATAGCATTTACCACAATTCATCCACAAGTTCATTCATATACAACCATAAACGCATACACACATCTTTTCTCATGCAACCAATCCATTCCACCCAGAGGCGGACATAAGAAGAGCCTTGTGGGGCCCCTGGGACCCCCAATATTTTTAAAAATTTCAGGGGTATTTTAGTAATTTCACATTATAATTAAATTAAATATTATTTTATATTAAATAAGAGTTAAACCTAGATAACTAATATCCCAAATCCAATCTTCTCGGCCAATTTTTCACTCCAGCCGCTACACATTCTCCAATTACCATTACATAATTTAAAATTGCTTCTCCATCTCCAGAGACCAGAGTTAACGGTACTACGGGTAATTTCATATTCTGATGTTTTGCATTCAAAAATCAAGTGAGAGAAAATTTGTTTTTCTATCTGAAAATTGGGTGTTTTGAGGCTTTGATCTTTATATTATATATATATATATCTTCTAGTTCTAGATATAGAATAACATTTATTTTGTTTGTTTGTGATTGTCATATTGAGCATTTTATTTAATTATGCAGTGTTTCATTGAGTTAGTAGTTGTCCCCGATTTAATTTTGTGGCATGTTTTCATTGAACATATGTTATGCTTATATTAATAGTTTTGGAGTTCCACTGTATAATTCTGTTTAATAAAGTTTATAATATGTCTTTCCTTATTTTTGATTTGATTTGTAAATTTGGCAGCCTTTTATTTGGTTATGTCATTTTTTTTATATTTACTAATTGTCTATTTTATTATATGTAGGGTGATGCATCGTTTTTTCAAGAAAGTTTCTCCTGTTACCGCGGTTTTATCTCCGTCAGAGAATGAACCTCCACTTCTTCAACCACAAGCTTTATTTTTGATATGCGGATAGATATCCTGATAAATCCTAGATAAACTTGGATAATAACAATTAATTTATTTTCTTTTGTCTTATGGATTTATATAAATTAATTTTATGAAAATGAATCCAAGATAGACTAGATAAATAATTAATTAAATTTGGATTTTATCCTTATTTTATGGATTTAGATATATTTAATTATATCTAGAGAAATCCTAGATAAATTTGGATGAATAATTAAATTTATTTTTGTCATATGGATTTAGATATATTTTATTCTATCTTGTTGAATCCTTGATTGACTAAGATAAATATTAATTAAGTTTATCCATATCTTTTAGATATTGATAGATCTATATCTATCTAGAATATATCTTAGTAGATTTGGATAATTAAAATTCATGTTTATCTTTGTCTTGTGGATATTTATAAAATTAATTCTTTTTAGAAAATATCCTAGTAGATTTAGATAATTAAATGTATCTCTATCTTATAGAGATTGATAGATTTATATCTATCTAGAATATATCTTAGAAGATTTAGATAATTGTTAATCTAGTAGTGTAATTATCTTTTGGATTTAAGATAGATTTAGTTCTATCTAGTTAAATCCTAGTTGAATTAATTAATATTAATTCTATTTTATCCTAATTTTATGGATATAAATAGATTTATTTCTATTTAGAAAATATCCTAGATAAATTTGGATAAAGATAATACAAGATTATCCTAATCTAATTGGATTTTGATAAAGTTAATTTTATCTATAATAAATCCTAATAGATATGATATATTCTAGTTTCTTATTCTAAATAATTTAAGATTTTCTGAAATCTTAGAGTGATTAGATTTTATCTTATGGATTTGGATAGATTTGTTTCTATCCTGAAATATCCTAGTACGATTTTGATAATGATAATCCAAGATCAGTCTTATCTTGAATTTAAGGATTTGATTTTATTCTTATAAAATCTAGAATAATCCCAAAAAGGATTTAGATAGATTCAACTCTATCTAGATGAATCCTAAATTAATTTGGATAGTCATTATCCAAGATAAATTTATCAAATCCAAAATTCATATTTTGGATAAGATAAGGAATTAATTATTTATTTAAATCTCCCTAGAATTATTAAATAATTTCAATAATTATCCAGTGTGATTAATAACCTGAATTAAATGGATTTATCTATTTATTTGGTGTTAATATGTTTTAAGTGGATTATCTGCCTTATCTACTTATGTGATAATTATGCAAAAGCCATATTTAAAATGACTAAGCGATAATTACAACAGTGTGTTGTATATTATCTCCATAAATTGGTCTATATATGAAGCAGTTTCTAATATTATCGTGACCCACCTTAGTGGGAGCAATAATCCTACGAAATAACAAGTTCATAAGATTAGAATCCTTTATAGTAGGTTGCTTAAACTAGAAGCTTGTTTCTAATATTATCGCGACCCACCCTAGTGGGAGACATAATCCTACGAAATAGCAAGTTCGTATGTTTAAACATATTTATAAGATAGCTATGGAATTTTGTTAGTGGCGTACGACCTTCCCTAGAAGGAGTATCAAAACAGAAATGAAATTCCTAGATGCAAATATTTATGGTAAATGCTTAGGCAATATTTGGCGGCCATGCCACCTTAGTGGTCTCTCTGGACTATCCGTCGGTATTGTGACTAGGAAATTGTTGGAATCCGAATTTGTATGACCTCCTTAGAGGCGTACTTATTTTGGTTTTCACGGTTGCGAGATACATAAATTATTTTGTGGTTGTTTGCGATTATGTATTAAGCATAGTATGTGATAAATAGTTTTATTTCTTCTCAACCAAATTCTTAATAATGTTTGTGAACCTTAAAGAAATCAAACTCGAAGGCCAAAATTATGTAGACTGGAAATATTATATGGATAAGATTCTCATTGCTGAATTCATGGAGGACATGAATTACTTATTTCGATAGCTCCTCCTTCTCTCTAAATGGAGGACATGAATTACTTATTTCGATAGCTCCTCCTTCTCTCTAAAAATCCTTCCCTCATTGCATCACGGTTTAACAACTCCTCCGACCACCTCCCCGCCCTCCCAAGGCTTGCTACTCCGCCGGACTTAGACCCACCCCGCTCCCAACCGCTCCGTCCCCCACCCACCTCGACACGCCGTCTTCACCAACACCCATCCCGCCTCGCCGCTCCGAACCTAGGCACCTATCTTTGGCCGGTAATCGAGAGCCAACTACATCGAAACCTCCCTCGACCGGCCACACGAGGACGCCTCTTGGCCGTCCTTCCCGGATCCCCCAACGCACCCCTTCCCGGTTAGGGTTTGTATACTAGAAATCACCTTTCGAGTGATTGAATACTGTAAAACTCTAATAATTATTTTCCAATGAATGCAACAGATTATTTTTGTCGTAATATTGTTATGTTTTACATTTAATGGATATTTAATGCATATTTAAATGTATAAGTCAACATAACAAAGTATAAGTCTTTGTTTTAGTTGACCGGTTGTGGGCTGCGCTCAATTTAAGGTACGCGGTCAGTTCTGAACAAAGAAAAATAAGAATTTCACAACCTAGATTGGCCTAGACTACCTATTGTGAAATGTTGCAATGTCAGTCCGATTATTTCTAAGCCTTATTGAAACATGATGATATTGGTGTGGTATAGCACTGAATGGATCTAACAGCAAGATGAGTCTTTATGCTATCTACTGAAAGACGAGGTCTTGACAATTAATTTCTTAATCAATGTACGTTAGCATTGAGCATACGATATTGAGTATCTACTACTTTGACTTACTAAAGGTGCGGGTTTTTCGTCACACAACGATCCAGGTATATTGGGTAGTGGTGATCATTATCTGGCGGTGCTAAGATTGCTATTATATTGAATCGCGCGCGAGGAGAGTCTCGTTTGATAACATCCACAAGAGGAGCTCGAAACAAGGTTTTATTATTCGGAACCTAGCTAGTTGGAGTTTGATTACTCTATGAATAATAAATAAGTGTTTCTTGCTAAGTCCACTCTTGGAGATTAAAATATGTTAATTAATTAAGTCTGTAGTAGACATTAATTAATTAATGGATGTTTCTATCTTAAGCGCGGAAAATGAATTAAACAAATTAAAGGAAACCCGGAACACTTGTAATTTCGGATTTGGAAAGGCAGTGCAATATTACTTCTGTAGTGACTGCTTGTAATATTCCAATATAAGCTTGTATTAAATTGTGGGTTCAATTTAATTGGTAAAAAGCTAATTGGGTGAGGTCATGTCCAAATTCTTCCTTAGATGCCTGATTGGGCCCAATATGTGACTTAATATAAATAAGAGAATAAAGGAGGCAGAAAACACAATTATTCTCATTAAAATTTTCGTCCCCTCCCTTTTGAGAGAGAGAGTTCGAAAATTGCTTCTTCCGTGAGTAGAGTTCTGTCTTCGTTATTCGAGTCCTAGTATTCTGGTGAGATTTTCCCACACAAATATCAGTATACAGTCCGGGACACCAGACAGAAGATCCAAGGTTAAGTTCTGAAGATCTTCACGTTGAGAAGACGCAAGACATCTTCGATTCTTTGGAGAATCAACATGGTAAATTGGCTGACTCCGTAGTATGGATGTTTTAGGATTTATTTTTTCTAAAGCATGATTTAAATTCAAGTTACGAGCATGATACATGTGATAATTTCGAGAATAGAATTTGTCTAAATAATCTGCTAAATAGATCAAATTCATGTGATCGGATTTTATGCACGCTTCCGCTGCCAATCCCTTCAATTGGTATCATAGCCACTCTTTGGCTCTGATTATTTGGATTTAAATTTTGCGAAATTCATGTATGCATGTATTATTTGATTGCGAAGCATGTTCTTGGAGTTTTGTTTAATTTATTATGCATGATGAACTCAAGAACTATCGAATCAAAGAACATGAACTACTCGATCGTACGAGACGGATTGCACCACGCGCGATCGTGAAATAGGGTTGTCGATTGAGTGGGAGGCGAGGGATCTCGATCACGGGGCGAGGCGCAGTCGAGCGTGGGCTCGAGCGCGACGCCGGCCGAGACCGTAAGGCTGGCACGGAGAGGTGGTTCATCCGAGAACCACCGAGACAACAGGCGCCGAGAGCTGGAACCCTAGGCGGAAATAAGGGTGGTCGGAGCTAGCCGAGAGCGGGCACGCCACCGTGCGCGCCGCTGGCCGACAGCTCGCCCCACCCCGACGGCTCGGATGGCCGAGACGGGCGTCGAGACGCTGGCCGAGAGGCGCGCGCCGCCGCGTGCGCGCCTGGCCGAGAAGCGTCGATACCCGACGAATCAACGCACCGAGACGGGTGGGGCGCACCTGGCCGAGAGGATGCGACCTCCGACGAGCCAGGAGGCCGAGACACTGGCACGCCACCTGCGTGCCACGGCCGAGACGCTTCATGCGTCGAGATCAGACGACGAATTCATCGGATTTTTGTCGTTCATCGTTCGTGCGAACCTCGTGCGATGAGATAACGATGAAGGATTATTTTAATGATTATTTAATAATTTTATTAAAAGATATCATTAAAATATTATTATTTAATGGAAATAAAATCTTTTTGGAAGATTTACCTATGTTTTAGGAATATTTTTATTATTATCTATATCTATGGAAATAAATAATATTATTTTATTCCTAGATTATATTGATGAGAATAATTTAATAGTTTCCTAATATTAATCTAGATTTTAGGAATATTTTTATTATTTTCTATATCTATGGAAATAAATAATATTATTTTGATTACTAGATGATATGGATGAGAATAATTTAATAGTTTCCTAATATTTATATATCCAAGATCCTAATAAGGATAGATATGTATGAATACATTAAATAATAAATCTTCTCTTCCTAATCAATGAACATGGAAATAATTTGAATTTAACTTTTCATGTCTTATTAAGAATTAAATAATTTATTTATTTTAGATATATCTTATAGTAGACATGAATAAGAATTAAATACTAGAACATTATTTTCTTAATGGAAGACGCCAACTATGTATAAAAGATTTAAATATCCAGCATATTAAATACCAACAGAATTTAATTAAGCCTTAATCTGCCTCAAGGCTAAGGATAATTGAATAAAAACCATAACCCAAAATATCTAAGCTGTAATTACGAACTCAACGTTTGTATATGGTCTCTACCAATTGGTCTGTAATTTATGAAGCTGTTTCCAATATTATCGCCACCTGCACTGTGGGGACAATAATCCTAAGAAATAGCGAGTTCATAAGGCGGACTTCTCAAATATAAATAGTATGAACTAGAATGTGGTTTCCAATATTATCGCCACCTGCACTGTGGGGACAATAATCCTAAGAAACTACGAGATTCAGAAGTTCACACAGAATTTATGGGATAGCTTGATCTTGTTAGCAGCGCATGAGCATTGTTATGGGAGTGTGTTGTAGAAATGAGATTCTGTAATGCTAAATTCGGTGGTCTTGCTTAAGCAACATTAGGCGGCCATGCCACACTTGTGGTCTCTGGACTATTCGTCGATGATTGTGACCAGTAGAATTGTAAGATTTTAATGCGTATTGACCTCCTTTGGAGAATACAAAATTTAAATTTTACTGTTGTAAGATTTTGAAAAGTTTTATGGTTAATCTAATCAAACTTCTTACATAAGTTTATGACAAATGGTAAATATTCTGTTTTGTAGTCCAAATCAAATCGTCAATATGTCGTTCAATCCTATTTTTGCAATAGTTAAAGAAAACAATCTCGAGGGACAAAATTACATAGAATGGAAGCAAAATTTGGACATCGTTCTTACAGCAGAAGAGTACAACTTTGTGCTCACAACCCCGCGACCTCCAGTGCCGCCAGCCAACGCAGTGGCAGGAGTTAGAGATGTACACAGACGGTGGCATAAGGCGAATGAGATGGCTAAGTGTTATATGTTGGCATCTATGTCATCAGTACTCAAGCATCAGCACTCAACCATGGAAAGAGCACTCCGGCACCCCCTTCCAAAGGAAATGGTCGGAAAAGGTTCGTGCCATCCCCCTTCCCGGAGGACAAGCAACTAAGGAAGAAACTCATCTTCGGAACGGATGGAGGTACCTCCTCCGAGTCCGTGAAACGTAAGGGCTCAATATTTCCGGCGCACCCCTCACCGGACATGACGGTGGCTTCTAAGGAGTCAAATGGCGAGCCCGTGTTCGACAACGCGAAGAACGAAGAAGATCATGCCAATGGTGATATTGGTCTCGCAATGACGACAATCCCTCACGGCGGCGCCGCTGAAGCATCGCCGGCCGACCCGGACTTCGGTGAATTCTTGAAGGCCGTTGGGAAGAACAACCTCAATCCTTTGCCCGCTTCCCCAACGGATCTTGCTGACCCACGTGGTGCTCAAGATGCATTCATTGGCGTGTGTGAGAGTTAACCTTCCCAAATTGTATGAAGGCACAAAAATAGCTTTTGAAAGTGCCTTTGTCCCTTACCAAAATGAGGATTCACTTGATGTACCCCCCACAATGCAGCCAAAGAACGATGGGATGGTCTTATTTCCGGAAATAGCTATGGAGACAAACCTACCCGTGGAAAGTAGGGTGGCGCCTTCCCACTTTGGGGAGTCACGTGACTTCCTTCCCGTTGCAGCCCAAATGAAACCAAACGAGCTTGAGATCATCCACCTTGCTTCGTTGGATTCGGCGGAGATGCTAGACGCAATGAAAGCTCAACCTTTACTTGTCGTCGGCCCACCGGAAATCGAAAACATGACTACCGAGCCATACGCCAATCAAGCGCCGAGCCTCGAACCACCACGGGCTCTGCATATGGTAACATCTTCCCTCTCCTACGAGGATTTTCCCCCTCTAGAAAAGGGGAGAACGCTAAAAATTAGAGCCACCTTCGAAACCGGCAAGGTCCACCCGAGGGACTCCCAAGCCGGCGCCAGACCAAAGTGGGGCAGCCGGTTGCAAAATGGTGCGAAAACAAGCAGAAGCCCGTCTCCGGGAGTAAGTGAAGCATGCAAGGATGCGGCTAACCCCATTGCAACCGAAAGGAACAATGTAGACCCGAGAATCACGGACAAGTCGGCGGATATGATTGACCCAACCCGGAAGGGAGCATCACAAGGAGCGACGAACACCAACCTTTACGAGGGGGCCAACGCATCCTCAGGACACCCGAATAGGCCGAAGTCGATGGCGGATATGCTTAAGGCCACTCCCGACCCCAACGGCCCCCAGGTGTTCGAGCCGGAGAAGCTCCAAAACATTGGTTTTGCCTCCTCGTCTAATGGCATCCCGGCCATCTATTTCTCCTGAACCGGAAAAGCTCGCCGAAAGTATGGGGCATGCCATTGTGGGTAAGTTCTCTCATTCTATCCCAACGGGCCATCAAATTCAAAAAGCTCTTGATAACATTAAACTTCGGTGTGGTTTCAATTGGAAATACATTAACGCTAAACACATTCTCATTCAATGCGAGGATTTGGCGGACTATGCCCGTCTCCTCGGAGATCCAAAAGGCACACCCGTATGGAACATTGACCGCCACCCAATGAGGGTTTTCAAATGGGCCCCGGATTTCGACGCTTATTTCGAGTCCCCGATCACGGCAATTTGGTGAAACCTAATCGGCCTCCATATCCATTTTTTCGACCAATCCGCCCTATTCGCCATCGGCAATCTTCTTGGCACGCCAATCTAAGTTTATCGTGCCACGGCCAACAAGACTAGACTCTACTTTGCGCGTATTTGCATCGAGATAGACATCACAAAACCACCCCCCGAAGAAATAATCCTTGATATATGTGGCCGTGAAACAGTGCAACAAGTCCGGTGGGACAAGATACCTTTATATTGCCGAGAATGAAAGCATGTGGGCCATCAAAGCGATGAGTGTTATGCGACGGGAAAAAGGGAACGGCCCGCAAAAAGAAACTACAACATAGCCACTCCAAAGCAGCCGCAATCCGAGGCACTTGGCACGAAAGGAAAGCAAGAATTGGTGAAACACACCCCTAGCCTTAACAAATGGAAACACCAAGGTAAGAACAAGGGTACGGGTGACCGGTCAAGTAATAGTCCAAGTAGAGTTGAAGCCGAGGTTTTCGAATGGACGGGACCCGACATTGTGGGTGAACTCAAGGATGAGAAAAGAGCGAAAAGTGGAGCGCCAGGCACAAGGGGGCCTAGAGCCGGGGATGTAGATTGGGGCTCCCCGTCTCGCCCTACCCCCGTTTCACCACCACGGACCCAAGGGCATTCGGATGTTGCTCCGGGGCCTTCCAATGCCCAACGCCCGGTCTCCCCACCCTTTCGAGGGGGATCGCGGGGGGGTGGTCGCCACTCTATGATGAGGGGGAGAGGCTACTTCCCAACGAGAAACCACATGATCTCTAATAAGTACTACTCCCTCATGGAGAATGGAGAATTCGATGTTGATGAATGTGGAGAGGTAGAAGAGGTGGCTATGGAAGTGCAACCGGGCTCGGAAATGGAGGACGCCACGCTACTTCTTGGCGAGGATGAAGTTAACATAAGGAATGAAGAGCAACAAATCATTGAATATCAAGGAGGGAATCCACCCAATCCGCCCTATTCGCCATCGGCAATCTTCTTGGCACGCCAATCTAAGTTTATCGTGCCACGACCAACAAGACTAGACTCTACTTTGCGCGTATTTGCATCGAGATAGACATCACAAAACCACCCCCGAAGAAATAATCCTTGATATATGTGGCCATGAAACAGTGCAACAAGTCCGGTGGGACAAGATACCTTTATATTGCCGAGAATGAAAGCATGTGGGCCATCAAAGTGATGAGTGTTATGCGACGGGAAAAAGGGAACGGCCCGCAAAAAGAAACTACAACATAGCCACTCCAAAGCAGCCGCAATCCGAGGCACTTGGCACGAAAGGAAAGCAAGAATTGGTGAAACACACCCCTAGCCTTAACAAATGGAAACACCAAGGTAAGAACAAGGGTACGGGTGACCGGTCAAGTAATAGTCCAAGTAGAGTTGAAGCCGAGGTTTTCGAATGGACGGGACCCGACATTGTGGGTGAACTCAAGGATGGGAAAAGAGCGAAAAGTGGAGCGCCAGGCACAAGGGGGCCTAGAGCCGGGGATGTAGATTGGGGCTCCCCGTCTCGCCCTACCCCCGTTTCACCACCACGGACCCAAGGGCATTCGGATGTTGCTCCGGGGCCTTCCAACGCCCAACGCCCGGTCTCCCCACCCTTTCGAGGGGGCTCGCGGGGGGGTGGTCGCCACTCTATGATGAGGGGGAGAGGCTACTTCCCGACGAGAAACCACATGATCTCTAATAAGTACTACTCCCTCATGGAGAATGGAGAATTCGATGTTGATGAATGTGGAGAGGTAGAAGAGGTGGCTATGGAAGTGCAACCGGGCTCGGAAATGGAGGACGCCACGCTACTTCTTGGCGAGGATGAAGTTAACATAAGGAATGAAGAGCAACAAATCATTGAATATCAAGGAGGGAATCCACCCATCCCAGGTACGTACCTAACTTGTTAATGATGTCTCACAACCTTATGTTTTGGAACGCTAGGGGAATCGCTAACGCGACAACCCAAAACGACCTAAAAAGACTTATTAATTGTCATAATATCATGTTTCTTGCAATTTTGGAACCCCTCACACCCCCGGACCCGGATCGTTTCTCCAAGGCCCTTGGGCTAAAGTTCAGAAGCTCGAACCCTACCGGAAAAATTTGGATCTTTACGGAAGATGAATCAAGGTTTGATATTGATGATGACTCGGACCAAGTCCTTCAGAGGCACTTTTCGTTCCCTCGCTTGGATAGTGCCCTTGCCGTCACAGCCGTGTACGCGAAGTGCACGAGATCAGAGAGGTATCCCCTATGGGACAAAATGAGAGAGTTGGCTGGGTTACTTTATGGAATGCCGTGGATGATTGGTGGTGATTTCAACACCATCCCGTTGCACCGGGATAGAACGGGGAGCGACACTAATCGGCAAGCCGAGATGATCGATTTTGCGGAGGCCATCGAAGATTGCAAGCTCCTCGACCCCGGGCTTGACGGGGCGGAGTTCACTTGGGCTAAGAACGGGCAGTTTGAAAGATTGGACAGAGTGTTGATTAACGAAGCTTGACCTAGAGTCTTTGAGACAACATGTGTTACCAATCTCCCGAGGGTGGCCTCGGACCACGGGCCGATTCTCGCAAGATGCAAGACGTCGAACCACAATACCGGCGGCAAAGCCTTTAGATTCCAGAATATGTGGATCCGGCATGAAGGATTCTTGGCTTTAGTGCAGGAGGCTTGGGCGGAGCCCACGGGGGCGAATGGACTACTAAACCTCCAGATCAAGATCGCTAGGGTCAAAAGAGCCCTAAAGACGTGGAACAAAGAAGCGTTTGGGAACGTGCATGACAACCTCAAGCGCATGGAGGAGAAGATTAGCATGACCCAAGCAAATTTTGAGGCTAGCCCAAGCCCGACGAACCGAACGGCGATCAACAAATGCATTGCTGAATACATTCTTCTCCTAAGGATGGAAGAGGACTTTTGGCGCCAAAAGGCTTCCCTCCGATGGTTGGCCGAGGGAGATAAGAACACCCGTTTTTATCAAAGCTGGGTGAAACAAAAAAGGATCCGGCTGCGCATCCACCCGATACGGGCTAATGGGCACGAGATCACCGATGAAGTGGAGATTAAAAAGTCAGTGGTTGACTTCTATCAGCACCTCCTTGCCCCATGCAACCCAACCCTAGATGAACCGGACCTTGAGCTGATTCACAGACTACAAGCCAATGAGCACCTCACGGATATTGCTCGGCCTCCGGATTTGAATGAGGTGAAGCGTGCAACCTTCGACATCTCGGGGGGACAGTGCACCCGGGCCCGATGGGTTCTCGGCCAGCTTCTACCAATCATGTTGGAGCATTGTGAGCCCGGACCTTGTGGAAGCGATTGAGCAGTTCTTCAGTGGTGCCTATCTCCCCTGGAGCATAAAAGCCACAAGCATCGTTCTCATCCCAAAGAAGACCTCGCCTGAGTCATGGGCCGAATACCGACCCATCAGCCTCTGTAATGTGGTGAACAAGATTATTACAAAGATACTAACGTCAAGACTTACTCCTTTTCTTCCTCATGTCATATCCCCAAACCAGAGTGGATTTGTGAAAGGCCGGCTCCTCAACGACAATGCTGTCCTCGTCCAGAGCCTTTGTCCTAGCGGCAAGGGGCTTAGACATTATTGCATGAGGTGCCGAGTTCAAGCCCTCTTGACCTCAGTTGTATTTTCCTCATATCTATAGTATAGGAGTTTATTTGTAATTTCCTCCTTTATATAGGTGTTAATTTTTGCAAAAAAAAAAAACGACAATGCTCTCCTCGCCCAGGAGATGTTCTACGAGTTGGCGAGATGTTCCCCGACCCCAAATGTGGCGATAAAGATTGACATGGCCAAAGCCTATGACAGAGTCCAATGGCCTTTTCTCCTCAACGTCCTAAGGCACATGGGTTTCCCGGATGCTTGGATCTATCTCGTTGAAAGGTGCATCGACTATTGTTGGTTCTCAGTCCTCATCAATGGAGCCCCCACGGGCTTCTTCAAGTCTACACGGAGATTAAGACAAGGCGACCCCATCTCACCAGCATTGTTTGTGATCGCCGCTGACTACCTGTCGAGAGCCCTCGACAAGCTCATCCTAAGCCAAAAGGAAATGACTTTCAAAGTGTCCCGAAGATGCATCGAGATCATCCACTTAGCCTACGCCGATGACATAATCATCTTCACGCAAGCGGCCTCCATCCCCCTGCGCCGGCTCAGATCGTGCCTTAATGAGTATGAGAAAATTTCCGGACAACAAATCAATCTTGCCAAAAGCAACTTCTACATTGCCGAAACCCACGAGCAATGGGCGGCCTCAATTCAAACGGATGGAGGCTTCTCTCGGGGAACCTTCCCTTTCCTCTACCTCGGTGTCCCCATCTATTGAGGTGTGAAGCGGACAGAGATGTTTTTGTTCCTCCGGGAAAAGATAGCAAAGAGGATCTCCGGATGGGCCAATCGCCACCTATCCTTTGGAGGAAGGCTTACCCTTATCAAGAGTACCCTTGAGGCGATACCTTTGCACATCTTCCAAGCTGTTGAGCCAACGGCGGGCACCCTCAAGCAGCTTGATCAACAATTGGCACGGCTCTTCTGGGGCTCTACTACCGATAGGAAAAGGACTAATTGGATCAGCTGGGACCAGATGTGTCTCCCCACCGCCGAGGGAGGGCTCAGGATACGCAAGACCAAGGAGGTCCTCCGTGCCTTTAATATAAAGCTGTGGTGGCACTTCCGGGAGCAAACTTCCCTCTGGGCCCAATATATGATGGCCAAGTATTGCTCCAACTCTTCCCCACTTACCTCAAGGACGACGGGACGGAATAGCCCAACATGGAAGAGATTGTCTAGAGCATGGACCCACGCTCACCCGCACATGCGATGGCTAGTGGGACAAGGTAAGATATACTTTTGGGACAACATCTGGCTTGGCAATTCCCAACTTAGAGATCTCAGCCTAGATGAAAGGGGTAGTACAACAGCCCGTGTTTCTGATTTTATCAAGGACGGCAATTGGGACTAACCCAAATTTCAACTTCTCCACGATCAAGCCGGCCTCCCGCAACATATCATTGACCGCATCCTCAAGACCCTGATCCTTCAAGGGGAACCAGACATCCCGCGATGGTCTCTTTCGGAGCGTGGAGAGTTCACGTTGGCTTCTACTTGGGCCACGATCCAAACCCAATGGCCGATTGTCCTTGGGCTGGACGACATGTGGAAAGCAGGGCTTACCACATCCATCACCATATTTGTCTGGAGACTTCTCTCCAACCGTGTTCCAGTTGGCACAAAACTCCAATGGAGGAAGATCGACCTAGCCTCCAAGTGCCAATGCTGCCCGCACAGGCCAAGCGAAGAGTCCCTACAACACCTCTTCATCCAAGGAGATAGTGCACTCAGAGTTTGGAAGGAATTTGATTCGTGGTTTGAGGGCCCCTCCCCGTGCCTTCGCATAAATGATACTATCCCGACAAGAATTGAAGTTTGGGCGTAGAGGAGCGGACATCCGAATAGGAAGCACCTCAACCGAACCTTGCCCTACCTTATCCTTTGGTTCATTTGGGCGGAAAGAAATAGGAGCCGACATCAGGGTACACAATTCAAATCGTACAACGTTGTGTGGCAAGTACTCATGTGTGTCCGGAACAGCATGGCTACTGGGAGACTGAAACCGAAGCACTGGAACGGGGTCAGACTCGGCGTTAGCATCCCCCAACAAGCGCAAACTCCTAGCCCGCTACCCCTAGCCATGGCGATCAAATGGAAGCCATCAGACCACCCATGGCTCAAACTCAACACGGATGGATCCTTTACTAAAGCGTCCAATAAAGTCGGAGGAGGAGGAGGGCTCTTGCGAGACCACTTGGGCAAGTTGATCATAGCTTTCTCCACACCCCTTGATGCTCACTCACCCTTGGAAGCCGAGCTCTTAGCCATGACTTATGGTTTAACCTCGCTAGAGGGCTCGGGCTACCAATTTAGATCGACTCAGACGCTGCCCAAGCTATTAAGTTGATCGATGGAGAAGGGTGGGTACCGGCTCCCACTCGGCATGCCGTGGCTCATTATCCCTGCTCAAGAACAACTCATGATTCGAGCGACTTTCATCCACCGGGAAGGAAACATGGCGGCCGATTTTCTTGCAAAGAGAGGCCTCCAGCTGGGAAACGGCCTTAACATGGACACCACCAAAATACCGAGGGAGCTCAAGGACATACTCCGCTTGGAGGAGATGGGAGTACCACATATCCGGGTTCGAAATGGGGAAGAAGTCTAATCTGGGTCACCGAGTTCGCGCCGGGCTGGAATAGTGGTCCTTTAGTGTAGAATGCCTTTTGATAGGAGTAAGATGAGGTCCGGAACTTCTTGGGCCGGACCTCTTTCTACTCTTGTAATTTGTGCAGGCTCACCACTTTTGGGTGTGTCCTTGTTTTGTAACCTTTCTTTGAGTTGATATATAGGGATGAGGGGCCCACGAACCCTCCACCGTGAAGGTGTTTAAAAAAAAAAGATTCTCATTGCTGAAAACTTAAAGTTTGTACTCACTAATTCATGTCCTCCATTTCCTCGACAAAATTCTACAAACAAAGTTTGAGAATGCATTTTATGCATGTACTCGATAAGTTCTTTGACGAAGAAGGTCAAACTACTTTCTTTTGAGTAGTGAGACAAGTCTTGGTTTATACCGATGATAAAGGAATATCCAATGAGGACGTTGTCCAGATTCTATTGGAACATCCAAAAGAGATAGAAAGTTTTGATGAATCGTCTGATTCAGTTACTCAAATAGTTTCTACACTCATATCATCGCCAAATGTAATAGGAAGTGATTATATGAAGGTTGTTACTGAAAAGTTGGAAACCTTTGGCATTATATTCACCTTATTACTATTGGAGGAAGATAACATGATACTTGACTAATTCATTAAGGTTGTATCTTTCCTATGTCTTAGTTCAATCGAGCAGAAGACTAGCAATGGAAAGAAGGAAGAGCTGAATTGTCATCAATGCCTGCTGAAAGCAAGAAAGCCAAGAAAAATTTGGTGAAAAGGCAAAGTGAAGATGTCACGACCGCCCATACAAGGGTACCACAACGCGGCGATCGTGACCGACATGCATGGATAACAATTTAAAAAGAACATCTTGATTAATTTAAAGGAAGAAAAACAACTTAGGTTGAAGAGTTTAAAGTTAAAATGTTTTTTTTTTTTGAAAAGACATAAGGTAAAATACTTTTAAAAGGACAACGGAAAAAATTAGACTTAAGAAATACAACCACTGAATCCTAAGTTGAACAAATACTTAACTTAAATCTCGAAGAATAAAATTTTCAAAAGACAACGTAAACACTAGTTTAAAGCTCATCACCACCATACATGTTCAAAACATAAACATAAAGGAAAGATTAAGTCTTGAGTCATAGTTCAAGTTATAGCAGCAGAAAATACGGTTTAAGGAGAGTCAAGGACGACGCCTATGTATGACGACACAACGCATCCTAAGTACTTAAGCCAGCTCAACATCCACCGCAACATCCCGCTCAACCTGTACATAAGAAAATAATATGCAGGGCTGAGTACTTGTTGTACTCAATGGGTTCATGCCGAAAACATTTTAATAATAGTTATGTCATCCATACCAGTGATCTCGAATTTTATGTAGTAGGAAAATATCACGAGAAACACAAAAATATTCAAGTCTGGCCAGACAATTTATCTCCCCACTTTTCACATCAATCCAACAATCACAATCACAGTGCGACAAAAGTGTGGCCACACTATTCGCCCACGAGACCGGCCGACTTGCAAGGATGGCTCACGATCCCACCAGTGTACACAGCCCGATAGGGTTTACGGCCCTACTCGGACCCGAATTCGTTTCACAACACAACCATATAGCCTAACGGAGTAAACTCATACGAACTAGGCATCAGGCACACAATCTCATAACAAAAACAACATGGCATGACATAACAGGTAAACCACCCTTATATCCCCACATAATATTTTTCGGAAAGTAAAGAGGTTTGAAAAGAAAGCTCACCTCGTTCTCTTAGCAATTCACAACCCAACTTAGCAACTCTCGATCCTCGAGTTCACGACTACACAACACCCTTGTCAAAGACAACACAATTAGTTTCCCCCAACAACATATTACTATGCATGTCCTATCGATTTTCTCGTCGTTTTTCTCAAATCCCCGACCCAACATACGTCACAAAGATGGGAGAACACATCGTAACACATTTCGATTTATCACACGTGATCACATCATTTAGACACGTTCCTTGGACATACATGTATCATATAATACTTTTAAACATGAAAATAAGTGTTATTTTAACAAGGAAGAAAACTGGCAGAACTGCGCGACCGTTTTGTAAAAATCACTATAAAATCCCCCGACGTCAAAAGATGCTAAATTTTGGTTACAATACAGAGGACACATTCAAGTTCATCCATGAAAATTTTCACACCGAAATCACGTCATTTAGTCAGTCATATCATATATTAAACTCTCTGGTCGGAACATACAATTTCTGACAGTTTTGTGCAGTTCGTTTGAAAAATCCACCATAAATTCATCCAATGCCCAAAAAGGCTGAAAATTTAACACAACTTAGAAGACACTTCAAATTTTCTTATAGTTCAAGAATCACATCAATCGGAGGTCATTTAGTCAGTCAAATAGAAAACGAAACATTCATGGCGAGAACTCACGTTTCTGGCAGATTTGCGCAGTCAACTTCAAAAATTTATTAAAAATTCATTTTTCGATAAAACAGGCTGAAATTCACACGAGACACAGAAAACACTTGAAGTTTACTCAGTAAAAATTTCGTAGCAAAATTCGCTCGTTTGATGGGTCGAATACAGATCATAAGTCACTTGTCGTGCATCACAGATTTCTGGTTCAAATTCGGAATTAGGGTTTTTAAAACTTCCACAACACAACCACCGATTTTTCATGCTTGAAAACACATAATCATGCTTACACGTTCCTCATACACATATTTGCATACAACCTCATATTATTCACAAATATTTCGATCCAATACACATGATTCCAATCAACAACGTAAAAAACAAACAAGTTCTTACGAACACACAATTTCCCTCCCGTTAAAACTTGCGATCTATCAAACCTACACTCTCTACATGCATGTAGGACTCAAAACATGGTTCACTAGAGAAGGAGAAGAAAAAGTGTGCAAATATACCTTCCTTTACAAAAACCAATCGGTAGAAGAGAAGAACGAAGCGATCCGTCGGAAACTCTCGAAGGTACTTTCAATGGATGCAAGAATAAGCTTGAATGGAAGATTTTTGGAGATGGGAGAGTGGAGAGGGGGAGGAGACGTGTGAGTGAGGGAGAAAGGAGGAGGGAGCGTTGAAAAAGTGGGGGCTAGGTTTAGGGATTAGTTTAATTTATACTTTAGGTTTAATTCACACCCACTTAAAAAAATAATTAAATTGTGGGAGGATAATTCCCCAATTTAAGGAACAAAATAGGTGTGTGAATGGGGATAAATTTCAAAAATTTGCTGATTTAAGTAGCAAGGAAAAATAACAATATTTACTTGGAGAGAGATATACTCACAACTTAGGAAATAAAATAATGAGTATTTCATGAATAAGGGAACAAAATAAATTAAATCTCCAAGTAGGAAATCATATGGTAGTGGACGAAAATTTCAAGGACTTTGCACAAGGAAATTATTTAAATCCCCAATTAAATAGAATAGGATTTAAATTAGGTAATTTCTTTAAGAAAAATGCTCCCATAAAATAGGCAACAATTAATTAAATTCCCACAAGGGAAAATAAGCATAGGAGGCGTGTGACATGAAGGAAAAGTAGAAGAAAAATATTCACATCCCCAATTAATTAGACATAGGAATTAGTATGGTATTTAATTGAATAAAGGAATTCCACAAAATAGGAAACAAATACATTATCCTCCAAAAATTAGTGAAGGGGCCGAAAATTATTAGGCTAAAGTAGCCAAGGAAATGTTCCAACTCTCTATTTATTTTGGGTGAAGAAATAATATGTGGCATGATTTAATTGGATTTAATTTAAAAGAAGAGAGTCAATAAAGCACCAATTAAATCAAATGAAAAATAATCCAATCTCCTATTGGAGATTTTCGAAACTCCCAAGGATAAAAGGATGGAGTTTGAATTTCATGTAGTGTAATTTAAGGTCCATTGGTTTAGATTTAATTTGGAAAAAAGTCCCAAAACAATTAATTAAATCCACAAAAGAAGTATAATTAGGGAGGGCCGAATTTTTCAATGAATTGACTTGAGAAAGAATAAATGCATGATCCTATTAATTATTTCCCCACATTGGAATAACATAAATCTCAAGCTCGTCATTCCACAATAACCACGTTAATTTTTTTCACACAAAGCACTTAATCACATAGAATCAAACGTTTCAGAATTCCCCAAAATTCCAATTACATAAAAAGAAGTCACAAAAGTTTGGGATGTTACATCCTTCCCCTCTAGACAGAAATTTCGTCCCGAAATTTAAACGTCTCACACAAACAGTTCGGGAAACTTTTCTTTCATCTTCTCTTCTAACTCCCACGTAGCTTCCTCGGGACCATGTAGCTTCCACAACACCTTCACGGACGCTATCGACTTGTTTCGAAGCTCTTGTACCTTCCGATCTAGTATTGCTTCGGGCCTTTCCTCGTAGCTCATGTCGGGGGTTAGGATCACTTCCTCTTGATGAATCACATGTTTGGGGTCGAACACGTACTTGCGCAACTGCGACACGTGGAACACGTTGTGCACGTTCCCAAAGCTGGGAGGTAACGCTAATCGATATGCTACAGGACCTACTTCGTCGATGATCTCGTACGGTCCCACAAAACGCAGTTTCAGCTTGCCTTTCACTCCAAATCTCACAACTCCTCTCGTCGGGGATTCCTTCAAGAACACTTTGTCACCAACGTCGAATTTGATTTCCGTTCGACGCACATCAGCATACGACTTCTGTCTATCTTGAGCTTCCTTGATCCTTGTGCGGATTTGGTGCACAATTTCGGTCATCTCCTTTATAGCGTCGGATCCTAACATCTTCCTCTCGCCAACTTCATCCAATAAAGTGGGGATTGACACTTTCTGCCGTACAGGGCTTCATACGGAGCCATATCGATCATCGCTTGATAGCTATTGTTGTAGGCGAATTCAACCAATGGTAGAACCGTTTCCCAACTTTCCCCTCGATCTAAGACAACTGCTCGCAACATATCTTCAAGTGTTTGAATCGTCCTCTCGGACTGCCCATCCGATTGCGGGTGATATGCAGTGCTGAAGTTCAGTTGTGTGCCCAATTCGCGTTGCATACTCATCCAAAACTTTGATGTGAACTTCGTATCGCGGTCGGATACAATGGTCTTTGGCACTCCGTGCAATCGCACAATCTCGTTCACGTAGAGCTTTGCTAGTTTGTCCGCGCTATAAGTAATCTTGATCGGTAAGAAGTGCGCACTTTTAGTAAGTCGATCAATGATCACCCAGATCGCAGTGTTGCCCTTCTGTGACTTTGGTAAACCTGTCACGAAATCCATAGCTAGATGCTCCCACTTCCATTCAGGAATTTCGAGCGGTTGTAACTTCCCGTATGGCCGTTGGTGTAAGGCCTTCACTTGTTGGCATGCTAGACATCGTTCCACAAATGACGCTACGTCTCCTTTCATTCCATTCTACCAAAACCGTTGTTTCAAATCCCGATACATCTTCGTGCTTCCGGGGTGTGCGGTGTAAGGCGTGTCGTGCGCTTCACTCAAAATCTCCTCTTTTAGCACCTCATCGCTTGGCACACACAATCGTCCATCATACGTCAAAGCATTATCTGCATCCTCACGGTAATGATCAAACTTCTCGGCTCTCACCTTCACACGTAACTCCTCCAACTTTCCATCACGTCGCTGGGCTTCTATGAGCTTGGTCCTCAAATCTGGCTCAATCACTAGCGTCGCCAATCTTGCACCCACTGTCTCGGTCGCTTTCACTATCTCCAAACTCATCTTGTCGAACTCGTGAATCAACGATTCCTCTTGCGTTAGGAAATAAGCAAGTTGAGGTTGGTTCTTCCTACTCAAAGCATCGGCGACCACGTTCGCCTTGCCCGGATGGTAATTAATACCGCAGTCATAGTCTTTCACGACCTCTAACCAACGTCGTTGTCGCATGTTTAGCTCCTTCTGCTCGAAGAAGTACTTGAGACTCTTGTGATCGGTGTAGATTTTGCACCTCACTCCATAGAGATGATGTCTCCAAATTTTCAGTGCATGCACCACTGCTGCTAACTCCAAATCATGCGTCGGAAAATTCAACTCATTCGGTCTCAACTGTCGGGAAGCATATGCTATCACCTTCCCATCTTGCATTAACACACATCCTAGTCCTACTTTCGATGCGTCCGTATAGACGGTGAAGTCCTTGTCGGGTTCTGGTACCGCTAGGACTGGTGCTGTAGTCAATTACTCCTTCAATAGTTGGAAACTCGCCTCGCACTCTGGCGTCCAAACCACCTTAATTCCTTTCTTTAGTAGTTGCGTCATCGGTCTCGCAATCTTAGAGAATCTCTCGATGAATCGTCGATAATATCCCGCCAATCCCAAGAAACTGCGGATTTCACTTGGCGTTTTCGGCGATTTCCAATTTTGTACGGCCTCGACCTTTGCTGGGTCTACTTGAATCCCATTTGCCGTCACAATATGACCAAGGAAGTTCACTCGAGTCAATCAAAACTCACACTTACTAAACTTGGCATAAAGTTTCTCCCTTTGCAACATTTCCAACACTTTTCGTAGGTACTATCCATGCTCCTCCTCGTTCTTCAAGTATACCAACACATCGTCGATGAAGACTAACACAAACTTGTCAAGATACTCGTGGAAAACTCGGTTCATCAAGTCTATGAAAACGGCTGGGGCGTTGGTCAGCCCAAATGGCATCACGACGAATTCATAATGGCCATAACGAGTGCGAAAAACAGTCTTAGGCACATCCTCTCGTCGGACCTTTAGTTGATGATACCCTGATCTCAAATCCATTTTCGAGAATACGCCCGCTCCTCGAAGTTGGTCAAACAAGTCGTCAATCCTTGGCAGTGGGTACTTATTCTTCAAGGTCATCTTGTTAAGCTCTCGGTAGTCGATGCACATCCTCATCGTTCCATCCTTCTTCTTAACGAACAAAACTGGCGCTCCCCATGGTGACACACTGGGTCGAATGAAACCCAAGCCTAACAGTTCCTGCAACTGAACCTTCAACTCGGCCAACTCCTTAGGGGCCATTCGGTATGGCGCCTTTGATACTGGCGCCGACCCTGGTTCCAAATCAATAGTGAACTCCACTTGTCTGTCGGGTGGCGGTCCTGGCAAAGCTTCGGGAAACACATCGGGAAAATCTCGCACTACTTCCACGTCTTCCACTTTCAACTCCTTCTTTTCCTCCCCATTCAAGTACACCAGATATGCCGGACGCCCTTTTCTTATCATCGTAGTTGCTTGCAAAGCAGAGATTATGGAGGTTCGTCTGTTCATGGAGATCCCATACAAGATAGCTGGCTCTTCGCCCGGGGCTTGAAAAGAAATCTGTCTCTCTTTACAGTGAATCGTTGCGTGGTTCTCGGTAAGCCAATCCATTCCCAAGATTATATCTAAATTCTCCAAAGGCATAACGTGCAAAAGTTGAGCCACTACCCCTATTTCTCCTATCACAAACTCTAGGTTCGAGCAAGTTCTCACAATGTCAATCAATCCTCCAACCGGTGAAGATACATTCAAATTCGATTCAAGCATAGCAGTAGGGAGTTCTAAGGCATTCACACATGACATGGAAATAAAAGAATGCGAAGCACCTGTATCAAACAGCACAATAATACGCAATTGTTGGAGCTTTCCCATACCTGCCAAATTCTCCTTACCCTTGTTGGCTTGGGGTTCCTGCCCTAGATTCCCCTTGAGTGCATATGCCCTTGCTTGCTGTGGGGCCACTTGTCGGATTGGTTGAGGCTGCTGTGGTGGTCTCTGTCCTTGCCCATTCTTCACTCCACCTTTGTTGTTGTTTGGGCACTCTCGAGACATGTGCCCGTTTCCACCGCAGGCATAACACCGAATGCCTCCAACTCGGCACTCCCCAACATGATGCTTGGAGCAACGATTACAGTAGGGTGTTCTCTGCGGGTTTCCCCTCTGATGTGGCACAATTTGGCGCCCATGATTTTGCGGTTGCCGAAAAGTGGAGAAACGCCTCATGTTGTCAAAAGGAGCTCGGTTTCCCTCCCATTTCCTCTTGTCTCTAAAGTTCGCTTGGGGTGCAGATGGGGTAGGGTTTGTTGTCCTCTCATTCTTGGGCAGTGCTTCCTCCACATCTAAGGCACAGGCCAATACCTCGGAATAAGGAATTCCCCTGCGACTAGCCACCGCTACCCTTATCTCTGGCCTAAGGCCGGAACGGAACTTCGCTGCCATCTTCTCGTCTGTATCCACCAATTCTGGCGCATAACGAGTCATCTCACATAAGGCGCGGTCGTACTCCGTGACCGTCATACTTCCTTGTTTTAAGGTGTGGGACTCCACTACCTTCGCCCGTCGGTAACTCATGGGAACATACTTATTGTAAACTTCTTCCTTAAACTCCTCCCAAGTGAGTGCCTCACGGCGAGCGGGGTCCATAGTTCTCTTCTTCGTTTCCCACCAAAAGTCAGCGGGTCCTGTCAGCTGATACGTCACGCAGGCCAGGCGTTCTCTGTCTGTGCATCCCATAAACTCAAAGACACGCTCAATGTCGCGTACCCATGCCTCCGCCTTCGGGGGGCTCACCCAATCCATCGAACTTGGGTGGGTTCTCTTTCCGAAAGGCTTTGATGTACTCCCTTTCGTTTGGTTGGGGTAGAGATGGTGGTGGAGGCGGGGGCGGATTCCCGACACTTCCTTCCGTCTGTTCCCCCACATTGTTCCCCACATGCGGACCACGTCTACGTCTTGGGGGCATGTTGATCTAAAACACAGGTTAGCACCGTTGTGAGTACATCGTTAATAAAACATCATCGCTTTCATGCACGCGTACGATACGATAAAACACAAGTACTTAAAAGCACGAGAAAAGGGAAACTTCTATAAATAACGTGGGAAAAGAAAGACATATCATTCGATCGGAAAACAAAAAGGTACTACTTCCATCGTCTTAACAACTTAAGGAAAAAAAAGAAACAACATCACTCATCTATCTAGTGTTAAGATCCTCTTCCGGGTCTTCTTCCTCTTCCGGGTCCTCTTCCTCTTCTACGTGATACTCGTCGACCATGCGGAGGGCTTCTTCGATATCCATGCCATCCTCCACATAATCATCCTCAAAACCCGGAACCATGCTTTCTTGTGGTACGGCTTCTCTTTCTGCCGTGGGTTTAACCTCGATCACGTCTTTGTCTTCCCATACCGTTTCATCTTTTCCTTCTTGTGTCGACGGTGGTCGCTCGGAACGTGAGTCAATCAAAGCACACGTTAAGGTCTTTAGAAAACCTTTCATGTCGCCAGCCATCATCTCCTTATGCCACCATAGGCCGTCACATGGTACCCGCAGACATCTCGCCATAAGGTCTCAAAACGGGCAACAACCTCTCTCAAGGCTTTGCCTTCCTCTCTCTCATAGTGGTCGTAATCGTATATCGCTTGTCGCATTCTGGCACTATACTGACTGCTCTTAAGCGCGGTTCGTTTCGTTCGCACCATCTATGTGAAGACGAAAGTTTCTTTTAAAACACCCAAATTATTATTGTTTGTTCGAAAAAGTTCTTAAGTTTGTCGCGTAGTTTGAAAGTTTGTCGTTGTCTTAACGTTTCATATCTTTGCATGCTATTGTTGTAGTATTTTCGCGCATAACACACATCTAGGAACATCACTAACTTCATGCTCACACATATTCATACCATATTAATATCACCTTTGTATATACAATACATGTCTTAATTATCATGTCAATCATACTTGTATTCCACGCAATCATGCTATTACAACATCATATTTACGCACATAATGCAAGCTTAAATTATCATACCGATCATGCTCATATAATCATTCCATTACAACTCATCCTTATGCATATCATTCATTCACATGCGTAACTTGTCAACGTCATATCATATCATCATACATTTTCATGCTTCAATCTTCCATACTTTCAACAATTTAAACATACCTCACTTTCATCGGTTGAGCGTGATGCTTTGGATGTTGAGCCTTCGTGACACTTCTAGTCAAATAAGGGTTCACTAACTTAGACTTAAAGTGAAAGAAGACTCTCGGACCAGAGCGAAAGAACAAAGCTCTGATACCACAACGCGGCGATCGTGACCGACATGCATGGATAACAATTTAAAAAGAACATCTTGATTAATTTAAAGGAAGAAAAACAACTTAGGTTGAAGAGTTTAAAGTTAAAATGTTTTTTTTTTTTGAAAAGACATAAGGTAAAATACTTTTAAAATGACAACGGAAAAAATTAGACTTAAGAAATACAACCACTGAATCCTAAGTTGAACAAATACTTAACTTAAATCTCGAAGAATAAAATTTTCAAAAGACAGCGTAAACACTAGTTTAAAGCTCATCACCACCATACATGTTCAAAACATAAACATAAAGGAAAGATTAAGTCTTGAGTCATAGTTCAAGTTATAGCAGCGGAAAATACGGTTTAAGGAGAGTCGAGGACGACGCCTAAGTATGACGACACAACGCATCCTAAGTACTTAAGCCAGCTCAACATCCACCGCAACATCCCGCTCAACCTGCACATAAGAAAATAATATGCAGGGCTGAGTACTTGTTGTACTCAATGGGCTCATGCCGAAAACATTTTAATAATAGTTATGTCATCCATACCAGTGATCTCGAGTTATATGTAGTAGGAAAATATCACGAGAAACACAAAAATATTCAAGTCTGGCCAGACAATTTATCTCCCCACTTTTCACATCAATCCAACAATCACAATCACAGTGCGACGAAAGTGTGGCCACACTATTCGCCCACGAGACCGGCCGACTTGCAAGGACGGCTCACGATCCCACCAGTGTACACAGCCCGATAGGGTTTACGGCCCTAATCGGACCCGAATTCGTTTCACAACACAGCCATATAGCCTAACGGAGTAAACTCATACGAACTAGGCATCAGGCACACAATCTCATAACAAAAACAACATGGCATGACATAACAGGTAAACCACCCTTATATCCCCACATAATATTTTTCGGAAAGTAAAGAGGTTTGAAAAGAAAGCCCACCTCGTTCTCTTAGCAATTCACAACCCAACTTAGCAACTCTCGATCCTCGAGTTCACGACTACACAACACCCTTGTCAAAGACAACACAATTAGTTTCCCCCAACAACATATTACTATGCATGTCCTATCGATTCCCTCGTCGTTTTTCTCAAATCCCCGACCCAACATACGTCACAAAGATGGGAGAACACATCGTAACACATTTCGATTTATCACACGTGATCACATCATTTAGACACGTTCCTTGGACATACATGTATCATATAATACTTTTAAACATGAAAATAAGTGTTATTTTAACAAGGAAGAAAACTGGCAGAACTGCGCGACCATTTTGTAAAAATCACTATAAAATCCCCCGACGTCAAAAGATGCTAAATTTTGGTTACAATACAGAGGACACATTCAAGTTCATCCATGAAAATTTTCACACCGAAATCACGTCATTTAGTCAGTCATATCATATATTAAACTCTCTAGTCGGAACATACAATTTCTGACAGTTTTGCGCAGTTCGTTTGAAAAATACACCATAAATTCATCCAATGCCCAAAAAGGCTGAAAATTTAACACAACTTAGAAGACACTTCAAATTTTCTTATAGTTCAAGAATCACATCAATCGGAGGTCATTTGGTCAGTCAAATAGAAAACGAAACATTCATGGCGAGAACTCACGTTTCTGGCAGATTTGCGCAGTCAACTTCAAAAATTTATTAAAAATTCATTTTTTGATAAAACAGGCTGAAATTCACACGAGACACAGAAAACACTTGAAGTTTACTCAGTAAAAATTTTGTAGCAAAATTCGCTCGTTTGATGGGTCGAATATAGATCATAAGTCACTGGTCGTGCATCAAAGATTTCTGGTTCAAATTCGGAATTAGGGTTTTTAAAACTTCCACAACACAACCACCGATTTTTCATTCTTGAAAACACATAATCATTCTTAAATCCCCAATTAAATAGAATAGGATTTAAATTAGGTAATTTCTTTAAGAAAAATGCTCCCATAAAATAGGCAACAATTAATTAAATTCTCACAAGGGAAAATAAGCATAGGAGGCGTGTGACATGAAGGAAAAGTAGAAGAAAAATATTCACATCCCCAATTAATTATACATAGGAATTAGTATGGTATTTAATTGAATAAAGGAATTCCACAAAATAGGAAACAAATACATTATCCTCCAAAAATTAGTGAAGGGGCCGAAAATTATTAGGCTAAAGTAGCCAAGGAAATGTTCCAACTCTCTATTTATTTTGGGTGAAGAAATAATATGTGGCATGATTTAATTGGATTTAATTTAAAAGAAGAGAGTCAATAAAGCACCAATTAAATCAAATGAAAAATAATCCAATCTCCTATTGGAGATTTTTGAAACTCCCAAGGATAAAAGGATGGAGTTCGAATTTCATGTAGTGTAATTTAAGGTCCATTGGTTTGGATTTAATTTGGAAAAAAGTCTCAAAACAATTAATTAAATCCACAAAAGAAGTACTATTTCAATAATTAGGGAGGGCCGAATTTTTCAATGAATTGACTTGAGAAAGAATAAATGCATGATCCTATTAATTATTTCCCCACATTGGAATAACATAAATCTCAAGCTCGTCATTCCACAATAACCACGTCAATTTTTTTCACACAAAGCACTAAATCACATAGAATCAAACGTTTCAGATTTCCCCAAAATTCCAATTACATAAAAAGAAGTCACAAAAGTTTGGGATGTTACAGAAGATGCATTGTAAGTCGGATTGACCTCTTATATAGAAGGACAATGGCTTAGATAACAAAGCAACTTCTAAAGGAGAGATCTACATCCTGTTGGGCAGTTGTTGCATTGGGAGCTATTTATTTATGCTCACTTTATTGTTTTGTTTTGATGTTAGAGATTTTGTTTTATTGGTACAGTTCTGTTTAGAATGAATTTATATTCAGTTTCTAAACTCATTTATGATTCTACGATGTTAAATTTCATTTTATAATGCTTGCATTATTGAGAAATGTGGATCGAATATCTATCATAGTACCATAGAAAAACAAATTATGCATCATAGTATCTAAACAATATAATTGCGAAAAGATTTAGTTTAACACCGGAGTTCAACTTCTTAAACAATGAATGATAAAGTATTTATGGTACTTAAACATAAGGCCAAGAAAATACTTAGTAATTGTTCAAATTAATTTTGTCTAACTTAAGTGACTATCAAGATTTTAACAACTTGTTTGTTAAATAGCTTAAAGGTCAAGTAAGTCTGGTTGATGCACTATAAGTTAGAATCCTTTGGTGGTTCAAGGGATTCAGAATACTTATAGAGATGCAACATAGAACGACTAGTAAGTCTCAATGGTTTACACCATAGGAGACGAGCAAATGATTTAAGATCCGTAGTGGGAGTTAAATCCTAGTTGACTACTCCAAGCATTCTTCTAAAGAATGGGATAGTCATATAAGAAGATATCGAAGTCTCTCGAAGACAAGTTCGATAGGTGAACAGTTTTACTCAATAACACCTTTTTTTTTATTAAACACCTTCACGGTGGAGGGTTCGTGGGTCCCTCATCCCTATATTTCAAAAGGAGTGATATACAAAACGTGGCCACACCCGAAAGTGGTGTGCCATCACAAAATTCAAGAGTAGTATGCGGTCCGATTCCACAAGGTCCGGACCTCATCATACTCCCTTCAAAATTACAATTGAACAAAAACAAATGACAATGCACCCCCTTCTAAGACTAGGGAATCTACAAAATCACTAGAACCATTACGCTATAAGAGTAGGAGGGGGACATGCTAGTGATGGCCCGACACGAACGTACTCTCCAGCTTCCGGTAAGCTCTTGATCAGCCCATCCTTCCTCGACACCTGCACTATTCATGGTCTTCATTCCGGACCCGAAGGTTGGGGATTCCCATCTCGTCCATTCGGGCAATTGCCTTAAGCATTCTAGGGACCGATTGTTCGGACATGCTGCGGAAACTTGATTGTTCAAGGCCCAACTTGGCTAACCAATCAGCCGCCATGTTTCCTTCCCGATGGATGAAGGAGGCTCGGATGTTGTGTCGTTGTTTGAGAATGTCTAGGCGCGCCATGATTTGGCGGATATGTGCCGGGCCCCAGGCTGTGCCATTGATAAGCTTGATTGCTAGCTTAGAGTCGGACTCAATCCACATGGGCCGATTGAATTCCTTAGCCATGCTGAGGCGGTGGAGGATGGCCATGAGTTCGGCCTCAAGGAGGGATTGTGCGTCGAGAGGGGTCGCAAAGGCGGCAGGGATTTTCCCTGCAAAATGTCGAACTATCCCTCCCCCACCTGCCTTGCCCGTCGCCAGTGAGATTGCACCATCCGTGTTAACCTTGATCCAGAGCTGGTCCGGGGGGTGTCACTTGATTTGCATGGCAAGCGGTCTTGGCCTCCCCGGCGCGGCTTGGCTCGGAACACTCATCTTAAGTGTCATGCCTCTCCAATGCTTCGGCTTAATGCTACCAGTGGCCATACTGTTGCGGATGAAGGTTTGCACTTGCCATACCACGTTATAAGGTTTGAAGGGAACTTGATCATGCCGGCTCCTATTTCGGTCCGCCCAAATGAACCATAGGATGAGGTATGGCATGGATCGGCACAGATGTTTCTTATCTTGTTGCTGAATCCTTTGTGACCACACATCGAGTCTCTCCGGGATTGTGTCATTGATTCTAATCGGCGGAGAGGACCCCTCGAACCATCCATCAAACTCCCTCCAAATTCTGGATGCTCCTCGGCCTTGAATAAAAAGGTGTTGAAGGGATTTGATGTTCGGTCCGGAATGGCAATATTGGCACTTGGATGCCATCTCGATCCCTCTCCATTGGAGCTTGGTGTCTACCGGGATCCGATTCGACAGGAGGCGCCAATTGAAAATTGCGATTGATTTGGTGAGCCCAGCCTTCCAGATATCGTCAAGCCCCGGGATGATCGGCATTTGAGACCGAATGGTTTCCCATGTCGTGGCCAACGAAAATTCACCCAGCCGAGATAGGGTCCATCTCGGGATGTCCGGCTCCCCCGAGAGAATTGGTGTGTCAAGGATTTGTGCGATAGCTTGCTGAGGGAGCCCGGCTTGGTCATGAAGCAGCTGGAGTTTGGCCTCATCCCATGACCCATCCCGACTAAAGTCCGAAACCATGGTCAGGGGGGCTCACCTATCGTCGATGCATAGGTCCTTAAACGCGACATCTTCAAGCCAGAAGTCGTCCCAAAAATAGATGTTTCCTTGCCCCACCACCCATCTAATGTGAGGATGAGCCTGGTGCCGCGCTTTCAGCAACCTTTTCCATGTCGAGCTATTTCTACCCGATGGTCTAGTACTTTGCCCATAAGGAGTTTTGTTCCCGGAATCTCCACCAAAGTTTAATGTTAAAAGCACGAAGTAACTCTTTAAGCTTGCGGATACCGAGCCCCCCTCTGCAGTAGGGAGGCAAATCTGATCCCAGCTAATCCAGTGTGTCCTTTTCTTCTCACTCGTCGATCCCCAAAAGAAGCGAGCCATTTGTTGGTCCAACTGCTTGAGAGCTCCGCTAGTACGCTCAATAGCTTGGAAGATATGTAGTGGAACCACCTCAAGTGTGCTCTTGATCAAGGTAAGTCTCCCTCCGAAGGAAAGATATCGGTGGGCCCATCCCGAGATCCTAGCCGCTATCTTTTCCCGAAAGAACATAAACATATCCGATCGCTTCACTCCACGGTAAATAGGAACCCCCAGATAATGGAAAGGGAAGGTACCTCTAGAGAAACCCCCTTCCAATTGGATTGTGTTCGACCATTCGTCGTGCGCTTCGGCAATGTAGAAATTGCTCTTGGCAAGATTGATTTGTTGGCCCGACAGCGCTGCATAGTGGTCAAGGCACTTACAGAGTCTCCTGAGAGATGTCGTGGCCGCTTGTATGAATATGATGATGTCATCGGCGTAGGCGAGGTGGCTGACCTCCAAGCAACCACGAGTGGCTTTGAATGTCATCTCCTTGTTCCCAAGTATAAGTCTGTCAAGGGAGCGTGAGAGGTAATCAACAGCTAACACGAAAAGGGCAGGGGAAATAGGGTCACCTTACCTAAGCCCTCGGGGTGGACTTAAAGAAACCTGCTGGGGCGCCATTAATGAGGATCGAGAACCAACAAGTTCCAATGCACCACTCAATAAGCGCAATCCATGGCCACAGGAATCCCATCTGCTTAAGGACCTTGAGAAGGAAGGGCCATTGTACCCGATCATAGGCCTTGGCCATGTCAATCTTGATTGCAACATTTGGGGCCGGTGTGCATCGAGCAAGCTCATGGAACATTTCCTGTGCGATGAGCACATTATCATTTAGCAGCCTCCCTTTTACAAACCTGCTTTGATTCGGAGAAACGACGCTGGGTAGGAAGGGTGCGAGTCTCTTCGTGAGGATTTTCGTAACCACTTTATTAATGACATTACACAGGCTGATGGGCCAGTAGTCTCCCCAAGTTTCGGGCGACGGCTTCTTAGGGATTAGCACAATACTTGTTGCCGTGCCGCTGAAAAATTGCCTAACCGCATCCACCACATCTGGCCCTAAGGTGCTCTAACAAGCTTGATAAAACAAGGTCGAGAGGCCATCCGCGCCAGGGGCACTGTTGCCGGAGATATCAAAAACCGCTCGTTTCACTTCATCCGAATCTGGCGGTGTTGGGAGTTCCTCGAGTTGTTCTGAGAAGGGGAGTTGGTGCAAAAGGTCTAGGTCCGGTTCAACAAGCGCCGGATAGGTTGGTGCAAAGAGATTTTGGAAGAACTCAACCGCCGAGTCTTTGATTGCAAGGTCATCCGTGAGTTCCCTCCCAATTGCGGTAATCTTGTGAATTCGCAACCGAATTCTCTTCTGCTTCACCCAACTTTGATAGAACCTAGTTTTTTGTCCCCCTCTTCCAGCCATCGAAGAGTCACTTTCTGGCGCCAAAAGTCTTCTTCCATCCTGAGAAGGAGAATGTATTCCGCTATTTGTTTGTTGATCTCCGTTCTATTCCGAGCCGAGGGGTCTTCTTCGAATTCAGATTGAGCCACGACAATATTCTTCTCACATTGTTTGAGGTTGTCATGGATATTACCGAAAACTTCCTTGTTCCACCTTTTGAGTGCCTTTTTAATCCTTGCTAATTTGATCTTCAAGTTAAGTAGGCCATCGGCTTCCGTGGGAGCCATCCAATCTTCTCGTACCAACTCGGCAAAGCCCTCGTGCCGTACCCACATGTTTTGGAATCGGAAGGCTCTTCTGAAGGGGTTGGCAGCGGAAGCGTGCGTGATTTACCGATCATATAAACTTGATCTATTTAGCAGATTATTTAGACAAATTCTATTCGCATAATTATCACATGTATCATGCTCATAACTTGAATTAAAAACATGCTTTAGCACATAAAATCCCTAAAGCATGCTTACTACGGAATTAGCCAATTTACCTCGTGCCGTAGCCAATTTACCTCAGATCTTCTGACTGGTGTCCCGGACTATACGCTGATATTTGTGTGGGTAAATCTCACCAACGTACTAGGACTCGAATAATGGAAGACAGAAACTGCTCACGGAGTTAGCACAAATTTCGAGCTCTCTCTTTCTAGAGGGGGACGCAAAATTTTGTATATTGAAAAGTGTATTTTCTGTCTCCTTTATTCTCCTATTTATATAAGTCACATATTGGGCTCAGTCAGGGATCTAAGGAAGAATTTGGAACAGACCTCACCCAATTAGCTTTTTACTAATTAAATTGAACCCACAATTTAATATAAGCTTATATTGGAATATTACGAGCAGCCACTACAGAAGTAATATTGCACTGCCTTCCAAATCCGAAATTACAAGTATTCCGGGTTTCCTTTAATTGCATTTGATTTATTTCCCACGCTTAAGATAGAAACATCCATTAATTAATTAATGTCTGCTATAGACTTAATTAATTAACATATTTCGAATTCCAAGAGTGAACTTAGCAAGAAACTCTTATTTATTATTCATAGAGTAATCAAACTCCAACTAGCTAGGTTCCGAATAAGAAAACCTCGTTTCAAGCTCCTCTTGTGGATGTTATCAAACGAGACTCTCCTCGCGCACGTTTCAACATAATAGCAATCCTAGCACCGCTAGATAATGATCACCACTACCCAATATACCTGGATCATTGGGTTACGAAAAACCCGCACCTTTGGTAAGTCAAAGTAGTGGATACTCAATGTCGTGTGCTCAATGCTAACGTACATTGATTAAGAAATTAATTATCAAGACCTCGTCTTTCAGTAGATAGCATAAAGACTCGTCTTGCTGTTAGATCCATTCAGTGCTATACCACACCAACGTCATCTTATTTCAATAGGGCTTAGAAATAATCGGACTGACATTGCAACCTTTCGCGATAGGTAGTCTAGCCCTATCTAGGTTGTGAAATTCTTATTTTTCTTTGTTTAGAACTGACCGTGTTACCTTAAATTGGACGACGCCCATTACCGTTCTACTAAAACAAAGACTTAGACTTTGTTATGTTTGCTTATACATTTAAAATATGCAATAAACAACCATTAGATGTAAAACATAACATCATTATGACAAAAATAATCTGATGCATTTATTGGAAAATAACCATTAGAGTTTTACAGTATGCAATCACTCGAAAGGTGATTTCTAGTATACAAAACCCTAACATCTTCTACTCTAGTGGTTGCTCGGCAATCTACATCTGACAAGGATAGGTCCATGATCAGACGCTACCCGCGGGAGATTTGTGACTCTTATTGCGTCAAAGGATTGGGTTGCCATTTCGCTGACCAACACCCTATCCAGCCTATCCAAAAGGCCATTCTTAGCCCAGGTG
Source organism: Salvia splendens (assembly GCF_004379255.2). Taxonomy (NCBI): domain Eukaryota; kingdom Viridiplantae; phylum Streptophyta; class Magnoliopsida; order Lamiales; family Lamiaceae; genus Salvia; species Salvia splendens. Next base: position 20,187,507 of record NC_056039.1, read on the forward strand.
TAGTCCGAGCCATCAAAGCCCGGGTCCAGGAGACTACAATCCTCAATGGCCTCGGCGAAATCAATCATCTCCACCTGCCGATTTGTGTCACTTCCCATCCTATCTCGAGTGGAGAGGATAGTATTGAAGTCTCCTCCAATGAACTAATGCAGCCCTTCCGACACTTGGGAGATACCTCTCATCTTGTCCCAAAGTGCAAGCCGCTCCCCTCTCGTACATTTAACATACACAGCCGAGATCCAGATAGGAGTCGGGAGCTGAGGGCACATGAAACGCCCATGTAGCAACTGTTCCGAGTCATCCTCAACTTCAAAATTCACCCCCTCGTCCACAAAAATCCATATCTTCCCATTGATGTTCAAACCCTTGAAGACCAGCCCCAAAGCCTTTGAAAACATGTCCGGGTTATGAGTTGTAAGCTGCTCCATTATTGCAAGAAAGCAGATATTATGAGATTTGATTAGTCTTTTAAGGAAGTTTTGGGTTGACGCGTTTGCGATCCCCCTCGCGTTCCACAACAGAAAATTTATTGACATGATTAACAAGAGATGTTCGTACCCGGCGGGTTTGAAGGCCCCCCTTGGAATTCAATTATTTGGAGGTCGTTCCTTTCATGGCATGCCTCGGCCTCCATAAGAGTGGGAATGGCTCCACCATCATCAGCAATGTGGGATGTGTTCTCTTCCCAATCATCCTTGTCTTCCCAATCATCCTCCACAAAGTTCTCCCGAGCCATGAGGGTGTAATAGCAATTGGTACTCATGTGGCTTGCCGACCCTTGCGTTTTGGATCTTTTTAAGTCAAAAGGCTTGAACGAACCTTTCGATTTCGCTAGGTCTCCTGAAGCCGAGGTTGCGTTGCACCTTCCCCCAACCATGGCAGAGGGTGTGGCCTGATGGTCAGTTGTATCTCCATTCGTCATGCTCCCTTGGCCATTCCCTAGGTGGAAAGGTTTGAAGGCCGAACCCCTATCGTACTTATGGCTCGCACTCCAATTCTTGTCACCCTTGTCGGAACGAATGGGCAATTCCACGTGGTCATCCTCACGCAAGTCTCCCATAACATCCGGCCCTTGCCATTCTCCACCAATAGTTTCTTCTGAGCTTGGGGTTATGATCGGTTGTATTTATGTCTCTTTGGGTCTCCAATGTTGTTTCGGCTCCTTGTTGTTCGAGTTTCCGTTCGGCTGATCGTGGCCTCCATTCGAGCCTTGTGCCCCTTGCTGTGGCTGCTTCGGCCCGACAATGTTATAGTTCATCTTCGGGAGTCGGACCGCCTTGGCCGCCGCATAACAAACTTCACTCTTATGCCCCACATGCCTACATTCATTACAATATGCCGGGATCTTATCCTACCTCACTTGTTGCACGGTTTCACTCCCACAAATATCAATGATGATCTCCTCGGGTGGTGGCTTCGTTATGTCAATCTCAATGCAAATACGAGCAAAGGATAGCCGTGTCTTGTTGGCTGTAGCAGGATCCACTTGAATAGGGGTTCCGAGGAGCTTTCCAATGGCAAAGAGGGTCGATTGGTCAAATAAGTAAATGGGGAGGCCAATTAGGTTGCACCAAATTGCCGCAATCGGGGACTCACAATACACATCAAAATCCGGCGCCCACTTGAAGACTCGCATAGGATGCCGATCAATAAACCACACCGGGGTACCCGTGGGGCCCCCAAGAAACCGAGCATAGTCCGCAATATCCTCAAATTGAACAAGGACATGTTTAGCGTTAATATACTTCCATGTAAAGCATCGACTAATTTGTTGTTATCAAGAGCTTTTTGAATTTGATGTGAAGCCGGAATAGAATGGGAGAACTTACCGACAATTGCATGGCCGAGACTCGTTGCCAATTTTTGTGTCTCCGATGATGAGAAATAGATCGTCGGAGCCCATTTGATGTGGTAGCATAGCCAATGTTGTGAATGTTGTCCGGGACAAATACTTGGTGACCTTCGGGGTTCGGACCTTCCCAAACCATATCCGCCATGGACATTGGTTTGGTTGTGTGCCCCTCGGTGGTTCCAGTCCCACCGGGCTGGCTGTTACTAGGCGAGCCCCCTTGTTTACCCCCGGCAATCGTGTCGGAGGCCTCGAGCCTCCAACACCCTTTGTCCCTCGAATCTGTGCTTACATCGGCCATCGGAAAATCAACATCTCGCGGCCTACCCTCACCGTCCTTAGCTTGGTTGGAACCGATCGACGATGTCAGGTTCGTGGGCACGGCGCCTTGCTCGTCTCGGCCGGCTTGCGGCCTTGTTCTCGGGTAAGGGCGAGCCGAGCCATTCTCAAAGGAATCCCGGATTTTCCAAGTTCGGCCCCGCTCAAGGGGAGGGAAGTCATCAAAAGAGGGGCCATTGTCCACCGTAGGAGGGGTTGTTGAAGGATCGATCTTCCAATGGAGTTGTAGGAGATGGTTGTCTTTCGGTTGGTCGTCCATCGGGTGTTTACCGGCGAGTAACGGTTGCGCCGCCATAGTATCAAGCATCTCGGCCGACTCTAGGGATGCTAGCTGCAAAATGGGGTTCGATTTTGGCTGTATTGGGAGTGTAACGGCTAGGACATCACGTGAGGATCCGGATTGGAAAGGCGCCATGGTGCTTTCAAAAAGTGGGTTTGTAGGTTCTACCATTTTGGGTAATTTGACTCCCACACTCTCCAAGGACATTTGTCCCATGCTAGGACCAACAACCATCGCTAGATCCTCATGTAGGGTGGTGTTCTTACCTTCCTCGACGGATCTGCCGTCGTCACCGGTCGCATGGTCGGTGGTCGGGATTCCGACGACGGAATTGGCGCCAGCAGGTACACTTTGGCTCATTTCTTCGTCCTCCAAGGTGTGTGATGGACCGGGAACTTCCGACACCGGAGTATCTTCTTCAACATGGGTGGGGCTTGTAAGAAATATGGCCGATTTGCACTTGGGACTTTCGGCGATGGGGCAATCTTCCCCTCCGAACAAGAGCTTTTTGCGAAGAGGCTTGTTTTCCGGGAGAGGGGAGATATCAAAGCGTTTGCGCCCATGTCCTTTCAAAGGAGGTGCCGGAGTACTTCTCCGAATCTTGAGCTTGGTTTTCAAGGCTTTTACCTTCATTAACGTGACTGGTTTTGTTGACGAGCTCTTCTCGGTGAGGGACCGTCAAAGCCAAGAGTGGCTACTAGGAGGCAACCAAGTGTGGACGAGGATGGCTTCCAATTGGTGTAAAGGAAGAGAAAGGGAAAGGTACATGAGGGAGTTATGCACACCAAGGCTCCACACGTTGATGATTGGCATTTGAAGGAGAATGTTGCTACGGTGACGTTTGGGAGTGTTAAATCGGGTAAAATTGACTCGAGTTTTAGCTCCATGAATGTCGCATGTGGGCCCCCCAATTGGGAAATAGAGGGCCTCATCGAGGACCTGGATCCAGGAGGGTGTGTCCCTTGCGGAGGCATCCCTATTGCGGGCCTTAACTAGGTGATGGACAAAGGTTTTGGGGATGCAAAGGCTGCATCAAATTGTAATAGGATTTTGAGAGTATATAGATGACCACCCTAGTTGTTAGGGAGGCCCTCGTTGTACTCTAATTTGTCATGCCTTGGCCAGTCATCACTTTTGGGCAACTCAGTGTATGTTTGGTTGCATCAATTGGTTTTAAAAAAAAGAAAAAAAAAGACGAGCTCTTCCCGGTGGAGTTGAAAACCATATGGCGGTCCGAGAGCGTTCGAGCCTCCTCGGGGTCGGGTGGACTACTCGGCGGTGGGTCCGACATCGCCGTGAAAGGGCGAAACCTCTACCTTCTCACTCAAGATGGGGCTCCATGGAAACCGGTGGAGGTTTGTGGAGCAAAGTGGAAAGCGACGTCGTCAATGGGTGACCGGCGGAGGTGATTATCGTCAAGGATTGTTGAGCGGGCGTCGTTAATGGGGAGACCGGCAGAGGTTGCGGAGCGAGGTGGAAAACAAAGGGAGGGGATGGGAGGTGGGGGGGAAGTGGGTGACTAGAGAAGATGGTGGGTGGCGGGGCGATTTCTGGCAAGACAATAGGTGGAATAGTTAGAGAGAAGGAGAAGCTTCTCACTCTAGGGCCTTATGACAATCTATTACCCTACTCAATAACACCTTATCATTGATGGGATATACGTTGGAAACAATGAGTTATACCTTAAAGAAACTACCATAACATCAGTACCTTCTACAACACGCGAGTTGTGGACTGCAGGTAAGTATAGTCCAGCACATCACAAGGTGTGGAGTTATTCCAACACATGTTTTGGAAAAGGTATCCAAGTAATTGGAGTTGTGTACTGAGGTATGTTTTAAGGTTGTCCCAAATGATAGAAAAGGTAAAGGTTCTATAATCTTCACGGCAAGATATGTGTTTGTTTACACGAATACTAGATTCTTTGATGAAGATTATGAGGAGAACTACAAGCCTAACAAACATGATAATTCTCAAGATAATGAGAATATCTATTTTCCATCGTAACCAAGAAGTCATACCATTAGAAACTTATGCACTAAGAAAATCAACGTTTGTACCTAAGATTGTAAGAGTCGTGCCGTAGTGGGAGCGTTCTTTGCGAACATAATAAGTTCATGGGTCTAAAAGAGTCTTAAGTCTCAGTCTTACATCAACTTGAACATAATCCATGTAACTACAAGGACGTAATGACTTATTCAGATAATCATTCTTGATAAGATGATAGATTCTGAATAACAATCTTAAATAGACAAGAATGTTTGCAAGACTTGCGATACTACCCTTACACTATTTCAGTCAGAGGGAGCTAGTGGATCTGCAAGTGTAAGCATGGATCTCAAAAGGCTAGAATAATGGCAAAGGGTTATACCCATAGAGAATTATATTCCCGCCTGCAATTTTTGCCTAAGTCGATCTGTATATGGTCTATTGTAGCCTACATAAATTAGGAAGTATGTACTATGATTGTCAAGACAGTTTTCTTTAAGTAGAGGTCTTGAGGAGATCATCTGCATGGAACATCTTAATGGTTATGTAATACAGGGCAAGAAAGTTGAAAGTGCACTATATTTGGTAGTCTTGGTACTCTACGATGATGACATCTATAAAAGTTGATAAACAACTAAGAGGGTTATCTAGCGTAGGAAACTGGTCGTATACCCAGTTTAAGGATGATGGATTTAAGATAATCTAGTTACATTCTAAGCATATGTGTCATTAGATTGCTAGAAAAAGAATGTATGTTTTCTTAAAGAATCCTACATCTACACAATACTTAGACACTTTAGCATTGAAAATTCCAAGAAAAGGTTTTTCTTTTTCTAGACGGAATTATTTTGTCTCTAGTCAAGTGTTTTTCGACATTGAATGAGATCAAGAAGAATGAGATAAGTTCCATAATTAGAAGTCTCATATATGCTATGATGTGTATTAAGTTAGATATTAGCTTTGCCGTTGGCATAAAAGCATGATATCATTTTAACCAAGGTCAAGGACATAGGATTGGGTAAAGAATATACTATAGTAATTGAAGAAGACTAAACGGTATGCTCTAGTTTACTAGACATCCATGTTATGTCCTTTAGGTTACATCGACTCGATTTTATAATTGATTGATGATCGAGTTATCTTCTGACTATGTGTTAACGTTAGGAGTTGAAAACTGAGTCATGAAGGAGAGTGATTACATCACAGACACTATCATGAAAATTACAAGTGTGGTTTCATTAGAAACTACTAAGGTAGTTGTTAATCTCAGTAACTTCCTAATAGCTTTGACCGTGATTCCGAGTATGTGTATGAGTATTATATTTTATTATAATTACTCTAGTCATATGTCTAACTCAAGGGAAACACGAGCTGATGAAGCTAAACAATCACATATAGCGGAAGTATGAAATTAATTAAGGAAAAGTGCGCAGCGAGACATTATGGGTACCAAGATATCATCAGAGAACAACCAGGCAGAATTTTTTTTACAAAATGCCTATATGGTAACATGATTTACACATGAGGTGAAAAGTATGGTAGTTCGATGTAACATGGTTCGAGACCTGCTTAGAGTATAAGTGGGAGAGTTTTGGCAGTGGGTATACTCGAAAGCATGATTTTGAGTATAACTGGGAGATTGTTAGGACTGGTATACTGAAAAGCATATTTCGAGCATGTTGCACGGATAGAATTGCTTGTATACAATAAACTCTACAATACACTTTTATAACCCAAGGCGAGAAAAATTAATTTTATCGCATTGGTGTTTGCTTATGCATTTATAAGATGTTTCTCAAACATTTAAATGTATAAGAAGCAAATAAGTCTAATTCTTCTGCATAGTAGACTAGTCGTGAAAGACGTTCATAGAAGGTGACGCAGTCGGTCCTTTGTAGAAGAGAAATAGAATTTCACAACCTAGATAGGCTTTGGCTACCTATCGTGAAAGGTTGCAGTGTCAGTCCGCATGTTTTCTTACCTTAGGAAATACACGACACTGGTGTGGTATAACACTGAAGGATCTAACAGTTGAGAAAAGTCTTTCTTGCTATTTACTGAAAGATGAGGTCTCGGTGATTGTTATTTCTTAATCATTGTTGATATAACATTGAGCATACGATATTGATTATACACTACTTTGATTTATCAAATGGTGCAGATTTTCCGCAATCCAAGAATCCTAATATCTTGGGTAGTGGTGATTAATGTCTAGAGGTGCTAGTATTGTTATTGCAATGAATTGTGTGCTGGGTGAGTCCAGTTTGATAATATCCTCAAGAGGTGTTCGAAAAAGGTTTTACTATTCAGAAACCAGGCCGATTGGAATTTATTCAAGAATAATAAATAAAGTTTTTGAACTAGACATCTCTTGGACTGACTTAAATTAATTAATAGATATTTATATCTTAAACACGGGAAATAATAAATTAAAGAGGTAAAGCCCAGATTACTCGTAATTTGGGATTGGACGGGTAGTCAATATTATTATACTACAGTGGATGATAATAATATTCTATTGGACTTGTATTAAATTGGGGCTCAATTTAATTAGTAAAAGTCCAACAGGTTTGGCCTAAGTCCAACCTCCATGGATCCATAATCTGGCCCATCATAGCTCTATATAAAAGGAGATTAGAAAGGAGATTAATTAATAATTAACTCTAAAATTTCGTTCCTCTCTCTGGAGTGAACGATTTTTTCAGTTCTCTCCAGAACTAAAAATATGTCTTCCTTCTAATCTAGCCCTTTTCGATTCTGACAAGCTTTGCCCACCCAAAGGTCAGATTCTGAGTTTGGGATACAGATTAGATGTTTCTTGGTTGAGTACGAAGAACATCACGTGGAGAAGGCACAAGCAATCGACGATTCTTTGGAGAATCAGATCGGTAATTCTAAACCGTAGGAATTCATGTTTTAGGTTTTAATTCCCTTTGCATGAATTATGTGCGTTCTTGGATGCAATTCTATGTTTAACATGTAGTTAATTAATCCCATAATCGGTCAAACAAATCTGTATGTATGATTTATTTGTAACTGCATGACTTCCGCTGTGCAAGGGGCTCCAAACCCCAACACTTACAATTTCATGTTTTGGAACGCTACGGGGGTTGCTAACCTGCCGACCCAAAACGTTCTTAAAAGACTAATTAAGTGTTATAATGTCATGTTTCTTGCGATAATGGAGCCACTTACCAATCCTGATCCGGATCGGTACTCCAAGGCCTTGGGACTACAACTCAAAGGCTCTAATACATCCGGGAAAGTATGGATTTTTGTTGAAGAAGGTGCTGACTTTGAAATTGAGCAGGATTCGGACCAGGTCCTACTTGGCCGCTTGACATCCTTCCGAGTGGCAAGTCACATCGCCGTCTCGGCCGTCTATGCGAAATGTACACGGGCGGAGAGATACCCAATATGGGACAAGATGAGGGAACTAGCATGTAGGGAGGAGGGGACGCCTTGGCTAGTTGGGGGGGGGGGTTCAACATGATTCTAGCACATGGAGATAGGGCTGGGAGTGACACCAACCGGCAAGCCAAAATGATCGACTTTGCAGAGACCATCGAAGATTGTAGGCTGCTTGACCCGGGCTTCGATGGGGCAGAATACACCTGGGCAAAGAACGGACTGTTTGAAAGGCTTGATAGGGTTCTTGTAAGCGAGGACTGGACCAAAATTTTTGAAGCAACAAGAGTGACAAACCTCCCACGGGTCTCCTCCGACCATGGGCCGATGCTAGCTAGATGCAAGATGGTGAATTCCCCTACCGAAGGCAGATCGTTCAGATTCCAAAACATGTGGATCCGGCACGAGGGTTTTAAGCAACTAGTTCAGGAAGTGTGGGACCAACCTACGGGGGCGGGTGGGCTCCTAAACCTTCAAACGAAGCTAGCAAAGTGCAAAAAGGCCTTAAAGCAGTGGAACAGGGAATTTTTTTGGCAAGAACGTTACGGGAGGAATATTGAAATCCTCTCCCTTCTCTCTATCTTCTCTCTCTAAAATTTTCGTGGGCGACGGTAAACTAGGTGGCTCCCCCGCCGACGGACCTACCGAGGGGACGCGCGTGGTCTCTCGGACAAGGCAACACTCGTTGGCCGGTGGTGACATATGGTTGCTCCCGATAGCATGGTGAAATCCGGAGGTGAACGACCCGAGGGGAGGGCATTAACTTGTCACAAACGAGGCAGCCCCTGTACTCGCCGGAATGGAACTTCCCATTGATTGCACGGCCAAAATCAAAGAGGGTGGGCACGCCGTACCCGGAGAAAGCACAACGAGCTCTTAAACGTGCCGGTCTTGAATCTGGTTCGGGGGTGTGTAGGGCCAAGAAGAAGATGGTATTTGAAATGGCGGATAATCTTCTCGCCGAAATCCATGGTGAGGGAAAGGGGTCGCCGGAAAATGAGCAGACCCTTGCTGAGGAGATGTTGAGCTCTCTAGCTCAAATGGCGAAAAAAGGGAATGCCCCGGAGTGTGAAAGAGCTGGACCGGATCGCGAGGAGGTGGCTGGAATTTCTCCGGCGCCGGCTGGCCGGGATCATGTTGAGTCACGTATGAAGATGAAGTTGATCAACCAGCCGGTCAATGCTGGTACAAGTCCTCACGTGAACCCTAAAGGTGATGGGATGACATGTGTGGATATGGCTACATGTGACTCACAAAAGAAGAAAAAGCCAAAAGCTACTTTGCATGGGAAAGGAATTGTTGGCTCATTCTTGGTAAATGACAATTTTAATTCAAAATCAACCCCATGTGACACACACCCTTCCACCGCTGGCGGGAGCGTGGAAGGGGGTGAAAGAATCCCTATCTCGCGTGGGGGTGGGGCCCGTGGAAGGAGCACCAGCCATGCACAACTTCTAAAAAGCCGAGCCAATCTCGTTGGATGCCACCAAGATCAAAGCCTTGGGGATAGCCGGCTGTTTAGAAGGTATACCATCCCTTTCCTTTTCCGACTTAGAAATGGATTACCTCTCGGAGAAGCTAGGGCTAGCCGTTGTTGGAAAATTCTCCTATTCTCTCCCATCTACTTACCAAATACAAAAAAGTCTAGGAGGCCCAGGGTTAGTTGGTTCATTTACTTGGAAATACTTGAATGCCAAGCATATTTTAATACAATTCCAAGAGATGGCCGACTATGCTAAGGTGTTAAATGGCCCTAATGGGAGCCCAAATTGGTACGTTGATGCTCACCCGATGAGGGTGTTCAAATGGGCGCCAGACTTTGATACATTCTTCGAGTCGCCGATTGTTGCCGTTTGGTGCAACATCATGGGCATCCCGGCACATCTCTTTGAGGAATCGGCCATCAAGGCAATTGGTAAACTCTTAGGCAAGCCACTACAAGCCGATCTTGCCACCATCCATCAGAGCCGGCTCTCCTTTGCTAGGATTTGTGTCGAGATTGATATTTCGATCCCCCCGTCGGAAGAAATCATCCTCAATATCTGAGGTAAAGATTCAAGGTACAAGGTGGCATGGGACCGTATTCCTTTGTTTTGTGCAAATTGTAAACATGTCGAGCACGTGAAAGAAGATTGTCATGCTTCGGGAAGGAATAATCGGGGTGGAGGCAGGGATCGCCGAGTACCAACCAAGGCATATTGCTCGAGCCATGTCTCCAAGATCACCCGCCAAGAGTGGCGCCCAAAGGCGGATACTTGGGCCGGCACCTCATCAACTAGTGGGTGTTCGAACAAGGCTAAAGAATGTACCAACCAAACGAAGAACATGGAGGGATCAACGGATGCAGAACCGCCAAAGACAAGAGAGGCTAGCAGGAGTCAACCAAGTGTGGATGATGATGGGTTCCAATTGGTGTCGAGAAAGAGGAAAGGCAAGGTACATGAGGGCGATGTGTACATCAAAGCTCAACATATTGACTAATGGCATTTGAAGGAGAATGTTGCTTCGATGACATTTGGGACTGGTATATCGGGCGTGAACGGGTCGGGCACTGGCTCAACCCTCCACCCCTAGGGGTGTTTTTAAAAAAAAACGGGAAGTTTTTGGCAACATTCACGCAAACCTTAGGAGCATGGAAGAAGGTATTGCAAGGGCTCAAGATGCGTTCGAAACTGATCCGACACCCCGGAATAGGACGGAGATCAATAAAAACATTGCCACACATATCCTCTTACTTAGAATGGAAGAGGACTTCTGGCGCCAGAAAGCGGCTTTGAGGTGGTTAGCGGATGGAGACAAAAACACTAGGTTCTACCAAAGCTGGGTGAAACAAAAGAGGGTCAGATTGCGCATCCATTCCATTTTTTAGGATTGGCGAGAGATCACAGAGGACACAGAGATTAAAAACTCGGCGGTCGAGTTCTACCGACACCTCCTAGCACCGGACAACCCAGTGCTTATGGAGCCTGATCTTGACCTAATTCAACGACTTCCCCCATCAGAGGCACTCATGGATCTACCTGAGCCACCAAACGCGGAAGAAGTCAAAAGAGCCATCTTTGAGGTCTCGGGGGACAGTACACCACGGCCCGATGGATTCTCGGCCACCTTCTACCAAGCTTGTTGGGGCATCGTCGGGTCGGATGTTGTGAATGCGATAAACCAGTTCTTCAATGGGGCCTTTCTCCCTCGGAGTGTCACGGCTACCAATATTGTCCTCATCCCCAAAAAAAGCAGTGCCGGGCGCGTGGACGGACTACCGTCCCATTAGCCTTTGCAATGTGCTTAATAAGATCATTACTAAAATTCTAACCGCTCGGCTTGCCCCTTTCTTGCCACAGGTTATCTCTCCCAACCAGAGTGTATTTGTTAAAGGGCGTCTCCTTAACGACAATGTCCTCCTCGCTCAAGAAATGTTCCATGAGCTAGCTAGGTGTTTTCCGGCACCAAACGTGGCGATTAAGATTGACATGGCCAAAGCCTACGATAGAGTCCAATGGTCTTTTCTCGTGAAGGTGCTTGGATGGGATTTCCGGCGGCATGGACTGCCCTCATTGAAAGATGCATCGGGTCGTGCTGGTTCTCCGACCTCATCAACGGCGCCCCCGCGGGATTCTTCAAATCGACCCGTGGTCTAAGGCAAGGAGACCCCATCTCCCCCGCCTTGTTTGTGATTGCTGCACACTATCTCTTGAGGGCGCTTGGCAAGCTTATACTCGGGGCTCGTGCGCACCGCCGACCGAGATCACACGCACCAGACGGAACCCGAGTCGAGGTCGACGTGGCGGTGACTGGCGCGGAGTGGTGGTTCGTCCGAGAACCACCGAGACACCGCGAGACACCAGGCCAACCCTAGGCGGAAGGCTTCCCGAGACGAAGCTCCAGTCGTGGCCGAGACGTGTGCGCCATAAGGCGCGACGTGTGCCGAGACGAGAGGAGAATCCAGGCTCGGGAGGGACGAGACGGGCGATTGCAACTGGCCGAAAGTAGCGCCGCAGTCGTGCGCGCTGCTGGCCGAGAGTCGTGGGACCCGACGAGCCACGACACCGAGATGGACTTAGCGGCTGGCCGAGAGCTGAGGCGGCTGTGCGCGTCTCACTGACTGAGAGCTGTCGAGACACCGAGGCGCCGGTGGTCTAGCCAGGCGGCCGAGAGCATGTGCGCACTCGTGCGCTGCTGGCCGAGACGCTTCATGCATTGTGATCCGATGACGAACTCGTCGGATTTTCATCGTTCATCGTTCGTGCGAACCTCGTGCGATGAGATAATGATGAAGGATTATTTTAATGATTATTTGATTATTTTATTAAAAGATATCATTAAAATATTATTATTTAATGGAAATAAAATCTTTTTGGAAGATTTGTCTAGATTTTAGGAATATTTTTATTATTATCTATATCTATGGAAATAAATAATATTATTTTATTCCTAGATGATATAGATGAGAATAATTTAATAGTTTCCTAAAATTTATCTAGATTTAAGGAATATTTTTATTATTATCTATATCTATGGAAATAAACAATGATTATTTTATTCCTAAATGATATGGATGAGAATAATTTAACAGTTTCCTAAAATTTATATATCTAAGATCCTAATAAGGACAGATATGTATGAATACATTAAATAATAAAATATTTCTTCCTAATCTTGAACAAGGAAATAATTTGAATTTATTTTTCATGTCCTATTAAGGATTAAATAATTTATTTATTTTAGATATACCTTATAGTAGACATGAATAAGAATAAAATTCTAGATCAACAATTTCCTACAGGAAGATAACAACATTAATCTAAAGATTTAATTATCCAGTAGATTAAATACCAACAGAATTTAATTAACCCTTAAACTGCCTCAAGGCTAAGGATAATTAAAGTAAAACCATAACCCAAAATATCTAAGCTATAATTACGAACTCAACGTTTGTATATGGTCTCCATCAATTGGTCTGCAATTTATGAAGCCTTTTTCTAATATTATCGCCACCTGCTACGTGGGGACAATAATCCTAAGAAAATAGCAAGTTCATGAGGGCGGACTTCTCAAATATAAATAGTATGAACTAGAATGTAGTTTCCAATATTATCGCCACCTGCTCTGTGGGGACAATAATCCTAAGAAACTGCGAGATTCAGAAGTTCACACAGGATTTATGAGATAGCTTGATCTTGTTAGCAGCACATGAGCATTGTTATGGGAGTGTGTTGTAGAAATGAGACTCTGTAATGCTAAAGAGATGGTCTTGCTTAGGAAACATTAGGCGGCCATGCCACTCTGTGGTGTTGTGACCAATAAAATTGTAAGATTTTAATGCATATTGACTTCCTCTGGAGGGTACTAAATTTTAATTTTACAGTTGTAAGATTTTGAAAAGTTTTATGGTTAATCTAATCAAACTTCTTACATAAGTTTATGACAATAGTAAAATACTTTGTTTTGCAGTGCAAATCAAATCGTCAATATGTCGTTTAATCCTCTTTCCGCAATTCTCAAAGAAAATAAACTCGAGGGCCAAAATTACATAGAATGGAAACAAAATTTGGACATCGTTCTCACAGCAGATGAGTACATCTTTGTGCTCACCACCCCACGACCTTCAGTGCCGCTGGCTAACGCTGCGGCAGGAGTCAGAGATGCACATTGACGGTGGCATAAGGCGAATGAGATGGCTAAGTGCTACATGTTGGCTTCTATGTCTTCGGTACTCAAGCATCAGCATTCAGCCATGGAAACAGCCGCCGAGATTAAGTAGAATCTCAAAAATCTTTTTGGTACTCAGAATCGAACGACTAAATCTCAAGTCTTTCGGAGTATCATGTCGAAGACAATGAAGGAAGGCTCATCTGTGAGGGATCACGTCCTCGAGATGATGGGCCACCTCAACCAAATTGAGGTCTTGGGAGGGACCATCGATCCCGAGTCCCAGGTTACTATTATCCTTCAAAGTCTTCCCCCTAGCTTCCAACAGTTCAAGCTCAACTTCGAGATGAACAAAAGGAATTACACCTTGGCTGAGCTGTTGACTGAACTTCAGTCGGCAGAGGACCTTAGGGTCCAGGCTAAGGTGGCCATGATGATTTCGGCGCCTCGTTCCTCTGGCTTAAAGCCTAGCAAAGGAAAAAGGTAGGCACCGAACACAGGATCGGCCAAGATAGCTAAGGGAAAGAAGAAGAAGAAGTGTGGAGAGAAGGGGCATTGGAAGCCAGACTATCCTAAACGGGGCAAGGCTACAGGTATGCACCAAGCTCTAGTAGTCGAGTCTTGTTTGACTTCGACATCAATCCGCACTTGGGTTATTGACACAGGAGCCACTGATCATATTTGTTTTGATCCTGACTTAATGCAGGTGACAAGACGACTACATGATCGCGAGATCGAAGTCCAGCTGGGCGACGCTACCAAAGTGGCAGCCGTTGCAGTGGGAGACATTTATTTGCGTTTTAGTAGTGATAGATTTTTGGTTTTGAAGAATGTTTTGTTGATACCTTCTTTTAGAAGAAATTTAATTTCAGTTTCTAAATTGGTTTATGATGGATATTCGATTTCTTTTAATGACAACTGCGTTATTAAGAAAGATGGTTCTTATATCTGTCGTGGTATCATGGAAAACAATTTGTACACAATCACTTCTACACAGTTTAATAATCGCAAATCAGAACTCAATACAACATCAAAAATTTCAAAGAAATGAAAGGAACCTTCAAGTTCTATGAACGAAACGTACTTGTGGCACCTTAGACTTGGTCATGCCAATGAAAGGAGGATTCATTCTCTTGTTCAACAAGATCTTATCAAAGGTCTAGAGGAGGAACCTTTTCATAAGTGTGAGTCATGCTTAGAAGGCAAGATGACCAAGAGGCCTTTTAAGGCTAAGGGCAATAGGGCCAAGGAAGTACTTGAGCTCGTTCATTCCGATGTATGTGGACCAATGTCTACTGAGGCAAGAGGTGGTTTTCGATACTTCATCACATTTATTGATGACTTCTCAAAAATTGGATATGTCTATTTGATGCGTCACAAGTCACAGTCTTTTGACAAGTTTAAAGACTTTAAGACTCTTGTGGAGAAGTATCATGGAAAGAATATCAAATGCCTACGATTTGATCGTGGAGGCGAATACCTCAGTGCTGAATTTTTGGACTACTTATCGGAGTTGGGAATTGAATCCCAACTGACTGCGCCGGGCACGCCCCAGTAGATCGGCGTGGCTGAAAGAAGGAATAGGACCTTGTTAAACATGGTCCGTTCGATGACGAGTTTTGCACGGTTACCTATTTCGTTTTGGGGACATGCCTTGCTTTCTGCAAGTCACATTTTAGACAATTTACCATCAAAATCCGTACCTAAAACTCCATATGAGTTGTAGACTGAGCGTAAGCCCAATCTAGCACATCTCAAGGTTTGGGGTTGTCCGGCTCATGTATTGGAAAAGGATCCAACTAAGCTAGGATCAAGGACAGAGGTATGTTTGTTTATAGGGTACCCTAGAGGGACGAAAGGCTATGAATTCTTTAGCCTCCGAGACAAGATAGTCATTGTGAGTACTCACGCGACATTCTTAGAGGAAGACTATGTAATGAATCATAAACCCAGCAGTGAAGTTGCTCTTGATGAGCTAACTTCTGTCACAAGTTCCATTAACCAAGAATAAGTACCAAGTGTACAAACAATTCCCAAAACTTCAACTTCTACTCAAAATATTGTAGTGTCGCGCCGCAGTGGGAGGGTCTCGCAAGAGCCCGACAAATACATTGGTTTGGGAGAATCTATGGATCACTCCTCTGACAGCAATGTATTAGATCCCTAGAACTTTGCGGAGGCGCAGGAAGATGTCGATCATTGCGAATGGGTGAAAGCAATGGATTCGGAACTACAATCTATGATAGAAAAAGACGTCTACAATTTGTCCGTCCTACCCGAAGGCTGTACTGCCATTGGGAGCAAGTGGATATATAAACGTAAACGTGGACCCGATGGACGAGTTAAAGTCTTCAAAGCAAGACTAGTGGCCAAGGGGTATACCCAAAAGGAAGGCATCGATTATGATGAGACCTTCTCCCCAGTGGCCATGCTCAAATCGATCCGGATACTGTTGTCTATTGCAGCTTATATGGATTGGGATGTATGGCAGATGGACGTTAAGACTGTGTTTCTAAACGGCAGTCTTGAGGAGACCATCTACATGGAACAACCCGATGGATATGCCATAAAGGGCAAAGAACACATGGTTTGGAAGCTTAAGAAGGCCATTTATGGCCTCAAGCAAGCATCTAGATCATGGAACTAATGTTTCGATCAAATTATTTGCAAGTTTGGATTCGAAAAGTGCCCAAGTGAAAGCTGCGTGTATAAGAAAGTTGATAAGGGGAATGTAGTGTTCTTAGTTTTATATGTAGATGGCATTCTTCTAATTGGAAACAATAAAAAGATGTTGTCATCAGTTCGAACATGGTTATCAAACCAGTTCGAGATGAAGGATATTGGAGACGCGGGACACATCCTCGGGGTCAAGGTTCTTCGGAATCGAGAGAAGAAGATGTTGTACTTATCTCAAGAATCTTACATCGAAACAGTACTTAGTCGTTTTAGCTTGCAGGATGCCAAGAAAGGTTTCTTCCCTTTTAGACATGAGATACAGGAAATGAGAAGGATTCCATATGCTTCGGCAGTTGGAAGTCTCATGTATGCTATGCTTTGTACTAGACCTGATATTTGCTTTGTTGTTGGCATGGTGGCAAGATATCAGTCGAATCCGGGCTAAGGACATTGGACTGCCGTAAAGAACATACTCAAGTACCTTAAACAGACTAAGGACTATGCTCTAGTTTCCAATGCAGCCGAGCTCTGTCCTTTGGGATATACTGACTCAGACTTTCAAGCTGATCAGGACTCGAGAAAATCTACTTCAGGATATGTGTTTACCTTAGGAGGTGGAGCCGTAATTTGGAAGAGTGTGAAGCAGAAATGCATCGCGCACTCGACCATGGAAGCCGAGTATGTGGCCGCTTTGGAGGCTGCAAAAGAAGCTGTATGGTTCAAGAACTTCCTTATGGATTTAGGTGTGGTTTCGAATCTGCCCAAGAGCATCACCATTTATTGTGACAATTCTGGTGTTGTGGCAAACTCGAAAGAACCAAGAGCTCACAAAGCGAGCAAACACATAGAGCGGAAGTATCATATCATTAGAGATATAGTGCAGAGAGGAGACATAAAAGTGGTCAAGATTGCGTCACAGAACAACCTGGCAGATCCTTTTACAAAGGCTTTTGGCAGTGAAACCGTTCGACTGCCACGTTGAAGGGATGGGAGTTCGACTCATTCAAGACCTCAACTCGCTTTCAGTACAAATGGGAGAAATTTAGACGTGTGCACTACCATTTTATATACTCGAAAGCTGTTTTGAGTATAAGTGGGAGATTGTTAGGGTTTTATATACTAGAAATCACCTTTCAAGTGATTGCATACTGTAAAACTCTAATGGTTATTTTCCAATAAATGCAACAGATTATTTTTGTCATAATGTAGTTATGTTTTACATTTAATGGTTGTTTATTGCAAATTTAAATGTATAAGCAAACGTAACAAAGTTTAAGTCTTTGTTTTAGTAGACCGGTTGTGGGCGTCGTCCAATTTAAGGTAACACGGTCTGTTCTAAACAAAGAAAAATAAGAATTTCACAACCTATATAGGCCTAGACTACCTATCGCGAAAGGTTGCAATGTCAGTCCGATTATTTCTAAGCCTTATTGAAATAAGATGACGTTGGTGTGGTATAGCACTGAATGGATCTAACAGCAAGACGAGTCTTTATGCTATCTACTGAAAGACGAGGTCTTGATAATTAATTTCGTAATCAATGTACGTTAGCATTGAGCACACGACATTGAGTATCCACTACTTTGACTTACCAAAGGTGCGGGTTTTTCGTAACCCAACGATCCAGGTATATTGGGTAGTGGTGATCATTATCTAGCGGTGCTAGGATTGCTATTATGTTGAAACGTGCGCGAGGAGTCTCGTTTGATAACATCCACAAGAGGAGCTTGAAACAAGGTTTTATTATTTGGAACTAGCTAGTTGGAGTTTAATTACTCTATGAATAATAAATAAGAGTTTCTTGCTAAGTCCACTCTTGGAGAATAAAATATGTTAATTAATTAAGTCCATAGCAGACAATAATTAATTAATGGATGTTTCTATCTTAAGCACGGGAAATAAATTGAACGCGAATAAAGGAAACCCGGAATACTTGTAATTTCAGATTTGGAAAGACAGTGCAATATTACTTCTGTAGTGGCTGCTTGTAATATTCCAATATAAGCTTATATTAAATAGTGGGTTCAATTTAATTAGTAAAAAGCTAATTGGGTGAGGCCTGATCCAAATTCTTCCTTAGATCCCTGACTGGGCCCAATATGTGACTTATATAAATAGGAGAATAAAGGAGACAGAAAACACACCTTTTTCCACTCACAAATTTTCGTCCACTCCTTTGAGAGAGAGAAATCGAAAATTGCCTTCCTCCGTGAGCTGAGTTATGTCTTCGTTATTCAAGTCCTAATACGTTGGTGAGATTTGCCCACACAAATATCAGCGTATAGTCCGGGACACCAGTCAGAAGATCTGAGGTCTTGTATTGAAGATCTTCACATGGAGACGGAGCGAGCCATCATTGATTCTTGATTGAATCAACGAGGTAAATTGGCTAATTCCGTAGTAAGCATGTTTTAGGGATTTTATATGCTAAAGCATGTTTTAATTCAAGTTATGAGCATGATACATGTGAAAATTGCGCGAATAGAATTTGTCTAAATAATCTGCTAAATAGATCAAATTCATGTGATCGGATATTGAACGCACGCTTCCGCTGCCAACTCCTTCAAATACATCACTCTAAGCATGTTTTTACTTCACTGATATGAAAAAATATAGATCACTATAAGCAAATATCACAGAAACATCACTTTAACCGTGGAATACAAAAATAGATCACTATAACCAACAAATAATGAACTCATTGTGACATTTCATCAAACACATACGGTGCTCATATAATTATACATCTATTCTTCTTTATCTTACAATGAATCTAACCAAAAGATTAACAGAAAACAAAAAACAATAACAAAATTTACAGATAATCAAAAACAATTTCACGAAAAACATTTTAGAAATCCATCGAAATTTTCCAACAGCTCATCATCGCCCGCCATAATTTCCAGCATCTCCACATCGAGATCGGCCAGCGAATTCGTCACAAATCCACGGAATTCGAACTCCATGCCTATCGTTTCAGCTAGCTGCGCCAATTTCCACCCTACCTGCTGCAAGGCATAGATGTTATCGGGCTGCGGCGGCCAGATCCCGGTCAACCTGATCGTCGGCGGGCCCCTGGGCCGCAGAGCCCTCACCTGCATCAGCGCCGGCCATAGCATCCCCTGTCTCAAGCTGAAATCGATCACATGAACACGATTCGAGCTGGCGAAAGCCTCCAGAATTGCCTGATTCATCGTGAAATACGGAATATTTTGGAAGAAATCGTGCTTTGAATTTGGGAGAAATCAGCGTTGAATCACGTTGATATATTGCGCTGAATTCACGTTGATGTATTGAATTCCGAAAATTCCTTTGGGCTATTATTTTTAACAAAAATCTGAAAATTTGTTTAACCTATAAGATTAAATTGGAGTAACAAAATGTATGGCTGAGATTTATTCTCTAGTTATACACTTAAAATTAGTTAGACCTTGATCACTCCTCTCTCTCTCTATATATATATATATAGAATGATGCAGGCCGGCAAAAACTTGAGCTACTGGAAAAAGGCCAAACAGAATGCAAATAATAAATGAGACAAATATAAATTAAAGATGTGAACTATAGCAATGACTTATAAGTCCAAGAGAGAGCAATACAATTGAATGTTTGATCATCTAAACAGTTTCTTCTAAAAAAACGATAGTCAACTCTGATCGCGGATAACTGATAAAAACAGAACAGGCAACCTAAGCATTGTTTACTACTACTCCTATTTCATAACAGGTTGGCATAGTGGACAATGAATGACCTAGTCTACATTATTTTTAGACCCATTTTAATCATGGAAAACTCATTAATAACATGGTAGTCCACTTCATGATATATACACATGATTATAAACATCTCGCAAATACACAATCAGTGGAACTTGTTTCTAAGTAAACATAGATGATAATACAAATATTTCAAGCACTAGTATTAATCTCAATAATGTTGTTCTCAATGTTATTACTCAACAATGATATGGAAGCATTTGAATCTTTAGCCCAGCTTTCTTCCTCATTTCCTACCATAAACGATAGATAATTAGGAATCTGCATATGTTCGACATCACCTTCTAACATCTCCAACACTTTATTCATTGATGGACGATTGTCTGGACTCATTTGTATGCACCAAACGCAACAATAGTCATCTTCCGACCAATGTTTCTATCATCATTTTCATTAACATATCCAATGTCAATGTCCTTTCCTTGGTTCAAGTGGTCGTATATCCAATTTGGGAAATACTTACTAGATTCATCATTGTTCCTTGTCAAGTCTTTGTTTAAGTTTAACATTTCCATCAACAACATCCCAAAAATATACACATCAGCCTTGTAAGACACTGCACCAATGCTTCTATTGATAAGTTCAGGAGCAACATACCCAATGGTTCCTCTGGCAGTCGTCAATGTCACTGCCTCCTTGTTTGCAGCGCATAATTTTGCCAACCCAAAATCAGATATTTTTATGACGAACTTATCATCAAGAAGATATTGTGAGGTTTGATGTCAAAGTGCAAGATCTGGATGTCACAACCATGGTGCAAATACCTAATCCCCCGAGCCACTTCAACTGCAATTTTAAATTTCATTTCCCAACCCAATGAAGATGTTTTTTCTCGATTGAAGACATACTTATCAAGGGAACCATTTTGCATGAAATAAAAAATAATGGCGCGCTTTGATCTTTCAGTACAATATCCAACAAGTTGGACTACATTTACATGATGGATCCTTCCTATAGTTGTTATTTCGTTGATAAAGTCTTGCCCGTTTGCTTCGGATTTTCTAAGCAATTTGACTGCTACAAGATTGCCACTTCGAAGCTTTCCCTTGTAAACAGAACCGTAGCCTCCTTAGCCTAGTTTATCTTTCAAAATTCTTAGTCATCTTCTGATACGGAGTGAAAGACGGCCATGATAAGTTATACACACGAAATGAAATATGATAGGAAATAAATATACAAACTGAAATGAACAACAATAATCCTCTAACGAGGCCCTACGGTAAAATATAGTCCTTAATCTAAACTTAATATTTCATAATATCTAAAACCTTAAGGGACCACCTATATATACTACTAATGAAATAAAGATAATAATTACTATTAACTACAATAATAACTATGTAACCACCCATTAACTCTCCACTAACTTCAAATAACTCCCCCACTAACTTCAAATAATTACCCACTAATACAATCATCAAGTAACTGTGTATCAATAGCACACCTGGCAGAAACAGCCTTGTCCTCAAGGCTGGGATTGAAACCTAAACATGATTTCTTATTAGGAGGCGGCTCATACTCAAGCTTGAGGACATGAACAAATGTGAAAAATCCCTGAACATTTAAAGGTTGTGCATCGAACCACACAAAGCCTTCTAAGGAGCCGTCATGAGGGAAAGATAATACGTACATACTCCTGTCTTGACCTTCATGGAAAAGAGATTCATCACCAGTGTCTACATCCCACAAGCTATGAGTTTTGTCAACTCTAGTCGTAGCCAAAGGAAGGTGGATTGGAGAGAATGTCACATCAGAACGTTTAGTAAACCCTTTTGGACATGAGACCTTCTTTACTTCTATCACGTTCACGGCTTTTGCAACTCCACTTAAAAAGATTACTGGATGTACTTGTGGCGATGCCAGAGTGCTGCACAGGGGCAGAAGCGGTGGCCCTGTTAGGATTGGTATACTGAAAAGCATATTTCGAGCATGTTGCACGGATAGAATTGTTTGTATACAATAAACTCTACAATCCATTTTTAACCCAAGGCTAGAAGAATTAATTTTATCGCATTGGTGTTTGCTTATGCATTTATAAGATTTTTCTCAAACATTTAAATGTATAAGAAGCAAATAAGTCTAATTCTTCTGCATAGTAGACTGGTCGTGAACGACGTTCACAGAAGGTGACACAGTCGTTCCTTTATAGAAGAGAAATATAATTTCACCACCTAGATAGGCTTTGGCTACCTATCGTGAAAGGTTGCAGTGTCAGTCCGCATGTTTCCTTATCTTAGGAAATAAACGACACTGGTGTGGTATAGCACTGAAGGATCTAACAGTTGAGATAAGTCTTTCTTGCTATTTATTGAAAGACGAGGTCTCGGTGATTGTTATTTCTTAGATATAACATTGAGCATACGATATTGATTATGCACTACTTTGATTTAGCAAATGGTGCGGATTTTTCACAATCCAAGAATCCTGATATCTTGGGTAGTGGTGATTAATGTCTAGAGGTGCTAGTATTATTATTGCAATGAATCGTGTGTTGGGTGAGTCCAGTTTGATAATATCCTCAAGAGGTGTTCGAAAAAGATTTTATTATTCAGAAACCCGACCGGTTGGAATTTATTCCAGAATAATAAATAAAGATTTTGAACTAGACAAATCTTGGAAAAATATATTAATTAGTTAAAGTCATTTAGCAGACTTAAATTAATTAATGGATATTTATATCTTAAACAAGGGAAATAATAAATTAAAGAGGTAAAGCCCGGATTACTCGTAATTTGGGATTGGACGGGCAGTCAATATTATTTTACTGTAGTGGCTGATAATACTATTTCGTTGGACTTGTATTAAATTGGGGCTCAATTTAATTTGTAAAAGTCCAACAGGTTTGGCCCAAGTCCGACCTCCATTGATCCCTAATCTGGCCAATCATAACTCTATATATAAAGGAGATTAGGGAGAAGACAAATTAATTAATTTTTATTCAAAAATTTCATTCCTCTCTCCAGAATGAACGTTTTTTTTCAGTTCTCTCCAGATCTGAAATTCTGTCTTCTTTCTAATCAAGCTCTTTTCGATTCTGACAAGCTTTGCCCACCCAAAGTTTGGATTCTGAATTCGGGATACAGATTAGAAGATTCGTGGTTGAGTTAGAATAACATCACGTGGAGAAGGCGCAAGCAATCGATGATTCTTTGAAGAATCAGAGCGGTAATTCTAAACTGTAGAAATTCATGAATTATGGTTTAATTTCCTTAAGCATGAATTTATGTGCTTTCTAGAATGCAATTGATTGTTTTAACATGTGATAAATGAAGGGGTTGGCAGCGGAAGTGTGCATAACAATCGATCACATGAATTTGATCTATTTAGCAGATTATTTAGATAAATTCTATTCGCGTAATTATCACACGTATCATGCTCACAACTTGAATCATAATCATGCTTTAGAACAAACAATCCCTAAAACATGCATACCACGGAGTTAGCCAATTTACCTCGTTGATTCACTAAAGAATCGAAGATGGCTTGCGTCTTCTCCTCGTGAAGATCTTCAGAACTCGACCTCGGATCTTCTGACTGTTGTCTCGGACTGTACACTGATATTTGTGTGGGCAAATCTCACCAGAGTACTAGGACTTAAATAACGAAGGCAGAAACCTACTCACGGAAAGAGAGAATTTCGATCCTCTCTCAATAATGAGGTTTAGAAATAATCGGACTGACATTGCAATAAGGCTTAGAAATAATCGGACTGACATTGCAACATTTCACGATAGGTAGTCTAGGCCTATCTAGGTTGTGAAATTCTTATTTTTCTTTGTCCGGGACAGACCGCGTACCTTAAATTGAGCGAAGCCCACAACCGGTCTACTAAAACAAAGACTTAGACTTTGTTATGTTCACTTATACATTAAAATATGCAATAAACATCCATTAAATGTAAAACATAACAACATTACGATAAAAATAATCTGTTGCATTTATTGGAAAATAATAATTAGTGTTTTACAACATTCAATCACTCGAAAGGTGATTTCTAGTATACAAACCCTAACAATCTCCCACTTATACTCAAACAGATTTCGAGTATACAAAATAGTAGTGCACACGTCTAAATTTCTCCCACTTATACTGAAAGCGAGTTGAGGTCTTGAATGAGTCGAACTCCCATCCCTTCAACGTGGCTCTCGAACGGTTTCACCGCCAATGCCTTTGTAAAAGGATCTGCCAGGTTGTTCTCTGACGCAATCTTGACCACTTGTATGTCTCCTCTCTGCACTATATCCCTGATGATATGATACTTCCGCTCTATGTGTTTGCTCGCTTTGTGAGCTCTTGGTTCCTTCGAGTTTGCCACAGCACCAGAATTGTCACAATAAACGGTGATGCTCTTGGGCAGATTCGTAACCACACCTAAATCCATAAGGAAGTTCTTGAACCATACTGCCTCTTTTGCAGACTCCGAAGTAGCTACATACTCGGCTTCCATGGTCGAGTCCGCAATGCATTTCTGCTTCACACTCTTCCAAATTACGGCTCCAACTCCTAAGATGAACACATATCCTGAAGTAGATTTTCTCGAGTCCTGATCAGCTTGAAAGTCTGATTCAGTATATCCCAAAGGACAGAGCTCGACTGCATTGTAAACTAGAGCATAGTCCTTAGTCCGTTTAAGGTACTTGAGTATGTTCTTTACGGCAGTCCAATGTCCTTGGCCAGGATTTGACTGATATCTTGCCACCATGCCAACAGCAAAGCAAATATTGGGCCTCGTACAAAGCATAGCATACATGAGACTTCCAACTACCGAAGCATATGGAGGAATCCTTCTCATCTCTTGTATCTCAGACGGCGTTTTCGGGCACATCTCTTGAGATAGATGGATGCCATGTCTTAAAGCTAAGAAACCTTTCTTGTCGTCCTGCATGCTAAAACGACTAAGTACTGTGTTGATGTAAGGTTCTTGAGATAAGCACAACATCTTCTTTTCTCGATTCCGAAGAACCTTGATCCCGAGGATGTGTCCAGCGTCTCCCATATCCTTCATCTCGAACTGGTTTGACAACCAAGTTCGCACTGATGACAACATCTTTTTATTATTTTCAATTAGAAGAATGTCATCTACATACAAAACTAAGAACACTACATTCCCCTTCTCAACTTTCTTATATACGCAGCTTTCATTTGGGCACTTTTCGAATCCAAACTTGCGAACAGTTTGATTGAAACACTGGTTCCACGATCTAGATGCGTGCTTAAGGCCATAAATGGATTTCTTAAGCTTCCAAACCATGTGTTCTTTTCCCTTTATGGCATATCCTTCGGGTTGTTCCATGTAGATGGTCTCCTCAAGACCGCCGTTTAGAAACGCAGTCTTAACATTTAGCTGCAATACATCCCAATCCATATAAGCTGCTATAGACAATAGTATCCGGATCGATTTGAGCATGGCCACTGGGGAGAAAGTCTCATCATAATCGACACCTTCCTTTTGGGTATACCCCTTAGCCACTAGTCTTGCCTTGAAGACTTTAACTCGTCCATCGGGTCCACATTTACGTTTATATATCCACTTGCTCCCAATGGCAATACAGCCTTCGGGTAGGATGGAAAAATCGTAGACGTCTTTGTCTATCATAGATTGTAGTTCTGAATCCATTGTTTTCACCCATTCGCAATGATCGACATCTGCCAGCGCCTGCGCAAAGTTCTAGGGATCTAACACATTGCTGTCCGAGGAGTGATCCATGGATTCTCCCAAACCAATGTATCTTTCGGGCTCATACGAGACCCTCCCACTGCGGCGCGGCTCTACAATGCTTGGTATAGAAGTTGAAGTTTCAGGAATTGTTTGTACACTTGGTACTTGTTCTTGGTTAATGGAACTTGTGACAGAAGTTAGCTCTTCAAGAGCCACTTCACCGCTGGGTTTATAATTCATTACATAGTCTTCCGCTAAGAATGTGGCGTGAGTGCTCACAATAACTTTCCTATCTCGGAGACTAAAGAATTCATAACATTTCGTCCCTTTGGGGTACCCTATAAACATACATACCTCCGTCCTAGATCCTAGCTTAGTTGGATCCTTTTCCAATACATGTCAGGCAACCCCAAATCTTGAGATGTGCTAGATTGGGCTTGCGCCCCGTCCACAACTCATAAGGAGTAGTAGGTACGAATTTTGACGGTAAATTGTCTAATATATGGCTTGTTGATAGCAAGGCATATCCCCAAAAACTCAGCATAACTCATCATCGATCGGACCATGTTTAATAAGGTCATGTTCCTTCTTTCAGCCACGCTGTTCTGCTGGGGCGTGCCCGGCGCAGTCAGTTGGGATTGAATTCCCGACTCCGATAAGTAGTCCAAAAACTCAGCACTGAGGTATTCGCCTCCACGATCAGATCGCAGGCATTTGATACTCTTACCATGATACTTCTCCACCTGAGCCTTAAAGTCCTTGAACTTGTTAAAAGACCCTGACTTGTGGGTCATCAAATAGACGTATCTAATTTTCGAGAAGTCATCAATGAAAGTGATGAAGTATCGAAAACCACCTCTTGCTACAGTAGACATTGGTCCACATACATTGGAATGAACGATCTCAAGTAGTTCCTTGGCCCTATTGCCCTTAGCTTGAAAATGCCTCTTGGTCATCTTGCCTTCTAAGCATGACTCACACTTATAAAAAGGTTCCTCCTCTAGACCTTTAATAAGATCTTGTTGAACAAGAGAATGGATCCTCCATTCATTGGCATGACCAAGTCTAAGGTGCCATAAGTATGTTTTGTTCATTGAACTTGAAGGTTCTTTTCATTTTTTTTAAATTTTCGATGTTGTATTGAGTTCAGATTTGCGATTATTAAACTGTGTAGATGTGATTGTGTACAGATTGTTTTCCATGATACCACGACAGATATAAGAGCCATCTTTCTTAATAACGCAGTTGTCATTAAAAGAAATCGAATATCCATCAAAAACTAATTTAGAAACTGAAATTAAATTTCTTCTAAAAGAAGGTATCAACAAAACATTCTTCAAAATCAAAAATCTATCACTACTAAAATGCAAATAAACGTCTCCCACTGCAACGGCCGCCACTTTTGTAGCATCGCCCAGCTAGACTTCGATCTCATGATCACGCAGTCATCTTGTCACCTGCATTAAGTCAGGATCAAAACAAATATGATCAGTAGCTCCTGTGTCAATAACCCAAGTGCAAGTAGACTTCGAAGCCAAACATGACTCGACTACTAAAGCTTGGTGCATACCTGTAGCCTTGCCCTTTTTAGGGCAGTCTAGCTTCCAATGCCCCTTTTCACCACACTTGAAACACTTCCCCGTGGGCTTCTTGTTTGCCCTCTTCTTCTTCTTTCCCTTAGCCACTTTACCCGATTCTGAGTTCGGTGCCTGCCTTTTTCCTTTGCTAGGCCTGAAGCCAAAGGAACGAGGTGCCGAAGTCATCATGGCCGCCTTAGCTTGGACCATAAGGTCCTCTGCCGACTGAAGTTCAGTCAACAGCTCTGCCAAGGTGTAGTTCGTTTTGTTCATCTCGAAGTTGAGCTTGAACTGTTGGAAGCTAGGGGAGACCCTGAAGGATGATTGTCACCTGGGACTCGGGATCGATCGTCCCTCCCAAGACCTCAATCTGGTTGAGGTGGCTCATCTCAAGGACATGGTCCCTCACAGATGAGCCCTTCATAGTCTTCGATATGATACTCCGAAAGGCTTGAGACTTAGTCGTTCGATTTTGAGTACCAAAAAGATTCTTGAGATTCTGCATGACCTCGGCGGCAGTTTCCATGGCAGAATGTTGATGCTTGAGCACTGATGACATGGATGCCAACATATAGCACTTAGCCATCTTATTCGCCTTATGCCACCGTCTGTGTGCATCTCTGACTCCTGCCGCTGCGTTGGCCGGTGGCACTGGAGGTCGCGGGGTTGTGAGTACGAAGTTGTACTCTTCTGCTGTAAGAATGATGTCCAAGTTTTGCTTCCATTCTATGTAATTTTGGCCCTCGAGTTTGTTTTCTTTAAGAATTGCAGAAAGAGGATTGAACAACATATTGACGATTTGATTTGCATTGAAAAACAGAGTATTTACCATTTGTCATAAACTTATGTAAGAAGTTTGATTAGATTAACCATAAAACTTTTCAAAATCTTACAACTGTAAAATTAAAATTTTGTATCCTCCAGAGGAGGTCAATACGCATTAAAATCTTACAATTTTACTGGTCACAATCATCGACGAATAGTCCAGAGACCACAGAGTGGCATGGCCGCCTAATGTTGCCTAAGCAAGACCACCGAATTTAGCATTACAGAGACTCATTCCTACAACACACTCCCATAACAATGCTCATGTGCTTCTAACAAGATCAAGCTATCTCATAAATCTTGTGTGACCTTCTGCTCTCGGCCAGGTGCGAAGACTCGTCTCGGCCATGCTCGATCCTCCGCTCCCTCTGACTCAGCCAGCGTCACGCCCTTGGTGCGTCGCTCTCGGCCTTGTCCGGAGCTGATGATCAGATCCTTCCGCCTAGGGTTAGGGTTCGGCGTCTCGGTGTCCTGGTGCATTCTCGGTCGAACCACCACACCGCGCCATCCACCATGCGTCGATCGTGGTGTGCGAGCATCCACCATGCATCGATCGTGGTGTGCGAGCCGTCGATCGTGGTGTGCGAGCCGCCTAGGGTTAGGTCTCGGTCGGTGATGCGCACGAGCCCACACTCGTCTGCACGTCGTCCCGTGACCCTCGATCCCTCGGCTCCCACTGATTCGACCACCCTACCTCGATAGCGTGTGGTGCGATCTGTCTCGGCGTGAGTGTCGACGGATCGCACGTCTCATACAATCGAAAAATTCAAGTTGTTTGATTTGATTGTTCTTGAATTCAACATGCATAATAATAAACAAAAACTAACAAGAACATGCTTCGTAATCAAATAACACATGCATACATGAATTTCGCGAAATTTAAATCTAAATAATCAGAGCCAAAGACTGGCTCTGATACCAATTGAAGGGGTTGGCAGCGGAAGCATGCATAACAATCGATCACATGAATTTGATCTATTTAGCAGATTATTTAGATAAATTCTATTCGCGTAATTATCACACGTATCATGCTCACAATTTGAATCATAATCATGCTTTAGAACAAACAATCCCTAAAACATGCATACCACGGAGTTAGACTAATATTCTGACTGGTGTCCCGGACTATAGACTAATATTTGTGTGGGAAAATCTCACCAGAGTACTAGGACTTAACGAAGACAGAAACCTACTCACGGAAGGAGAGAATTTCGATCCTCTCTAAATAATGAGGTGGACGAAAATTATTCTATTGAAAAGTTTATTTTCTGTCTCCTTTATTCTCCTATTTATATTAAGTCACAAGTTGGGCTCAGTCAGGGATCTAAGGTAGAATTTGGACATGGCCTCACCCAATTACCTTTATTCTAATTAAATTGAATCTGCAATTTAATACAAGCTTATATTGGAATATTACAAGCAGCCACTACAGAAGTAATATTGCACGGCATTTCTAAATCTGAAATTACAAGTATTCCGGGTTTCCTTTTATTGGTTCAATTTATTTCTCGCGCTTAAGATAGAAATATTCATTAATTAATCAATGTCTGTTATGGACTTAATTAATTAACATATTTTAATTTCCAACAGTGGACTTATCAAGAAACTCTTATTTATTATTCATAGAATAATCAAACTCCAACTAGCTAGGTTTCGAATAATAAAACTTTGTTTCGAGCTCCTCTTGTGGACGTTATCAAACGAGACTCTCCTCGCGCAAGATTCAATATAATAGCAATCCTAGCACCGCCAGATAATGATCACCACTACCCAATATACCTGGATCGTTGGGTGACGAAAAACCCGCACCTTTGGTAAGTCAAAGTAGTAGATACTCAATATCGTATGCTCAATGCTAACGTACATTGATTAAGAAATTAATTATCAAGACCTCGTCTTTCAGTAGATAACATAAAGACATGTCTTGCTGTTAGATCCATTCAGTGCTATACCACACCAACATCATCTTATTTCAATAAGGCTTAGAAATAATCGGACTGACATTGCAACCTTTCACGATAGGTAGTCTAGGCCTATCTGGGTTGTGAAATTCTATTTTTTCTTTGTTCAGAACTGACCGTGTTACCTTAAATTGGACGACGCCCATTACCGGTCTACTAAAACAAAGACTTAGACTTTGTTACGTTCTTATACATTTAAATATGTAATAAACAACCATTAAATGTAAAACATAACAACATTATGATAAAATTAATCTGTTTTATTTATTGGAAAATAGCTTATAGAGTTTTACAGTATTCAATCACTCGAAAGGTGATTTCTAGTAAAACCCTAACAATAAATTGATCTCATAATCTGTCAAATAGATCCATATGTATGATTTATTTGTGAATGCATGACTTCCGTTGTGCAAGGGGCACCAAACCCCAACAGGCCCCACGTCGGAAGACACAAGGGTTGTCGTAAACTGTGGTACTGGTGGTGGCGAAGGGCTGGACTGGAACGGGGATGTTGGTGCCATATCAGGAGATAACAGGGTTGCAGTGACGCTCACTATCTCGTCTGTTGAAATCTCAATGGGCAAAGGTAGGGACGTGAATGCAGGTGCAGAAATCTGTGCATCAAGACGTCGCAGAATGTGCTCGATGATAGCTTGCACCGACCGAAGCAATGCATTCCCATCTGGAGGTGTAGATGTGGGCGGAGTCTCTCCTCAAGTGTGACTTCGGGGTGGTGGAGTAATCACCACAGGCTTTGTTGTTGGTGTAAAAAAAGGAGGCTAAACCATGGGGTTGGCTAAACGGGGGTCTGATTTGTCTAGGAATGAGACAGAAGATGGATGCACAAGCAGTTGTGGTGTGTTCTGGGCTGATGTGTTTGGCAATGAGATGTAGGATAGATGCATGGGAGGCTGTGGCACAGTGTGCAGGATGGCTGAGTTCTCTTCAGTCGTGTTGGTTGGATGGTCGGCCGGTGGTTGTGACTTGTGATGGGAAATGTTGTGGGGTTTGGAAAGTGACGAGTAACGAACCAGAAGCTCCGGCACAAGGGCATCGAATTCGGTCTGCCAACAAGAGGTCGGGGTAGTGAGTTTTTCAGACTTGGTGTGCAAGGTTTCCACCGCCTTCTCTGATCCGTTGAACCGCATGCATTCCACGTTCACCGCACCATTTGATACGGAGTGAAAGACGGCCATGATAAGTTATACACACGAACTAAAATATGATAGGAAATAGAAATACAAACTGAAATGAACAACAATAATCCTCTAATGAGGCTCTACGGTAAAATACAGTCCTTAATCTAAACTTAATATTTCATAATCTCTAAAACCTTAAGGGACCTATATATACTACTAAGGAAATAAAGATAATAATTACTATTAACTACAATAATAACTATGTAACCACTCATTAACTCCCCACTAACTTCAAATAACTCCCCCACTAACTTTAAATAATTACCCACTAATACATCATCAAGTAATCGTGTATCATATTTTTTATGTCCGAGTAGGAGTACCTTATTGGCATGAGTTTGTTATCACTTTGTATGAATGACTCTACTCCCTCGAATGAGGACAAACGCCTTTTCTGGAATTTATAGATCAAAAACCAGAATACGAAAGGACAGATGATTATCCTTGGTGCACAGATGATGACTCCAATGATGATGGCTGGAAAATGAACACGAATGCATTTATAACAAGCCAAAAAAAACTTATGCAAATTATAATATTGAAATGGTGATTCAACTTACAGGTAAAACGAGGTCCGTAAGGTCATATACCATATAAGTGTCCCCTAGAATTACACCATATAGAAGGATAAAGAAAAAATAGAATTAAAGCGTATAATGGGCGATAATAGATTAAGCCCTATTGAAAGAGAAATGAATTTATAGCTTCTTACAGTTGTAGATGGCAACAAAGAAGAGTGGCAATACAACTCCAACTCCGATGATTATTATGAGAAGGGGGTTTAGTGCTGTGGTAAAACAAACTACAGGAGAAAAAATTAACAATCTTATCTTATCCATTGTTAGACATTTATAAATTAAGAGCTCACCTATAATTGCAAAACAACCCGCGAAAAATGCTGCATACATACATAGAAAAACAGAATATATAAATACAAAAAAAAACATGATTAACAAGAGATAATCAAAGTCATCTCACTAAACTACTATGTTGCGTGGGGTAGATCAGTAGATGGACTTATATAAATTAGAATTTAATTAGTATAGTAACTACAACTCAAATTTAAAGAGCGTACCAATGAATACAATGTGATTAGTTGCTTCTAGCATAGTCTGATCGTCGTGGCCTGCGAATTTAAAAAAGGGAAAATTTGAGTGACTAAGAGAGACGAAAAAGAGAAATGATATTGAAGATTTCTTACTGTATCGTAGTATATTTTCCAAAAGGTAAGTAGGAGTAAATGATAGTGCTAATACACATGCAATTCCGATGATGATTGTCACAAGAAGGCTTACCCCTGCAATTATGAAAACTGGAATTTCTTTGATAGAGTTTAGATAGACGAAGGTAACATTGTGTTCGCATGTTAGTTCGTTGCTGCGGTGGCTGGGATCGGTAATGAGGCGGAAAGGGTAGCTGATATCGCGAATAATGCCACACGAAGAAGAGAGGATTAGCATGAGAGAGAAGAGATGAGGTAGTGTTGCAAGGAGGATGAACAGAGTTGTGGACATTGTAGCATGGAGACTTGAGAGTGCCAAATTTTAAGAATATCTATCATTTGACCGAAATTACTAGACGAAAACTGATTTTACTGTGTGAATATGGCAAGAAATAAAGTTACAGACTAAGTCAACGATTTAAGTATATAAATTGAAGTGAATGATGATAGAGTTGATTGAAGTGAAATCTACAAACACATCCATTACTCCGCTTAGATATTTCTTGCCGCATTAACTATCATCTGTCACTATGAAATATAAATCCCATTCATCATTAAAAATCATTAGATAAAACAATTCTTACCCGACCATGGTTTGCATACAAGAGAGAGTGGTGGATTTCTGAAAGAGTTGGTACATTTTACAGAATGGATCATGTGTTTGGGAGACTTTTCCTAAGTTAATAGAGTAATAAATATGAGTAATTAGACGCGTCTGCATTTCAATTTCGAACTCATGTGGTGTAATGGGCGAACGAAAGATCTTGGACTGATTTTGCTGAAGCAGCTTATGTGATTTGGCAAGAATTATTCATTTTGGACAGACTAAGTCAACGATTATTAACTTTTATGTATTTAACTAGAAGTCAATGGCGATAGTTGATTGAAGTGAAATCTACAAACACATCCATCAAAATTTATATCTCCGCGTAGAAATTTCTTGTCGCATTAATTTTCTTTTGTCACTATGAAATATAAATCCCATTCATCATTTAGAATCTCCAGTTCCATACGGCATAATTGAGAAAGAGTACTATACTTCATACAATATGACTCCTATCTATATACTCTTTCCGTTCTTGTAAAAGTACCTGTTCCGTCTTATAGAAACAGATCATTTGAGGTTGGTATGAGTTTTAATGTGTAATTGGTCAAGTAAGAGGGAATGTGAAAACGAAAAAGTTTTTGAAATTGTGTAGTGAATGGTGGAGTCCATAAATGATAAAATAAAAGTGAAGGAGAAAATGATTGTCATAAATAGATATGAACTATTTCTATGGGACGGACGGAAAAAAAATGGCATATTTTTATGGGACGGAGGTTAGTACTCCATCCGTCCCATAAAAATATGTGCACTTCCCATTTTCGTCCGTCCCATAAAAATATGCGCATTCCATTTTTGGAAAGTAATATCAATTTAATAATGTAGGTCACACTATCCACTAATTCTGCTTTGACTACCATTCTCCTCTTCTCTCTTACTTTACCATACCATTATCCTAATCTCTCTTACTGTACCAATTTTATCTTAATTCCCGTGCCATCTCATCCTCCCATGTTTTTATGGAACGTTCCATCTCTCTTACACTCGTACCCCCTTGTACTAACGTGGATCCGCCACTGTTCGAATCTATAGCTCAGCTTTCTTCTTCTTTTCTTGCCATATACGTTGGAAAATTAGGAATCCGCAAATGTTCAACATCGCCTTCTAACATCTCTTATACTATTTTCATTGGTGGACGATTGCCTAAACTCATTTGAATGCACCATAACGCAACAATAGTCATCTTCCGATCAATGTTTCTATTATCATTGCTGAATAGTGGACCACAATAAACATTGGGCTTAATTATTTGTTAAGCCCGCTGGTTTTATAGATGGCCCAAATCCTAATTCGGCCCAACCACACGTTCCACTTACTTGATACCACCGATGGCTGCCACCTGGCACTCAATGCGGATCCTGATCGTTGGCCGCCAGATTGAAGGTGTGTTTGTTGGGAGGTGGATCCTCTGCAATTTTAAAAATCACAGCACCACATGTTGTGTTTAAAACGCAGCCAAATTGAATAAAACGCAGATGAAAAAGTGGGGAATCATTTTCGTACTTAGGCCATCCACAATAGCGCCTAGCGCACCGCTTAGCCGAGCGCCGGCGCTAGGCGATCT
The DNA here is from genome assembly GCF_004379255.2 of Salvia splendens. Lineage (NCBI taxonomy): Eukaryota > Viridiplantae > Streptophyta > Magnoliopsida > Lamiales > Lamiaceae > Salvia > Salvia splendens. The sequence goes on from NC_056039.1 coordinate 20,222,084, forward strand.
ATTGCAACGGCCCAGCCATTTCCGGAATTAAAAACCGCCTAGCGCTCGGCGGTTCCGTGGCGCTAGGCGGTGCGCTGGGCGATCCGCTCGGCGCTATTGTAGCGTCCGGATCGCCTAGCGCACCGCCTAGCGCGATTTTTTTTTCGAAACACTATATATACGCGCCAAACGGAGGCTCATATTCGACTCCAAAGGGATTTAATTGAAGAGTTATGGGCGCGGAGGACTGCACGGCAGTAGTTTTTTTTGTTAATTATGTAATTTTTTTTAATTAATGTACTTTTTAAATTTTAATAATATTATTGAATTTTCTCGTATATGTCTCGTAAATTAAATTGCGTATTTTGTGTGATTGTTAATTATTTGTTTTATATAATTTTGAGTGATGTGGCTATTGATGTGGCTGGGCTATTTATGATGTGGCTATGCTATGGCTGGACTATTTATGATGTGGCAGGGGGATTTTTAGTGTTGATGATGTGGCAGGAGAAGTTTGTGGCTAGGCTATGGCTGGGCTATTGCTGGGCTATTCCTATTGTGGATGGCCTTATTAGTCTTTACAATTCTTAAGTTCTCCCTCCGTCCCATAAAAATATAGGCGGATGAGATGGCACGGGAATTAAGATAAAATTGGTAAAGTAAGAAAGATGAGGTGAATGGTAGTTAAAGTAAAGTTAGTGGATAGTGGGACGTACATTATTAAATTGATATAATTTTCCAAAAATAGAATGCACATATTTTTATTGGACGGCCGAAAATAGAAAGTGCACATATTTTTATGGACGGAGGGAGTATTAACTTAAATCATGGAGTACTTAGTTTAGATTTTATTATTAAGATAAAGAAACCGCTAATGAAGTTTGCGACCGCATTTTTAAACACACAAGTGTAATTTGCATACAAATTTGCTAGTACTATATATTTTCCTTTTCCTTTTAACATTTTTTTACTTACATTTAAATACTCAAAAAGAATATAAATTTCAATTAAATATATAAATTAAAATACTTATAAGCTCTAATCATGACATCATCTATTAGTTTTAAAATAAAATTATTAGCTTGAGTATTTAATGGAAAAAGTGTTTTAAAAAAAAGTAAAAAGTGTAAAACAAAATAAAAATATATAAAAAAAATGTACTCCCTTCGTCCTAGCCTAAATGAGAAGGATTCCTTTTTGGTAGGTTCCAATCTAAGTGAGACGTTTTCCTTTTCATCAACAATCAACCCACTCATCTCTCCTACTTTATTATCTTATCTATCTTACTTTATCATATATCTTACTTTATTATCTCTTTCCCTTTCTTACTTTATCTTCTATCTTACCTTTTTTTCTCTTTCTTACTTTACTCTCTCTTACTTTACTATTAATAATTTAATTTACTAAACACCACTACCTAAATTCTTGTGCCGAAATAGAAACGCCTCACTTAGGCCGGGACGGAGGGAGTATACTATAATACTCGCTCCGTCCACGAATAGGAGTCTCGTTTACTTTTTTGCACTTATTTTATAAAAATTATAATAAATAGTTAAAGTGTAGAAATGGTAAAGTAAGAGAGAGCGTCTAACTTATTGTCTCTCTTACTTTATCATTTCTACACTTTAACTATTTATTATAATTTTTATAAAACAAGTGCAAAAAAGTACACAGAACTCCTATTCATGGACGTAGAGAGTATTTGATATGATTGGAATTTATAAGTATTTTAGCTTATAAATTTAATTGAATGTTAAAATCTCTTTTGAGTGCCAAATTAGAAAAGTGTTTCATAATTAAAATAAATAATACTGATATTATGAAAATATACATGGTTTAAGAATTAAGATATAATAAAAAATTAAAAGGTAAAACATTAGCAAATTTGCAGACATCTTGAATTTTTTGTTAAAATTTTCCGTTCTAATCAAACTACATCAAGACCGGTAAGGATCTCCTAATCCATTTTTGCTACTCCATTCATAATCCACTAATGTAAAATTGACATATAGATCTATTTTTGTATATATATAAAAGCCTACTCCATTCCTTGCAGCAAAAGGCGATTCCGTCGCCTTAGCGGCCCCCACACTCCGGTCCGACATCATATGAAGGGGTTAAATCAGGGTAAGCAGTAGCTCGTTCAGGGGGAGGTCTTATAATCCACTGACTGCCAGAAGCCCATCTCTAAGGCCTCACACTTGTGCCTGAGAGATGGAAGCAACTACACGACAGCAGTCGGATTTGAACCCAGGCTAATTCAGCAAGATCTGCCCCGCGCTACGCCCTTGCGGGCGAAAAAAAAGCCTACTCCATTCCTAATCCATGAATGTGCCGCACTAAATATCAACAAAATATCAAAACAACCTTCAAAACAATTTCTCTCATTGTCTTCCTAACGAGAAGCTGGTTCTCTCTCCTAAAGTTTCTGAAAACTAATTTCTGAAAAGAACTACACTACACAATCAATTCACTGCCACATACAAATTCCTTACATATATACTCCAGTAAATATTCACTACACAACAGAAGTTGCTAAAGACACTAATTTCACTGCTACTTACAAATTCCTTTCATCACAATACTACTTCAGTATATATATTAAAAAAACTTCTTAGTTATTGTCAAATAGAATCAATATCAGCATGATTGGAGACTATCAAGACTAAATTAGCAATCAAGAATCAAATAGAGACATGATTGATAGGCAATTAGACAAAATCACATTAAACACTAATTTGGAGTAGATTAAGGGCATTGATTGTATTCCATAACTAGACCACAGGCTGACCATATATAAGGGTGGTGGACTTGTTCATTAAAAACACAACAAAAACATTCACAATGTAGTCTTCAGTTTCATTATTCTTTTATTTTTCTGTTTGTATTTTATTTTTCGCATTATATTTTCCAAGATGGTATCAGAGCAGCTAATGATCCGTAATTCGTTAGTTTGTTTGAAAACCAATTGTTAATATACCTATCCAAAAAAATTCAGAGAGTTGTGCTCGTAGTAGACAATCTTTGAGGTGGGATTCTTGATTACTCTACTGTAGCAGGGACTTCCAAAACCTGGCTTGAGTTCTGTCTTGCTGCAGAAGAGATCCCTCTGATTTGTTCAAAAACGAAAAATTGATCCATCGGGCGAAGAAGTACTCCGATGGCGAATGCGACGGACGGAGCTTGACCCGACCGCCATGAGAGAGAAGACAACCTCTTCCCAGATCCATCTCGAGGGCGACTCGGATCCACAGGAGGAGATGAAACGAAAGATGGCAAAACGGAACAGAGGAAATCAAGGAGGCAGAGGAGTCTCCAGGATCGGCGACCACCGCGACCGGGCTGCCGGCACCGCAAATGCAGCGGGTAGAATCGGCGCGTCTACCGCCGAACGAGAAGAAACGGTCGAAGCTACAACGGTCCGATCTGGAGAGCGATCTGGAGATGATACGACAATTAATTCGTTAAGATAACCAAACCAAATCGAGCATAAGAGGAAGGAGACAGTGAGAGTGGTGCTAGAGAACAGCCAGATGGTGTTAATTTGATGAGTCTGACCTTGATTTGACTATGACCTCGAGGTGTCGGTCGGCCTCCCTCAGCCCGCAACGCACGCCGCCACCGTTGACATGTGCCAGCGGCACCAGCGTCAGCCACGTTAGTGTCGATGTCACGATGGCGAGCTGCTCCGCCAACATTGCCTCACCCTTCAGGTGCCTGCTTAGGTTGTAGAGGCCGTACGCGCTGATCGCAATTGCCGCCGCCCACGGCCAGAATACCCACGTCCAGCTCAAGTACATCCAGAAAAAGGGGCTGAAGAGCATATTTGCCGCCCATTTCGACTCTGTGATCGCGGAGGAGAGCGCGAAACACCATTTGCATATGTCGAGGGGCGTTAATTGGGCGAGGGATGATTTTAGGGATTCGAAGGAGAAAGTTTTTCAGTGGTTGCAGCCAATCTAAAGTCGAATACGAGCATTTGAGTGAGCGGATTTTGGGAATACAAGTGGATTTGCAGGTCAAATTGTGGGGAAATGGAAGAGAGCATCTGGGTGAGGTTTTCAGAAAGAAACTCTTGCTCGTAAGCTGTTTGTTGAAAGGTTTGAGAGAAATCAAATGGGCATTTTGCGAGAAAGTGGAGCTGGTGGGAGACCGGAAGAGAGGAGTTCTCGGTCTGTCCGGCCAAGGGGGAGATGAAGTGCTCCGACCGGACAAACAGAGGAGAAGCAGACCAGCGGTTTGGAGCCGGGCGAAGAGGTCTCTGCCGAAGAAGGCGAGACAGCAGCGAACGACGAACAGGAACGGTGAGGCGCGACGGACCTCAGACAATGAACGGGGGTCTGTCCGGCCGAGGGGGAGAGGAAGTATCCGACCGAACGAGACCACCCCAGATCGAGGTCGAGGGCAGCAGAAGAGAATGAGGCGGATGAAGTTGGAACAAAGCCCAAAGGTTCCGGAGACAGCTCGTTGACGGCTTCTAAAGTATAATCCGTCACAGGGGCAGAGGCTGTCACCGGGAAGGAGGAGAGGCCGCGAAAAATTCATCACGGTGGAAGCAAAACTGACGGAAGAGGTAATAGCAAGGCCACAAAGGTTGCTGAAGAAGAGTTGATCAAGTGCTCATGTCCAACAAGTGTGCTGCAGGAGGCAAGTTCAGCTTTTCAAGTTGATCGAGTGAGCAGATCAACTTGATCAATTGCTGACAGCAGCAACATCCTAAACCCTAAATCGGCCTACGATTGGCAGATGATTTTTTGAGAAAAGAAAGGAGAAAGAGAATCGATGGGAGAGGAAGAAATCCTGCCGGACTACTGAGAGTCTCCGAGATGGAGATGCTAAAATGAAAAGGTTTGTTGGTGGTCTCTGATGAAGCGGTGTCGCTCAGCCACTGTTGAAAGGAAGAAAGCTGAACGAAGCACCATCAATGGAAAAAAAGAAAAAAAATGAAATTGGCTCATGGTTTGAGCTGTAGAAAGGGCCGAAAATGGTCTTCCAAAAAGAAACGAAATTGGCTCATGGTTTGAGCTGGAATGGGCCGAGAATGGTCTAAAATTGGCTCCTCGACATGAGTTAAAACTGTCGGAATCGGCTCCAAAGACACGAGCAGAAACTGTTAACCAAAATTGAAGAACTCCTTGATATGAGTCTAAACTATCAATGATGATTTGAAGAAGCTCTATGATACGAGCCTAAACTATCAATGAAAAATTGAAAGACTCCTAAATACGAGTATAAACTATTCATCAAACTGAAGATCGTGCATGTTAAGTATCAAAAATCTTGATACTCAACTTGAGGAGGAGTGTCAAACAGAATCAATATCAACATGATTGGAGCCTATCAAGACTAAATTAGCAATCAAGAATCAATTAGAGACACGATTGATAGGCAATTAGATAAAATCACATTAAACACTAATTTGGAGTAGATTAAGGGCATTGATTGTATTCCATAACTAGACCACAAGCTGACCATATATAAGGGTGGTGGACTTGTTCATTAAAAACACAACAAAAACATTCACAATATAGTCTTTAGTTTCATTGTTCTTTTATTTTTCTGTTTGTATTTTATTTTATTTTATTTTCCGCATTATATTTTCCGAGAGTTAGGATCCTGATTTTATGTTTAAAAGACTGTAGATACACATCTATCTGTAACGTGAAATCAGAAAAAATTGTTCTAATATAACTCATTTAACGTGATATCAGAAAAAAAATTGCAAAGTTTTTACCTTTTTTGAATGCTTCTAAACAATTACTACTTGTGAATGCTTTTTATCGAATGGTATATTGTGAGCTTCAACGCTTCAATGGAGAAGGGAGAAATACTTACCGCTACTAATAAATTAAGAGGCGCTGATTTTGAAAATGGAAGATGAAAGGTTGTTTTGATTTGGCGCTGATTTAGTGCGGCACATTCATGGATTAGGAATGGAGTAGGCTTTTAGTGGATCCATATATCAATTTTACATTAGTGGATTAGGAATAGAGTAGGAAAAATGAATTAGGAGATCCTTACAGCCTCAAAACTATTTTTTTTACCAACTCTTTTGAAAAACGTTAGTTTACGAAAAAACTTATTAACAATTAAGATTACGTGTTTAATTAGAACCTCCATTAAGATGAAATCCATACAGTCAATAAAATAGTGTAAAGAGAAGAAAGAAAAAGCAATCCCTACACTTCATATCCTTCATTCCATTAATATATTAGATGTATATATTTAGCAATAGAAATGTAAAAAATAAGAAAATGATTGCCCACTTTCTTTTTTAATATATTAGATGTATATATTTAGCAATAGAAATGTAAAAAATAAGAAAATGATTGCCCACTTTCTTTTCTCTCTTTCTCCGATCGTCTTCTCCGATCATTCTCTTCAGTTTGATGAGTGTTTGACCAGTGATTTTCCTAGCAGGTGGACACACATAGAAGAAGGGTAGGGCTTAAGCCCTTACCCAAAATATATTTTTTTTTATTTATTCTACTTCTAAATCCTTTTATATTTTTGAAAAATTATCTATAGCCCTTACTAAATAAGTGTATTTGAAAACTAAATCATCAAAAGTTATATGACAAAAGGGTTTAAATAAATCTTAAAATAAAAATTGCTGATAAAAATGGGACAACAATGGCCGCCCGATGTTTATGAATAAGAGCATTAGCAGTGGGGCGCCCTAAGGGACGCCCTAAAGCCCGCCCTATGCACCGCCACGTTAGCATTTTATCCTCATACCCTTCCACCTGCAGTGGAGCGCCCTATATGCCGCCCTAAAGGCCGCCCTATATAGGTTTCACTATTGTTTTGTTAATTAATTTAAATGTTTTCAAATATGTCAATGCAAAATAATTTTAAAATACCACGATTAATTAAAAACGACAAATCCTACATTGATTAAAAAAAGGTTTTACACGAGTTAGAAATGAAAAAAAAGTTGACTACTCTACAAAAGTCGCAACTTGCGGTGTAGCTCATCGATCATCCCCTGTAGGTATTCGGCTTTGGCCGGGTCCTGACATTGCATGAGGGCGTTGTGCGTGTCCAACAACGTCCTCCGGTTGGCGACCGCTGCCAACTCCGCGTAGGCAAGTGCCGCCGGGGTCGGGATCGGCGAGGGGGGGGTGCGGCTTGTGAGGAGGATGTCGTCTTCCCCTTGTTCTTCGCAGCCTTGACGCCAGTGGGATGACGGGAAGACACCGGTGTTCCGGAACTCTCTTCCTCCTTGTACATCGTCCGGTTGAGGTCCACCGGATATGCGACGCTTTCGCTGCTTGTGTAAGCACCGGCTTCGGTGGTCCCGCCCTGGAACTTCTGCTTGTCCTTCAAGAGCGCCCAGATGTTGAAATGCTTGAAGTCGCCGTACATTGACTGGTACGACAATAGTGCTCTATCGCGCACATCGCTCAAGCTCTCGCCGCTTCCCTGCTCCCTCGATCACTTCTAGTACTCCGCCGAGAACAGGTTGACTTACTTCTTCACCTGATTCCAATGCTTGCGGAGCTGCTCCCTATGGCGCTTGTACGCGCTCGGCGACTTCGCCTCATTGTAGTGCTCGGCGATGCGCTCCCAGTACGCAACCTGCTTTTGGTTGTTCGTTAATACCGGGTCCTCCGAAATATCTACCCAACACCTCGCCAAGACGAGGGTTTCATCCGGTTGGTAATTCGTCCTTCCGGGGGCGTATTCTTCATTCGTTTATGGAGGTGGCAACTTGTACGCCCGGTGCCGGTTCCGCTTCTTTCTGGCGGGGGCGGCGGTGTCAGAGGGGGCAGCGGGGCAAGTTGGAGACGACTCTATGTCAGACAGACCGTACGAATCCGTACTGAATTTGGGATCGTACTGCGTGTTGGAGTCGAACGGCCGATATTCGTCAGGGTCTGTACCCGGCCAACGTGCACCACCCTCAAACATCGGACTATTCGGACTTGGGTATTCACCGGAATCTATTTTATAGTGTAATTTGAGTATGGAAAAGTGAATGGAAAGGTTACAAATGAAGGTGGGGTAGGGGGTATTTATATAAATAATTTTTTCAAAATAAAAAAAAAATAAAAAATAAAAATGCATTGCATCGTCCGCGTCGCCCACATTGGGCGGACGATGGCGCGAACGATGCACTATCGTCCGCGGACGATCTATAGGGTGCGGACGATGCATCGGGCATCGTCTGCGCACCCACAGTGGCGGACGATGCGCACCCGACGCATCGGGCGGCTTATCGTCCGCCCCATTGCGGGTGCTCTAAGATGATTCAATTTATAATATAATAATACTATTAGTCATGTCTCAAAAACTGTGTCCATTTATTTATTATTTTCTTAATAGTGCTACTATTCTTTTCCAATAACTGATACCACAGGTAAAATCATGAAATGCACGATGGTTTTAACGTTTTTTTTCTCAATAGATGAAATATACTATGATTGTCACGACCGCCCTTTCTAGGATTAATAAACGCGGGTGGTCGCAACTAATAGGACATTAAGAAAGGGAAATATTCTAGGGTTTCTGATACGAGTATATCTTCGGAAATATCTCTCATATCTTTATTATTATATTATCATATCTTTTCCATATAATTGTTATCTTATTCACCAAGTTAGGTTATTAATTGGAGTATTATAAATAGGACCTATTGTTATTTTCATAATTCAATCAATGAAATCATAATTATTGTCTTTTATCTTTATTTAGTTTTTCCGTTTATAATTTCCGATTGTCGACAGAGCACGGTTTCTCTGCGACTTTCTTTAACTTTTTCACTTGATAAGGGTCTTTCCCTTATCAATTGGTGCTTTCATTCGGTTCTCATCCTCCGAATTACCTCCATCATGTCATCCACCTATGCTGCCTATTACCATCACCAATTCGACTACCGTCAGCCGCAATTCGCCCACCACCCATCGCAACCCATATATCAGCCACTACACCATCCGATTGGATCATTAGATCTGCAACAATCCTATCCATAGGATAGGCACTTCCACCCACAATATCATCCCTACCAGGCCCGACAGCCCACTTGCTGGGACCCGCCATGGGTGCGCACGCAGCAGAGTTCTTCGACCTATGATCAGTCGCCGCCTCACAACCCGTACCTCGCCTATGGTGAAGCGACATACCAGGGTTCTGACCCCAATAATCCTGACCTCATGGCTCGATCGTTCTCCCCTGCCCAACTAGCCGCCGTAAACGATTACAACGAGAAGTTACGTGTGTATAGATTGGACCAAGCCTCCCTGCTCGCCTGTGTGACCGCTTGGTTTGAGGAGAAAACTGATGATGAGAATATAACTGAGGAGAACATTGATAACACTTTCACGATGGTATTGAGTGCGGATGTTCCTAAAGACATTCACGATGTTCCCAACAACATCATCGATGTTGCCATCAACACTGCTGTCGGGGTAGATGTGAGCGATGAAATTGAACAGAGTGAAGGATCTCAAGATGAGGCATGTGAGATGTCGCTCGCAGAGTCAAGGCCGTGGCCGCTGAACCCCGCTCTACAGACAGCTCCACCCTTCCTCAACCAACAGCTTGTTGCTGCCTCCGACGGGCATCCACCGAGCCTCTACTCAGCACCTAGCAACCCTAAATTCAGTTATGATTCCCTAGAACTAATTGCTCAACTGTCTTTGCGACTGAGATGCTCAACTGTTTGGTGTGCATTTGATCCAGGAGGGAATAGCCCGCCAAAGCGTATGTTCGCGATGCTTTTCATTGTGTTGTGGGTCCCACCTTGAGGACAAGGTGGATTTTAATCGTGTGGGAGTTGATACGAGTATATCTTCGGAAATATCTCCCATATCTTTATTATTATATTATCATATCTTTTCCATATAATTGTTATCTTATTCACCAAGTTAGGTTATTCATAGGAGTATTATAAATAGGACCTATTGTTATTTTCATAATTCAATCAATGAAATCATAATTATTGTCTTTTATCTTTATTTAGTTTTTCCGTTTATAATTTCCGATTGTCGACAGAGCACGGTTTCTCTGCGACTTTCTTTATCTTTTTCACTTGATAAGGGTCTTTCCCTTATCAGTTTCAATAAAGAGTTTAACCAAAATAAGTAGTATTCAAATAACGGAGGGAAAATCAGAGTAATGTCATAAATTCAACGACCAACAGTTACTATTTCATAATTTATAAGAGTAAAAGGGGTTCAAAATATAATTGGGAAAAATAGTATTATCTTAGCGGAAGCGTTCAAGAGAAAGAGTGACATCATGTATGAAGACACAACGACACTCGGAATTCAAATAATAACCACAAAGACTTCAATTTAAGATCAACACCACCCAGCCCCGTCGCCGCTCAACATGCACATAGGGAAAACACATGCAGGGCTCGATGGACTTATGCCGAAAACAGTTTATCAATAATATTTATATATATCATGCCAATTTCAGGTAACCAGCGGGGTTTTAGCTTTAGAAATGCCCGAGGCACCAAAATATTCCATCATTCAAAAATCACGGCTACACAGCCAATTTCCCATAGACGTCAACCATATCTGCTCATACATAACTTAGAATGTGGCCACCAACCAAGTCACTAGACCGGCCAACCCGTACGTTGGCACACGGTCTACTATAGGTGTACACTAAACCTAGTAGGGTTTGCGGCCCTAACCTGAATTCTATTTAAATAATAAATGGCAAGGCCATTTCAGATAGGTGCGTTAAAATCAAAATACGACATGATAAACATATTCACATTTCATTCCCATCGATAAAATAGTTAGGACATTGTCCTTATATAAAAGAAAGCCCACCTCGAGTGCTTAATCCGAAATTATATTATTTCTCTTGTGATCACGATTCACTTGCGAGATAGCACCTTTAGAATTTAAAGTAACACATAGATCAATAGAAGGAATCAAGCAATAATTAAGATACATGCATCCTAAGGCTTCAATTATTTTTATCGATAAGATTAAAAATTTTCTCCTATTAGAAACTTAATTATTTCGATTAATTTTGGTCGCCCAAAGCGTCGCGCACGTCCCCAACAAAATTTGCACATAGATAATTCGGTCCACGAAGATTTAATTAACTCCACTCCAATCCAATCCAATCCATAAGTAATTATTTTAAAATAACCCAACTCAAAAGAAAGCAACCCAAAAATTAATCACCAATTAATTCAACAAATGATAAAGCAAATACTCCCAAGATAGATCAAATACTCCCAAGCCCAATTCAAAGTAAGATACTGACTCAGAAAGAAGAAAAAAAGATTTGTATACTCAGATTCCAAAACACACGTACCCATTCACACTTCCACTTTAAATCAAACACCAAAAATATTTTAGGGGAATGAAACAATTAAATACTCCCTTCGTCCCAAGGAAAATGACCCCTCCTTTGAGCGGCACGAGAATTTTTGTAATTTTATTCTGTTGTGTAAAGTGGAGAGAGTAAAGCAAGAGAGATGGAATAAAGTAGAGATAAAAATGTTTCCATATATAGTAATGAGTCATCTTTACTGGGACAAATAAAAAAAGAAAGTGGGTCAACTTTAATGGGACGGAGGGAGTAAGAAAAACAGAAACCCCCACTTCCAATTTAAAAATTACTATTTTAGTAAAGAGAAAATAAATTCGAAGAAAGAACACATGGGTTTCATCTAGGTGTGCACAAACCGAACCGGCCCAGCAGTTAACCGCCGGTTCGAGCCCGCCGGTTCATAAACCGGAACCGGGACCGGAACCGGCGGTTTGAACCGTCCGGCGGGTTGCCAGTTCCAACGGGCCGGTTCAGGGTCGAAGGATGCGTGAACCGTGAACCGGCGATTCAAAACCGGCGGTTCAACGGTTCAACGGTTCAAACCGCCGGTTCAACCGAATTTTTTTAAAAAAAATTATTTATAAAAATTGATTTTAATATTTAAAATCAATTTTTACAAATAAATGAATACAAGAAATTCGTAATAGCCCATATATATTTGATGGGCTTGCGAATTTATGAAACCATTCTTGGTTGTTTCTCTTTTATAGAGACATCCTTGAATGTTTTATGTTCCACTTTCGATGTGGGACAAACTCATTCTTGGTTGTTTCTCTTTTATAGAGACATCCTTGAATGTTTTATGTTCCACTTTCGATGTGGGACAAAATCATTCTTGGTTGTTTCTCTTTTATAGAAACATCCTTGAATGTTTTATGTTCCACTTTCGATGTGGGACAAAATCATTCTTGGTTGTTTCTCTTTTATAGAGACATCCTTAAATGTTTAATGTTCCACTTTCGATGTGGGACAAAATATGTTATTGAAAGAATAATTCTTATACAAATTGTATAAGAATTAATGATTTGATTAGGTTTATAAATTTATGTATATGTTAACTAATAAATAATATTATACACATTGAAAGAATAATTCTTATACAAATTGTATAAATCTAACAATAATTATTATACAAATAAATATTTTCTATATACAAATCATATTTCTCAATAATTCTTTATTTTTATCAATCAAGAATATATTTGAATAATAATTTTGTTTATATATATTATACAAAACATGAAGAAAAGTAGAAGATAAAAGAAAGTTTTGTATCCTACATTGGAAAAAGATGAATGAATGCTCTAAACATGTAGTTATAAAAGAAAATACTTCAACATATTTTGTCCCACATCGAAAGTGAAACATAAAATATTCAAGGATGTCTATATAAAAGAGAAACAACCAAGAATGATTTTGTCCCACATCGAAAGTGAAACATATAACATTCAAGGATGTCTCTATAAAAGAGAAACAACTAAGAATGATTTTGTCCCACATCGAAAGTGAAACATAAAACATTCAATGATGTCTCTATAAAAGGAAAACAACCAAGAATTGTTTCATAAATTCACAAGCCCATCAAATATCTATGTGCTATTATGAATTTCTTGTATTCATTTATTTGTAAAAATTGTTTTTAAGTATAAAAATCAATTTTTATAAATAAAAAGTATTTTTTTTTTAAATTTTCGATTGAACCGCTGTTCAAACCGGCGAACCGCCGGTTCAATGCAAAAACCGGCGGTTTTGATCCGCCAGTGAACCGGCGGTTTTTTGAACCGGAACCGGAACCGCCGGGACCCTTGGAGGGCCGGTTCCGGTGCATGCATATGATGAACCGTGAACCGCCGGTTCATGAACCGGAACCGGCGGTTCGGAACCGTTGTGCAAGCCTAGTTTCATCCCCAAATCCCGTCGGTCTCTCTCTCGCATTCTTCCTTCGCCGTCCAAAGCTGTAGCACGCACTGTCGAGTCGTCGGCCGCTGCTGTTCGGTCAGCCCCAACAGCCTCGACCAGCCCCCGGACAGCCCCAGTTAAGTCCTTTATTCGATCCTTAAAAGTTTGTTCTTAAATTTTTGATTCACTAAAGGTTTGTTCTTTAATTTGGTTCCTCAATTCGATTTGCTTGATTACCGATTGATAAAGGACAAAGGACAGTGTAGGATGTATGAGTGCAGCCGTAAAAGGTCATACTTGGGTGAGGGAGGTGTATACTGTTTGCACATGATGCAGATTAGTGGATGGGATTCTCACTACATATATTCACCAAATTCACACACTCACACTCTCACTCCTCCCTTCCTACCATTATTTCAAGCTTTCATCGCCCAATTTGCAGCGACCGCTGGGAAAACGCTTTCATAGAATTGACCTATTTTCTTTCCAAGATTTACATATTGTGCTGAATATTTGTCATATTACGGAACACAAAATTAGAGGATATATTTGCCACTTAATACTCTGTATACTTGCAGGTTTATTTAGTGCTAATAAAAAGTGCATCACCCCCTCACTCCTAAAAGCTCCTAAGATTGTTAATGTTCTCGCTCTCAACTAACAATGTCATTTTAAGGGAAGCTGATTGTAATGTCAACTAAGCTCTTCTAACTCACAAACCTCCTCTCACGATTATGTTGCAAGTCAATAAATCATTACAGAATGTGTCACTCAAACGTGAAACAATTATCCAACACTTAGAATAGAAGCAAAGTAATAAACAAAACAGATATTAAATAAATAGGAATTGTATAACCAAAGTCGTTGCTAACACATCCCTAGAATTCTATGAGTTTAGTTATGTATAATTGAATAAGCTAAAACCATAGTTTGTAGGAAAACAAAGAAAACATAAGAACTAAAATGATATACCCAAAGGTTGAATCTTGTAGCCTTGACCTTCTCTTGAATCCTTCTTCAAACACCTTGAACTTGATGAACAATGGAATAACTCAGATGATGCAATATCAACAGATGATGCAATATAAACAGAGCCTTTCACGATGGAACCTCTCAGAATATACAAGGTACCACGTTTCAAGATTGTCAGAACCACCTTCGAACCTTTCATAATATGCATTACTCCACCTTCACCTCTGAAGCGAGTCCCTTCTGTCAAAGGTACTCAATCATATCAGATTCTTCGTCATCTGTGGAACATGCCTGACATCGTTCAAGGTGCAGATAATCCCGACGAGGAGATAATACCGACGCCTGACTTTCTGTGGCTGAACTAGTTGGCTGTTGTCGATCTTCTCTGATGTGAGAGCAGATCGAACATCTTCCAGAGACAGTTTCTTTCCTAGTCATAAAAGACAACGAAATTCTCATACGACTCAGGAAATGAAACTAGCAGAATTAAATCATCATCCTCATCTTCTACTTTACCATCAACATTACGTAAATCTAGCAAAATTTTGTTCAAATTTTCTTGATAATCCCGAAGGGGCATACCTTCCTGCATGAGTAATCGGAACAGATGTTGTTTCAGAAGCAGCTTATTGGTTAGAGACTTTGTCATCTATAAACGCTCCAACTTCATCCAGAGGGCAGCCGCAGTTTCCTGATCAGCAACTTCGATGATAACATCGTCAGACAGGCACTACATGATTGTCGAGTGAGCCTTTTCATCTAGGGTTACCCACTCGTCATCCTTCTTGTCTGCCTTCTTCGCTTTTCCTTTTTCCGTTATCGCATCTTGATCAGCCATAAATCGAAATTATTTCTCCCAGTGAATTTGTCGACCTTCACGTTCAGAGTAGACATCTTTGATCGATTAACACAGAAACCCTAACAGATGCGAAATTCAAAACCATAGTCCGAAAACCAGGCTCTAGATACCAGTTTGTTACGATAGAATAGAACAATTGTGTAATCGAGACAAACAGAAATGTAAAGAGACACAGAATTTACGTGGTTCACCAACGTCGTATTGGCTACATCCATGGGCAGAAAATGGAGAACAGATTGTATTCAGATTATTTTCAGATTACTTTCAGATTACAGAATTATGTGCCCTACTTCTATATAAATAGGCACACAGACGACGAGCTAGGCCCAATATAACAATTCGGCTAGCGGCAAACTATACAGATTCAAGACATACTAATAATCTGTACCGTTAGAAAATGCCAACGGATGAAAAAATAACATCAATAGAAAAATCAACACAATGTCAGTGGTTGACACCGTATTCACATCAACATATTGAAATTTTACACTGTGTTCACTGTGTTGAAAAGTTTGGAGTTTGTACAATATATTGAATTTGCATTTTATCACTACTCTACCTAGAAATATATTTCTTGTCCTCTCCTAGTCGATTAAAAAGAAACTTGGTAATAAAATTTTCAATATAGGTTAGTCGATTAAGACTATTAAATTTTAAAAAAAATCTTAACGAATTGTTGATCACTTTTTAAAGAGAAATTATTTTTTAATGGCATAGCCTCGTCATAGAGAGGAGGAATTATAGGATAGCTTATTGGTAAAATATATACAAATAAAAATAAGAGTGGAACAAATCCCCATACACCGATATGTATTAACTATTTAATTTTTTATATTTAAATGCGTCGTTTATGAAAAAAATGAATTGTAAGGGGCTTAGCCCACCTCCGGTCCTTAATATGTCTTCCACTGACAACAATAGAGAGTAAAATAACATTAGATCCATAGAAAATAGAATCTTAGTTTTAAAATAAGAAATATAATATTGGCAACCCGAACTAAATTAGGAGAAGTTCTTCCACCTACTTGGTAGTCTAGTTACCCGAACTAAATTAGGTGTAGTTCTTCCACCTACTTGTTAATTTGGTTACTTGTTCTGTAATTTTGTTAAGCTTAAGTCAAATTCTTTAAAACAAGCGAATTTACTTTTATTTATACTCCCCTTCTGAACTAAGAAGACATCCTTTTCTTTTTAGTTTGTCCCAATCAAAATGACACATTTCTGTTTTCGTTAACTTTCTCTATGTAATTAATACATCCAACCACTTTTTTTCCTCTCTATTTAAATATTCACCTCTCTTTCACTTTCTATTTAATACTTAACCCACTCTTTCTTTCTTCCCTTAACCATATTAACTAACTACTTCTAAAATCTCGTGGCGAATAAGAAATGTGTTATTTAGCTAGGACGGATAGAGTACTTTTTACAGTTATTATCTTCCCTAAGGGATCGATACCTATTATATTGCATTGAACGTTTGTTCTCTTGCAGATAATACTAGTATTTTTAGTTATTTATTGCTCCCTCTGCCTTAGAAAAGTATGAATTATTTCTTTTTTAATCCGTCCCTAAAAAATACTCCTATAAATTTTCTAATTTTATTAATTCTTTTCTTTCTAATAAGATGGAGTAAAAAATCTATGATCATTCAATACCATAGTGGCATAGTAACTTAGCTCACCAATAACTTATTAACAAATAAAAATAAAAAGTACAACATGCCACATTAATTAGATACTAATCTATAGATATATATAGTGCCAGTTTTTTAGACGGCCACGTGGCACAGTTTTGATTGGAAAATGAAGTTATTTTCCTTTTTTTTATTTTTATAATTTTTGTTGCCTTTTTATGAGTTAAAATTTCAGATCATATTTTAAAATCAGTTTGTCAATGCTTGGTAACTACCTTCTGAAGCACTTCTCACTCCTATTCTCGGTATCACACAATTAAGGTATAGGTGTAGGCCTATTACAATAGACAGATCCTATAATACAATTAAATTGCAAAATGTAACTTTTTTTAATTTCTGCAAATCTGCAACTGCTTCTTTTGTTTCTCTCTTTGGAAGATCTTTAACCTGAAAATAAAATCTAATGAAGAAAGATTATATTGGATATTGAATTAAAGAACATTTTTTTTCTATAATTATTGCAAATATTCACAAACCGACTTTAAAAAATTATAGACGAATCTGATGTTTAATGTGCAAAACTCTAAAGCAGAATTTATTTTGATGGATTTTGACCCAAAGAAATATGAAGAATTCATAGAGTACTTTAATTGAGAGAATCTTGATTCAATTCGAAATAAAATAAACAGAAGAAAAAATTTGATGTGTAATATGCAGACTCCTAAAGTAGGATTTATATTGATGGATTTGGATACTAGGAAGTACTCCTTCCGTTCCATAGTAGTGGAGTCATTTTGCTATTTTGGTGTGTTCCATAGTAGTGGAGTCATTTTGCTATTTTGGTGTATTCCATAGTAGTGGAGTCATTTCCCTTTTTAGTAAAAAACAACACATTTCTTGTCACTTACTTTACTCTCTCTTACTTTATTTTCTCTTCAACTCTCAACTTTTTTCATTTTCTACTTTATTCTTCACTTACTTAATTCACTTAACACAATTTTTCTTAATTTCCTTGTCAGAAACAAATGTCTCCACTACTATGGAACGGAGGGAGTAGTATTAAAAATTTATATAGTAAATGACAGAATTTCCAAAATGTGAATTTGAAGGAACTAAACCATAATGAAACTTTACTCATTCTAATATGCGAATTCACCTACAGAGTTACTACTAATTGTTTAGTATAGTACCTCTTTATCTTCTTCTTCTTTCGTCTCTCTTCTCCTACTTTTTGCTGCACCACTATAGTTTACCTAGCAACGTGCATTGCTGTAATCGGTGAGTGTGAGTAATCATTAGAATTAGAAGCAACATACCATATTTCAATTGCACCTATTTTTATTTCCAGATTTCTTTTTCTGATTTTTTCTCTAGGTTCTAACCGAGATGAGAGGAGGAGGCTCTACTTTTAAGTTTTGCTTGGTTTTACTTTATGGAGGGCTGCAGTGATATATTACTAAATACTTAATAATAAAAAAAAGTTTTTTTTAAAACGCATTTTGATGTTTGTATATAAAAATGATACAAGTATATAGTTGTAGACTCTATATAAGTATAGTAACGGTAAATAAAAATATAATACTATCTTTATTACATATGTGCGTGTATACTTTTCTTTCTATTTATTCTATTTTAGGGGGTTTTTATTATTTTTTCTTTTTTCTCTATTTAGTCTCCTTAGACTGTTTGTTAATTTTAAAAATATATTTTAATTTAACTTTTCAGTTAGAATTTTTAGTTTTTAGTAATCTACTGCTTACATATTATCCTATATTTACTTTGGTTTGTGATATATTTTTTTTATACATATTTATGTATTTCGAGTACTTATTAGATTATTTTAATAGTTTTATATATATTTTATTTTATCAATATTTATCTATTTTAAAGTAATTCCAATATAATTTTATTAGTGTTATAAAATATATTCATTTTCCCTGAATACTAATATTTTTTGTTAACCTTTTAATTATTATTATTATTATTATGTGAGATTTCTATTTAATTATTATGTTTTTTTGGGAACCTACATTTTTTAATGCCATCTGCAGACCCATTTTTTAATCATATTAGCCCCACATTTTCTTCTATAAATAATTAAGTACCCACCTATTACTACTTCACAATCACCAAGCAACTCCATCACTCAACTTAAATGTTGTGGTATTTACCTTTGTTTTACCTCACAACAATCTGTTTCTGATTCTACTCTTCATTGCTTCAGCCGTATTTTATCCAAATAATCTAAACTGTGATGTTGGATTAACAGAAGTTATTATATCTTTTATTTTTTTTGAATAGTTTTACATTTACATGTGCTTCACAATGTTCTATTTATATATTCTCTATGTTCTTACATCTTAAATAGGAGAATCTCTTTTATTGTCGTAGCTTTCCTTATATGATTTTATGTTCATTGCTTCAGATACATCTCTTCATCACCTGCAATGTTGGATTAGTTATTAGTTTTTTTTAGTCTTCAAAACTGTCTGTATAGCAGTAGAATATAGAACTGTGTTTTTATCTTTCACCCCCACATTGTGGGAAGCTTCTCTTATCTGATGTTTCTGTCCAATGCTTCATATGTATCGTCTTCATACATATCTTCCTCATCTACTTGCGATGTTGGATTAGGTACTTTTTTTAGTTTTCAAAACTATTTGCATAGTAGAATAGAGAACTATGTTGTTATTTGTCATTTAAATTTAGGTTTGTAGTTCATATTGTGGATGGGAGATCCAATGCTACTCTTCTTCTTTGGGATCTTGAGAGAGTCCATTTTTTAGGTAAAAGAGTTGCTAATATTTACTGTTGCTAATAATGAGGTATTGATTCCTATATTTGAACATAGATTTATGATATATGTTAATAGTTCTATACTACTGATTAAATTTTAAATATTGTAGGTTGCTGAATTTGATTATATTCCTAGAGAAATAGAGGAAAAGCCCGTTGTCAAATTGTTCTCTTTAAGGTGCTGTTGCGGAGTGATATGGAGTTTAGTGTTTATAACCCTTTTATTGTTAATACGTTTGCACATTAGCGGATGTTGTAAACAAGTTACATCCCCCAAATTTGGGGTTCTCAGGAATGTACTTTTGATCTTGGTTTTATTCTTTTTTGTGTATTTTACTTACATTATTAACCTATGTACTATATATATTTATATACTCTAAATTTTTTTTCTGAATTTCTGTATTTTGTTAGATTGGTGAAGAAAGTTTTGTTTGTCCTATATCTTCTACATTAACCAAGGATGTTGAGTGTGAGCTGCTTGATGTCCATAGCCAAGAGATGTCTTGATCTGGATTTTGAATGGTGTGATGATGAAGTTTTAAAGAACAATAAGGTTGTCATTTGGTTAGAACAATCTTGTCACTGACCAGGGTGGAATGCTATCATTAGTATCTCAATTTCAATAGATTTTTTGTGCTTTGGTTTTATTTTTCTGGCCATTTGTTGATGTTACATGTTTGCCCATCTTAGAATGTTTTTGGGACCATATTTTTTTAGTTTATTGTTTAGTTTATTGTAATGATTCTGTGATGGTGCTGCTTGCCATTATTTTTTAGAGTCAAATTGTTAGGGGTGAGTTTCTGTTATGAATTTGTTTTGTTCAATTTGTTGTTTGCCATAATTTTTGGTTGTGTAACTTAACATCTGCTTTTTATCTTTGTTAACTAAACCATGAACCCTAATTTCTATTCTAATCATACAAACTTTATGTTAAACTCTTAATGATATAATCTTAATAAGCAAATTTTAATTTTTCATCATGTTAAAGATGTATAAATTCAGTCTACTCTATTGTGTTGTATCAAATTTATTTTAAAGTTTAACCACTATACGTTCTTTTGTTAGATCTTATAATTTTCAACCCCTATTTGTTATATCAACTTATTTTTAAGAATGTAACATATTTGAAACTATTCAAAGTAATTTTAATACCTGAAATGATTATGGAATTAAGTTCTGATTTTATTGGTGATTATACTTTATATCCTACGGAAGTTAAACACATTATAAATTGGCTACTCAAAGTAGAACATTATTAAAGAGAATGGATTATGTAAAACAGATTATTTATAACCTACAAAAGTTAAAATTCTAATGTAGTTGTAATTGGCTATATAAGATGAAAAGTGAGATGTTGCTTACCTGTATACAATTTGATAATTTTGGAAGTTCAGAGGTTTTCTTTTGGTACTTTTTTTTACTATTTGTTTCTTTATAATATATTTACCACTAGAACTAATACATATTATTCCCTCTGTCCCTCAAATATTGTCACAGTTTGACCGGACACGGAATTTAAGAAATGTAATAGAAAGTGAGTTGAAAAAGTTAGTATGATGTGGGTCCTACCTTTAAAGTATTAGTTTTATAATAAGTTAGTGGAATGTGAGGTCCATACCAAAAATGGTAACAAGTGAAATGTGACAAATTTTGTATGACATACGGAAATGTAAAAATGTGATAAAATTTCAGGGACGAAGGGAGTATTACTTTTGCTTAACTTCAGTTGCCCTAATCTGGTGTTTCATTGCTTTCTGTCTCACCAGGACACTAACTGAGGTGTTGCTTGAGGTGTTGCTGACTGTAAGAGTGAAGCTGAAAGGTCTTGAAGTTCAGGTTTTTTATGATACTTTTTTTTGTTTGTTTATCGTATACTATATGTTTATCATAGAATACTACTCATACTTATTACTCTTGCTCATTTTAGTTGCTCTACTTTGGTGCTTCACTGCTGAATTTATAACTAGGATTTTGCATTTGTGTGAACGTTAGATCACTTAACATTTAACCAATTGTCTTATGATTTTGTAAATGTGTTATTTCATCCTCTGTATTATTTTAGTTTAATATTTATTTTGTGTTTTGATTTTAAGTTGTAATTAGTCTTAGTATTAGCATATCAATCTTATGAACTTGGATATTAGCTCTTAGTATTACCATATGAAGAAAGTAAGATTATTCTGCTAGGTTTAAGACCAAAACCATTTTTAGTTATACATTTTTAATCTTTTTTCAAGAAAAATTACTAGGGTTTCCTACCAAAAACCAGTCCACTCCATAAACACAAGATCAAGAAAGAGCTCTTAGTAATGTGGTTTGAGATTTTCTCTCACTAGGATTTTTCTCTCCAGGATCCTAGCACCTCACTCTCTGCTGAGCACACTTTCCGTCCACCTTCAACCATCCTCCCTCCTTACTCTTAGCCCCATTTCACAGTAGAGAAACTCCAGTCGCAAATCGGAGATCAGAGAATCTAAAACTGAAACGGGAGGTGTAGGTCCGGGGGGTGTGAGACGATGGTAGCATTCAAAACCTCGTGCTAGGTCTGTCCGGCGGGGTTCACAAGTTTCTACGCTGATTTCACATTTGTTTTTTCTGGCGACGGCGAGTGGGGTAGCTGAATATCGCGGCTGGTCTAGCCGGCGATACCCTCCACGGTGAACGGAGCAAGCTTAGATTTTGGAAGCTCGCTCTTAAAGGCTAACGGCAGCATTCTGTAAGGTGAACAAAAATCGGGTCTGGTCTGGCCGGCGATTACCAGGAGCTGTTAACAGTTTCTGGTGAACAGTACTTTAAAGAAATTATTTCCGGTTTTTTTCCAACTATGGCATGCTTTAAACTGCAACATTGCTAATTTCGTGGAGCTTCATTCTTAGTATGCCGTCATAGTTGTTTTTGTGTTCTTCAAGTAGAATCAAGCTTCACTGCTGAATTTATAACTAGGAGCTTCATTCTTAGTATGCCACTTGGAATATAAGGGGCTTGCAACAACCCTCTAAACAAGCTGCAATCGTCGACTTCGTTAAAGCAAATAGAGTTGACGTTTTGGGGATCCTTGAAACAAAGATGGATCCCGAGAATCTTAAATATTTCTTGCGGAATTACTTCCCTGATTGGAAATCTGCGAACAACTTCTAACTAATCAGTAATGGCCGAATGTTGCTTATGTCGAACCCGGCCAAGGCAGACGTGGAGCCCATTATGGTGGAAGCACAGAACATCAACGTCAAAATTAGATGCATGCTTTCCAATAATTATTTCCTTTTTTCTCTTGTCTACGGGCTATATTCCCTTACTGAAAGATTGCCTATGTGGGATTCATTGATAGACTTCATTTATGATGACCAACCAGCTCTTGTTAGTGGGGATTTCAATTGTGTATTGTCGCCAGATGAAAGAATGGGGGACAGGGTGGCTACAGAATATGAGATGAAAGACCCAATTGACACATGCACTTTATTAGGCCTAGATGACATGCATTATTCGGGCTGCACGTTCACTTGGACTAACGGAACAAGGTTCAGCAAGATTGACTGTATAGTTGCAAACGAGGCATGGCATGACAACAAATTCATTGCTTCCACAGTATTCAGGCCCTCCAGTGCTCTCTCTGACCATTCGCTTGCGATAACAACACTCTTTGGAGACACGGTATCTTTTCCAAAATCCTTCAAGTTCTTCAACTTATGGACTAACCATGCAGCGTATGATCCTTTGGTCAATGATAAGTGGCCCATAAATGTTAGCGGCACTGCTCAGTTTGTGCTTGCTAAGAGAGGAAAGACACTCAAATTCCACCTTAAGGAATTCAACTTTAAGGAAACAAGCCTAATCTTCAAACGAGCAAAGGAAGCAGCTTTTGAGCTTGAGAAGATGCAGCTCCAACTAGATGCAGACACAAACAACCTTCGGCTTCGAGAGGAGATCAAAATTTTGAGGCAAAAGGCAAAAGATTGGGGTCGGTAGGAGAGGCAATTCTTCAGCCAGAAAGCCAAGCTCAAGCACCTTTTGTTGAGTGACCGGAACACCTCCTTCTATGACTCACTTGTCAACAGGAATAATGCCCGCAATTACATTGCATTCCTTTGCGAAGAAAATGGCCAAGTACTAAGGGAACCGAGGGTGATCATTGATAAGTTTGTTGACTACTTCTCTGGCTTGTTCGGAGTGAGGAAAGAACTGAGCAGATCTGCATGGAGACACTGCAAAATGGATACACTTTGAACACCGACGAAGCATGGGAGTTAATCAAAATCATCACGGATGACGAAATTAAAGAGATAGTCTTTTCCATTGGGAGCAACAAGGCTCCTGGACCGGACGATTATACCGCAACTTTCTATAAGAAATCTTGGGACACAAGTCGGAAAAGATGTCATCGACGCTGTCAAGGAATTCTTCAGAACACGTAAGCTATTAAGGAGGCTAAACATTATTGTGGTTTCACTCATTCCTAAGACTTCATCGAACCCAAAAGTGGGTGATTATAGACCCATTGCTTGCTGCCACGTTATCTATAAAGTGATAACCAAGATCATCTCCAAGAGGATGTCTTCCCTACTTCCAAAGATTGTTAATCAAGCACAGTCAGCTTTCATCCCAGGCCGAAGCATCATGGACAACATTTGTTTGGCACAAGAGCTGGTCAGAGGCTACATGATCAAGAGGTCTACCCCACTGTGTGCAGTCAAAATTGATCTTAGAAAGGCATATGATACTATCAGTTGGGAATTTTTGAGATCGGTCATGCTAGGACTTAAGTTCCACCCTATCTTCATCGAATGGGTAATGGAGTGTGTCACAACTCCATCGTTCTCTATTGCAATCAATGGCAGCCCACATGGGTTCTTCCAGGGCAAATCAGAGTTATGACAGGGGCATCCAATGTCACTGTACCTCTTCATCTTATGTATTGAATATCTCTCAAGACTCTTGTAGGTAAGAACAACAGAAGACTTCAATTATCATGCCAAGTGTGCAACACTAGGCATCACACACCTTGCCTTTGTGGACGACTTGATGTTATTTTGTAGAGGAGACGTGGGATCCATGACTATCCTTTCCAAGACACTGGAGGAATTTACATGGTGCTCAAGACTTGAGATTAATAGGGAGAAGTCTCATCTATTCACAGCTGGTGTACATGGAGTCGAGCTCCAACAAATCAAGGAAACCTTTCATTTTGCTGATGGGCAGTTACCCATTAGGTATCTGGGCGTACCGCTAACCTCATTGCAACTCAAAGCATCCCATTACTCACCCCTTGTCAACAAAATTGCTTCGTTGACAAAGAAATGGACGGACAAGAACATTTCTTATGTTGGGCGAGCCGAGCTTATTAGATCAGTTCTGCAAGGTGTGGAGTGTTATTGGCTTCAAGTGTTCCCGTTGCCCGGGACTGTTATTGATAGGATCACTCGAGTGGCACGTATTTTCCTACGGGGCACAAAACAAGCATCGGTCGCCTGGCAAGACCTTTGCCTACCGAAGGAGGAGGGAGACCTTGGATTCTAAAGCCTTAAATCATGGAATACGACACTTCTCTCGCGTGTCCTTTGGAATATCTTCTCCAAAAAGGATCTCTTTGTATTAAATGGGTGCACAATGTGTACATTGGACGCGGGGATTTATGGGACTGGACCGCAAGGAAGAGAGACCCACCCCTCATCAAACCTTTACTTGCCAACTGGGATTTTCTACTCCAAAACATGCCGCGAGACAAAGTGCCGAGATTACTGGGGACTTGGTACCAGTCTACAGGGTCAGCAGAAGCATATGAATGGTTTCGACCGAAGGGCGAGCGTAGATTTTGGCCTAAACATGTGTGGAAAGGGTACATCCCTCCAAAGTACTCCTTTACCACCTGGCAGGGGAAGACTCCCAACCCGAGGCAGACTCACATACCTCGACATTGATCGGGTATGTCCACTATGTAACGTGGAACTAGAACGGCCAGCTATTTTTTCTTCTCATGCAACACAACTAGAAGAACTTGGCAAGATATTAAGATATGGCTTGGAATCAGAAGACCCCTCACAACAATACCAAGTGCCATTAAATGGATGACGCGAGAGAATGTTGGATCAGCTGTCATGAAGAAAGCAAAATGGATAGCCCTTGCTGCAATGGTAAGTCTCACGTGGAAAGCTTGAAATGCGCTTGAAAGAGCAGGTTTGCATAGGTGTCGTTCAAACAAGGATGTATCCTACTGATTAGGATGAAACAATCCCCTGCTAGGCCTAAAACCTGGTATCAATAATTCCTCAACCCTCTTCTACTGGGTAGTATAGTGAAGGTAGGGGTCGAATCCAACAGAGATGGTGACGGTTGGAGTGATTGCGGTGATATTCTGGAAAGGTTTGGTTAGCTACCACGCTTGGGGTTGAGACTTATCTAGACTGGAATTTAAGGTGGTACTCTACTGACTAGGAGGTGGGAAAGGTGTGGACAGGCGGCTGTGTACGTGGAAAGTGGGGAACATGGTTTTCAGGAAGAATATGGAAAGTGCTAGTTTACTATAAAAGGTAAAACAAAATATCAGAGGAAAAAAAGTAGTTAGGTGACTAGGCTGACAGATCTGTAGGGTACTAGCTGAAAAGGTAGAAAAAGTAAAGGACAAAAGCGAAAGTAACTAAAAAGTAAAAGTGGTCCCAAACTTGGATGTGGATGTTATCTTCTTCGACATGAATAAACTCAGATCAACAATCTCAGATTTCATGGATGAGAAACACAGATTAACAAACTTCACAGCTCAGATCTACAATTAAAACTTCGAATCAAAAGATTGAACACTGAAACTGCAATTATGCTTACTGGTCAACATGTAAGGTGGCAGAATAACGTAAACTCAGATTTCACACTAAGACACTTCTGGAAAATAAATCTAAACAGCCACTGAACTAACAAATCACAGATCGAACAACTCAAAATGAAATCATGCTTCCAACACTTAGAAATTACTGAAACAACTAGATCTAAGCTACCTAGGCAGAATGAAGCAGAATTGATCAGAAAGAGATGCATAAAAACAACTTCATTGCATAAAACGTTTGGATCTCAACAAAACACTTCAAAGGATGATAAGTACTGAAAATGCAGCAGATCCAACGATAGAAAACAAGTATAGGTTAACTAAGAAAGCGAATAAAGATTGTTTTGCCACTCCGGGCAATGGAACTGCTACGACTACGGAATAAACTGGCTGGAACGAGAGAATGGAACTCCGGCGAACTGATGATCTTCAAGTGACCATGGCTGTGGCGAGGAACGAGACTCTGGACTGGGCTGAAGGACTGAACTACCGAGAGAATTCTACCTAAGAGTGATGATGATGAAAATTATCCGTTCCCCTCTCTCTCCAAGTGGCTTCCTTTTATAGGGAGGCTTACCCTTGATTTTAGGGTAAAACCTTGTGGCGAGATGACTTCTTTGCCGTTAATTGTGGTTGATCCGTCCCACCTATCCTTCTTCTCCATCTCGAGACATTTTTGCATGTATACTGGTCAGTACGTAATCGTTCTGACGCCCTTTTCACCTGAAGTATCTGAAGCTTTGCCTACTGGCTAGAACACTCAACCTGCACACTTTGAGCAACTGTTTTGCAGATATAATCAATTATGCACATCATACTGACCAGTAACCAAGGCCTAGAATACGACTTATCAAACTGCTCACACTTACCACATGCTTGTCCTCAAGCGTGAAGAACAAACAAAAAGAAGTAAGTCGAATTCTAGCCTGGTTACTCCCCTGACCGACTCTATCCTACCCTAGACTCTAACTATGACGCAAAGAAAAACACATAACAAAGACAAACACATAGAAGAAAACTAAAACACTTAGACACATTAACACAGTAATTGGGCTATATTTTCAACCATCCCTCCATGGTGCATCCCGTTGTCTCCCTTGGATCCAGTGCCCACTAGAATTGTAGTACCTGGCAGCATTGACTTGCTCCATACTGACCATGTCGTTTGGCTGATCATAGCTAGGTCCTTGGTTTCCCTGTTCTGCACCCTTGTAGTTCCCAACTAGGGAAGTCGGCGGTGTATTCTTCTCGATTGCGCTCAGGAGTGACTTCTTCAGCTCATCTATCTTCAAATCCATCTTCTGTTCAAGCTTCTGCTCCTGGTCAGTAGACGAGGCACTTGCAACCCTTTCTCGGTTGTATCCATCCCTTGAATGGTCATACTCCTTCTTCGCACTCAGTAGCTTCCTTAGGACCCTCTTTGCTTCGCTGACCCGTAGTTGTGTGCAGCTTCCTCCCGACGACGAATTGGCCAGGTCCTTGGTTGTTATGTTCATCCCCTCATAGAAAGTATGATGTATCTCAATGTCCGCCATGCGATGATTGGGACATGCATCTAAAAGGCCCATATACCTCGCCCAATAATCGCTCAAGGGTTCATCGTACCCTTGCTTCACACTAGTTATTTCCCTCTTCAGCGCGCTTGTCTTGGATGATGGGAAAAACTCGCCTAGGAATACTGACTTGAAATCGGCCCAACTCTCAATGGAGTCGAGGGGCAGGCGCATGAACCAGGTGTTTGCCTCCCCTTTCAAAACGAACGGCAAAGCCTTCAATCTGTAATCATCCTCGGTCGCCCCTTCTGGCCTTCTCTGCGCTCTACAAATCTTACAAAACTCATGAAGGAACTCGGAAGGCCCTTCGTAACTCTTCCCGCAGTATGTAGGCAGAATGGCGATCACATGAGGCTTCACATCACAGGCAGTTTGCCCTGGGGTCACAACTATGGCTTGAGGTGGTTCTCCCTCGGTATGTGCATTAGCGTCCCGATCTCAGGATCTTCTTCTCCTTGAGCGGCCATCCTTCTCGGGTTTCCCTCTATCCTTGGTATCTCTTCCGGTATTGGTCCTTCTATGGTGTATTGCTCCTCGTCACTACTCGAACCTAAGTCAGACAAAGCCGTCGACAAGCCGGATCGAGTGGTTACGAGTATAGATCCTTGCTCAAGTATCTTCGGCCTCCACTGGTCAGGAGCCGAGTTGCTGCTCATAAACTGAAACGAAAAGAAAAGAGAAAAATTATGAACAGTATATACGCCAAAGTATCACGCACAATAGCTACTAATAACGCCATCCATCCCCGGCAACGGCGCCATTTGAAAGAGCAGGTTTGCGTAGGTGCCGTTCAAACAAGGATGTATCCTACTGATCAGGATGAAACAATCCCCTGCTGAGCCTAAAACCTGGTATCAATAATTCCTCAACCCTCTTCTACTGGGTAGTAGAGTGAAGGTAGGGGTCGAATCCCACAGAGATGGTGACGGTTGGAGTGATTGCGGTGATATTCTGGAAAGGTTTGGTTAGCTACCACGCTTGGGGTTGAGACTTATCTAGACTGGAATTTAAGGTGGTACTCTACTGACTAGGAGGTGGGAAAGAGGTGGACAGGCGGCTGTGTACGTGGAAAGTGGGGAACATGGTTTTCAGGAAGTATATGGAAAGTGCTAGTTTACTATAAAAGGTTAAACAAAATATCAGAGGAAAAAAAGTAGTTAGGTGACAAGGCTGACAGATCTGTAGGGTACCAGCTGAAAAGGTAGAAAAAGTAAAGGACAAAAGCAAAAGTAACTAAAAAGTAAAAGTGGTCTCAAACTTGGATGTGGATGTTTTCTTCTTCGACATGAATAAACTCAGATCAACAATCTCAGATTTCATGGACGAGAAACACAGATTAACAAACTTCACAGCTCAGATCTACAATTAAAACTTCGAATCAAAAGATTGAACACTGAAACTGCAATTATGCTTACTGGTCAACATGCAAGGTGGCAGAATAATGTAAACTCGGATTTCACACTAAGACACTTCTGGAAAATAAATCTAAACAGCCACTGAACTAACAAATCACAGATCGAACAACTCCAAATGAAATCATGCTTCCAACACTTAGAAATTACTAAAACAACTAGATCTAAGCTACCTAGGCAGAAAGAAGCAGAATTGAACAGAAAGAGATGCATAAAAACAACTTCATTGCATAAAATGTTTGGATCTTAACAAAACACTTCAAAGGATGATAAGTACTGAAAATGCAGCAGATCCAACGATAGAAAACAAGTAAAGGTTAACTAAGAAAGCGAATAAAGATTGTTTTACCACTCCGGGCGATGGAACTGCTACGACTACGGAATAAACTGGCTGGAACGAGAGAATGGAACTCTGGCGAACTGATGATCTTCAAGTGACCATGGCTGTGGCGAGGAACGAGACTCTGCACTGGGCTGAAGGACTGAACTACCGAGAGAATTCTACCTAAGAGTGATGATGATGAAAATTATTCGTTCCCCTCTCTCTCCAAGTGGCTTCCTTTTATAGGGAGGCTTACCCTTGATTTTAGGGTAAAACCTTGTGGCGAGATGACTTCTTTGCCGTTAATTGTGGTTGATCAGTCCCAGCTATCCTTCTCCTCCATCTCGAGCCATTTTTGCATGTATACTGGTCAGTACGTAATTGTTCTGACGCCCTTTTCACCTGAAGTATCTGAAGCTTTGCCTACTGGCTAGAACACTCAACCTGCACACTTTGAGCAACTGTTTTGCAGATATAATCAATTATGCACATCATACTGACCAGTAACCAAGGCCTAGAATATGACTTATCAGCGCTTATCTTTGATAGCAAACCATTTAATACAGCACGATTACTCTTTGATGTAAAAAGGGTAACTTATGCTACTCTTTACTCAATGTTTCCCGAAGACTCTGTTGTATCAGCTTTTGGGTGTTAATTTTGCTTGCAATAAGATGGGTCCCAAGGTCTTTGCCTTGGTTGTGTGTGTATGCCACTGCCAAAGGAGTATACCCTCCGGTAGGATGGCCTTTGATATTGGGACACTAATGTCTTTGAACAGCCTAATCGTTAATCATGTGGCATACTTTATACATTTCCTCGTAGCTTCAGGACTCGGACCATGCTCTATTGTGGGTCTGGAGCTCCGACTTTCTGACATTTCCGAGCCCTCTCGGCCAAGGGAGCCTTCTTTTGTGGATAGCACTTATAGCAACCCTAAGTATCTCTTGGAAGGGGCATATTTTTGTTTTGGCCTCGTTGGGCCGATCATCCGTGGGACTGGGCGACAATCCGAGTGTCCTAGCCCAAAGGAGTCTACACCGGCATGGCGCACCGAACAACCCTCGAATCGCTGGTCTGTATCGCCATTTACTTGGGTCATCTCGGGGGTACGGACACCCCTATAGCTAAAAGGTCCCATGTGTTCCAAGCTTGTCGGTACAGGAATGATTTGCATGATAAACAAAAGATCAGCCGAGCCATAACTTCCCTTCCCCCTACCTCTTTAGGGTACTTTTTTATTCTTGAGGATTTTATCCCATTGGGTTTTGCCTAAAGAGGTTTTGATGAGGCCCGCCCTCCACCATCGGAGGGTCTTTCTTTGTGGTTTAGGGGTCGACCCGGACCTTCCCACATAGGTATGCATATGTTTCCTTGTAAACCTCATTATGGCAAGGACGATTGTCTAAGCCATTAGGCTTTCTAGGGACTCCACGAATAGTTTGGGTTGGTGTTGTACGCTAGCTTGATACAAGCCCTTGGGTATTTTGTTATTCCTCTCATTGGCTCGCTAACTTGACAAGTTGGTTGTATCCCTCGGGTATGCCTGAGGTATGATTGTACTTTTACTTATTTTATTTGATTTATTTACACACCAAAAAAAAGATTAGAACCCTTTAGATTTGGATTCGTACAAATAGAAGCAGTTGTAAGCATCTTATTCCAAACAAAAGTCAGATTAACATATAATTTCATCAATATATCAATCAATGGATCAATAATGTAACATAACATGATGATTTACAATACCAACATGTTTTTCATTCAAAAGGAACGTGTAAAACCATTATAAACCAAATTAAACAGAAAACAGATGCATAACACCAACATATTTTCCATTCAAGAGGAACCTGCGATTGTTCTCTATCTCCTCGTAATCCACCAGAAATCCGAATCCAAATAAAACCGAATAAGAATTAATAATTTTTGCAGATGCAACAAGTTTAAGTTAGGTTTTTTTATCATTCCTATTTTTAGGAACTGTTTATATCTATGCATGAAATCATTTCTAATGTTTTCTATCAATGTTAGGACAATGTATTGTTTATTATTCGTGTTATTCTAATGTTAACTCTTTTTTTCGCAACCATAATTACTCAAATTAAAGAAAAGAATAAATTAAAGAAATTTACTACCATAAAAATTTTGTAGCACATGAAACTCTAAGTCATCAATTAGGTGAGTTAAAGTATACCTTATAGGTTCACGTCTGGTATTCTGTAGGCGGTGGGACGGTGACCTTGAGAGTGTGTGTGCTGTGGAAGAGACGATCTGTCTCCATCTAATCCCCTTTTTTTTGTTTTCCATCCAATCCCATTTTTTATGGTTTCACATATATGCTTAGTAATATCTTGATTAAGATATTAGATAATGAGTTTATTTCAGTAATTATACTATTTGTGTTTAAATTTGGTTTTAACAGAATATACTATTTTTGTTTATATTTTAATTGCTTTATATGTAATTCCTTATTTAAATATTTTAAGATATGATTTAATATCAGTTTAGTAGGAATATTTTAATTTCAGTATTATTTGTCCACTGAGACATTTCATGATTTGTTTATTTTTTATCAGTCAATTTTATATAAAAATAACTTTTGTTAGCGATATAAAATTTATCTTACTATTATGTTAATATATAAAATATAAATTTGTAATGTAGGTGATATTTCTGAAACTTTTAGTTTTCCTATTATTATAGATGAAGTTGAGTTAAACGATAATATTTATGGTATTTCTATCGAGGCAAGTTCGGCTGTTTTGTCTTCTGTTGATAATCTAAGTATATACTCCATTCGTCCGCCATTAAATCTCCCATTTTTTCTTTTACTTCCGTCTGCCAATAAATGTCTCATTTCACTTTTAATATATTTGGTAAATAGATGATACGCTTAGATTTTGCACTATTTTAAGGCCATTATTTGGTCCGTTTTGAGTGTCAAAATTGCATTACATGTCCATAATTTGCATATTTTATCCATTTTGGTATTTAGACGTGTTTTGTGAGAAATGTGCAAAATCGAACAGAAAAATCGCATAAAAAGGTCAAAATTCAGAAGCTGGAAGTGAATCACAACCTAGCGGCCCGCTGCACGCAATGCAGTGGTCACTGAACCTAGTCCAGCCAGTTCTAGAGCTGTCCAGCGGTCTGCTGGGCACGGTCGCACATGATAGCATGTGTTCAAACTCATATTTTCGGCGATTCTGAAGTCCGATCAGGGAGTGCTACATATCTTCTCTTCGTCTTTAAAAGAGCTTCGCGTTAGTACCAAGATAATCTCCGATCAGGGAGTGCTACATATTTTCTCTTTGTCTTTGAAAGAGCTTCACGTTGGTACCAAGATAATCTCAATCGGAGTTCTGTGGAGAAAGTTATGGTCATTCTACCAAAGTTACGCTATGCTGTCAAGTGCTGGCGGGAATTTAAGGAAGAAAAGAAACTATTACCTTGTTAAGACAAATTTTTTCCTTAACCTATGGGGCACGAAAATTCCATCTTTCCTATTACTTGGAGGACACCTTTTAACATATTTAAACATTTTTTAAGCCTATATATACCTCATAAGCTAATTCATAATATTCACCAATTCATAGCCTCCAAAATTGGGGATGCCCCAAGGCTCCTCCTCCAACCCTAATCCTCATCTTTCATCTTCTTTTTTCCAAATAATTCCAGAGCTTAAATTTGAGAGTACTTCATAGTGTAAGGGGTTGAAGAAGGAATCAAGAGAAGATCAAGGCTACAAGGATTCAGGTTTTATTTGCTTTAGTTCTTATTTTCGTTATGACTTCCCTACAATCTATGTTTTTAGTTTATTCTATCATGTGTAACTAAACTCATAGGATTCTAGGGATGTGTTAGTAACGACTTTGGTTATACAATTCCGTTTTTTCTATTTAATATCCGTTTTGTTCTTACTTCGTTTCTTCCTTAAGTGTTAGATAATGTTTCACGTTTGAGTGACATATTCTGTGATGATTTAATATAACTTGCTACATAATCGTGAGAGGAGGTTGGTGAGTTAGATCTACTTAATAGACATTACAATTAGTTTCCCTTAAATCGACACTGTTAATTGAGAGTGAGGACTTTTCAAGGGTCTTAGGAGCTTCAAGGAGTTACGGATCTAGGATTGACAAACCTAGTATTGGTAATCTACGATTGTTTCGCATGAGCATAAATTAGGCGACTCGTTCTATCGAAGTAAGAACTGTGCTAGGATGTTGTAGTTGGAAATTGTATAACCATAACTGTCAACGCACATTCCTGGAATCCCTCATATCTTTATTTTTGTGATTTATTTGCAATTAGTTGTTTATTTGCTTTATTTATTTTTGCTTAATTAAACCATAACTCTTGTTTCTCTAGATAGTATTTGACGCTTAGTATATGATAGCTAGTTGCAATTATATTCCATGTGTTCGATATCCCGGTACTGACCTTTAGCTATACTATTTCTGCCTTGTATACATGCAGGTATTTATAGTGATAAAAAATAGTGCATCGGTGGACTCTACATTCCACTAATTCATTTTTCTCACATGTTATTATTATTCCAATATATAAAAGTAGGTCTTACATTCCATTAACTTTTTCTGTCCACTTAACTTTATAAAGTTAAATAATTGTTTAAAACCCGTTCTGGTCAAAATATGGACATTTAATCAAGGACGGGGGGAGTATTTTTTTGGACTTTGTATAATAATTATTTTGAATTAAGTATTTAAATTTATATGTAATTTTAATATTTTTATTACTATATTAAAATTATTTTAAGTTTGTGTTTTTATATAAATTTTCATTTATATTTACTATTCAAGTTATATAATTTATAATTAAATCTATATTTAATTTACTACTGATTTGTTGTTATTTTTCTAAATTTTTGTTTTTCATTTATAAATAACTATGTTTTGTTCATCAAAACTGTTGAATTATTTATTTATTCAAAGTATATGCATTTTTCCTCTTTCATCCTTAGTCACATCCTTTATTTATATATCTTATTCTAAATAATCCATACTTTTTAATACTTAGTTGCACATCTCCTCTTTGTAATGTGTTTTATTTTATTTTACTCTACTCATATCAAAAATTAAAATTGTATAAAATTATTTGTCGAATATGAAATATTTCATATAGAATGTTTGAGAGAAATATATTTATGTTTTGTTATTGTTTATAATGTTTTTAATAGTTTATAATGTTAAGAAAACTTATATTAATTAATCATATTAACTACAAACATCATTATATTCTCTTTTATTTTTTTTTTTACTTTAATCTGCTTATCTTAGAATTTATTTTTATTATTTGAAAATTTTATGGCCTGTGCATAGCTGAAACCACCATTCGTAGAATTTTGTCATCTTTTACTGCATTCACTTCTTATAGGAACTTACCATGGAGTTGTCACATTTCTCGCTTTCATTGAAGGGGGGTGGTCGTGCCAACAACCCTGTACTTGCTTCCATTGTTTATTGCATTATGTGTGTTCGGTGTGTTAGAAATTTGGGCTTCCATATGACTAATTTAATGTATATGACTATCTTTCAGATGCCCAATTAAAGTGATCCTATAAAGATTAAAGTTTGGGCTAAAGTGTATTTATTTGTTATGGAAATAAGTGAAGATATCATTTTGTGATTTTCTATTTGTTGAGGGACCGAATAGAAAATAAAAGATCTTATGTTTATATAAATATAAGATTAGGTTATGGTCCCCACACGTCAGAAAAATATTCGATATCTCTGTATTCTCTCGGCAGACTATTGCGAAGAATGTCTATGATCGTTTGGAAGATTCATAGCCGCTGCAAAGCAATTCCTGCCGTTCAATTCTAGATGGATCAAGGTACGCTTCCGCTTTACAGTTTGTGTACCTTCTCCATCGTTTTTGGTTAATCATCATAGAGAGGTTTATGTAGTGGTTCACTCAATTATTCCAACAAGCAGTATCAGACCACTCTATTGATGATTCTCTAAGAATTGGAAAAGGGGAATTAGGTTTTTCGATTTTATGATTAAAATTATGCGGTTAATTTTATTGTGTTTGGCGGCGAGCATTGGCGGACACAGGTAGAGCTGGGGAGGGGCTTCAACACATGCCAACAATTTTTTTCTTTATTTTCTACTGTTAAATTCTTTGAAAATTTCAATATACAATCTTCAGTCATTCATAAATCAATGCTATTAAAGACTAAATTATTGGAGATTGAATGATGGAAGGGGCTGAAATGAATTTCTGCTTGAAAAATATGCAGAGGCAAATGAAGAAATAAAATTAGCTGCCATGGTTTTGGCCTTTTGGGGAAGAAGATGACCCAACTCCCAAGAAATAAATAGTATACGTAATAAAAATTTAAAATGTACAATTTTCTAAGACTGGATGTCTATTTGACTTTTCAACTTTTAACTTATTTTTTCTTTTTTTTCTTTCCCGTTCAATTATGCAAATATTTATGTTTTAACAAATTTTAATATTTATGTATTATATATTAAGCATGAAAATATAAAAGAAATTAGGGTGGATTGAAAGTTAGAATTTTGTTTTTTAAGTTTAATATGTTTGGGTTAGAGTTTAATGTGTTCAGGTGGGATAGTTTGAAGTTTGTCTCAAGTAATATTTACTATTCCTTACATCCCACAAAAGATGTCACACTTGTAGGACGACACGGGATTTTAGAAGGTTTTATTTTGTATGTTAAGTAAAGAGAGAAATTATATAATACTACTATTTATATTAATGTGTGAGAAATATTTTTCCAAAATTGAAATGTGACATCTTTAGTGGGTCAAACTAAAAAGGAAAGTGAGATATCTTGGACGGAGGTAGTATCTTTTACAACGTTATTGTAAGACAATTTTGATTTAATTAATTGAAATTTTACTATTTTGTCTACTATATTTTTTCATATGTATATTACTAAAAAATCATTCCCCTCATTCGTGATTTGTTATTTTATGTATCTTACTTTAACTCTTGGGTTTGAAAAAACGGTTAAAAAAGTTAGTGAAAAAATTTAATAAATTTAAGTCATATTTTTATATATTAATTTTAATAAAATATAATAAGGCTCATTAGTGGAATTGGAGTCCAATTATTAAATAAAATAAAAGAGGGTAAATGATATAGTTTTCCTTAGACTACGAAAAAGGATATACGGAGTATGAAACAATTATTTGAAGATGGAAAAGTATATAATACAGCCCCTGCCATAATATTTTTCTGCGTCCGCCACTGGCGGCGAGATTGCTATGATTATTCATGTTGGTGTTTTAACCTATTTTTTTGTATGCGTCGAATTGATTATGGATCAAGTGCAATATTTCTGTTATCATTTATGCATATTGAATTGTCAATATTGTTGCACGCATTCCATTACGTGTTTTATTTGGGTTGCTGAATTTGATGTATTAATTGAGTTTCAATTTGTGGCAATTCTTTATGTATAATATGGAATGAAATTTGTTGATTAGCTGAACTCAACATGTTGGATGATGATTAAGAATTCTTGTTACATGTTTCTGTATTAACTGTAAAGAATTGGAAATGATTGAATTTTGCAATTCTTGATATGCACAATGACCGAGAGGAGAAATCAGTTATGGGCTGATCGAGTTTTGTGTGGTTTTACATTTATGCACAAATCGTCATGGTCTTTGTCAATTAATTGAAAATGGAACGGTTGTTTCATAATTATGATAATGAATTCATTGTGATCGGGAATTCAATTTTCGTAATAAATTCATTGTGACCGTGTATTCAATTTGTTTCAATTTGTATGTGTGCACATGTTGATTTATGGAGAATTGTATATTTTGGTGAATTCACAAAATCTAGGATTGTGTTATGTGGATTTCTTTGGTTGTTTTGATGTTGCTTTGGCTAATTATGTTTGATGGTTTCGTTATTGAATATATCAAAATCAGTTGTTTTGTCGATTTTAGTGAAAATCGAATTTGAAAAAAAATTATACGAAATCCCATTAGAAGTCAGCAATTTGTAATTTGCTGGGAGCTACTGGAATGGCCGCCAGGATTCAGTGACTCGCTAAGTTCGCAAGGTACGCGAGCCCAGTATCTCATTGGCTAGCCATTGTATTCCAGAAAGCTAACAACGACTCGCTTGCGGGCATTTATATTCGGTTTTAAGTTTTATTTTTAAATTCAAGTTTTTTTTTGGGTACATCTCACGTTCCTTATTTTCTACTAATGAGTGTGTATCTTAATGTGGATATTAGTCGGCCAAAAGGAAGATTAATATTTGGCACGAGATACATATATACTTGTGGTAATAAATACGTGACAATTATTTTGTTTTCGTGTGAGTAATGTGATGCCAAAAGGTGGACACTACTTAACATAAGGAGGTTGTCATTTACAAGTTCTTATTATTGTCAAAAGACTTGATGTGGATGTTGTGCTTTGAACCTCGTAATGATTTACTAATGTTCAAAATAGATTAATCGAAACATGACGTTGCAAAAGTAACCTCTCTTGTCTAGACTTCTTTATGGCGAATGTTAGGACGGTATGTGTGTGTGTATTTTAATGCGGATATTAGTCGGCCAAAAGGAAGATTAATGTTTGGCACGAAATACATATATACCTGTGGTGATAAATACGTGATAATTATTCTGTGTTCATGTGAGTAGTGGTGATGCCAAAAGGTGGTCACTACTTGACCAGATCTTATTGTTAGTGTTTGATCACTACAATGAGATTACCAATTATAAGTTCATATTACTGTCAAAAGACTTGATATGGATGTTGGTGTCGGTACCTCGAGATGTTACCTTCTTATTTGAATCTAATTATGTGAGCAAGACAGTTATTTCGGTTTGTTCTCTGTTAAATTATAATGTATGCTTCTGCAGTTTCTTCCAACATGAACAATATGTCAGTGTTGAATGGGTCAATTTTAATGGATTGGAATGATTATATTATGATTGCTCTTGGTTGCATGGATCTGGATTACACATTGAGGATTGAGTAACCTACTTCTCGTAAGGGCGATAGTACTTCCAATCAAAGGAGGTAACTATAAGAAGTGGGAATACTCGAATCGCGTAAGTCTACTGATCATTAGGTATAGCATCCCAGAAGCCTTTCGAGACGCTGCATCTAAGTATATCACTAAGGTCAATGAATACCTTGCCGAAAATTAAGGATCATTTGCGAAAAACATTAAGGCTGAGACAAGCATACATGATCTCAATAAAGTATAAGGGCAAGGGCAACATAAGGGAGCACATTATGAAAATGTCTCGCGTTGCTTCACTTAAGCTTGAATTCTGAAGACTTGCTTGTACATTTGGTGTTGCACATCTGGTTAGTTCTCAAGAAATAAAGTAAAGGACATTAAGAAAAAGTGTATTGAGAATGCTGTTATGGATAAGGTTCATCACAAAGGTAACAACATAAGGATAATGATGGTTGTTTCTTTTGTGGTAAACATGCCTATCAAAAGAAGAATTTTAAATATTACGCATGGCGTGCAAAGGAAGTTACATGTGTACGTGGGTTTATTTTGCGTATTGAGTGTGCGTAGCGCATTATATGTATTGTGTATATGTTTGCTCGTGTTCATTTTGTGTGTAGCGCAATGTTTGTATTTGAGTATAGTGTGTGTATATATATGTGAAGTGTTTAGTGTAGTGTGTGTAGTATGTGCGTAATATGTTTATTGTCTAATACTGTGTAATTTCCTTACATGTTCCCTTACAACGAATGTATTTTTTTGTTTACTGTGTTTTTTTCTTATAGTGTATGTGTTAGTATATAGTGTGTATTTTTTATAAAATGTTTTTAGTAGGCAATGTGTTGTATTTTTTTGTATTGTATGTATTATGTGTATGTGTGTGCAAGTGTATGTATATTGTGTTAAGCGTTTGGTATTGTGTGTATTTTTTGTATAGCAATTTGTATGTAATATATATGGTTTGTGTATGTGGGTTTATTTTACGTATTGAGTGTGTGTAGCGCATTATATGTATTGTGTATATGTGTGCTCGTGTTCATTTTGTTTTGTGTGTAGCGCAATGTTTGTATTTTGAGTATAGTGTGTGTATATATATGAAGTGTTTAGTGTAGTGTGTGTAGTATGTGCGTAATATGTTTATTGTGTAATACTGTGTAATTTCCTTACATGTTCCCTTACACAAATGTATGTTTTGTTTACTTTGTGTTTTTTTCTTATAGTGTATGTGTTAGTATATAGTGTGTATTTTTTATAAAATGTTTTAGTAGCCATGTGTTGTATTTTTTTGTATTGTATGTATTATGTGTATGTGTGTGCAGTGTATGTATATTGTGTTAAGTGTTTGTATAGTGTGTATTTATTGTATAGCAATGTGTATGTAATATATATGGTTTGTGTATGTGGGTTTATTTTGCGTATTGAGTGTGTGTAGCGCATTATATGTATTGTGTGTATATGTGTGCTCGTGTTAATTTTGTGTGTAGCTCAATGTTTGTATTTGAGTATAGTGTGCGTATATATATGTGAAGTGTTTAGTGTAGTGTCTAGTATGTGCGTAATATGTTTATTTGTAATACTGTAATTTCATTACATGTTCCCTTACACGAATGTATTTTTTGTTTACTTTATGTTTTTTCTTATAGTGTATGTGTTAGTATATAGTGTGTATTTTTTTATAAAATGTTTTTAGTAGCCATGTGTTGTATTTTTTTGTATTGTATGTATATGTGTATGTGTGTGCAGTGTATGTATATTGTGTTAAGTGTTTGTATAGTGTGTATTTTTTGTATAGCAATGTGTATGTAATATATATGGTTTGTGTACGTGGGTTTATTTTGCGTATTGAGTGTGTGTAGCGCATTATATGTATTGTGTATATGTGTGCTCGTGTTCATTTTGTGTATAGTGTTTGTGTAATGTGTGTATTATGTGCATAATGTGTTTTGCGTGTATTTTCCCTACTATATTAGTATGCTTTGTGTTTCTTTTTATAGGGTATGTGTTTGTATAGTGTGCAGTTTGTATTGTATGTATTTTTCCTAGCTCTGTGTATTTGTTTTCTTTTTGTAGTATGTGTGTTCGTATAGTGTGTTTGCAGCTTGTGAAATTTGTAGTGTATAGTGTCAACGTATGTGTGTTCGTGTTATGTGTGTATAGTGTGTATTTATGTTTAAAGTGAGAGTGTGTAATGTAAAGTATATAGTGCGTGAAGTGTATATATAGTTGTGGAGTGTGAATAATGTGTATTTTTTGTATAATGTGCATAGTGTTGTATTCTAAAATACAGGGCATTTGTAGTATGTGTTAGTGTGTTTTTTTGTGTATGTGTGCGGGGTGGTGTATATTTTGTGTATGAATGTGTATAGTGTGTATTTTGTGTGAAAAGTGTATGTATTATGTATAACATGTGTAGTTGTGCATAGTTCTGTGTTTTTTCGGTGTAGTGTGTGTATTGTATGCATTTTGTATATATACGTATGGTGCATTGTGTGTTCTTTGTGTGTGTATATTGTGTTGTATGTTGTGCCAAGTGCATAGTGCCAGTATAGTGCCAGTAGCGTGTATTTTATCTATATGTTGTATTTTTTATGTTTAGTATAGGAAAAATGTGTGCAATGTGTGTATTTTTTATAGTGTATGATTTTGAGTATAATTATATTTAGTATGTGTGTAGTGTATGTATATTTGTATAACGTGTGTATAGTGAGGTGTTTATATTGTGTATCGAGTAGATATTTTATGTACTGTGTGTATTGTGAATATGTAGTCAGCTAAATGTGTTTTTTTTCTATAGTTTGTGATTTTGTGTATAATGTGTTTAGTATGTATGTAATGTGTGTATAGCGTGGTGTTTATATTGTGTATAGTGTAGATATTTTGTGCACTGCGTGTATATTGTGGATTGTGTATGTGTAGTGCACGCAATGTTTGTATTTGAAGTATTGCGTGGTATGTGAAGTGTGTGTTGTGTGTAGCGTGTGTTTGTGCATTTTTCAATGCATATATTTTGAATATACTGGCATTTTATGTAGTATGTGTATTGTGTGTGTGCAGTGTATGTGGCAGTGTATATATATACTTGGTTGTTTTTTGTCCAAGTGTGTGTACAATGTGTGTGTTTTGTATAGCAATGTGTGTGCAACATTTTGTGTTTTGTGTATTATTTGTGTTTATTTTGTGTATTGAGTGTGTGTGTATCGTAGTGTATGTATTTTGTGTATTGTGTGCAATATAAGTAGTGTGTGTTCTTTGTGTATGTGTGCGGTGTATATTTTGTGTTTCAGTGTGTATATCATGTGTATTTTGTGCATTGTATATATTTTTTGTGTAAAGTGTATGTATTATGTATAACATGTATAGTTTGTGTATAATGTGTGTATTTTTTGTGCAGTGGTTGTGCTTGTTTTGTTACACGTGTGCATTGTATGTATTGTGTATACAAATGTGTGCATTGTATGTATTTGTATATGCATCTGCATGGTGTTCTTTGTGTATTGTGTGTATTGTGTGTAGTATGTGCTATGTGAGCATGTTGTGGCCGTGGTGTGTATTTTATCTATATTATTTAGTTTTTTTTGTTTAGTATGTATAATGTGTGCATTTTTTATAGTATGTGATTTTGTGTATCGTGTGTTTAGTATGTGTGTAGTGTGTGTATTTTTTGTATAATGTGTGTATAGCGTGTGTTTATATTGTGTATAGTGTAGATATTTTGTGTACTGTGCGTATTGTATATGAGTAGCGCAATGTTTTGTATTTGAATATAGTGTGTGAATATATGTAAAGTGCGTGTTGTGTTTGTGTGTTTTATAGCAATGAGTGTGCAACATGTAGGGTATCGTGTGTTTAGTATGTGTGTAGTGTGTGTATTTTTGTATAATGTGTGTATAGCGTGGTGTTTATATTGTGTATAGTGTAGATATTTTGTGTACTGTGCGTATTGTATATGAGTAGCGCAATGTTTTGTATTTTGAATATAGTGTGTGAATATATGTAAAGTGCGTGTTGTGTTTGTGTGTTTTATAGCAATGAGTGTGCAACATGTAGGGTAAAAAATTAAACAGGTTTTAGATAAATCAACTTTAAAACCCAATAAGATAAAAAAAAAGGCAAAACACAGTCATAGAAAACAAACTTTAAGCTGACCATTTTTTATTTATTTTCACGCTTGATCATCTAAAAATACGAACAAACCGAGAACTTTATTGACCGATGAAATTGTGGTAGGTTGTAGATCATTGAAATTTAGAATTGTATGGGTTCAATTTATTTCTCCATCTAATAGGAATACAACCAATAAATATTAGTAACATAATAGTCATACAAAAAGAGAGTACATAAAAGTAAAGGAACGTAAATGTATTTTTATTGGTAAGAAACAAGAATCATTCTAAAAACTCCAATAAGATCTGTTGATAAGAAGCAAGAATCATACTAACAATCCCAATAAGATAAAAAGAAAATGGCAAAACACATACCATATGGTCATAGAAAACCTCAATGACTTTTGATTTGGTCATTTAAAAAACACAAAACACACCTAATTTATTGATTGATGAAATTATTGTAGGATGTAAGTCATTGAGATTTTGAATTCTATGGTTTCAACTTATTTCTCCATGCGATAAGAACACAACCAATAAATATTAGTAATAATCATACAAAAAGAGTACATAAAGTAAAAGAATGAAATGTACTACTCCCTCCGTCCCACACATTTTTTTATGGTATGAGATTTTAGGAAGTGTTGTTAGATGGAATAAAGTAGAGAAGAAAAATGTAGTTGAATATTTTAATAAGGAGAGATGAGGTTATTTTCCAAATTTGGAAAGTGGTCATCTTGATTGTGACAAATAAAAAAGGAAAGGTGACCATATTGAATAGGACAGAGCGTTATTGGTAAGGAGCAAGAATCATATTTATAAAAAAAATTCTTTTTGAAGAAATTCAATAATGCAATGGAATACAACAGTGAATAAGTGAGCTATAAGAAATAACATATTTATAGACTGAAATTATAAAAATATTCGAAAACTTCCATATGACATTGATTACCTTAAATAGGCAAAGTAACTGTCATATAAATTATTTCTCACTTCGGCTCATAAACGGCTAAACCTTATAATGTTGTAGTTAATCCATATGATTATATTGTGTGTATGCAATATAGGGTGTTTGATCAAATACTAACTTCTTACAGTAATAACTAATAATTAAATATCAATTTTATATGTTAAAAATATCAACACAAAGACATAAATTTATCAATCTTTCTTGTGTTGATAAATGTCTTTCTATTGATATTTAAATTTACATGTTGTATTGATATAATTATGTCTCTGTGTTGATAATTTTAATACATTGAATTGAAAGTTATTAGTTATTACTATAAACAAATTAGCACACTAACGCAATCCTGCAATATAGTATAGAAGTAATTTCCGTATTTAAGATTATGGAATAATTTTCTATAATAGTGGTAGAATGAATGCTTCATAAATGATTGTATGTATAGTTGGATGTTGGGTCCTTCATATTTCAATATATCAAAAAATAATTGGTAGGATATACCATCTCATCATGCCTATGTGGTATGGATGGGCCACTGAAATTTTTTATCATGACGCCATACACCTATATCAAAATCCCATATTAATGCAAATTATTTATTAATTTCATTAACTGCGGACCACTGATATTTAATTCAGACATTTTATTTCCTCACACCACAATTAGTGATTAATTAGATTTGTAACGACCATTCACCGCCAAGCCTCACCTAATAACATTTGCAATACTCTGAACCACTACATTATCATCATTTATTAGAGATTTATAACTGCAATTTATTCCAAATCCATATACGTTAGAATTATGCATAAATTTTATAAATATTTAAATTCATATCCAAAGTTCAAAAATATTCAAATTCATACCCAGAATTTATATATATTCAAATTAAAGCTAAAACTCACTTTTTATACATGTTTAGATAGATAAGTAGTGTATGATTCATTTTGGGGCGAGAAAATATAATATTCCTTGAGGATGTTGAGTTTAGGGGAAGAAGGTTTTAAGGGGCCGTACTTTTGAGGAGGAGTCGGTATAGACACCTATTACTGCTTCTAACAATGTTCAGGTATCAATTACTATCATTGAAGAAGAAGCATATTAAGAACTTCAATTTGATAATGTTGTAAACGTTCAATCTCATGTGGATGAGATCATTTAAAGTCAATCTCAACAACCTCAATTAAGACTCTCGTCAATGGTACCACAAATTTTATAAAGTAGTTTTTTCATTTGGATTCAGAAAGAATGTCATTGATGGTTGTGCATATCACAAGTTCAGTGGGAGCAAATGCATCTTCTTGGTATTGCATGTCGATGACATATTAATTGCAATTAATGATAAGGAATATTGCACAACAACAAGAATTACCCTCGAAGAAATTTGAGGTGAAAGATCTT
Organism: Salvia splendens; assembly: GCF_004379255.2. NCBI lineage: Eukaryota > Viridiplantae > Streptophyta > Magnoliopsida > Lamiales > Lamiaceae > Salvia > Salvia splendens. The sequence continues at coordinate 20,267,080 of NC_056039.1, forward strand.
GGGGGAACCTCTTTTGTATTTGAAATCGAAATAAATTGAGATAGTTCTCGAGATATTCTTCGGTTGTCACAAAAGGGTTATATTGAAGAAAAAGTGCCTAAAGTATTTGAGATGCATAATTGCAAGTAAAGAAACACCCATATGGCTAAAGGAGACAAACTTAGTCTCATTCAGTGCCCTAAGATAAAACTTGAGATTTAGAAAATGCAAAAGGTTCCTTATGCTTTGGCTGTTGGGAGCCTAATGTGTGCTCAAGTATGTATTAGACCCAATTTGGTTTTTATTGTTAATATGTTGGGCAAATATCTCAGTAACCCGATATGGATAATTAGGAAACAACAAAACGGGTTGTGAGATACTACAGAGAACTAAGCATTACATGCTCCCATATAGAAAAATCAGATCATTTGGAGAGATCATTAGGCATTCATTGATTCTGATTTTGTAAGATGCCAATACAGAAAATGATCCATTTTTTTAAGTTTCGTACGTCTGTTGGTTGTGGAGCCATTTCGTGGAGAAGTGTTGAGCAAACACTTGTATCACCTTCTGCTATGACAACAGTATTCGTAACTTGTTTTGGGGCATCTAGTAATTAAATATGACTGCAAATTGTCACGAGACTACATATTGTTAAAGTATTAAAAGACCACTAAAGTTATGTTGTGACAATAACCCTGCAGTGTTAAGCAATAGGAGCTCTAGTGTCATAGCTTCCTGGTTGTAAATAAAAAGTTCGGAATGGAAAAATTTCTATAGAGCATATAGGAACGGATTTGATGATTGCATATCCGCTCATTAAGGGACTATCACTCAAGGTCTTTCATGGGCATGTAGCCCAAATGGGTATTATGTTGTTTAAGGGTACTTCCGTTCAGTGAGAGTAGTTTTGGTTATTACTCTATATTGTGTTTTGAACATGAAGTTATAAAGTCATGTCATTCTCTGCAAAAATAAAGTATTGTGTTTTGTCCATTACTTGTGTTTTTTGTTTTGGTTTGATCTCACTAAGGATTTGGGAGGATCAGTTGGAAATAGGCATGTATGATCACCTTGCATGAAATTTTCATGCTACACTCCATAATTGATCTGTTGTTGATTATGTTTGCATATGTGATTACTGATGGGTTTAATCATAAAAAAGTATGGTGACTGCGTCTTTAGTCCTATGCCGATATGGTTGACAATAAGATTGTTCGGAAATACACTATGCGATATCATATTTGAGCGCTCATTCGGTTTGTACACATTTATTTTGTGTTATGTGTTGCCCAAGTGAGAGATTGTTAGAAATTTGGGCTTCCACATGACTAATTTAATGTGTATGACTATCTTTCAGTTGCCCAATTAAAGTGATCCTATAAAGATTAAAGTTTGGGCTAAAGTGTATTTATTTGTTATGGAAATAAGTGTATACCATTTTGTGATTTTCTATTTGTTGAGAGACCGGATAAAAAATAAAGGATCTTATATTTATATAAATATAAAATTAGGTTATGGTCCCCAGACGCCAGAAGAATATTTGATATCTCTGTATTCTCTCATAGCCGCTGCAAAGCAATTCCTGCCGTTCAATTCTAGATGGATCAAGGCGCTTCCGCTTTACAGTTTGTGCTCCTTCTCCATCATTCTTGGTTAATCATCATAGAGAGGTTTATGTAATGGTTCACTTAATTATTCTAACACGGTGGTTTTCAAGTTTCCCAATGTATGCATACACGTTCTAAGTGTGAATTGGTTTGTTAGTTCCACGTTGAAATCAAGAGGTTCCGACTTAGAGAGACTTCCTGGTAGTTCCACTAGAGTTCCAAGATAATCCTGTTTTTGAAAATACTTCAAGAAACAGTTCAGATACTAGTTTTAAGGTTATGGTAAACCATGCACAACGGAAGACATGTATAAATAAATCAATCAAATAAATGATCTATTTGACTTATTATGGGATCAATTAAACTCACATGTTAAACAAATAATAGCATGCTAGGATGCAAATAACTCATGTATAAAGAATATAGATCCTAAATCATGAATTCTATGGTTTAGAATTACCAAATAGCTTGTCCAAAGAATTGAAGATTGCTCGCCCCTTCTCAACGTGAAGATATTCAGAACTCGAACATACATCTTTCGACTGTCTCTCAAACTCAAAGTTTGATCTTTGTGTGGGCAAAACTCATCAAACATGAAAGACCCAGAAATAAGACATAATTTTAACTATAAGTTTAATTTTTTTCAAATGTACTTGCCAACTTAGATTTATAAACTTCGCTACTGTAAAAATAATTTAAATCATAAATAGCTTACATGTTTATATTTCTTGATTAATTTTGTTTCCAAAACAATTCTTTATAATCAATTACCGCTTTAGAAATTATTATTTTGTTCAAAATTAAATATTAAAAACACTTCGAATATACTCTCGATCATTCATATAGTCTCGATTCTTTGAATATTCTTGATTTCTATGAAACTCAATCATTGATTTTCTTTAAAACTTATCGATATCGTAAGAAATTAAAATAAAATTCTCATGCTTAACATCCATGGTACGTTTTCTAATTTTATAATTTTTTCTAAAAATATGAGTCAGTCAAAACTTAATTACCATACTTTTGGCTACTGACTAATGCAATGTGATATAATCATTTTTAGCTAAAAATGATACATGAAGCGATGTGCCTTTGTTCTAAACAATAATCATAATTTTTAACAAAATCAATCACCTCAAATGAAACTACATTACGGTAATTGGAAATATGCAAATTAATGTCATTTTGTTTTTAAGTAATAAAAATCTATTCTACATACTCCCTATGTCCCATAGAAATAAGCCAATATTTACTTTATTTACTTTTTTATCCGTCTCATACAAATAGTTCATATCCATTTATGACAACTTTTTTCTCATTCTCTTTTACTTTATCATTTGAGGGTCCACCATCCATTATACAATTTCAATTATTTTTTCTCCTTCTCTCATACGTTACTAATTACACATTAAAACTCGTCTCAATCCCAAATGACATATTTCTGTGGGACGAAGGAAGTGTTATATAATGGTATTAAAAGTAATAATTATGAGTTCATATTACCTAATTATGTACTCAACTTAAAAATCAATTCTATGCATTATACAATTGTATTAAAATTAATAATTATGAGTTCCATATATTATCAAATTATGTACTTCATTCGTCCTACTTTACGGAGTCCCATATTAGTTTGGCACGAATTTTAAGAAATGTAAACGAAAGTTGGTGGAAAAAAGATAGTGGATTGTGAGTCATACTTTTATATATTAATTTTATAATAAAATATGACTGGAAAAAGGTTAGTGGAATATAAGGTCTATTACAATTTTCAAACTGGGATGCCGGGATTGCTAAAGTGGTACAAAGGGAGTAGTAATTATTTAATTGCTATTAAAATGTGTACAATCTAATTTTAGTGAAGTAAACAAGTGCATTTCACCGTGGGCCCCCCAATTTAATTTGAATTTCAAGTTCCGAAGTTGTTGTAATTTCAAATTGAGGAGTGCGTCGGTCGGACAACGAGGATGAGAGCAGGAGAGAGAGAAGAAAGTTGAAGGCTTTTGGCAAGGCAAGGGCTCTATACCTAGTAGTTCTGCCAGGGATGGAACCAAAAAATTATTTATAACCGATGCTGAAATTATAAAATAATATATTTATACATTTATTTAAGATGATATTTCAATATTCTCGCCTTCTTTATTTATTCTACAAATTTATAGAATAATAAAAATACAAATACATAATGAATTTGAAATACAAAATTTAATACTTTTTTATATGAGATAATAGTAATTCAAATAGTAAAATTTAGTAAAATATTAGTTTTGGTTGGTCTTCTAACCGTTGAAATCATGATATCAAATTACAAACTAAAAAAAAATCAATTATCAACTGATTACGAGATGTTGTTTTTGATGATATCTAAAACAATAATGTTATATACACGAAAAAAGAAGAAAATTGTATTCTAATAAAAAATTAAAAATCATAATTAATACTCCATCCGCCCCTCAAGAACATGCACTCTTTCCTTTTTAGTCCATCCCACAAGAATATGTACTTTCTAATTTTGGAAAGTCTTTTCTCTCTAATGAGGTGAGACTCATTCTCCACTAACAATACTTTATTTACTATTTCTCTCTACCTCTCTCCTACTTCATCATTTTATATTAAAACACGTGTCGATCCCAAAGTGCATATTCGAGGGAGTATACAATTTCACATAAATTCACTAGAAAACAAATTTTTACTAATATTTTATATAGTATTGTTAAATAGATACATATAAACTGTGAATTATGGAGATATGCAAAATAAAAGTAATAATATGCTACATTTCTAGTGTGAGTTCATTATATGAGCACCACTCTCATTTGATGCCATTTACCGTTGTTTGTTTCGATTTAAAATTAAATAAATTTGATTCTAATCCTTTAAAAAATATTATTGAAAATTTTAATTTTATAAAATTCATAAAAGTCAAAGCTTAATTGTTATTTTATTAATTTATTTGAAATTATAGAGAAAACAAGCAAATCGAACTGTGATTTATATGAATTTTTTGAAATTAAAATTTTCAATAACATTTTTCAAAGTATTAGAATCAAACTAAATATATAAATAAAAACGAACAACGGTAAACGAGAATCAAACGAGAGTGATGCTCGTATATAAGTAGAGATATGTAGCATATCATTCCTCTGCAAAATAATACTCCCTCCGTCCCGTGTTACTTGCACTTTTATGATTCGCTTCGTCCCAAACTACTTACACTATATTTATTTTAAATAAGAATCATGGTATTTAATTATAACAGATTAAGTGTTCTTTATTAAGTGATCTCTCATTACACTTAAAATACTAATTTAGTTACACTAAAAAATAAATTCCAAATTTACGACCGGAAAAAAAGTGCGAGTAATACGAGACGGAGGAGACTATTTTAAATATAAACTATAAATGCAAAAACATTAGCATGTGTATTATTCCATGCAAATTCGTTTATATTTATGTAATGTATTCCCAAATCTGCAAATTATATTATATTTTTATAATGTATTTCCTGAAATAAGGAATGATATGCTACATACCTTATGTTAGCAATATTCTCGTGTGACGCATGTTCAACATTGTTCGTTTTGATTTATATATTTTGTATGATTCTAATAGTACATCTTTAATATCAATTTGTATTGATTTGTGTTTGTTTTTTAATGGTAAAACACAATGTTTTGTTACAACACAACAAATTACTTCATCATATTATCATATTTCTTCATGGTATACTTTAATCTCTTCTTCAATCACATTTATGGTTAAAGCACAATATTCAGTTAAAGCTACCAAATTACATCATTTTAGAATAAATTTATTCATCTTATATTTTAATAAGTTCACCCTAATACAGAACGATTTTATGTTCAACTGAAACTAGTTTCAAAAATCCAATACGCATAACTTCATCAAGTTAAATAATAGAACTAACAACAAATACATTTACGTTCTGGTAAAATTAATTAAGTTACAACATACCTAATATCTAGATATATTTACGCTTCACCACAAATGAAATGCAGTCACATCATACCAAATCACTTCATCTAATAAACAACATTTTTCATCGTATAATGAAATAAGTTGACCTAAATATGGGATCATTTTATGTTAATACTCCTATAAATTTAGAAATAAATTTATTCATCTTATATTTTAATAAGTTCACCCTAATACAGAACGATTTTATGTTCAACTGAAACTAGTTTCAAAATCCAATACGCATAACTTCGTCGAATTAAATAATAGAACTCACAACAAATATATTGGTAAAATTATAAGTTACAACATACCTAAATATCTAGATATATTTACGCTTCACCACAAATGAAATGCAGTCACATCATACCAAATCACTTCATCTAATAAACAACATTTTTCATCGTATAATGAAATAAGTTGACCTAAATATGGGATCATTTTATGTTAATACTCCTATGAATCTACTTTGAAAAATTCAAAACAAATATAATCTTACGAAATCACTTCATATTACAATCAATTCATATTACAAAATTAAGATGAAACAAATTTACCCAATCAAAAGACACAAATTTTTTTTGCAGATCACATATAATCCAAAATTGATAACCAAAACAGTAAAAGTTTTAAGAGAAACGAAAATTTAACCGAACTATAAAATCAAAATGAAGTGGAAACTACACCAAACCTTTGATTATATAACCTCCAATTCATTGGTTTAATTCCAGATTTTAGCTCATACACTACCACAAATGAAGAAAATATCAGATAGATTGTAGAGGTATGGTGAAAAGTAAATTAAAACAATTGATTCACCCACCTTTTCCAATTTGTGTTGTCTGCATCTCCATTTTGTAGTTGGATTAAACTGTCAGGTGGTGCAATGAACCCTTATCCCTAGGTTTCTTTTGCTAAGGAGAAATTGCAAAATTAGATTGAGAGTGAAAGAGAAATTGAGCGAAAAAAACAAAATGGTGAAAATGAGAGTGAAATCCCACTTAATCTGTAATCTAACTTAGTTCATACCATAATTAACTGCATCAACTAAGTAATTCGAATTAGGAATGAACTACAGAAATTTGATGTCCCATTTCTAATAACCCATCCCAAATCTGATCAATGATTATATTTTGGTCTATAATTCTACAGGCCATTATCCATTACGATCGTTACAATACAAAGTATTTCATTCTCTCGTATCACTTTCACCCTGACCATTCTCTCTCTTTAATATATCAAAACTAAAACTGATTCATAGTATTAAGTTATACGAATTTCACAATTTTTTAGTAGTAATAAATTTTCAATATTAATACATGACTGTCTACGAATTATACATGACTGTCTACGAATTTAATAGTAATAAAGTTTGAATATTAATGATTATACCGTTTCTATATTTTGAATATTTTGCAGAGTCCTTTCCATTTCACGCCACTCACTTTTCTCTGCACTCTCTCTCTTCCTTCCCTTTCCTCCTTCCTCTGTAAAAAATTGAACGGCGTATAAATCGGCGGATGGATGCAATGAAAACTCGGCACAGGGATTTGTTGGTGCTGCCTCGAATGAGTAATTGAGGAGATGGAGAGTCAACCCGCACCTAGAAGCCTCTCACTAAACCTCCGCCGCCGTTCCTCTCAACAGCCATCGCCGTCTTCAGGTAATCAATTTGTATTTTCTTTTTTTCTTTATATAAATTTGTTCATCATTTTTTGGGGTTTGTAGATTGATAATGTTTTTGCTTAGATTATTGCGAGTAGGTTGAGGTCTGCTGAATCAATATTAGCATCACCCAAATTTACTATTGTTAAATTGTGAATTTAGAGTTGATTTTAGGAATTAGAAAGGTTGAGTTTGACCTATGAACACAACAAGGTCCCCTCTTCTACTTGAAATTACTAAAATAACCCTCTCATGTTTTTGAACTTCCTGGAAGCCTCACTGATTTAGACTTCAATTGAAGAATCCACATCCAACATGGTATGAGTGTTAGGTAATAAGCTAATTACTTGTCTAAAGCTGCATTATTTTGCATCATGGACATTAGATTCCTATGTAGTGAATTACTACTTATATAACTGTTTGCAAAGAACCGAGCTTAAGCATATTGTTCTTGATTTGCTCAAAGTACGCACTAATTCTCCAATGATGCACTGTATGATTTCACATGCTGGCCTCGCTTTAGATGTGGGAATGATGTCAATCCTACATTGTATGTAAAATTAATGTGCACAATGTATTTATTGTTTTGTTAAGATTTCATGTTTTTCCTTGATATTAGAATGAGTTGTTTTGATGATCAAACCTCATTTTTATATATTCTACATATGTGTGCATGTGTTAGATAATGAAGCACAAGCATGAATAGCAGCTGCCGAAAAGGTTGCAAATTCTATCGGATTCTTTATCTAGAATTTTGCTGTCCAACATATTAGGTTGTATTTAAGTGGATGCTTTTGAATATGCACTTTAAGTATTTGTTACTTATGTTGTGCTTCATTTCATTATTTTTATTTATCAGCTGATTCATATAATTGATTTGTTTGTTTTGTGTTTTTGTGTAGGGATTGAGGAGGATTTTAGTGCTAGGACTTCGTTTTCTCAAGGTTGACTCTGCAAACTTAGTTGTTGTTTACTAACTTCTGGGTAGATAAGGGACAGTCCATAGGTTTCCCATGCTATACAAATCAAGTGAGAAGAGGTTGTAACAGTGTTTTCTTTGTTGCAGGCTGTTATAGGAAACCGAATCTACTTCATATCTTGAGCTCTAATAGAGTTGAGAGTCGCCTGAAATGATCACATATGATTAATTAGATTTGTAACGACCATTCACCGGCCAAGCCCTCACCTAATAACATTTGCAATACTCTGAACCACTACATTATCATCATTTATTAGAGATTTATAACTGCAATTTATTCCAAATCCATATACGTTAGAATTATGCATAAATTTTATAAATATTTAAATTCATATCCAAAGTTCAAAATATTCAAATTCATACCCCAGAATTATATATATTCAAATTAAAGCTAAAACTCACTTTTTATACATGTTAGATAGATAGTAGTGTATGATTCATTTTGGGGCGAGAAAATATAATATTCCTTGAGGATGTTGAGTTTAGGGGAAGAAGGTTTTAAGGGGCCGTACTTTTGAGGAGGAGTCGGTATAGACACCTATTACTGCTTCTAACAATGTTCAGGTATCAATTACTATCATTGAAGAGAAGCATATTAAGAACTTCAATTTGATAATGTTGTAAACGTTCAATCTCATGTGGATGAGATCATTTAAAGTCAATCTCAACAACTCAATTAAGACTCTCGTCAATGGTACCACAAATTTTATAAAGTAGTTTTTTCATTTGGATTCAGAAAGAATGTCATTGATGGTTGTGCATATCACAAGTTCAGTGGAGCAAATGCAATCTTCTTGGTATTGCATGTCGATGACATATTAATTGCAATTAATGATAAGGAATATTGCACAACAACAAGAATTACCCTCGAAGAAATTTGAGGTGAAAGATCTTGGGGGAACCTCTTTTGTATTTGAAATCGAAATAAATTGAGATAGTTCTCGAGATATTCTTCGTTGTCACAAAAGGGTTATATTGAAGAAAAAGTGCCTAAAGTATTTGAGATGCATAATTGCAAGTAAAGAAACACCCATATGGCTAAAGGAGACAAACTTAGTCTCATTCAGTGCCCTAAGATAAAACTTGAGATTTAGAAAATGCAAAAGGTTCCTTATGCTTTGGCTGTTGGGAGCCTAATGTGTGCTCAAGTATGTATTAGACCCAATTTGGTTTTTATTGTTAATATGTTGGGCAAATATCTCAGTAACCCGATATGGATAATTAGGAAACAACAAAACGGGTTGTGAGATACTACAGAGAACTAAGCATTACATGCTCCCATATAGAAAAATCAGATCATTTGGAGAGATCATTAGGCATTCATTGATTCTGATTTTGTAAGATGCCAATACAGAAAATGATCCATTTTTTAAGTTTCGTACGTCTGTTGGTTGTGGAGCCATTTCGTGGAGAAGTGTTGAGCAAACACTTGTATCACCTTCTGCTATGACAACAGTATTCGTAACTTGTTTTGGGGCATCTAGTAATTAAATATGACTGCAAATTGTCACGAGACTACATATTGTTAAAGTATTAAAAGACCACTAAGTTATGTTGTGACAATAACCCTGCAGTGTTAAGCAATAGGAGCTCTAGTGTCATAGCTTCCTGGTTGTAAATAAAAAGTTCGGAATGGAAAAATTTCTATAGAGCATATAGGAACGGATTTGATGATTGCATATCCGCTCATTAAGGGACTATCACTCAAGGTCTTTCATGGGCATGTAGCCCAAATGGGTATTATGTTGTTTAAGGGTACTTCCGTTCAGTGAGAGTAGTTTTGGTTATTACTCTATATTGTGTTTTGAACATGAAGTTATAAAGTCATGTCATTCTCTGCAAAAATAAAGTATTGTGTTTTGTCCATTACTTGTGTTTTTTGTTTTGGTTTGATCTCACTAAGGATTTGGGAGGATCAGTTGGAAATAGGCATGTATGATCACCTTGCATGAAATTTTCATGCTACACTCCATAATTGATCTGTTGTTGATTATGTTTGCATATGTGATTACTGATGGGTTTAATCATAAAAAAATATGGTGACTGCCTCTTTCCTATGCCGATATGGTTGACAATAAGATTATTTGGAAATACACTATGTGATAGCATATTTGAGCACCCATTCGGTTTGTACACATTTATTTTGTGTTATGTGTTGCCCAAGTGAGAGATTGTTAGAAATTTGGGCTTCCACATGACTAATTTAATGTGTATGACTATCTTTCAGTTGCCCAATTAAAGTGATCCTATAAAGATTAAAGTTTGGGCTAAAGTGTATTTATTTGTTATGGAAATAAGTGTATACCATTTTGTGATTTTCTATTTGTTGAGAGACCGGATAAAAAATAAGGATCTTATATTTATATAAATATAAAATTAGGTTATGGTCCCCAGACGCCAGAAGAATATTTGATATCTCTGTATTCTCTCATAGCCGCTGCAAAGCAATTCCTGCCGTTCAATTCTAGATGGATCAAGGCACGCTTCCGCTTTACAGTTTGTGCTCCTTCTCCATCATTCTTGGTTAATCATCATAGAGAGGTTTATGTAATGGTTCACTTAATTATTCTAACACGGTGGTTTTCAAGTTTCCCAATGTATGCATACACGTTCTAAGTGTGAATTTGGTTTGTTAGTTCCACGTTGAAATCAAGAGGTTCCGACTTAGAGAGACTTCCTGGTAGTTCCACTAGAGTTCCAAGATAATCCTGTTTTTGAAAATACTTCAAGAAACAGTTCAGATACTAGTTTTAAGGTTATGGTAAACCATGCACAACGGAAGACATGTATAAATAAATCAATCAAATAAATGATCTATTTGACTTATTATGGGATCAATTAAACTCACATGTTAAACAAATAATAGCATGCTAGGATGCAAATAACTCATGTATAAAGAATATAGATCCTAAATCATGAATTCTATGGTTTAGAATTACCAAATAGCTTGTCCAAAGAATTGAAGATTGCTCGCCCCTTCTCAACGTGAAGATATTCAGAACTCGAACATACATCTTTCGACTGTCTCTCAAACTCAAAGTTTGATCTTTGTGTGGGCAAAACTCATCAAACATGAAAGACCCAGAAATAAGACATAATTTTAACTATAAGTTTAATTTTTTTCAAATGTACTTGCCAACTTAGATTTATAAACTTCGCTACTGTAAAAATAATTTAAATCATAAATAGCTTACATGTTTATATTCTTGATTAATTTTGTTTCCAAAACAATTCTTTATAATCAATTACCGCTTTAGAAATTATTATTTTGTTCAAAATTAAATATTAAAAACACTTCGAATATACTCTCGATCATTCATATAGTCTCGATTCTTTGAATATTCTTGATTTCTATGAAACTCAATCATTGATTTTCTTTAAAACTTATCGATATCGTAAGAAATTAAAATAAAATTCTCATGCTTAACATCCATGGTACGTTTTCTAATTTTATAATTTTTTCTAAAAATATGAGTCAGTCAAAACTTAATTACCATACTTTTGGCTACTGACTAATGCAATGTGATATAATCATTTTTAGCTAAAAATGATACATGAAGCGATGTGCCTTTGTTCTAAACAATAATCATAATTTTTAACAAAATCAATCACCTCAAATGAAACTACATTACGGTAATTGGAAATATGCAAATTAATGTCATTTTGTTTTTAAGTAATAAAAATCTATTCTACATACTCCCTATGTCCCATAGAAATAAGCCAATATTTACTTTATTTACTTTTTTATCCGTCTCATACAAATAGTTCATATCCATTTATGACAACTTTTTTCTCATTCTCTTTTACTTTATCATTTGAGGGTCCACCATCCATTATACAATTTCAATTATTTTTTCTCCTTCTCTCATACGTTACTAATTACACATTAAAACTCGTCTCAATCCCAAATGACATATTTCTGTGGGACGAAGGAAGTGTTATATAATGGTATTAAAAGTAATAATTATGAGTTCATATTACCTAATTATGTACTCAACTTAAAAATCAATTCTATGCATTATACAATTGTATTAAAATTAATAATTATGAGTTCCATATATTATCAAATTATGTACTTCATTCGTCCTACTTTACGGAGTCCCATATTAGTTTGGCACGAATTTTAAGAAATGTAAACGAAAGTTGGTGGAAAAAAGATAGTGGATTGTGAGTCATACTTTTATATATTAATTTTATAATAAAATATGACTGGAAAAAGGTTAGTGGAATATAAGGTCTATTACAATTTTCAAACTGGGATGCCGGGATTGCTAAAGTGGTACAAAGGGAGTAGTAATTATTTAATTGCTATTAAAATGTGTACAATCTAATTTTAGTGAAGTAAACAAGTGCATTTCACCGTGGGCCCCCCAATTTAATTTGAATTTCAAGTTCCGAAGTTGTTGTAATTTCAAATTGAGGAGTGCGTCGGTCGGACAACGAGGATGAGAGCAGGAGAAGAAAGTTGAAGGCTTTTGGCAAGGCAAGGGCTCTATACCTAGTAGTTCTGCCAGGGATGGAACCAAAAAATTATTTAAGCCGATGCTGAAATTATAAAATAATATATTTATACATTTATTTAAGATGATATTTCAATATTCTCGCCTTCTTTATTTATTCTACAAATTTATAGAATAATAAAAATACAAATACATAATGAATTTGAAATACAAAATTTAATACTTTTTTATATGAGATAATAGTAATTCAAATAGTAAAATTTAGTAAAATATTAGTTTTGGTTGGTCTTCTAACCGTTGAAATCATGATATCAAATTACAAACTTAAAAAAAAAATCAATTATCAACTGATTACGAGATGTTGTTTTTGATGATATCTAAAACAATAATGTTATATACACGAAAAAAGAAGAAAATTGTATTCTAATAAAAAATTAAAAATCATAATTAATACTCCATCCGCCCCTCAAGAACATGCACTCTTTCCTTTTTAGTCCATCCCACAAGAATATGTACTTTCTAATTTTGGAAAGTCTTTTCTCTCTAATGAGGTGAGACTCATTCTCCACTAACAATACTTTATTTACTATTTCTCTCTACCTCTCTCCTACTTCATCATTTTATATTAAAACACGTGTCGATCCCAAAGTGCATATTCGAGGGAGTATACAATTTCACATAAATTCACTAGAAAACAAAATTTTTACTAATATTTTATATAGTATTGTTAAATAGATACATATAAACTGTGAATTATGGAGATATGCAAAATAAAAGTAATAATATGCTACATTTCTAGTGTGAGTTCATTATATGAGCACCACTCTCATTTGATGCCATTTACCGTTGTTTGTTTCGATTTAAAATTAAATAAATTTGATTCTAATCCTTTAAAAAATATTATTGAAAATTTTAATTTTATAAAATTCATAAAAGTCAAAGCTTAATTTGTTATTTTATTAATTTATTTGAAATTATAGAGAAAACAAGCAAATCGAACTGTGATTTATATGAATTTTTTGAAATTAAAATTTTCAATAACATTTTTCAAAGTATTAGAATCAAACTAAATATATAAATAAAAACGAACAACGGTAAACGAGAATCAAACGAGAGTGATGCTCGTATAAGTAGAGATATGTAGCATATCATTCCTCTGCAAAATAATACTCCCTCCGTCCCGTGTTACTTGCACTTTTATGATTCGCTTCGTCCCAAACTACTTACACTATATTTATTTTAAATAAGAATCATGGTATTTAATTATAACAGATTAAGTGTTCCTTTATTAAGTGATCTCTCATTACACTTAAAATACTAATTTAGTTACACTAAAAAATAAATTCCAAATTTACGACCGGAAAAAAAGTGCGAGTAATACGAGACGGAGGAGACTATTTTAAATATAAACTATAAATGCAAAAACATTAGCATGTGTATTATTCCATGCAAATTCGTTTATATTTATGTAATGTATTCCCAAATCTGCAAATTATATTATATTTTTATAATGTATTTCCTGAAATAAGGAATGATATGCTACATACCTTATGTTAGCAATATTCTCGTGTGACGCATGTTCAACATTGTTCGTTTTGATTTATATATTTTGTATGATTCTAATAGTACATCTTTAATATCAATTTGTATTGATTTGTGTTTGTTTTTTAATGGTAAAACACAATGTTTTGTTACAACACAACAAATTACTTCATCATATTATCATATTTCTTCATGGTATACTTTAATCTCTTCTTCAATCACATTTATGGTTAAAGCACAATATTCAGTTAAAGCTACCAAATTACATCATTTTAGAAATAAATTTATTCATCTTATATTTTAATAAGTTCACCCTAATACAGAACGATTTTATGTTCAACTGAAACTAGTTTCAAAAATCCAATACGCATAACTTCGTCGAATTAAATAATAGAACTCACAACAAATATATTCTGGTAAAATTAATTAAGTTACAACATACCTAATATCTAGATATATTTACGCTTCACCACAAATGAAATGCAGTCACATCATACCAAATCACTTCATCTAATAAACAACATTTTTCATCGTATAATGAAATAAGTTGACCTAAATATGGGATCATTTTATGTTAATACTCCTATGAATCTACTTTGAAAAATTCAAAACAAATATAATTCTTACGAAATCACTTCATATATTACAATCAATTCATATTACAAAATTAAGATGAAACAAATTTACCCAATCAAAAGACACAAATTTTTTTTGCAGATCACATATAATTCCAAAATTGATAACCAAAACAGTAAAAGTTTTAAGAGAAACGAAAATTTAACCGAACTATAAAATCAAAATGAAGTGGAAACTACACCAAACCTTTGATTATATAACCTCCAATTCATTGGTTTAATTCCAGATTTTAGCTCATACACTACCACAAATGAAGAAAATATCAGATAGATTGTAGAGGTATGGTGAAAAGTAAATTAAAACAATTGATTCACCCACCTTTTCCAATTTGTGTTGTCTGCATCTCCATTTTGTAGTTGGATTAAACTGTCAGGTGGTGCAATGAACCCTTATCCCTAGGTTTCTTTTGCTAAGGAGAAATTGCAAAATTAGATTGAGAGTGAAAGAGAAATTGAGCGAAAAAACAAAATGGTGAAAATGAGAGTGAAATCCCACTTAATCTGTAATCTAACTTAGTTCATACCATAATTAACTGCATCAACTAAGTAATTCGAATTAGGAATGAACTATAGAAATTTGATGTCCCATTTCTAATAACCCATCCCAAATCTGATCAATGATTATATTTTGGTCTATAATTCTACAGGCCATTATCCATTACGATCGTTACAATACAAAGTATTTCATTCTCTCGTATCACTTTCACCCTGACCATTCTCTCTCTTTAATATATCAAAACTAAAACTGATTCATAGTATTAAGTTATACGAATTTCACAATTTTTTAGTAGTAATAAATTTTCAATATTAATACATGACTGTCTACGAATTTATACATGACTGTCTACGAATTTAATAGTAATAAAGTTTGAATATTAATGATTATACCGTTTCTATATTTTGAATATTTTGCAGAGTCCTTTCCATTTCACGCCCCTCACTTTTCTCTGCACTCTCTCTCTTCCTTCCCTTTCCTCCTTCCTCTGTAAAAATTGAACGGCGTATAAATCGGCGGATGGATGCAATGAAAACTCGGCACAGGGATTTGTTGGTGCTGCCTCGAATGAGTAATTGAGGAGATGGAGAGTCAACCCGCACCTAGAAGCCTCTCACTAAACCTCCGCCGCCGTTCCTCTCAACAGCCATCGCCGTCTTCAGGTAATCAATTTGTATTTTCTTTTTTTCTTTATATAAATTTGTTCATCATTTTTTGGGGTTTGTAGATTGATAATGTTTTTGCTTAGATTATTGCGAGTAGGTTGAGGTCTGCTGAATCAATATTAGCATCACCAAATTTACTATTGTTAAATTGTGAATTTAGAGTTGATTTTAGGAATTAGAAAGGTTGAGTTTGACCTATGAACACAACAAGGTCCCCTCTTCTACTTGAAATTACTAAAATAACCCTCTCATGTTTTTGAACTTCCTGGAAGCCTCACTGATTTAGACTTCAATTGAAGAATCCACATCCAACATGGTATGAGTGTTAGGTAATAAGCTAATTACTTGTCTAAAGCTGCATTATTTTGCATCATGGACATTAGATTCCTATGTAGTGAATTACTACTTATATAACTGTTTGCAAAGAACCGAGCTTAAGCATATTGTTCTTGATTTGCTCAAAGTACGCACTAATTCTCCAATGATGCACTGTATGATTTCACATGCTGGCCTCGCTTTAGATGTGGGAATGATGTCAATCCTACATTGTATGCAAAATTAATGTGCATAATGTATTTATAATTTTGTTAAGATTTCATGTTTTTCCTTGATATTAGAATGAGTTGTTTTGATGATCAAACCTCATTTTTATATATTTCTACATATGTGTGCATGTGTTAGATAATGAAGCACAAGCATGAATAGCAGCTGCCGAAAAGGTTGCAAATTCTATCGGATTCTTTATCTAGAATTTTGCTGTCCAACATATTAGGTTGTATTTAAGTGGATGCTTTTGAATATGCACTTTAAGTATTTGTTACTTATGTTGTGCTTCATTTCATTATTTTTATTTATCAGCTGATTCATATAATTGATTTTGTTTGTTTTGTGTTTGTTGTGTAGGAGTTGAGGAGGTTATTAGTGTAGACTTCGTTTTTCTCAAGGGTTGATCTGCAAACTTAGTTGTTGCTTACTAACTTCTGGAGTCCTAGGTTTCCCATGCTTCAAATAAGTGATAACAGTGTTCTTTGTTGCCCGATTTCTTGAGCTAAGGAGAGAGAACTATTCCGGTTTTGAAAAATTAATTGAAAAAGCCATAGGGCCGATCGACTGAATGAGAGCTTTATGAGTTGCAATCTTGTTGATATTGGTGCATAAAAATGATTTAGGCAATAGGAATAAAGGCCTCATATCCAAATTATCACATGCCTGACCCTGCATAAACCACTAGTGAGCCAGTTTGAGCCCCAAAAGACTAATTTCTTTGTTGAAAATTTTGAAGTCCTTATATCAGCTTACTTATTATATCCATTTGTTGGCCTATATTTTCTTCCCTAGTCACTAACATTAAAGTGCTAGCACATTCTTGGGAGGGTATTATGGTGGCAAGAAAAAGATGGAGGTTCTGGACCATTCATTAGGTGGTATTACTGAGATACAAAGTGAGTGAAAAACTGTCCCTTCAAACGAAAATAGAATAAAAAGGCAGCCTTTCAAGAGTAAAAAAAAGCCAAGGCTAAAAAAAATGGCAGCCTTTCATAAGTAAAAAAAAGCTAAGGCTAGAAAAAAATAAAAAGGCAGCCTTTCATAAGTAAAAAAAGCCAAGGCTAGAAAAAAAAAGGCAGCCTTTCATGTCTAAAAAAAGCCAAGGCTAGAAAAAAACAACAAAATAAAAAAGCAGCCTTTCTTGAGTAAAAAAAAAGCCAAGGCTCGAAAAAAAATATTGAGCGAAAAAATAGAAATGATAAAAGAATGCTCAAAAGAATAAGTTGACATATGGTCGAAAAATCTCATGTTTGGGGTGTTGAGCTGTAAGAAATTTGTACGCAGTGAGTGAGATGTGAAAGACGTTGTGATGGATGTGCTAGTATTTTAAGAATGGTGGTAAGCTACTTAACCAAATATTATCCCACCTTTACCAAAAGCCCCGTTACATCCCAATGAATAAGACCTTTTGATTTGTGCATCATATTGACTTGTGAGCAATGAATTTTGCTTGATTTTGGGAGAAAGATCTTATGTGCATAAAATAAAGAATAGTCAGAAGAACTTCTCTTTATGAATTAGTGACGATGGTTTGAGACTCCCAGGACACAACATGAACTTAGATTGAAGCATGGGATGCCTAGTTCTTAGGGAATTAGTTCGTGTACAATTCTTGTTCTAAAGTTTTACCCGCGAGTGAATTCGGGGTCGGCCTAATTTCCCTACTGATTCATATGGTTTGGCGTGACTTGAGGCAGAGGATTATCTAATATATCTTGTGAGTGTGATTTATTGTGTTACTTGCTCGAGGGCTAGCAAGACTTAAGTTTTGGGGGTGTTTGATGTGAGTGGGTACTTTTCTAACTTGTTCCTCGGACAGTATACAATGGAATGGAGGGTAGCGTATTACTGCTCCAAGACAATTTTGACCACTTCGATATCAAGTGTCTCTCAGTTCATACTAAAGCCATCAATGAAGGACTATTGCAAAATCTTTCTGATGCTCTACGCTTGTCGGTACCTGATAAAATTGGAGTTGGTCTTGCTTTGTCTAAATCTGAAGATCACGATACCAGGATGTGTGGTTAGCTATTCTCTTCCTTGTACATACATTTAGATATACTTTTTGTTTAGTTGTAGGAAGTGGAATACATGCAACAATTTATTATTTTTATTTCCTTGGATTCTTTCTATATGTTCCTCTAAATCTGTTACCATTTTCTTGTCTGTATGCAGGAAAGAATTTTTGTTTGAGTCAGATTAAAGTGCTGTGTGCCAATCCTATTGCATTTGAGGCGACTGAGATAATTCAACATATTCTCGTGTTACTCTTAGTTGATTTGAAGACCTCTCTAAGCATTCAGATTCACTCTTGCAAATGTTATCTCTTGTGAAACTAAGGTGCTTTCCGTGATAGTTCCTCGTGCAAAAATAGACTTGAATTTCTTAGTCAATCTGAAGGCCGAGGCCCAACTATGTGGAGATCACTTCTTCAGGTGCTTTCAGTGAAACTGCCTAGTGCATAAATAGACTCGAATTTGTTTTGGAAACCAATTTTTACCTTTATGCTTGTTTATATTAGCGCTGTTAAAAATGCTCCGCACTGGTGGACGAGCAAGACCTGGGGGCCGCGACCTGGTGGGGGCAAGTCGTGTGGCGGCAGGGGGAGACTTAGTTCTTAACTTAGAAGAAGTCGGGGAAAGGGTGAGCCTGCTTTGCTTAATCATCTTCTTGTTGGTTGTAGCGAATATTTTTTAACTTATTTGATTCAATTTTTGCTGCCTTTTTGCAGCTGTATAAATCTATCACATATATTTTTGGGTATTATACTGTGTGCCTGGTGATTTCCTACATTTTCTAATTCACTTCTTGCTACCTTGCATCTATATAATTAATATATACACTTATTATCGTATTTTTTGTGTCATATGCCTTGTACATAAATGTGCTATATTAGTATTTCTTTTCTTTGATATATAAACCCCATTGATTGTCAAATCTTGGCATCTTAATATATCTATTAAATTGTTTTCACAGACTCTTTCCCAAGTACTTCCTAGATATGTTTCTTTTTACTTTGGCATTCGGTTTGCTGTACTTGCATCTAAAAAAGAAATCATGGGCCTTGGAAGCTGGATGAGCAGTCAATTAGTGTCAAGTAAAGATGCTTTCTATGAAGTTAGTGTTTTCTCTTTTTAAAAATCCCTCCCTATTAAGATCCCAAGGACACAAAGAAAAGCAAGTTAATGTCTGTTGTTGTGTAAAGAAATCATTCTGTGAGATATTATTTGCCAAGACTAATTTTAGAATTTACATCTGGCAGTGCCATCTTGTGTCTGTTATAATTGTAATTTCATGCTCTGGTTTATGTGCATGCCTCCAGGAATAGATCAAGTTTCTGAAGGATGTTCAGGACCTCTCTCCCAGTCACATTCAACCTTTGGGTTCACTTTTGAATATCTTTTTGGAAGCTTGTCCCACTATTTTAAAGGTAATATTGCGACATATATTTTCATCACTTTTGAATACCTTGTTGGAAGTCTGTCCCACTATTTTAAATGAACACGTCACTGGAATATTCTTGCTTGTAAGATATCAGTATTTCAAAGTTCTATGTGTTGAATTTTATGGCCAAATACTGATGCTAGATATGACGGAGATTGCTTCTAGCATTTTAGCATTTCGTTAGTAAAATGCTTAATTCTCTGAAGGGATGTGGTCATTTTTTAAATAGGGAACAGTCTATATACGACTATATGTTTGCTAATCTTTTGAGGAATACAATTTTTTTTAAAGTACCCTGAAAGGAAGCAGTACATTTTGGTTAGATCTTATTTACTGATTGTTCTAAATTAATATACCGAAACTATTTTTTGTGTTAAAAATAGTTCAATGTTTTTTTTTGGTATGAATCTGGGCATGGAATTATTGAATCCATAGTCTGGTTTTGTTGTAGGATTTGTCATGATGTATAGCCAAAATTTCATGTATTATATACTGTGACATGGTGTGCCACTTAGGTTATGATTTCTTTTTCTTATGTATGGTGTTGGATTGATTTAAGCATCAAGTAGCTAGTTCAGAATTTTGAAGTCAATTTCTTTGTATGAAATGGTAACTAATGATTTATGCTATCATAGCAGAGATGTCATATGCAAACACTTCCAAGAAAACTAAAGACTATATCTATTTATTACATTAACTCTCCACTTCCGCTGATCTTTCTCAAGATTTTAATATTTCTGCGATGCCAGCTTATTGCTACTTCTATGGCTGGGTGACTCCAGAAATCATATAAGCACATGTAGGAAAATCAAATCAACGATTGGACATACATATTGGAGAAGTTTCTTACATTGCTTGATTTTAGAAACAATTTTCCTGCAGGAAATAATTTGATTACTTTTTCTGATTCGTTGATTCTGAAGGGTCCTTTTTTCTGTAGTGTATATAACATTGTAAATGTTAAAGAAATTATGTGCTTTTAAATGGCAGGACTATACCATGGAGCCTGATGAGAAACTTATACTAAATGCAGCACATTTGATGGTATCATTAAGGTATAGATAACCTTTGCTATATTACTTTCTTGTGTTAATTGTTAATGATCTTGTGAATTTGTCAAAACATCACTTTATATACCTTGTGTGTTTTTTGCAGAGGCCCTTGCATCACATTTAGGAACCTTTACTTGGTTTAGTATCAAGCGAGCTTAGAAGGTCACTTCAGGGCTTGGCCGTAGCAAGTGATTTTCTAGAGCAGTCATTTCAGCTGGTAACTAATGATAATATCCTTTGCATCAATGGCTTGATTTCCATAATAACCATTAAGATAAAAGAGGTGAGGTAATAAAGACTTGTTTTCATCAACGAGACTAATTGGTTTTAATTAGAAATAACATGTGACCTTGCAGGAAGGAAACACAAACAGAGTTGACACCGATGAATGGAATCCATCCACTGATACACATTTCCTCGATTGATAACCGCTCTGGAAATGTTGTGATACACCCAAAATTTTAAATATTAATCCAGCAGTTGTGTTAGTCTACGATAGTTTGATCAACTATCGCGGGACCAAATTTTCTATAGATTGCAAACTTGAGTTTGCTCGCACTGCTTGCTCATCTAAATTCTGCTGCTGTGCTGCGCTATAAGCAGAACTTGGTCCTTTTTTGAGATTGCTACTTCAGTGTTGATCAAGTTTCAGAGATGTCCACTGTTCTTTAGCAGTGAGATGTTATAGCTCGTAGGATTTTTCCGCTAGTACACTTTGAGCTCACACATATTTAGGGACTAACCCCGGAGTTGTCTAGGTTCTCGCTTCCAGTATAGGGGTGTGATCCTGGTGCCCCCCCTTACTTGCTTTCTACGCAAACCAGTGAGTATTATATCTCCCTTTACATTTTCTTGTCCTGAGGTTAATGTTTAGAATAGTTTTGAGGTGTGGGTGTTTTGCGCGCATTTTTCTTTTTGTGCTTGTAATTTATCCTGATTGTGCGTGCATGCATGGTTTTCTCTCTATTGATTATCACCTGACACTTTTTATGGGTAATTAGTATAGACTTAGTTTCTCTCAAGGGTTGCTTACTAACTTCTGGAGAACTAAGATTCCCTAATTTAAAACACATAATTTTTTAATATTTTAAAGATATGTGAAAAAGAATTTGTGCTGCTGCTGTACAAGACCAAGTGAATTTCTTAAATTATTTTAATGATATGTGTAAATGAATTTGTGTTGCTACTTATTACAGCATTAATACTAGCAAATAGCTGATAAAATTTTTAGTAAATTCTTGTGTTAATTTAGTCCATTGTGTATGGGTTTGGAATTAATATTGTTTGTACTTTGTCCTTGGTGCATTTTAACCTTGTTTACATGCAGTCCAAACCATTTATGGGAAAATTGTTCAACTACTTTCTGTTAGCAGAAAGCACAGAGAGAGTGTTGTGCCACTTTTTATTATGCTAGCCTTTATGGTCCTCAAACTCCTGTAAACAACATCATTCCTTCATTCCCTCCTGCTTTGGCTAGCTACTGATGGAACCTTCTAGTTATGCAAAGTGAGCACATTCTGTTTTATATATGCCATTGTTTGCTTGTGCACTTTTTTACCTGTGGAATTTATAAATGTAGGAACCTGGAAATGCTGCACATCCTACTAATGCAATTCTGTCTTTCGAGCATCCTGGGACGAACCTTGATATTAGAATGAGTTATTTTGATGATACAATCTCATTTCTATATGTTTAAACATATGTGTGCCTGCTTTAGATTATGAAGCACAAGTCCGAATAGCAGCTGCCGAAAAGGTTACAAATTGATTCTTTATCTAGACCTTGCTGTCCAGTATATTTGTTTGTATTTAAGTTGATACTTTTGAATATGCACTTTAAGTATTTGTTACATATGTTGTGCTTAATTTCTTTATTTTTTATTTACCAGCTGATTTATAGTATAATTTATTTTGTTTGTTTCTGTGTTTGTTTGTAGGAGTTAAGGAGGAGCTAACTTGTAAAGGAGGCAAGATGAGAGAAGAAATGCCTAACCCCCATCACCTATTTCCCACGCAAACAAGGGATTATTTTGTTTCCCCTCACATCCTGTCCTTCACATAAAGGGCAATGTTAAGATTAAGATATAGGGTGAGTTTGTTTGTGTGCATGCTTGATTATGTGGTTGTAAATAATTTGATTACTTTCACTCTGATTCGTTGATTCTGAAGGGTTCTTTCAGTAGTGTTTGTAAAAATGCGAAAATACTAACGAAATGTGTTTTTAAATGGCAGGGCTATGCCACGGAGCCTGATGAGAAACTTATACGAAACGCAACATATATGATGGTAGCAAGGTTGACAGGAAGTGTTGCTAATTAACTTGTAGGTATAGATAACCTTTGCTTTATTACTTTCTTGTGTTATAAATGCCAATGATCTTGTGAATTTTCAGAACACCACTTTATATACCTTGCGTGCTGATTGAAAAGACCTTTACATCACATTTAGGAACCTTTACGTGGTTCTATATCAAGCCAACTCAGAATGTCACTTCAGGGGCTTGGCTATGCAAGTCGTCTTCTAGAGCTGTCATTTCAGCAGGTGACTAATGATAATCTCCATCAATGTGTCTTGATTTCTATAAGAACTAATATAACAAGAGAGACGAATAAAGACTTGTTAGCATCAACCAAAGTATTTGGTTTTAATTAGAAATACCATATGGCTTTGCAGGAATCACAAACGGAGTTGACACCGATGAATGGAATCCATCCATTGATACACAACTTCCTCGATTGATAACCGCTCTGGAAATGTTGTGGTACACTCAAAATTTTAAATATTATTCCAGCATTTGTGTTTGTCTACGGCAGTTTGATCAGCTATCGAGGGACCAAATTTGATTTAGATTGCAAACTTGAGTTTGCTCGTACTGCTCATCTAAATTCTGCTGCTGTTCATTCCAGGTTGAGTGTAAGGCTACGTAGCAAGGAGAACTCAGTCCCGTGTTGAGAGCGCTACTTCAGTGTTGATAAGTTATAGAGATGTCCTCTGATCTTCAAAAGTGAGGTGTTATAGCTGTAACCACTACTCGTAGGATTTTTATGCTAGTACACTTTGAGCACAAACTTTTGCAGGAACTAACCCAGAGTTGTCCTAGTTCTCACTTCCGGTATAGGGGTGTGATCCGGCATCACCCCTTACTTGCTTTCTACTCAAACAAGTATGTATTCTATCCTCTTTACATTTTCTCTTCCTTCATATTGAGGGTAATGTTTAGAATAGTTTTGAGGTGTGGGCGTTTGCGTGCATTCTTCTTTTTGGGGTTGTAATTTATCTTATTTGTGTGTATATGTAAGGTTTTCTCTCTATTAATTGTCACCAGAAACACTTTTTAATGGTTTATTAGTGTAGACTTAGTTTCTCTCAAGGGTTGGAGAACTAAGATTCCTAATTTAAAACACCTTACTTATTAATATTTTAATACGTGAAAATGAATTTGTGATGCTGAACAAGACATGCTGCTGAACAAGACCAAGTACATATATTTTCTATGGTCGTTTGAAATTTTCTCTATGTAGTGTGGTGAACGTGGAGGTTGTTGATGTTTTTTCCGTTGAATGGGATTTACTTTTTAAAGCAATAATACTAGCAAATAACTGATATAAAAACTTTGGTAAAGGCTTGTGTTAATTTAGTCTATTGAGTATGGGTTTGGAATTCATATTGTTTGTATTTTGTCCTTGTTGCCTTTTTTAACCTTGTATACATGCAGTCCAAACCAGTGATGGGGAAATAGATTAACAACTTTCTATTAGGAGAAAGCATAGAGACAGTGTTGTGCCACTTTTTTTTTATGCTAGCATTTATGGGCAAGGTCAAGTGAACCTTTTGTCCTAAGCAAGGCCACCTGTCGCATTCACAAAACGAGTTTATGAGGTGATTCTCTGTCAAATTCTAGGACATCTAAGTTGATTCAGGTGGTCAGATATATATTATCTATTTTCATCTTTGTGATCTTTATTTATGTCTCATTTCATTTTTTCATTTTGTTCGCATCAGTTTGCTCATTTTCTAGGCAAGAATCGATCCATCCAGAGCTCAAATGCATTTCCAGATTGCCCCTCCGCTTCATTAGTAGGTGGACTTTCCTGGAAATTTGCATCTCTACTTCTGACTGAATGAGTGTTAGCACTGGAATTGGTGCTATTCCCCACACACCTGAAATTTGCTCTGACGAGATGGATCCTGTTGAATCCCAGATTCCTACAAGGTTTGTTTAGTTTATGGTTTTCTTTGATTTTTATACCATTTATTAATTATTAGTTGTTGTTTTCCTGCGACTAAACCCTGCGAGCAATAAAAACAAAATTGAATCAAATTAGTAAAATTATGGTGATCGTTTTTAGTTCCTTCATCTCGCATTGTAATTAGCGATGGTCCACAAACTCTTGAAGATGACATAATTCCTTCATTCCTTCTTGATTGGGCCATCTACTAATGGAACCTTCCAGTTACACAAAAGTGAGTACATTCTTTTATATATTAGCCATTATTTGCTTGTGCACTTTTTTATCTGTGCACTTTATTAATGCAGGAACCTGGAAATGCTACACATCCACTAATGCAACTGTCTTGCGAGCATCCCGAGACAAATGTCTCTGAGCCATTTATAACCTTTGGTGATGCATTGCGTATGTACCATACTATCTCATAGAAGGTATGTATACTATGCGCCTTAACTCTTTAGTTATCAATTCCTTAAATCTCGTGCCCAAAATATTGCCTCGCTTATTGTTGGACGGAGGGAGTACAAAATTACGAACTATAGCTATAAGTTTATTTTACTATTATCTTAGTTGGTAACTGGTATCCTCCAATATGTTGATGTCAACTTATTATGTTGTTTTCCTTTTTTAAGACATGGTGGTTTGAGCATAAAACTTTTACTGATTTTTCCAACTATTAATTTAATCATGCGTTTTACCTAGACTTCAATTGTAGAATCCACATCCAACAAGGTATGAATGTTATTTAATGAGCTAATTACTTGTCTAAAGCTGCATTGCTTTGCATCATGGACATTTGATTCCTATGTAGGTAAATTACTGCTTCTATAACTGTTTGCAAAGAACCAAGCTTTAGCAGATTGTTCTTGAGTTGCTCAAAATATGCACTGATTCTCAGGATAATATTTCTGATGATGACTATATAATTTCATAAGCTGGGATCGGTCTAGAAGTGGGAATGATGTCAATCCTACATGGTATGTAAAATTAATGTGCAAAATATATTTATTATGTTGTTTAGATTGATATGTTTTTTCCTTTATATTGGAATGAGTTGTTTTGATGATACAATCTCATTTTTATGTATTTCTACATTTGTGTGCATGCGTTAGATAATGAAGCACAAGCATGAATAGCTCTGCCGAAAAAGGTCAATAATTCTGTTGGATTCCTTGTCTGGAACTTGCTGTCCAACTTATTAGGTTGTATTTAAGTTGATACTTTTGAATATGCACTTTATGTATTTGTTACATATGTCGTGCTTCATTTCTTTATTTTTATTCACCAGCTGATCTATATGGTTGACTTGGTTTGTTTCTGTGTTTGTTTTGTAGGAGTTAAGGAGGAGCTAACTTGTAAAGGAGGCAAGATGAGAGAAGAAATGCCTAACCCCCATCACCTAACTTCCCATGCAAACAAGGGAGTATTTTGTTTCCCCTCACATTTTTTTTCCTTCACTTAAAAGGGCAATGTTAAGTTAAGATTTGGGGTGAGGGTGTTTGTGTGCATGCTTGATTATGTGGTTGTAAATAATTTGATTACTCTATCTCCGATGTGTTGATTCTGAAGGACCCTTTTTTCAATAGTGTATATAACAATGCGAATACTAAAGAAGTTATGTGTTTTTAAATGGCAGGACATGCCATGGAGCCGGATGAGAAACTTATGCAAAATGCAGCAGATTTGATGGTAGCAAGGTTGGTAGGAAGTCTTGCTAATGTAACTTATTAGGTATAGATAACCTTTGCTTTATTACTCTCCTGTCTAATAAATGTTAATGATCTTGTGAATTGTCTGAACACCACTTTATATACCTTGTATGCTGATTGAAAAAGGCATGTATATCACATTTAGGAACCTTTACGTGGTCCAGTATCAAACCAACTCAGAAGGTCACTTCAGGGCTTGGCCATAGCAAATGATCTTCTAGAGCAGTCATTTTAGCTGGTGACTAATGGTAATCTCCTTTCATACAATGTGTCTTTATTTCCATAATTTTATTAAAATAAATGAGATGCGAATAAAAGACTTGTTAGCATCAACCAAACTAATTGGTTTTAATTAGAAATACCATACGGCTTTGCAGGAATCACAGGCGGCGATGACACCGATGAATGGAATCCATCCATTGACACACATCTTCCTCGATTGATAGCCGCTCTGGAAATGTTGTGATACACACAAAGTTTTAAATATTATTCCATCATTTGTATTTGTCTATGACAGTTAGATCAGCTATCGAGGGACCAAATTTGCTTTTGATTTCAAACTTGAGTTTGCTCATACTGCTCATCTAACTTTTGCTGTTGTTCATTGCAGGTTGAGTGCAAGGCTGAGCTGCAAGCAGAACTCGGTCCTTTGTTGAGAACACTATTTCAGTATTGAATGAGATTTACTTATTAAAGCAATAATACCAGCAAATAGCTGAGAAAAATTTCGGTAAAGTCTTGTGTTAATTTAGTCCATTGTGTATGGGTTTGGAATTAATATTGTTTGTATTTTTTCCTTATTGTATTTTAAACTTGTTTACATGCAGTCCAAACCATTTAATGGGGAAATAGATCGATTACTTTCAAACGGGAGCCCTTTATCCAGAGCCAGGGCATGTGTCACATTCACAACAAGTTTATGAGGTGATTCTTTGACAAATTCTAATATATATTATCTAGTTTATCTTTGTGATCTTTATTGGTATCTCATTTCATTTTGTCATTTTCTTTGCTGCATATTGCTCTTTTTTCACGGCAGAATCGATCAACCCAGAGCTCAAATGCATTTCCAGTTTGCCCCTCGGCTTCATCAGGAGGTGGATTATCCAGGCAATTTGCATCTCTACTTCTGACCAAATGAGTGCTAGCATTTACTCATCTGGCCTTGTTAGCACTGGAATTGGTGCTATACCCCATACACCGGAAATCGACTCTGACGAGATAGAACCAGTTGGATCCCAGAATCCTACAAGGTTTGTTTAGTTTATGGCATCTTTTGATTTTTATATTATTGATTAAATGTTAATTATTAATTGTTGTTTTTCTATGAGTAAACCCTCCGACCAACAAAAACTAAAAGGAATCAAATTAGCAAAATTATGGTGATCATTTTTCAGTTCGCTCATCTCGTATTTCAATTGGCAATGGTCCACAAACTCTTGTAAACGACATCATTCCTTCATTCCCTCCTGCTTTAGCTAGCTACTGATGGAACCTTCCAATTATGCAAAAGTGAGAACATTCTGTTATATATATGCCATTGTTTGCTTGTGCACTTTTTACCTGTAGAATTTGTAAATGCAGGAACCTGGAAATGCTGCACATCCTACTAATGCAATTCTGTCTTCCGAGCATCTTGGGACAAACCTTGATATTAGAATGAGTTATTTTGATGATACAATCTCATTTTTATATGTTTAGACGTATGTGTGCCGGCTTTATATTATGAAGCACAAGTCCGAATAGCAGCTGCCGAAAAGGTTACAAACTCAGCTGGATTCTTAATCTGGAATTTGTTGTCCAACATATTAGGTTGTATTTAAGTTGATACTTTTGAATATGCAATTTATGTATTTGTTACATATGTTGTGCTTCATTTCTTTATTTTTATTCACAGCTGATTTATATAATTGAATTTGTTTGTTTCTGTTTGTTTTGTAGTAGTTAAGGAGGAGCTACTAACTTCTAAAGGAAGTGAGATGAGAGAAGAAATACCTAACGCCCATCACCTAACTTCCCATGCAAACAAGGGAGTATTTTGTTTCCCCTCACATTTTTTTCCCTTCACATAAAGGGCTATGTTAAGATTAAGATTTGGGGTGAGGGTGTTTGTGTGCATGCTTGATTATGTGTTTGTAAATAATTTGATTACTCTATCTCTGATGTGTTGATTCTGAAGGACCCTTTTTTCCATAGTGTATATAACTATGCGAATGCTAAAGAAGTTATGTGGTTTTAATTGACAGGTCTATGCCACAGAGCCTGATGAGAAACTTATACGAAATGCAGCACATTTGACAGGAAGTCTTGCTAATGTAACCTGTAGGTATAGATAACCTTTGCTTTATTACTTTCTTGTGTTATAAATGTTAATTATCTTGTGAATTGTCAGAACACTACTTTATATATTTTGCGTGCTGATTGAAAATGCCTTTACATCACATCAAGGAACCTTTACGTGGTTCAATATTTAGCCAACTCGGAAAGTCACTGAAGGGCTGGGCCATAGCAAGTGATCTTCTAGAGCAGTCATTTCAGCTGGTGGCTAGTGATAATCTCTTGTCCATCAATTTGTCTTGATTTCCATAATAACTATTAAAATAAAACAAGAGAGGCGAATAAAAACTTGTTAGGATCCACCAAACTAATTGGTTTTAATTAGAAATACCATACGGCTTTGCAAGAATCACAAACTGAGTTGACACCAATGAATGGAATCCATCCACTGATGCACACATCTTCCTCGATTGATAACCGCTCTGGAAATCTTGTGATGCACTAAAAAATTTAAATATTATTCATGCATTCTTGAGATATCTCCTTTTCAACATTGAGGTGTTATTTTTGTATCCAATACTCTTAGGATTTTTCTGCTAGTACACTTTTGTAGGGACTTACCCCAAAGTTGCGCCGGTTCTCGGTTCCGGTATAGGGGTGTTATCCTAGCACCACCCCTTATTTGCTTTCTACGCAAAAAATTAAGTATACTATCTCCCTTTACATTTTCTTGTTCTTCACATTTAGGGTAATATTTATAATAGTTTTGAGGTGTGGGTGTTTGCGTGCATTCTTCATTTTGTGGTTGTAATTTGTCATATTTGTGTGTGTTTCAATGGTTTTTTCTCTATTGATTGTCACAAGAAACACTTTTTTATGGGTTATTAATGTATACTTAGTTTCTCTCGAGGGTTGGAGAACAAGATTCCCTAATTTAAAACACCAAACTCATTATGATTTTAATAATATTGAAAATGACCAAGTACATTCTTATATTTTCTATGTAGTGAACAAGACCAAGTACATTTCTTATATTTTCTATGGTCTCTTGATATTTTCTATGTGGTGAACATCGATAACTTGCTATCCCATATTTAAGTTGGTACTCTGAATATGCACTTTTAAGTATTTATTTACTTATGTTGTACTTCATGTCTTTAGTTTTTATTCATCAGCTTATTTATATAGTTTATTTTGTTTTGTTTTTGTGTTTGTTTTGTAGGAGTTATGGAGGAGCTAACTTTTTAGGAAACAAGATAAGAAAAGTAGCTAACCCCCACCACCTAATTTTCTATGCAGACAAAGGAGTGTTCTATCTTGCCTCACATTTTATCGTCCATCACATAAAGGGAAATGTTTAGATTCATTTTGGGGTGTAGGTGTTTGTGTGTACTATGTGCACCGTGTATTTTGTGTATAGTGTGAGTGTAGTGTTGTGTCCGCATTGTGTGTGTTTTGGTTTAGTGTATGAACTTCGTGTACTTTGTGATTTTGCGTGCAGTGTGTATATGTGTGTTTGTAGTGTATGTATTTTATGTATGTGTGCGCGCAGTGTGTTGTGTATTTTGTATGTGGTGTGTAAAGTGTGTATTGCGTTAAGTGTGGGTTTGTATTGCATGTATTTTGTGTATGTATATGTGCAATATATTTTGTGTATGTATATCTGCACTGTGAATACTTTGTGTGTATGTGTAGTGAGCGTACTGTGATGCATGAGTATGTGCAGTGTGTATATTGCGTGTAGTATGGGTTTGGGTTTAGTCTGTTTATTATACGTATATTGTGCCCAATGTGTATATTTTTTGTATAGTGCGTGTTTAGCGAAGTGCTTGTGTGTAGTGTGCATGTGTAATGCTTGTATTTTGTGTATAGTGTGTGACATGTGTTGTGTGTATTGTGTTTTTATATATTGTTTGTATTTTCTTTTGTGTATATATGTGTAGTGTGCATTTTGTGTATGTGTGTATTGTGTATGATATGTGTATTGCATGTAGTGTGTAGTGTGTAGCGGTGTCTGTATTGTGTGCAATGTAAGTGTTGGTGTGTATGTGTGTTTGCAATGCACGTGCATTGCACAAAATGTATGTATTATGAGTAATGTATTTATTGTGCGCAGTATATTGTGATGTTTTCATTTTAAGTACCGTGTGTAGATTGTGTTTTGATTATATGTTTGTAGAATGTGTGTATTTTGTATATAATGTATATATGTATAACGTATGCACTATGTGCATTTTGTCGCGGTGCTTGTATTTTGTGTATTAGTGTAGATATTTTGTCCGGTGTGTATTTTTGTATAGTGCATGTGTAGCACAATGTTTGTATTTTGAATATAGTGTGTGTATGTGTGAAGTGCGAGTTGTGTGTAGTATGTGTGTGTGTTTTTGCAAACCATGAGTTTTGTGTATGTGTGTGCGAGTGTGTATATACATTGTGTATAGTGTTTGTGTAATGTGTATATTTTGTGTTTAGTATGTGCATAGTACGTATAGTGTGCAATGTGTGCATTTTGTGTTTACTTTTTATAGTGTATGTTTTTGTATATTGTGTATAGTTTGAAGTGCATAATATTGTGTATTTTGTTTAATAGTGTATAATGTGTGTAATGTGTATTTTTTATAGTTTGTGATTTTGTGTATAGTGTGTTTAGTATATGTGTGGTGTGTGTATTTTTTGTATAATGTGTGTATAGCGCGGTGTTTGTATTTTGTGTTTGTGTAGATATTTTGTGTATTGTGTATGGGTAACACATTTTTTGTATTTTGAGTGGTGTATGTATGTGTGAAGTGTGTGTTGTGTGTCGTCTTTGTATGTGTGTTTTTGCAGTGCATATAGTTTT
Organism: Salvia splendens; assembly: GCF_004379255.2. NCBI lineage: Eukaryota > Viridiplantae > Streptophyta > Magnoliopsida > Lamiales > Lamiaceae > Salvia > Salvia splendens. The sequence continues at coordinate 20,299,181 of NC_056039.1, forward strand.
GTGTATGTGTGCATGAGTGCAATGTTTGTATTTTGAGTAAGGTGTGGGTATGTGTGAAGTGTGTGTTGGGTGTAGTGTGCGTGTGTGCATTTTGTGTATATATGTGTGCGTATACATTTTGTTTATAATGTTTGTGTAGTGCATGTAATTTGTGTGTAGTATGTGCATAATGTGTGTGTTGTGCATGTATTTTCCCTACATTTGATTATTTTGTGTATACTATGTTTTATTTTTACAGTGTATGTGCTTGTATATTGTGTGCAGTTTGTATTATCTGTATTTTTCCATATGTTTGTATATTTTGTGTATATTCTGCTTTCATCTACTAAACACATGACTAAAATACAAATTTGTATAGTGTGTGTGCAGCTTGTGTGAAGTTTGTAGTGTATAGTAACAATGTGTGTAGCAGCGTGTAGTGTGCGTGCTGTGTTTGTGTGTCTTTTGTGTATGCATATGTGCAGTGTGTGTATTTTTTATATAGTGTGTATTTTGTGTTTAAAGTGAGTATATGTATTGTATAGTATGTAATGCATGGAGTGTATATATAGTGTGTGCAATGTGCGTGGTGTGTTTCACACGGTGTTTGTATTTTGAATAAATTGTGCGTGTATGTAGTATGTGTAGTGTGTGTGCAATGTATGTGTAGTGTATGTATATTATGTGATTGTTTGTATTATGTGTGTATATATACTTATGTTTTTTGTGTGAAGAGTGCGTACAGTGTATTTTTTTTATAGCAATGTGTGTGCAACCTACTGTGTTTTGTGTATTATTTGTTTATTTTGTGTATTGATTGTGTGTAGCGTAGTGTATGTATTTTTTGTGTATTCTGTGCAACATAAGTACAGTATGTAGTGTATGTATTTTTTATAGCATTGTGTGTGCAACCTACTGTGTTTTGTGTATTATTTGTTTATTTTGTGTATTGATTGTGTGTAGCGTAGTGTATGTATTTTTTATGTATTCTGTGCAACATAAGTACAGTATGTAGTAGTGTGTGTTCTTTGTGTATGTGTGTGTTTAGTGTGTGTATATTTTTATATTGTGTGATTTTGTGTATAGTGTGTTTAGAATGTGTACGTGTCTCTTTTTTGTATAATAATGTGTGTATAGCGTGGTGTTTATACTGTGTAGTGTAGATATTTTGTGTAATGTGCATATTTTGTGTGTAGTGCAATGTTTGTATTTAGAGTATAGTGTGTGTATATATATGAAGTGTTTAGTGTAGTGTGTGTAGTACTTGCGTAATATGTTTATTGTGTAATACTGTGTAATTTCCTTACATGTGCCCTTACGCGAATGTATTTTTTGTTTACTTTGTGTTTTTTTCTTATAGTGTATGTGTTAGTATATAGTGTGTATTTTTTATAAAATATTTTTAGTAGCAGTGTGTTGTATTTTTTTTGTATTGTATGTATTATGTGTATGTGTGTGCAGTGTATGTATATTGTGTTAAGTGTTTGTATAGTGTGTATTTTTTGTATAGCAATGTGTATGTAATATATATGGTTTGTGTACGTGGGTTTATTTTGCGTATTGAGTGTGTGTAACGCATTATATGTATTGTGTATATGTGTGCTCGTGTTCATTTTGTGTTAGTGTTTGTGTAATGTGTGTATTATGTGCATAATGTGTTTTGCGTGTATTTTCCCTACTTATATGTGTATGCTTTGTGTTTTCTTTTTATAGGGTATGTGTTTGTGTAGTGTGCAGTTTGTATTGTATGTATTTTTCCTAGCTGTGTGTATTTTGTTTTCTTTTTGTAGTATGTGTGTTCGTATAGTGTGTGTGCAGCTTGTGAAATTTGTAGTGTATAGTGTCAATGTATGTGTGTTCGTGTTATGTGTGTATAGTGTGTATTTTATGTTTAAAGTGAGAGTGTGTAATGTAAAGTATATAGTGCGTGAAGTGTATTTATAGTTGTGGAGTGTGAATAATGTGTATTTTTTGTATAACGTGCATAGTGTTTGTATTCTAAATATACACGACATTGTTTGTAGTATGTGTAGTGTGTTCTTTGTGTATGTGTGTGCGGGGTGTATATTTTGTGTATGAATGTGTATAGTGTGTATTTTGTGTGAAAAGTGTATGTATTATGTATAACATGTGTAGTTTGTGCATAGTTCTGTGTATTTTCGGTGTAGTGTGTGTATTGTATGCATTTTGTATATACGCATGGTGCATTGTGTGTTCTTTGTGTGTGTATATTGTGTGCATATTGTGCCAGTAGCGTGTATTTTATCTATATGTTGTTATTTTTTGTGTTTAGTATAGGAAAAATGTGTGCAATGTGTGTATTTTTTTATAGTGTATGATTTTGAGTATAATATGTTTAGTATGTGTGTAGTGTGTGTATTTTTGTATAATATGTGTATAGTGCGGTGTTTATGTTGGGTATAGAGTAGATATTTATGTACTGTATGTATTGTGTATATGTAGTCAGCTAAATGTATTTTTTTCTATAGTTTGTGATTTTGTGTATAATGTGTTTAGTATGTATTTAATTTGTGTATAACGTGGTGTTTATATTGTGTATAGTGTAGATATTTTGTGTGCTGCGTGTATATTGTGGATTGTGTATGTGTAGTGCACGCAATGTTTGTATTTTAAGTATTGTGTGGGTTTATGTGAAGCGTGTGTTATGTGTAGCGTGTGTTTGTGCATTTTTTCAATGCATATATTTTGAATATACTGCGCATTTTATGTAGTGTGTGTATTGTGTGTGCAGTGTATGTGGCAGTGTATATATATATATATATATATATACTTGGTTGTTTTTTGTCCAAGTGTGTGTAAAATTTGTGCAACATTTTGTGTTTTGTGTATTATTTATGTTTATTTTGTGTATTGAGTGTGTGTAGCGTAGTGTATGTATTTTTTGTGTATTGTGTGCAACATAAGTAGTGTGTGTTCTTTGTGTATGTGTGCGGTGTGTATTTTGTGTCTAAGTGTGTATAATGTGTGTATTTTGTGCATTGTATACATTTTGTGTAAAGTGTATGTATTATGTATAACATGTATAGTTTGTGTATAATGTGTGTATTTTTTGTGCAGTGGTTGTGCTTGTATTTTGTTACACGTGTGCATTGTATGTATTGTGTATACAAATGAGTGCATTGTATGTATTGTGTATATGCGCATCTACATTGTGTCCTTTGTGTATTTGTGTGTATTTGTGTGTATTGTGTGTAGTATGTGCTATGTGAGCATGTTGTGGCCGTGGTGTGTATTTTATCTATATTTATTTAGTTTTTTTGTTTAGTATGTATAATGTGTGCAATGTGTGCATTTTTTATAGTATGTGATTTTGTGTATAGTGTGTTTAGTATGTGTGTAGTGTCTGTATTTTTTGTATAATGTGTGTATAGTGTGGTGTTTATATTGTGTATAGTGTAGATATTTTGTGTACTGTGCGTATTGTATATGAGTAGCGCAATGTTTTGTATTTCAATATAGTGTGAATATATGTAAATTGCGTGTTGTGTTTGTGTGTTTTATAGCAATGCGTGTGCAACATGTAGGGTAAAATATTAAACAGGTTTTAGATAAATCAACTTTAAAACCCAATAAGATAAAAAAAGGCAAAACACAGTCATAGAAAACAAACTTTATTTATTTTCACGCTTGATCATCTAAAAAACACGAACACACCGAGAACTTTATTGACCGACGAAATTGTGGTAGGTTGTAGATCATTGAAATTTAGAATTCTATGGGTTCAATTCATTTCTCCATCTAGTAGGAATACAACCAATAAATATTAGTAACATAATAATCATACAAAAAGAGAGTAAATAAAATTAAAGGAACGTAAATGTATTTCTATTGGTAAAAAACAAGAATCATACTAAAAACCCCAATAAGATCTGTTGATAAGAAGCAAGAATCATACTAAAAATCCCAATAAGATAAAAAGAAAATGGCAAAAGACATACCATATGGTCATAGAATACAAATTTCAAGCTAACGACTTTTTATTTGTCTCCAAATCAAAAGAAATTTAGAATTCAAGAATCATGCTAACAATCCTAATAAGATAAAAAAGAAAATGGCAAAACACATACCATATGGTCATAGAAAACCCCAATGACTTTTGATTTGGTCATTTAAAAAACACAAACACACCTAATTTATTGATTGATGAAATTATGGTAGGATGTAAGTCATTGAGATTTTGAATTCTATGGTTTCAACTTATTTCTCCATGCGATAAGAACACAACCAATAAATATTAGTAATAATCATACAAAAAGAGTACATAAAGTAAAAGAATGAAATGTACCACTCCCTCCGTCCCACTCACATTTTTTGTGGTATGAGATTTTAGGAAGTGTTGTTAGATGGAATAAAGTAGAGAGGAAAAATGTAGTTGAATATTTGATTTACCTTAAATAGGCAAAATAACTGTCATATAAATTATTTCTCACTTCGGCTCATAAACGGCTAAACCTTCTAATGTTGTAGTTAATCCATATGATTATATTGTGCGTATGCAATATAGGGTGTGTGATCAAATACTAACTTCTTATAGTAATAACTAATAATTAAATATCAATATTGTATCTTAAAAATATCAACACAAAGACATAAATTTATCAATCTTTTTTGTGTTGATAAATTATGTGTCACGACCCAATTCTCGTTAAGGATAACAAGAATGAGTAACTCGTGACTAATGGGGGATTAAAGAAGCGGGGATAAAAAAGGGGTAGAATCTGAAGAACTTGCCGAAGGCCAAATGATTGATATCACTAAAATAAGTGTCAAGTATTCACTTATAAACTCTCAAGAAATAGAGTCATTCAACAAGTCAACTGAATCAGAGTTCGATGATGAGACATTACTATTCTCAATTGACAAAACACAGCGGAATAGGTCCCTATTGAACGACTTCGTGTATGAAGACACGAATCGCCTAGGAATCCACACGATTATTTAGTAACATCGACTACGATCAAATCTTCTCCATCTTGACGTTCAACCTACACATTTATGATGAGTACTCAGTGGACAAGCGCCGAAAACAAAACATACAAATATAAGTTGTCATCCATCAACACTATCACACGGGGTTTTTCTTAAAAAGGCACGAGCATACTAAATTCTTTTGTGATCTTAAAAGTCTGACTGCAGTCTAAGTTCTTGGTGTATCCTGCCATGTCTGAGAATCTAGTGTACCGTGAAGGTGGCCACCTTCAACAGTACCCTCGCCGGCCAACCTCTCTAGGATGGCTCACGACTCTTGTGCACCACAATCCGAATCGAAACGTTTTGGCGTAGCCAAAACCAACAAACAAATATCTCCAACAGACAAATATCTTCAACAGGCAGGTCTCGAAAACAAACACTTTATGGCATGACAACAACTTTAAAAGAAATGATCACATATCCATTTTTGAGAAAAAGGTATTTCATAACTTCAAAACATTTGATTTATATCCACACTATTATCTCTTAATATGGATTCTTAATTAAATAAGGTACCCAACCACTATCTTAATTTATGAGGCCCAATCCAATAATTTTAATGGCCCAACACTTGGAAATGGGCAGTCCCACCCCCATCGTGACTCCATCTCTTTCCAAACTCCACTTAATTCCCAATTGCAGATCCCCAAAATTAGAGATGGAGGAGCAGCGGCGTCTCCTTTCTCTCTCACGGCTCTCCGCCGCTCACGCCCGCTCCCTCCGTCGAACGTCCTCCGGCGAGTGCTCTCTCTCTCGGCGAGTCAGTAGTGGAGAGGAGGCGTCGCCTCCCTCCCTCTTCCTCAGCCGCGGCCTGAAATTTCTCCGCGGGAGTTTCCGGAGCTTCGCCGTCGCTGGAGTCTAGCGGGGAGTCCTCCTCGCGCTGCACCGCCTCCGTCTCGCGCGCTGCCGCTCCAGCGGCCTCTCAGTCCAGAAGCTAAGTCCCTTCCCCTTTTCCCCCGTTTACTACTTTGTTGAATTACGCAGTGGCTACGTATTCTTTGTTCCATGAATATTTGATCTCGTGGGGTTGTTTAAGGAGACTCGGGGAGAAGCTAGTTATCTCTTGTTGTTCATCGTTTTGATGGGGTTCTGCCTACTGTAATTGCTTTTGAAACTGTGGTGATCCTATTTGAGAAAGTCTATGTTCTTGTGCTATCTTATTTGTCTATATGATGCAAAGGTGGTTTGGTGATTACCTCTCTCTCTCTGGCTCCTTTTAGTTTGCCCTCCCGTTTCTGCCGTCTCGCGCCGCTACTCCTCACTCCGTCACACTCTTTACCCTTTTGATAATCGACGGAATGCCTCTGTGGAGGGGGAGGGGGCGGCGATATTTATAGGCCAAATGCTTTGGCTTCTTGTGGCAGAATTATGGGTCATTGCATTACTAATTTTGGCTACACAGTTGGCTACCTTTTGTGTTTTATAAGTATGTTGATCATGCCAAGTTGGTGTAAGTCTTGGAGTTGTTTGTAGGCTGCTCTTCCAGCCTGGGATTGTGTGGATTTGCCTTGCTCTTTTGAGCTTGGTGAGGAGTCCACTCCCTAGAGGTACCTTGTGTTGATTTCTTTTTTGATGAAACTTGGATTGGTGACAAAAGGAGCGGTTATCGAGCTCTAACTTGCAGCTCCAGGCTGTTCCGAGCAGTCCACCCCATCTCCTCCCTTAACTGAGCTTGTGTCTCCCTTTTCCTTTATTTTATGTACCAAATTTGATACCTTCTTTGGTGTACTAGAAAGTGTGACAGAATGGCTGATCTCCTAGCCTAGATGACAGTCTCTTGGCTGACCCAACAGCTAGCCATCTCCTCAATCCCATTCGAGCTCTTCCCCTCCTTCCCTTTTCTTATGAGTCCATTTTCTAACCCCTATTTTGTGCTATCTTTGCAGGTCTAGGGCTGCACATTTGGAGTGTTGTGGGAGCTGGAAATCGAGAAGATGTGGGGGGAAGATAAGAGATGAATCTATGCGTCACATACTTGGTTTCACTGCTAGATCTAGCAATTGCTTAGGCATTAGGCTTGGCATAGTTCTTGACCAAGTCCTAATTTGGCCACTAGCTTGATCTTAGTTCTTCTCATAGCTAGAGTAGGATTAGTTGTTACATTGTGTGGGAATCGAAACAAGTACAATTTGTATTTCCATCCTCCTTGTAATTGTATCTCCAAAATGTACTCTTAAAAAAAAGCATACTTTCTTACTTTTCTCATTGAATTAATTTCCTTGAACTTTAATTCTTCCAACGAAATACTTTTTTTGATCCAACGTCGGGAATTACATGGAAGCATTTTACGCCCTCTAACGAAAATTAATTAGTTTACTAAATTCGGCTTATCCATAACAAAAGGGGAAAGAAATTCCGGGGCGTCACATTCCACCCTCCTTAAACGAAATTTCATCCCGAAATTTGTATGGCTTCACTCGAACAACTCGGGATATCGCTCCCTCATCTTGTCTTCTAACTCCCACGTGGCCTCTTCCTGCCCGTGGTGTTCCCAAAGTACTTTCACTGAAGGAATGGATTTATTTCTTAATTGTTGCATCTTCCTGTCCAGAATTGCCTTTGGCTTTTCCTCATAGCTCAGATCCAGTTTTATTATAATCTCTTCCTGATGAATCACGTGCTTCGGATCAAACACATATTTCCTTAGCTGTGATACATGGAATACGTTGTGAATGTTTCCAAAACTCGGCGATAACGCCAATCGATAAGCAACTGGTCCAACTGCTTCTAGGATTTCGTACGGTCCTATGTATCGGGGTCGGAGTTTTTCCTTGACTCCAAATCTGGCTATTCCCTTTGAGGGTGACACTTTCAAGAAAACTTTATCTCCCACCTCAAACTGCAAATCAGTCCGTCGGACATCCGCATAGGACTTCTGTCTGTCCTGAGCCTCCTTGATCCTCTCTCGGATCTTTCTGACAATTTCTATCATTTCCTCAATTACATCCGGGCCCAAAATCTTTCTCTCACCGACCTCGTCCCAATAGAGGGGTGATCTACACTTCTTCCCGTACAACGCCTCGTACGGAGCCATATCAATCGTGGCCTGGTAGCTGTTGTTATAAGCAAATTCTATCAATGGCAGCACTTGCTCCCAATTGCTCCCTCTATCGAGCACTACTGCTCTCAGCATGTCCTCGAGCGTCTGAATGGTTCTCTCCGACTGTCCGTCGGTTTGTGGGTGAAATGCCGTGCTAAAATTTAGTCGCGTCCCAAGCTCTTTCTGTAGGCTCTTCCAAAATCTGGAAATGAATTTGGCATCTCTATCCGACGTGATCGTCGCTGGTATGCCATGCAGGCGAATGATTTCCTTCACGTACAACTGGGCTAGTTTCTCTGATCCGTACGTGATAGGGATCGGTATAAAATGAGCTCTCTTGGTGAGACGATCAACTATCACCCAAATCGCAGTATTTCCTCTCTGAGATCTTGGTAATCCCGTGACAAAATCCATGGCTATATGTTCCCATTTCCACTCGGGAATCTCTAACGGCTGCAACTTTCTGTACGGCCGTTGGTGTAGTGCCTTCACTTGTTGACAGGCAAGACACCTCTCGACGTAGGATGCTATATCCCTCTTCATTCCGTCCCACCAGAACGTCTTCTTTAAGTCCTGATACATCTTTGTACTCCCTGGGTGGGCGGTGTATGGGGTATCGTGCGCTTCACTCATTATCTCATTTCTGAGCTCCTCTTGGTTGGGTACGCACAACCTCCCTTCAAATGTGAGCGTATTGTCTGCCTCCTCTTGGTAGTTCTCTTGTTTACCCGTCCTCAATTTCAGACGCAACTTCTCTAGAGTTTCGTCCCGCCTCTGGGCTTCCACGATCCTAGCCCTTAAATCGGGAACAACTACTAGAGTCGAAATTATACTTTCCACCGTCTCAGGTGCTTGCACCATCTCCAAACTCATTCTGTCGAATTCTCTAAGCAGTTCTTCCTCCTGGGTGAACAGGACTGCTAGTTGGTGCTGACTCTTACGGCTCAACGCGTCTGCCACAACGTTGGCCTTCCCTGGGTGGTAGTTTATGCCACAGTCGTAATCTTTCACTAGCTCGAGCCATCTTCTCTGTCTCATGTTCAAGTCCCTCTGCTCGAAGAAGTACTTGAGGCTCTTGTGGTCCATGAAAATCTCGCACCTAACTCCATATAGGTGGTGTCTCCAAATTTTCAACGCGTGAACCAATGCCGCTAGTTCTAGGTCGTGTGTTGGGTAGTTGAGCTCGTGTGGTCAGAGCTGTCGTGACGCATAAGCATTCACCTTCCCATTCTGCATCAACACACATCCAAGTCCGCTCTTGGAAGCATCCGTATAGACGACGTAGTCCTTCCCTGATTCTGGGACTGCTAATACGGGTGCACTGGTCAATTTCTCCTTTAGTAGCTGAAAGCTTGCCTTACACTCGGGAGACCATGAGACTTTGGTTCCCTTCTTGAGTTGCTGAGCCATTGGTCTTGCAATCTTTGAAAATCCCTTAATAAACCTTCTGTAGTAGCCAGCTAGTCCGAGGAAACTTCGGATCTCGTTGGGAGTCGTCGGCGCCTTCCAGTTCCTTACTGCCTCTACCTTGGCAGGATCTACTCGGATTCCTTCTGCTGTCACAATATGCCCGAGAAAATTCACCTCCTTGAGCCAGAATTCGCACTTGCTGAATTTGGCGTACAACTTCTCTGCCCGTAGCGTCTCCAGGGCAAGCCGTAGGTGTTCCTCGTGTTCCTTTCTATTCTTGGAGTATATCAGCACGTCGTCAATGAAGACTAAGACAAACTTATCGAGATACGGATAGAAAACGCGGTTCATCAAATCCATGAACACCGTTGGTGCATTCGTTAGTCCAAACGGCACCACTGTAAACTCATAGTGACCGTATCTAGTTCGGAAGGCCGTCTTGGGCACATCCTCTGGCTTAATCTTCAATTGGTGATAACCTGACTTCAGGTCCATTTTGGAGAACACACTGGCTCCCTTGAGTTGGTCAAACAGATCGTCGATCCTGGGTAATGGGTACTTGTTCTTAAGAGTCAACTTGTTAAGCTCGCGGTAGTCCACACACATTCTCATGGTTCCGTCTTTCTTCTTGACGAACAGTACAGGTGCTCCCCACGGCGAGACGCTGGGTCTGATGAATCCCAGGTCCAGGAGTTCTTGCAACTGTACCTTCAGTTCGTCCAGTTCCTTTGGAGCCATTCGATATGGTGCCTTTGATACCGGTGCAGATCCTGGTTCTAGATCTATCGTGAACTCTACTTGTCGATCTGGCGGTAGACCAGGTAGAGCGTCGGGGAATACATCTGGAAAATCACGAGCGATCTCGACTTCCTCCAATTTTCTCTCTTCTTTCTCTTCTTTGTTCAGGTACACAAGGTATGCCGGACATCCCTTCCTTATCAACTTGCTGGCTTGCAGCATTGAGATTACAGACTTTCGGGTTCCCATGGAGATTCCGTGAAAGCGAGTAGCTTCACCTTCGGGGTTTCTAAAGGAAATTTGTCTCTCCTTGCATAAGATGGTGGCATGGTTTTCAGCCAGCCAGTCCATCCATCCCTAAGATTATGTCTACGTCCCACATAATCATAACACTGAGGTTGTTTGCTACAACTTTAAGTTCGCCCAGAGTGATTTCTAAGTTCGAGCAAGTACAAGCTATTTCTATCTGTCCTCCTACTGGGGAAACTACTTCCATCCTATGTTCAGATTCTTTCGTATCGAGTTTCAGAGTAGTCACGCAATGAGCAGATATAAAAGAATGCGAAGCACCAGTATCAAACAGAAGCTTAACGGGTGTGTCGAAAAGCTTACCCATGCCTGCCAAATTTCCCTGGTTCACATCTGGCTGCTTCTGCCTCATCGCATAAGCTTGAGCCTGTATGTCCGGCATACCTTGTGTACCTGAACAAAGAAGAGAAAGAAGAGAGAAAATTGGAGGAAGTCGAGATCGCTCGTGATTTTCCAGATGTATTCCCCGACGCTCTACCTGGTCTACCGCCAGATCGACAAGTAGAGTTCACGATAGATCTAGAACCAGGATCTGCACCGGTATCAAAGGCACCATATCGAATGGCTCCAAAGGAACTGGACGAACTGAAGGTACAGTTGCAAGAACTCCTGGACCTGGGATTCATCAGACCCAGCGTCTCGCCGTGGGGAGCACCTGTACTGTTCGTCAAGAAGAAAGACGGAACCATGAGAATGTGTGTGGACTACCGCGAGCTTAACAAGTTGACTCTTAAGAACAAGTACCCATTACCCAGGATCGACGATCTGTTTGACCAACTCAAGGGAGCCAGTGTGTTCTCCAAAATGGACCTGAAGTCAGGTTATCACCAATTGAAGATTAAGCCAGAGGATGTGCCCAAGACGGCCTTCCGAACTAGATACGGTCACTATGAGTTTACAGTGGTGCCGTTTGGACTAACGAATGCACCAACGGTGTTAAGATTATGTCTACGTCCCACATAATCATAACACTGAGGTTGTTTGCTACAACTTTAAGTTCGCCCAGAGTGATTTCTAAGTTCGAGCAAGTACAAGCTATTTCTATCTGTCCTCCTACTGGGGAAACTACTTCCATCCTATGTTCAGATTCTTTCGTATCGAGTTTCAGAGTAGTCACGCAATGAGCAGATATAAAAGAATGCGAAGCACCAGTATCAAACAGAAGCTTAACGGGTGTGTCGAAAAGCTTACCCATGCCTGCCAAATTTCCCTGGTTCACATCTGGCTGCTTCTGCCTCATCGCATAAGCTTGAGCCTGTGTTAGGAGTTTCGGCCTCTGCTGCTGATTTCTAGGCGACCGCTGTGACATTGTTCCAGGTTGGATATTCATTGCGCGCAGTTGTTGGCGCTGAGCTGACGGGTGAGGTTTTGCTCCCGTCCCTGGGTTCTTGCTTGGGCAGTTCTTAGCAAAATGTCCAGCTCTTCCGCAGTTGAAGCAGGTATCAGCCCCTGCCCTGCAGATGCCGCCATGCAGCCTGTTGCATCTAGGACACGGACTGGTTTTTGACATGTTCCCCTTGAAAGATCCAGGGGTAGTCTGGTATCCACCATATTGTGGCCTGCTTGGTCCATACCCTCCCTTCTTAGGATCAGGCTGGGCCAGTGGTCCTTCCCATCTCCTCTTGTCCCTGGGTGCTTGGGACTGAGTCGGGGATGGAGTAGGGTTCACAGCTGGTGTAGTCTTTTCTCCCGGCATGGCTGCCTCGATGTCCAGTGCTCGTCCCAGAGCCTCAGTGTAGGACAGTCCTCCGTGGCTAGCCAGCGTCATGCGTATCTCGTGCCTCATCCCAGTACAGAACTTTTCAGCCATCTTGGCGTCGGTATCTACCTGATCTGGGGCGTACCGAGCCATCTCACAGAACATCTGGTCGTAGTCCATCACCGACATTCGTCCTTGCTTCAGATGATAGAATTCAGCCTCCTCTTTCTTCCTTTAGCTCTTGGGATTATACTTCTCATAGATCTCAGTCTTAAATTCCTCCCAAATCATTTCTCCCAGTTGCATCGGAGCCATAGTCTTTTTCCTCGCCTCCCACCAAAAGTCTGCGGGTCCAGTCAATTGAAAAGTCACACAAGACAACCGTTCCTGGTCTGTGCAGTGTAAAAAGTTGAATATGCATTCCAGTGCGCGGATCCATGTTTCTGCCACCGTTGGGTCTCCTAACCCGTTAAACGTTGGTGGGTTCTGTCTCAGAAACATTTCCTCGACCCGACGGTCCTGTGGTTGGGGGGGTGGCGGGGGTGGTCACGGTGGTGGAACTGGCGATGGAGGTGGTGTTACCTCATTCCACTCCTCTTGCACTTCCCCTTCAAAGATTGGAAGGTCGTTTCGGGCTTGTCCTCTGCCCCTTCCACGTCCTCGGCCTCGTGGCCTGCCAGCCCTTCGTGGTGGCATCCTGATGGTTTATGTAACTTTTTAATAAGTATACAACACACACGATAGCTAAACAGAAAATGTGGATCTTCAAGATATAAATGACACCGCTTTTAAAGATAACGAGATTTCATATATAATCGCAAATCCAGTACATCATAAGAGTTCGCCTCGAAAGGTCTTTTACAAAAAGAACGCACATCCAAGTACGCATCATGAAGTCCCGGTACTGCGGAACATCACCAAAAGTACTTAGCCACTGCCCGTCTAACAGCTCGGGTCTTACGTGCTAATCCAAAAGAAATCTACTACATCTCAAAAGAAAGCACTACATCCGAACGCCATCATACTGAGATGTTTCTGATGGTACAAGCCACCTACTGCTCCTCGTTCGATCCTAGAGAGCTCACTCCCGAACTCCCCTCGAAGTCATCATCACTATCCATCACCAGGATAGGATCCTTAGGTGCTGCCCCTGGCATGTCCTCGGGCGCTGGGGGTGGGGCTGCGACTATCGGGAAGAGAACCGCCTCTAGCTCCATCTCAGCGCGGATGGCCTGCAGCCAAGCCATCCTCTCCTCCGACTGCTGACGGAACCTGGTGCGGAGGTCCTCCACCTAGTGGTGAGCTGGTGGTGGCTCGGGTGCCTCGACTGCCTGTCTCACCATCTCCGGGGCCCTCTCCTGAGCTACCATGGTGTGAGTCATCCGGACCTCTCCCGGACTCTCATCCTCGTCGGCAACTACCATCGGGGCCTTGCCTCGCCCCTCTGGATCGTGCCTAGCTCTCTCTGGCTTTGGCGTCCCTAGATGCCGGGATGGTCCCGCCTCATGGTCATGGCGGGCCAAGGTGCTGCCCTCGGGAGGGGTCGACATGCTCCACTGGAGTGGGGGTGGTGGAAAGTCGCCCTCCGCAACAGGCGGAACGTCCAGGAAATGAACATACTGTAAGAAGATGAATGATATAAAGCCACGGAAGTCCCCAATCTTCTCCTGTGTATCGACCCTCCTATAGATGTAGCTACTCGACATCCAAGTGGCCCAGACCCTCCACTCGTCGGGAAGCACAGAGATCAGCTGGCGGATGCCATCGAGCTCGGTGGTACCCTACTGGTGGGTCTTCTTCCACAGCACGTAAAAGCGGTACAGAATCGGCAGTATGCCCTCTCCATCATACGGGCGGTAAGATCGGTATGCACGAAGCAAGTACTCTGCTAGGCTCTCGTAAGCATCAAGCGTAGGTCTGGCTGGGTCCTGTCCCTCCATCTGCACGTGGGTGGATCCCGAGTTAGAGAGTGCAGTCGTGAAGAAAACGTAAAGAACATAAAGACGATGCATGCGAGTCTAAGGAATCATCCTCTAGAGCCACTATACTGTGTGATCTAATGTCATCCGACTAAGTTCTCATCTCAAACTATCATTCTACAAGGTCTTCGCGAAACGTGGTGAAAACATCAACCCCTGGATCTACATGAGTGACTTGACCACAGTGAGGATGCATCTTGTGCTATTCCCTTATAGCACTGTTCCTCGTCTATCCTTTCAACGTTGCCCCTCTCGTGCCCTTATGCATTGGGCGTTGGCTTTCTTGCGAAAAAAATCGTTTCTCTTGGGTTCACGCTTTCATGTTTAGCTTCGTGATGTATTATCTATCTCAAAAATTGATTGCACGGGGGAGCAATCATAGGATTTATAGTTCATCCCTTGTAGTTCCAGTTTGAACTACATTCTCTAGGAAAGTTCTCATTTCCTTTCGATTCTTCTTTATTTTCTTTATCAGGTGGGCATTCCCGTCGCACTTGGTTCTAGCGACCTCAAAATCTCGCTTCTTTAACTTTCACCTCGGTTGAACGTCCAGGAGTATTGATCGAGTCGATTACTTGGGAGGATCTAGCGAACAAGTCTAGATCTTAACTGAAGAAATGTGTGGGTAGCAGAGCCGGAAAGAAACTAGGGCTCTGATACCACTCTGTCACGACCCAATTCTCGTTAAGGATAACAAGAATGAGTAACTAGCGACTAATGGGGGATTAAAGAAGCGGGGATAGAAAAGGGGTAGAATCTGAAGAACTTGCCGAAGGCCAAATGATTGATATCACCAAAATAAGTGTCAAGTATTCACTTACAAACTCTCAAGAAATAGAGTCATTCAACAAGTCAACTGAATCAGAGTTCGATGATGAGACATTACTATTCTCAATTGACAAAACACAGCGGAATATGTCCCTACTGAACGACTTCGTGTATGAAGACATGAATCACCTAGGAATCCACACGATTATTTAGTAGCATCGACTCCGATCAAATCTTCTCCATCTTGATGTTCAACCTGCACATTTATAAATACATGCAGGGCTGAGTACAGGAGTACTCAGTGGACACGCGCCGAAAACAAAACATACAAATATAAGTTGTCATCCATCAACAGTATCACACGGGGTTTTTTCTTAAAAAGGCCCGAGCATACTAAATTCTTTTGTGATCTTAAAAGTCTGACTGCAGTCTAAGTTCTTGGTGTATCCTGCCATGTCTGAGAATCTAGTGTACCGTGAAGGTGGCCACCTTCAATGGTACCCTCGCCAGCCAACCTCTCTAGGATGGCTCACGACTCTTGTGCACCACAATCCGGCCAACCTCTCCAACAGACAAATATCTTCAACAGGCAGGTCTCGAAAACAAACACTTTATGGCATGACAACCACTTTAAAAGAAATGATCACATATCCATTTTTGAGAAAAAGGTATTTCATAACTTCAAAACATTTGCTTTATATCCACACTATAGTGCTGGATATTAAAAGAAAGCCCACCTGTTATGCTTATCTCCAATTAACAATTCCTCGTTCGGCCTCTCTTGCCCCTTGAACAAATTCCTTCAGAAATAAATAGCGTAAAATGCTAATTAACAATCGAACTATTTTTCTGAGAAAAGAATGCATGCATCCTATCTCTTAGTCTCGGCTTAAAGGATTCTTCTTAAATCCTAACTCGGCTTTTCTGTACGACGGCACTTAAATTATTCGCTTTACTTATCTTGGAGAAATTCTATTATCTCTTAATATGGATTCTTAAAATCCCTCCTTAAATTCCTTCTTCTTCGAATTTTTCTTAAGGCCGCCCATGGCGTCGCGGGGCGACGCCGGTCGGCCTTCGCATCTCCCGCTTCATCACTTTTCATCTTTGGGAATTTAGTAATTTATTCGGGAATTAATTCATTAAGCTCTAATCTTGAATCTTGTTTTAATTCCTTCCCAACGTAATTTATTTCCTTGCTCCTCAACAATCTCGGCCCAACTAGTTACTCCAAGGTGGCCCAAACAGTATTTGATTACTTAGCACTTAACACTCCAAATAGTCGTCAGGGCCCAGCTAGTTAAATAGAGCGGCCCAGTTAATTAAATAAGGTACCCAACCACTATCTTAATTTATGAGGCCCAATCCAATAATTTTAATGGCCCAACACTTAGAAATGGGCAGTCCCACCCCCATCGTGACTCCATCTCTTTCCAAACTCCACTTAATTCCCAATTGCAGATCCCCAAAATTAGAGATGGAGGAGCAGCGGCGTCTCCTTTCTCTCTCACGGCACTCTGCCGCTCACGCCCGCTCCCTCCGTCGAACGTCCTCCGGTGAGTGCTCTCTCTCTCGGCGAGTCAGTAGTGGAGAGGAGGCGTCGCCTCCCTTGTGGGCTCCTTCTCATCATGAGCATGCAAAGAGCCGATTCCCGAGTCGTCGATGACAACGGCCATCTCTGCTTCTGTTTGCTTTGGTGGTGGTGGTAGTGGGTTTTGCTCAGCTCCTGCTGCTGCCTCTAAAGCTGCTCTGTAACGAGTGGTAACTACGCCGGCTTCCTGGACTCTCCAACGATTGTTAGTTCTTCTATATATCAAAGGATGATTCCAGTAATCGCCTTGGTGGTACCTTCTCATCAACAGTAGGAAAAACAAATAAGAAAAGAAAGAAATAAACTATTTACTCCTACTCACTACACACAAACATAAAGTAACACCATGCTTCCCCGGCAACGGCGCCATTTTGGCGGGCCCGGAAACGCGCGGATTAAGATTGGATCAAGTAATATGGAGGATAACTGAATCGGTTGGACCAGTTAGCAAATTGTCATTGCCACTTAATCGAATCAATCCTCGAACCGAAACGCGCCAAAGATAATACTTATAACTCCCGATTTCGCACTACTTTAACAGTAAAGCGGCAAGTTCGGGGTCGATCCCACAGAGAAGTTGGTGTGTCGAGTGTGTGAGTAGTGAAAAGGGGGTTGGCTGCTGCCACGCTTTAACTTGGGAGTTTTAACTACGGCTTTTATCTAGGCAGAATTCAAACTAGCTACCTCGATCAACGAAAATTTAAACACTGAGTCAAGTAAATTGCAGGTAATAACAGAAAAGTAAATGCGCGATTTAAAAGAGAGAATAACTTTGATTAAACTAAGATACGATTACAGCGTGAAAATAAACTAAGCTAACACTTCGAAAATAAAGAAAGCGGTAAACTGAGAAGAATCTCAGCGGGAAACTTAAGTTACGCCGACAGAAACTTAAGTTACGCCGACAGAAAGCGATGTACAGAAATGCCTTGGACAAGTAGCATTTCTGTACATTTTAACACTTGTTTGCGCGATAAACCGATCAAGTAGTATATGTTTTACCCCCAAAACCGATGCATGAAATGAGCCTTATCACAAATCTTTATAAAAGCTTTAGAAATTATTATTTCGTTCAAAATTAAATATTAAAAACACTTCGTGTGAAAGTTAAAGAACGAAGATACATGAAGGAATATTTCATGCATGAAGAGAGAAATGAAGAAGTGAATGAAGCATGCTCATGCATGAGATAAAATGGACGTGGAGTTTGGCTGTTGTGAGTCATGCGGATGCTGACTCAGCATCTAGTCAGCATGGGAACGGTTAGGGAGTTTGTTAGAAGTTAGTTACTCCACCAAAAATATCTTGTTTTAGTATAAATAATTAGCTTGAGCTTATTTGTATCTCCATTGAAATTTTATGAATAAAAGTTATCTTTCCTCTCAATCCTTGTTATCAAAATGGATCGCATGAATCCAGTTTCATAAATCTCACATGGTACCAGAGTTTATTCAAGAAAATTGCTTCCGCTTATCTTCTTCTTCTTCTTCTTCTTCTCGGAATCCTCGTGGTGTTAATGCGGCTCCAATTCCTCCAATGGAAGACAGCTCGAGTCCGCATTACCCCCATCCAAGCGATAACCCGAGTTTTCAGCTGGTTCCTCACGTTCTAACTGGCTCCAATTACATCAATTGGAGCAGATCTGTCACCACGGCACTTTTGGCGAAGAATAAGCTTGCTTTCATCAATGGCACTCTTCTTCGGTCGACTAAAGATGATCTATTATGCGTGGCTTCGATGCAATAGTATGGTTGTATCATGGCTCAGATCTGCTCGAGCATCATGTATATCAACAATGCACATGAGATCTGGTCTGATCTATGTGATGATCTGGTCTGATCTATGTGATTGTTTCTCTCAACTGGATACAGCCAGAGCTTATCAATTACGACAGAAAATCATGTCGCTCACGCAGGGGAGTGATGATATTAACACATATTTCACCAATTTGAGGATACTCTGGGATGAATATAGGCACTCTCAACCTATTGATTGGTGTGTTTGTGGCACATGTTGATGCAATAGTGCATCCAAATGGCATACATATCAAGAAGAAGAGTGTAACATGCGGTTTTTAATCGGCCTCAACTCAAGTTTTTCACAGATCCGATCAAGCATCCTGTTTATGATTCCTATGCCTTCTTTATCCAAGGTTTTCTCTCTTGTTTCGCAGGAGGAAAGGCAACGCACAATTGATGGCAATGCATCCTCCACATCAATTGTCACTCCTTCAATGAGTGAACAATTATACTCTGCAAATGCTACTCAGTCCTATAATAGAAGCACGATATGCTCTCATTGTGGTAAAACTAATCATACAGTAGATAAATGTTTTGTATTACATGGATTTCCACCAAGTTTTGGCAAGGTAAAAGGAAAGTACAATGCTAAGGACAACAATTTTTCCAAGTATGTCAACTATGTGGAGAATAGCTTTGATGAATATGATAAGGCTGCTATCTCCACTAATATTGCTGGACCATCTCCTGAGCAGTGTCAGCAGCTCATTCATCTCTTGCTGCTATTGCCACTCCCTCTCCATCACCTTCAGCCTCACCAAATAACACTTCATCCACAAACTGTGCCTCATTCGCAGGTACTATCTCCTTTATTCCCTTTGTTGCTTCTGTGACTACATCAAATCCTCATTGGTTGTTAGATACAGGAGCCACTCACCATGTTTGCTGTGATTTGTCCATGTTTAACACTTATTCATCCATCAAAAATGCTTCTGTGCACCTTCCTAATGGTGCAACTGCTCTAGTTACACACATTGGTTCCATTATCTTGAACTCATCTATAACTCTTCTATCTGTCCTTTGTGTTCCCAGCTTTACTTTCAATCTCATCTCTATTAGTTCCCTAACTTCCTCACTTCAATGCACTGTTGTCTTCACTCATAATTCCTTTGAAATTCAGGGAGCTTCTCAGGCAACTGTGATTGGGAGGGGTAGCCGAATAAGGAACCTATACACTCTAGAGTTTTCAGAGCAAGAAAAGAATCAAGGTTGTTCTGTTCTTTCTCCTGTTTCTTCAATTTATTCAACTGCTTCTACTTCTTTTTCAGCCTCTTCTATAATTCCTTGTGCAAATATTGTCACTGGAATTGATGTATGGCATAAAAGGTTGGGGCATCTATCCTATAATAAATTGAAATCCATGTCTGATATCCTTCATTTCACACATAAAACTACCTCTCTGTGTGAGATTTGTCCCCTTGCAAAACAGAAACACTTGTCATTTGTAAGATCAGATAGCATAGCTGCTAATAGCTTTGATCTTGTGCATTGTGATACATGGGGACCTTTCAATGCTTCCACCAATCAAGGTTTCAAATATTTCCTCACCTTAGTGGATGATTGCTCTAGATTTGTTTGGACCTTTTTGATGCAAAACAAATATAATGATAGAGTAATACTGCCTCAGTTCTTCAATACAGTTCTCACCCAGTTTGGGAAGAAAATCAAAGCCATTCGGTGTGATAATGCACCTGAATTCAACATCCCTTCTCTGTATGCCTCCTTTGGCACCATCATACAACACTCATGTGTTGAAACTCCTGAACAAAATGCCAGGGTAGAGAGGAAACACCAACACTTATTGAATGTCTCTAGAAGCTTGCTTTTCCAGTTTTTCTTGCCTATTCAATTTTGGGGGGATTGCATTCTTAGTGCCTCTTACCTCATAAATAGGATCCATTCCTCTGTCTTACCAAACAATTCAACTCCTTTTGAAGTCCTTTTTCAGAAAGCACCATCTTACTCACATTTAAGAGTGGTAGGGTGCCTGTGCTATACCTCAAGTGTAACATCCCAAACTTTTGTGACTCTTTTATTTATGCTTTTGAAATGTTGATTATGAAACTTTTGTTTCTATGTGATTAAAGTGATTTGCGTGAAATAATTGTCGTGAGTGATGTGGAATGAAGTGCTTAATAGTTTATATTTTCCAATGTGGGGAAATAATTAATAGGATCATGCATTTATTTTTTTTTCGAGTCAATTCATTTGAAATTTTCGGCCCTTGCTAATTATTGAAATAGTATTTCATTTCTTGGATTTAATTAATTGCTTCGGGACTTCTATCCAAATTAAATCCAAACCAATTGGTTCCTAAATGGTATTACATGAATTTCGAACTCTATTCTATTACCCTTGGGAGTTTCGAAAATCTCCTATTTAAAATAGGAGAATGATTTAATTTTCCGTTGATTTAATTGGTGCTTTATTGACCCCCCTTCTTTTGAATTAAATCCAATTAAATCCTGTCACATTTTATTTCTTCACCCAAAATAAAGAGAGAGTTGGAATATTTCCTTGGCTATTTAAGCCTAATAATTTTCGGTCCCTTCACTAATTTTTGGAGGATAATTTATTTGTTTCCTAAATTGTGGAATCCCTTTTTATTCAATTAAATACCATCCTAATACCTAGGTCTAATTAATTGGGGATGTGAATATTTCCTTTATTCCCCATCTATGCCACACGCCCCTATGCCTTATTTTTCCTTGCGGGAATATAATTATTTGTTACCTATTTGATGGGAGCCTTTTTCCTGTAAAAGAAATTACCAAGTTTAAATCCTATTCTATTTAATTGAGGATTTAAATAAATTCCTTGTGCACACCCCCTTAAATTTTCGGCCCCCTCACCATATTTACTACTTGGAGATTTAATTTATTTTGTTCCCTTGTTTATAGAATATTCACCTTTATTTCCTAAATTATGAATATATTCTCTCCAAGTAAATATTGCTATATTTCCTTGTAATTAAATCAGCAAATTTTGACTTCCTCACCTTCAAAACCACACGCCTACTTTGCTCCATGATTGTGGGATTTTTATTTATTTTATTCCTCCCACAATTTAATTATTAATTGGGTGTGAATTAAGCTTAGTACATAAAATAGACTAAACCCTAACCCTAGCCACTATTTTCACACGCCTCCCTCTCCCTCATTCTCTCCTCACACGTTTTCTCCCCCTCTCCCACTCTTTCTCTCCAAAAATCTTCCATTCAAGCTTTATTCTTGCAACCATTGAAATTATTTTCAAGAGTCTCCGACGGATCGCATCGTTCTTTGCTCCTACCGTTTTATTTTTGTCAAAGAAGGTATATTTGCTCACTTTTCCTCATCCTTTGCGTTTGAACCATGTTCTTGAGTCCTACATGCATGTAGTGGGTGTAGGATTGATAGATCGCAAGATTTAACGGGGGGAAAGTGTGTTTTCGTAAGAACTTGGATGGTTATGTGTTTTTGTTTGAAATCATGTGATGTTGGATTGGAATATTTGGTGATTGATGTGAGTTTATGTGCAAATATGTGTATGAGAAACTTTAAAGCATGATTATGTGTTTTCAAGCATGAAAAATTGGTGTTTGTTTGATGGAAGATGAGAACCCTATTTTCAAACTATGAACCTGAAATCTGTGGTGCACGACCAGTAACTTATGATCTGTAATTGACCCATCAAACGAACGAATTTTGACATGAAATTTTTACTGAGTAAACTTCAAGGTGTTTCCTGTGTCTCGTGTGAATTTCAGGCCTTTTTTATCGAAAAATGAATTTTTAATAAATGTTTGAAGTTGACTGCGCAAATCTGCCAGAAACTCGTGTTCTCGCCAGGAATGTTTCGTTTTCTGTTCGACTGAACAAATGACCTCCGATTGATGTTATTCTTGAACTATATGAAATTTTGAAGTGTCTTCTGAGTTGTGTTAAATTTTCAGCCTTTTTGGGCATTGGATGAATTTATGGTGAATTTTTCAAATGAACTGCGCAGTGCTGTCAGAAATTGTATGTTCCGACCAGGGAGTTTAATATGTGATATGACTGACTAAATGACGTGATTTCGGTGTGAAAATATTCATGGATGAACTTGAATGTGTCCTCTGTATTATGACCAAAATTTAGCTTCTTTTGAGGTCGGGTGAATTTATAGGGATTTTTTTTCAAAACGGTCGCGCAGTTCTGCCAGTTTTCTGCCTTGTTAAAATGACGCCTAGTTTCAAGTTTAAAAGTATTATATGATGCATGTATGTCCAAGGAACGTGTTTAAATGGTGTAATCACTTGGGATAAGTTGGAATGTGTTACGTGTGTCTTTACACATTTGTGACGTATGTTGGGTTGGGGAATTTGAGAAAAACGACGAGAGAGAAGCGATAGGACATGCATAGTAAAATGTTGTTGTGGAAGGCTGACTTGTGTTGTCGTTGACAAGGGTGTTGTGTATTCGTGAACTCGAGGATCGAGAGTTGCTATAAGTTGGGTTGTGAATTGCTAGGCGAACGAGGTGGGCTTTCTTTTCAAACCTCTTTATTTTTCCGAAAATACTATGTGAAGTTATAAGGGTGGTTTAACTTGTTATGTCATGCCATGTTGTTTTTGTTATGAGATTGTGTGCCTGATGCCTAGTTCGTTTGAGTTTACTCCGTTAGGCTATATGGCTGTGTTGTGAAACGAATTCTGGTCTGAGTATGGCCGCTAACCCTATCAGGCTGTGTACACTGGTGGGATCGTGAGCCGTCCTTGCTAGTCGGCCGGTCTCGTGGGCGAATAGTGTGGCCACACTTTCGTCGCAATGTGATTGTGATTGATGAATTGATGTGAAAAGTGGGGAGATAAATTTTCTGGCCAGACTTGAATTTTTGTGTTTCTCGTGATATTTCTTACTATATAAAACTCGAGATCACTGGTATGGATGACATAACCTATTAAAATGTTTTCGGCATTAGCCCATTGAGTACAACAAGTACTCAGCCCTACATATTATTTTTCTTATGTGCAGGTTGAGCGGGATGTTGCGGTGGATGTTGAGCTGGCTTAAGTACCTAGGATGCGTTGTGTCTTCATACATAGGCGTTATCCTTGACTCTCCTTAAACCTTATTTTTCCGCTGCTATAATTTGAACTATGTCTCAAGACTTTAACCTTCTCTTTATATTTTGTGTTTGAACATGTATGGTGGTGTTAGGTTTCAAACAAGTATTTACGTTGTCTTTTGAAAATGGTGTTCTCCGAGAATTAAGTTAAATATTTGTTTGACCTTAGTTATTAATTGTTTTATCTCATAAGTCTAATTTTTCCCGTTGCTCTTTTAAAAGCATTTTTCCTTAAGTCTTCTCAAAAATTTTTATAACCTTAAACTTCTTAAAACTAGGTTGTTTTCCTTTCTTAAGTTAATTAAGTCTTCTTTTAAACTGTTATCCATGCATGTCGGTCACGATCGCCGCGGTTGTGGTACCCCTTTGTATGGGCGGTCGTGACATCAACTCTTCAAAAAAGCAGAGATAAATTCTCTCCTGGAGCAACTAAGTGCATCCTACTCGGGTATCCCTCAGACTTCAAGGGGTATAAACTGTTGAATTTGATGAATATGGAAGAGTTCATCACAAGAGATGTAGTCTTTCATGAGGATATTTTCCCTCTATCACACTTGACTCCATCTCATTTTCCAAACTCTCCAGAAATACCAGAAATGAGTCTAGATATTTCAATCCCATCCACTGATATTCCATCAGAAAAATTGCATTTTGTATTGTTATTGCATTTTGTATTGATATACCAGAAAAATGCAATATTGTAAATGCGAAAATGCAATATACATTTCTGAAGTTGTGAATGCGTTTCCGCATATTGCATTTTAGTTATAGGCAAATTGCATTTTGTATTGTTAAGTGTTGCATTTTAACATTAATTGTCTACGATGCAAAATAAGCTATAAATAAATGCAATCCGTCTATATATAAAATGCAAATTAAACAGTCAATATCTAAAATGCAAAACTCAACAATAAAAAATGCAATCTGCCTATAGCTAAAATGCAATCTACCAAAATTCATCTATCACTTCTACAAATATATATTGCATTTTTGTGTTTACAATATTGCATTTTTCGTGTCACATGGCAGCACGTTATTGGACTTACGTTAGCACTTTAAAATTAGTTAGCATATTAGTATATCCCATTATGGAGATATGCAAAATAAGAGTAATAATATGCTACATATCTATTGTGAGTTCTTATGTCAGCACCACTCTCATTTGACGCCATTTACCATTGTTCGTTTAGATTTTAAAAATAAATAAATTTGATTCTAACCCTTTAAAAAATGTTATTGAAAATTTAATTTTATAAAATTCATAAAAGTCAAAGCTTGATTTGTTATCTTATTAATTTATTTGAAATTATAGAGAAAACAAGCAAATTGAACTGTAATTTATATGAATTTTATGAAATTAAAAATGCAATCATATTTTCAAAGTATTAGAATCAAACTCAATATATAAATAAAAACGAACCACGGTAAACGAGCATCGAACGAGAGCGGTGCTCATATAAGGAGAGATATGTAGCATATCATTCCTCTGCAAAATAATACTCCCTCTGTTCCGTGTTACTTGAACTTTTATGTTTCGCTCGTCCCAAGCTACTTGCACTATATTTATTTTAAATAAGAATCATGGTATTTAATTATACCAAATTAAGTGTTCATTTATTAAGTGATCTCTCATTACACTTAAAATACTAATTTAATTACACTAAAAAATCAATTCCAAATTTACAACCTGTAAAAAAAGTACGAGTAATACAAGACGGAGGAGAGTATGTTAAATATAAACTCAATATTAAACTATAAATGCAAAAACATTAGCATGTGTATTATTCCATGCTAATTCGTTTATATGTATGTAATGTATGACCAAATTTGCAAATTAGATTATATTTTTATAATGTATTTTCTGAAATGAGGAATGGTATGCTAAATTACACAATATTCAGTTAAAGTTGCCAAATTACATCATTTTAGAAATAAATTTGTTCATCTTATATTTTAATAGGGTAGTGATAAAATGCAAACTCATATATTGTACAAACTTCAAACTATGATCTGGACCGTGAAAAAATATGTAATGACCACGATTTGATCATCTTAACCTTATAAAATAATTAACGAACCACAAAGCAAATGCTTTTTTCCTAATTACGTTAAGTACGAAAAATATACAACCCTTACGTTGGTTGCTTGATTAATAACTAATAACGATCTAGAAATAAAGACGGGAGTGAAGTACGACTGAAGAATGAATATGTGCTCGTTTATTCCTTAGTCGAATAAATTACAATAGCTACATTTTAAAGCTATGTTTTAGATTACAAAGAAATTGTATATTAATAAAAACGAAAGAAAATAGCACATAAGTTGGATCTATTCTTTCCCCGAGCCAAACCGCACCCACCGCGGCTCGTGCACCCGTCGACTCCGGGCAGCGAGCACGATGGCCCGAGGCAGCGAGCCGTCGCGGAGACAGCAGCTGGGCAGCCACGTTCTCCTCCAACCGCCCCAGCTCCCCTATGTACACCCTGCAGAAATCAAGCAAGAAACATGATTACAAGAGTCCTTTTGTCCCAAGCTCTACACCAAGAAACATTATTTATAAGGTACTACAAGATCATGAAAAGGAAGATATGTTGCATATGGAAACAAAAGGAAAATCAGCTCTTTTAATAACCAAGAGTACACTCTCACAACCAACAAAAATGTCCCTGCAAGAGGATTAAGAGTTGCAGATTTTGCAGTTACCAAATCACCTATAAAACCCTCAATACCACCTTGAGCACCCCTTCCACACACACAGAAAAAAAAACATCATAGTATCACCCTATGAGAGCCGAGAACAAGGAGCAGCCCCTCTTCCCTTCACCATCCTTTGAAGAGGTAACTTTCCTTCCCCTCACAATAGGAATCTAAGCTCATAATCATATCCAAAGTCTTATAGACATAGCATTTTAGGAAATTCATGTAAGTAAGGAATACATGTCCTCTCTATTTTTTATTACATCAAAGCGTGCATAGCATTCGAATTAAGACTTAGAATCTTCCCAAAACAAATGAGCAAAATTTTAGATTACAAAGTGTTCCAAAAATGTCAAAATATGCATAAGTGCATCAAACTCATAAAATATGACCAACACAAGTCTCAAGACTATAATAATAGAAAGTTAGGAAGCTTATCTCGGTGGCATGTTCCGACAGTTGCTTCGGCGACTCTCCGACGGCGATGGAAGCCCCACAAGCCTCATAGCCCTTAATTAGTTCAAGGTCTTTACAAATCTGTTAATTTAAACAACTAAACTCATGGATCTAAAGATAAAAATTTTAGAAAAATAAAATGAAAATGAATAAGGACAAAGATAAAAACACCTACCGGTCGGGATCCGGCGAGGGCGGAACCGCATACGGTGGCGGAAGTTGTGACTTCAGCACCACCGCCTGTACATGCACAACAGCAGCGGCGGCGGCGGCATATGGGAGAGAGAGATGGCGTCGCCGCGGTGTCCTGCCAAACCGACGAATGAGAGGAGAAATTGGAGGACGATACGACCGCTTCTGCCTGTTGACGCCCGAGACCGACGGCGGCGGCGCTGCGTGATGACGGCGATTTTACCGAGAGGAAGAAGGAAGAAGGAGCTAGGGTTGCCTTCAATTTCTAATTTGGGGAAGAAGAAGGGTGAAAGAAGAAAGGAGGAGGGGGGCGGCGTGCAGCGACGGGTTTTGGGGGGTGGGGTGTCAATTTCATTTTTTCCTTTTCTATTTTGGGCCAAGAATTTTTTTTAAAAAAAAGAAGGAAATTGGACTCTTTCCTTTTTATTTTGGGCATTTGTTTTGTTCTTTTTAATTTGGATTTGGGCCTTTCTTCTTATTGAAATGGAATTGGGCAACGCCCTATTTTAATTAAATTGGGCCACTGCCCTTAATAAATTGAGGCCATGAAATCTAATTCCGTTGGGCCATAAAAAAATGTTAGTCATTTTAGTACCTTGTCCAATAAATAGTTAAATTGGACTTGTGCCTTTTAATCCAATTAAGTGTTTTAAAACAAGAGAATTAAATTTGAGAATGGACTAATGATAAATTAAAGACATAAAATGGGCTACCAATTAAAAATACAAGCATGACAAAAAGTTTAAATTAGTCAATAGGCTTTCCTATTGTTTTGCCTATTAAATGATGGCTAGCTACCATTTAATTTCGCGGCTTTTAAAGATAAAATTTTCGGAATTTAACTAATGCTCGAATAATTCGGCAAATTTCTAAATAAATTAAATCGCTTAATTTAATTAATACTTAAGGATTTTATGGACTTAGGAAAAGAGAAAATAAAAATAATCGCACGCTTAGGAATGCATGCACGCTAAATAATTAGTTACTTAAATCTAATTTAAGTATACTTATTGTTTATAAAGGAGCGTCGTCGCACGACAAGTAAAATCAAGTCGAGGAACGCTCGTTACAGAGTTAAGCAAACGAGGTGGGCTTTTCTTTCAAAACGTGATTTTATGTGAAAACGTGAATATTTTTGAATGAGTTGTCATGCCATGTTTTGTTTATGATTACCTTTGTGTTGGCTATGCCAAGCATGTTGAATCGAATTCGGGTCCCAGTAGGGCCGCAAACCCTACTCGGACTAGCGTACACATATGGGACTATGTGCTAGCTTTCGAGTTGACCGGTCCAGTGACCGTCGTGGAATGTGGCCACATTCCCGGTTCACACAAGAACAGATATGGTATGTTATGATATGTTATGTGACTGCGCAGTCAAATTTATGAAATGATAAAGGATTTAGTGACCGGGATTTATTTAAGGAAAAACCCCGCGCTCACTCAAGTATGGCTGACAACTAAATGAGAAATGTTTTTGGCACTAAGTCCACTGGGTATATCAAATACTCAGCCCTGCATGTTTGTTTTCTTAACGTGCAGGTTGATCGTGATCGAATCGAGAAGGTGTTGGGAGAGGCTTATAAATAAGTAGCTAGGTAGCTGAATTAATATGTCTCCATACATATTACTTCGTCTTGGAACCTTCCGTTGCGTGGTTAAGCATTGCTTTAGCAATATAATACACTTGGTTAATTACTCTGATTTCGATTTGGTTGTACCCTTTCATTCTAAGACATTTTGCCCTTGAATTAAGTACTTCTTTATGGCGAGCTTATGTTCAGTGAGTCTAATTTAGTTGCGAAATAGCTACACTCACTAGCACTAGGGAGTTGTGGCTGTGACAAAATATCAACAGATGACAAAATAGTAGCAACAGAAATGTCAACACAATATCAACACAGCATCAACCGTTGACACTGTGTTGACATTTCTGTTGCTACTATTTTATCACATGTTGACATTTTCCAGATCATAGTTTGGAGTTTGTACAATATTTACACTTTGCATTTAATCACATTCTCATAAAGATATTGGTATTATATTATGAGAGAAGTACGTAATACTCCTATATAACAACACTAATTCCATATGGTAATTTTCATATTTAATATATTATTTAATACTTTCCATAAAATGATTAAATGGACGTTACATTTTATGTTGTCGATTTGTTAAATCTGTATCTAATTAATGTGGCATGTTGCAATTTTTATTTTTATTTGTTAATAAGTTATTGGTGAGCTAAGTTACTATGCCAGTATGGTATTGAATGATTATAGAATTTTTACTCCACCTTATTAGAGAGAACAAAGTTAACAAAATTAGAAAATTTATAGGAGTATTTTTCAGGGACAGATTAAAAAAAGAAAATAGTTCATACTTTTCTAAGGCATAGGGAGTAATAAATAACTAAAAATACTAATATTTTCTGCAAGAGAACAAACGTGCAATGCAATATAATAGGTATCGATCCCTTAGGGAAGATAATAACTGTAACAACTACTCTATCCGTCCTAGCTAAGATGACACATTTCTTAGTCGTCATGAGATTTTAGAAGCAGTCGGTTAATATGGTTAATTGAAGAAAGAAAGAGTGAGTGTAAATATTAAATAGAAAGTGAAAAAGAAATGATTATTTAAATAGATGAAAAAAAGTGGTTGGATGTATTAATTAGATAGAGAAAATTGACAAAAATATAAATGTGTCATCTTGATTGGGATAAACTAAAAAGAAAATGATGTCATCTTAGTTGAGAGAGGGAGTATAAATAAAAGTAAATTCACTTTTTTAAAAGAATTTGACTTAAGCTTAACAAAATTACAGAGCAAGTAACTAGATTAACAAGTAGGTGGAAAAACTACTCCTAATTTTGTTCGGGTTGCCAATATTATATTTTTATTTTAAAATTAGGATTCTATTTTCTATGGATCTAATGTTATTTTACTCTCTCTTGCTATCAGTGGTAGACATAGTAAGGACCGGAGGTGGGCTTAAGCCCCTTCCAATTCATTTTTTTTCATAATTTTTTTGTTGATTTTTTACAAATTTTTAAAAACAAATACATAGCCCTTCGCAAACTATTGATGTTACATAGTAAATAAGTAAAAGTTGATTATTAAAAGGAGCTGAATTTGATATTTAAAGAATAGTAACAATGGCTGCTCTATTATTTCGAGAAACGACGACGCATTTAAAGACAAAAAATTAAATAGTTAATACATATAGGTGTATGGGTATTTGTTCCACTCTTATTTTTATTTGTATATATTTTAACAACTAGTTAATACATGTAGGTGTATGGGCATATTGCTCGAGCCATGTCTCCAAGATCACCCGCCAAGAGTGGCGCCCAAAGGCGGATACTTGGGCCGGCACCTCATCAACTAGTGGGTGTTCGAACAAGGCTAAAGAATGTACCAACCAAACGAAGAACATGGAGGGATCAACGGATGCAGAACCGCCAAAGACAAGAGAGGCTAGCAGGAGTCAACCAAGTGTGGATCATGATGGGTTCCAATTGGTGTCGAGAAAGAGGAAAGGCAAGGTACATGAGGGCGATGTGTAAATCAAAGCTCAACATATAGACTCATGGCATTTGAAGGAGAATGTTGCTTCGATGACATTTGGGACTGGTAAATCGGGCGTGAACGGGTCGGGCACTGGCTCAACCCTCCACCCCTAGGGGTGTTTTTTTTAAAAAAAAAACGGCAAGTTTTTGGCAACATTCACGCAAACCTTACGAGCATGGAAGAAGGTATTGCAAGGGCTCAAGATGCGTTCGAAACTGATCCGACACCCCGGAATAGGACGGAGATCAATAAAAACATTGCCACACATATCCTCTTACTTAGAATGGAAGAGGACTTCTGGCGCCAGAAAGCGGCTTTGAGGTGGTTAGCGGATGGAGACAAAAACACTAGGTTCTACCAAAGCTGGGTGAAACAAAAGAGGGTCAGATTGCGCATCCATTCCATTTTTTAGGATGGGCGAGAGATCACAGAGGACACAGAGATTAAAAACTCGGCGGTCGAGTTCTACCGACACCTCCTAGCACCAGACAACCCAGTGCTTATGGAGCCTGATCTTGACCTAATGCAACGACTTCCCCCATCAGAGGCACTCATGGATCTACCTGAGCCACCAAACGCGGAAGAAGTCAAAAGAGCCGTCTTTGAGATCTCGGGGGACAGTGCACCACGGCCCGATGGATTCTCGGCCACCTTCTACCAAGCTTGTTGGGGCATCGTCGGGTCGGATGTTGTGAATGCGATAAACCAGTTCTTCAATGGGGCCTTTCTCCCTCGGAGTGTCACGACTACCAATATTGTCCTTATCCCCAAAAAAGTAGTGCCGGTCCCGTGGACGGACTACCGTCCCATTACCCTTTGCAATGTGCTTAATAAGATCATTACTAAAATTCTAACCGCTCGGCTTGCCCCTTTCTTGCCACAGGTTATCTCTCCCAACCAGAGCGGATTTGTTAAAGGGCGTCTCCTTAACGACAATGTCCTCCTCACTCAAGAAATGTTCCATGAGCTAGCTAGGTGCTCTCCGGCACCAAACGTGGCGATTAAGATTGACATGGCCAAAGCCTACGATAGAGTCCAATGGTCTTTTCTCGTGAAGGTGCTTGGACATATGGGATTTCCAGCGGCATGGACTGCCCTCATTGAAAGATGCATCGGGTCGTGCTGGTTCTCCGTCCTCATCAACGGCGCCCCCGCGGGATTCTTCAAATCGACCCGTGGTCTAAGGCAAGGAGACCCCATCTCCCCCGCCTTGTTTGTGATTGCTGCAGACTATCTCTTGAGGGCGCTTGGCAAGCTTATACTCGGGGCTCGTGCGCGCCGCCGACCGAGATCACACGCACCAGATGGAACCCGAGTCGAGGTCGACGTGGCGGTGACTGGCGCGGAGTGGTGGTTCGTCCGAGAACCACCGAGACACCGCGAGACACCAAGCCAACCCTAGGCAGAAGGCTTCCCGAGACGAAGCTCCAGTCGTGGCCGAGACGTGTGAGCCATAAGGCGCGACGTGTGCCGAGACGAGAGGAGAATCCAGGCTCGGGAGGGACGAGACGGGCGAATGCAACTGGCCGAAAGCAGCGCCGCAGTCGTGCGCGCTGCTGGCCGAGAGTCGCGGGACCCGACGAGCCACGACACCGAGACGGACTTAGCGGCTGGCCGAGAGCTGAGGCTTCTGTGCGCGTATCGCTGACTGAGAGCTGCCGAGACACCGACGCGCCGGTGGTCTAGCCAGGCGGCCGAGAGCATGTGCGCACTCATGCGCTGCTGGCCGAGACGCTTCATGCGTCGTGATCCGACGACGAACTCATCGGATTTTCATCGTTCATCGTTCGTGCGAACCTCGTGCGACGAGATAACGATGAAGGATTATTTTAATGATTATTTGATTATTTTATTAAAAGATATCATTAAAATATTATTATTTAATGGAAATAAAATCTTTTTGGAAGATTTGTCTAGATTTTAGGAATATTTTTATTATTATCTATATCTATGGAAATAAATAATATTATTTTATTCCTAGATGATATAGATGAGAATAATTTAATAGTTTCCTAAAATTTATCTAGATTTAAGGAATATTTTTATTATTATCTATATTTATGGAAATAAACAATGATTATTTTATTCCTAGATGATATGGATGAGAATAATTTAACAGTTTCCTAAAATTTATATATCTAAGATCCTAATAAGGATAGATATGTATGAATACATTAAATAATAAAATATCTCTTCCTAATCTTGAACAAGGAAATAATTTGAATTTATTTTTCATGTCCTATTAAGGATTAAATAATTTATTTATTTTAGATATACCTTATAGTAGACATGAATAAGAATAAAATTCTAGATCAACAATTTTCTACAGGAAGATAACAACATTAATCTAAAGATTTAATTATCCAGTAGATTAAATACCAACAGAATTTAATCAACCCTTAAACTGCCTTGAGGCTAAGGATAATTAAAGTAAAACCATAACCCAAAATATCTAAGCTATAATTACGAACTCAACGTTTGTATATGGTCTCCATCAATTGGTCTGCAATTTATGAAGCCTTTTTCTAATATTATCGCCACCTGCTACGTGGGGACAATAATCCTAAGAAAATAGCAAGTTCATGAGGGCGGACTTCTCAAATATAAATAGTATGAACTAGAATGTAGTTTCCAATATTATCGCCACCTGCTCTGTGCGGACAATAATCCTAAGAAACTGCGAGATTCAGAAGTTCACATAGGATTTATGAGATAGCTTGATCTTGTTAGCAGCACATGAGCATTGTTATGGGACTGTGTTGTAGAAATGAGACTCTGTAATGCTAAAGAGATGGTCTTGCTTAGGAAACATTAGGCGGCCATGCCACTCTGTGGTCTCTGGACTATTCGTCGGTGTTGTGACCAATAAAATTGTAAGATTTTAATGCGTATTGACTTCCTCTGGAGGGTACAAAATTTTAATTTTACAGTTGTAAGATTTTGAAAAGTTTTATGGTTAATCTAATCAAACTTCTTACAGAAGTTTATGACAATAGTAAAATACTCTGTTTTGCAGTGCAAATCAAATCCTCAATATGTCGTTTAATCCTCTTTCCGCAATTCTCAAAGAAAATAAACTCGAGGGCCAAAATTACATAGAATGGAAACGAAATTTGGACATCGTTCTCACAGCAGATGAGTACATCTTTGTGCTCACCACCCCGCGACCTTCAGTGTCGCCGGCTAACGCTGCGGCAGGAGTCGGAGATGCACACAGACGGTGGCATAAGGCGAATGAGATGGCTAAGTGCTACATGTTGGCTTCTATGTCTTCGGTACTCAAGCATCAGCATTCATCCATGGAAACAGCCGCCGAGATTAAGCAGAATCTCAAAAATCTTTTTGGTACTCAGAATCGAACGACTAAATCTCAAGCCTTTCGGAGTATCATGTCGAAGACAATGAAGGAAGGCTCATCTGTGAGGGATCACGTCCTCGAGATGATGGGCCACCTCAACCAAATTGAGGTCTTGGGAGGGACCATCGATCCCGAGTCCCAGGTGACTATCATCCTTCAAAGTCTTCCCCCTAGCTTCCAACAGTTCAAGCTCAACTTCAAGATGAACAAAAGGAATTACACCTTGGCAGAGCTGTTGACTGAACTTCAGTCGGCAGAGGACCTTATGGTCCAGGCTAAGGCGACCATGATGTTTTCGGCGCCTCGTTCCTCTGGCTTAAAGCCTAGCAAAGGAAAAAGGCAGGCACCGAACTCTTGAATAACGAAGACAGAACTCAGCTCACGGAGGAAGGCAATTTTCGATTTCTCTCTCTCAAAGGAGTGGACGAAAATTTGTGAGTGGAAAAAGGTGTGTTTTCTGTCTCCTTTATTCTCCTATTTATATAAGTCACATATTGGGCCCAGTCATGGATCTAAGGAAGAATTTGGATCAGGCCTCACCCAATTAGCTTTTTACTAATTAAATTGAACCCACAATTTAATATAAGCTTATATTGGAATATTACAAGCAGCCACTACAGAAGTAATATTGTACTGCCTTTCCAAATCTGAAATTACAAGTATTCCGGGTTTTCTTTATTCGCGTTCAATTTATTTCCCGTGCTTAAGATAGAAACATCCATTAATTAATTATTGTCTGCTATGGACTTAATTAATTAACATATTTTATTCTCCAAGAGTGGACTTAGCAAGAAACTCTTATTTATTATTCATAGAGTAATTAAACTCCAAC
This sequence comes from Salvia splendens, assembly GCF_004379255.2. Classification (NCBI taxonomy): domain Eukaryota; kingdom Viridiplantae; phylum Streptophyta; class Magnoliopsida; order Lamiales; family Lamiaceae; genus Salvia; species Salvia splendens. Next base: position 20,333,680 of record NC_056039.1, read on the forward strand.
TAGCTAGGTTCCGAATAATAAAACCTTGTTTCGAGCTCCTCTTGTGGATGTTATCAAACGAGACTCTCCTCGCGCACGTTTCAACATAATAGCAATCCTAGCACCGCTAGATAATGATCACCACTACCCAATATACCTGGATCGTTCGGTTACGAAAAACCCGCACCTTTGGTAAGTCAAAGTAGTGGATACTCAATGTCGTGTGCTCAATGCTAACGTACATTGATTAAGAAATTAATTATCAAGACCTCGTCTTTCAGTAGATAGCATAAAGACTCGTCTTGCTGTTAGATCCATTCAGTGCTATACCACACCAACGCCATCTTATTTCAATAAGGCTTAGAAATAATCGGATTGACATTGCAACCTTTCGCGATAGGTAGTCTAGGCCTATATAGGTTGTGAAATTCTTATTTTTCTTTATTTAGACGCCCACAACCGGTCTACTAAAACAAAGACTTAGACTTTGTTACGTTTGCTTATACATTTAAATTTGCAATAAACAACCATTAAATATAAAACATAACAACATTATGACAAAAATAATCTGTTGCATTTATTGGAAAATAACCATTAGAGTTTTACAGTATGCAATCACTTGAAAGGTGATTTCTAGTATATAAAAAACCCTAACAATCTCCCACTTATACTCAAAACAGCTTTCGAGTATACAAAATAGTAGTGCACACGTCTAAATTTCTCCCACTTATACTGAAAGTGAGTTGAGGTCTTGAATGAGTCGAACTCTCATCCCTTCAACGTGGCAGTCGAACGGTTTCACCGCCAAATACCTTTGTAAAAGGATCTACCAGGTTGTTCTCTGACGCAATCTTGACCACTTTTATGTCTCCTCTCTGCACTAAATGAGAAGGATTCCTTTTTGGTAGGTTCCAATCTAAGTGAGACGTTTTCCTTTTCATCAACAATCAACCCACTCATCTCTCCTACTTTATTATCTTATCTCTCTTACTTTATCATATATCTTACTTTATTATCTCTTTCCCTTTCTTACTTTATCTCCTATCTTACCTTTTTTTCAATTTCTTACTTTACTCTCTCTTACTTTACTATTAATAATTTAATTTACTAAACACCACGACCTAAATTCTTGTGCCGAAATAGAAACGCCTCACTTAGGCCGGGACGGAGGGAGTATACTATAATACTCGCTCCGTCCACGAATAGGAGTCTCGTTTACTTTTTTGCACTTGTTTTATAAAATTTATAATAAATAGTTAAAGTGCATAAATGGTAAAGTAAGAGAGAGCGTCTAACTTATTGTCTCTCTTACTTTATCATTTCTACACTTTAACTATTTATTATAATTTTTATAAAACAAGTGCAAAAAAGTAAACAGAACTCCTATTCATGGACGCAGAGAGTATTTGATATGATTGGAATTTATAAGTATTTTAGCTTATAAATTTAATTGAATGTTAAAATCTCTTTTGAGTGCCAAATTAGAAAAGTGTTTCATAATTAAAATAAATAATACTGATATTATGAAAATATACATGGTCTAAGAATTAAGATATAATAAAAAAATGAGAAGGTAAAACATTAGCAAATTTGCAGACATCTTGAATTTTTTGTTTAAAATTTTCCGTTCTAATCAAACTACATCAAGACCGGTAAGGATCTCCTAATCCATTTTTGCTACTCCATTCATAATCCACTAATGTAAAATTGACATATAGATCTATTTTTGTATATATATAAAAGCCTACTCCATTCCTTGCAGCAAAAGGCGATTCCGTCGCCTTGGCGGCCCCCACACTCCGGTCCGACATCATATGAGGGGGTTAAATCAGGGTAAGCAGTAGCTCGTTAAGGGGGATGTCTTAACCCACTGACTGCCAAAAGCCCATCTCTAAGGCCTCACACTTGTGCCTGAGAGATGGAAGCAACTACACGACAGCAGTGGGATTTGAACCCAGGCTAATTGCAGCAAGATCTGCCCCGCGCTACGCCCCTGCGGGCGAAAAAAAAGCCTACTCCATTCCTAATCCATGAATGTGCCGCACTAAATATCAACAAAATATCAAAACAACCTTCAAAACAATTTCTCTCATTGTCTTCCTAACGAGAAGCTCGTTCTCTCTCCTAAAGTTTCTGAAAACTAATTTCTGAAAAGAACTACACTACACAATCAATTCACTGCCACATAGAAATTCCTTACATATATACTCCAGTACATATTCACTACACAATAGAAGTTGCTAAAGACACTAATTTCACTGCTACTTACAAATTCCTTTCATCACAATACTACTTCAGTATATATATTAAAAAAACTTCTTAGTTATTGTCAAACAGAATCAATATCAGCATGATTGGAGGCTATCAAGACTAAATTAGCAATCAAGAATCAATTAGAGACATGATTGATAGGCAATTAGACAAAATCACATTAAACACTAATTTGGAGTAGATTAAGGGCATTGATTGTATTCCATAACTAGACCACAGGCTGACCATATATAAGGGTGGTGGACTTGTTCATTAAAAACACAACAAAAACATTCACAATGTAGTCTTCAGTTTCATTATTCTTTTATTTTTCTGTTTGTATTTTATTTTTCGCATTATATTTTCCAAGATGGTATCAGAGGAGCTAATGATCCGTAATTCGTTAGTTTGTTTGAAAACCAATTGTTAATATACCTATCCAAAAAAAATTCAGAGAGTTGTGCTCGTCGTAGACAATCTTTGAGGTGGGATTCTTGATTACTCTACTGTAGCAGGGACTTCCAAAACCTGGCTTGAGTTCTGTCTTGCTGCAGATGGACCAGAAGAGATCCCTCTGATTTGTTCAAAAACGAAAAATTGATCCATCGGGCGAAGAAGTACTCTGATGGCGAATGCGACGGACGGAGCTTGACCCGACCGCCATGAGAGAGAAGACAACCTCTTCCCAGATCCATCTCGAGGGCGACTCGGATCCACAGGAGGAGATGAAACGAAAGATGGCAAAACGGAACAGAGGAAATCAAGGAGGCAGAGGAGTCTCCAGGATCGGCGACCACCGCGACCGGGCTGCCGGCACCGCAAATGCAGCGGGTAGAATCGGCGCGTCTACCGCTGAACTAGAAGAAACGGTCGAAGCTACAACGGTCCGATCTGGAGAGCGATCTGGAGATGATACGACAATTAATTCGTTAAGATAACCAAACCAAATCAAGCAGAAGAGGAAGGAGACAGTGAGAGTGGTGCTAGAGAACAACCAGATGGTGTTAATTTGATGAGTCTGACCTTGATTTGACTATGACCTCGAGGTGTCAGTCGGCCTCCCTCAGCCCACAGCGCACGCCGCCACCGTTGACATGTGCCGGCGGCACCAGCGTCAGCCACGTTAGCGTCGATGTCACGATGGCGAGCTGCTCCGCCAACATGGCCTCACCCTTCAAGTGTCTGCTTAGGCTGTAGAGGCCGTACGCGCCGATCGCAATTGCCGCCGCCCACGGCCAGAATACCCACGTCCAGCTCAAGTACATCCAGAAAAAGGGGCTGAAGAGCAGATTTGCCGCCCATTTCGACGCTGCGATCGCGGAGGAGAGCGCGAAACACCATTTGCATATGTCGAGGGGCGTTAATTGAGCGAGGGATGATTTTAGGGATTCGAAGGAGAAAGTTTTCCAGTGGTTGCAGCCAATCTAAAGTCGAATACGAGCATTTGAGCGAGCGGATTTTGGGAATACAAGTGGATTTGTAGGTCAAATTGTGGGGAAATGGAAGAGAGCATCTGGGTGAGGTTTTCAGAAAGAAACTCTTGCGCGTAAGCTGTTTGTTGAAAGGTCTGAGAGAAATCAAATGGGCATTTTGCGAGAAAGTGGAGCTGGTGGGAGACCGGAAGAGAGGAGTTCTCGGTCTGTCCGGCCAAGGGGGAGATGAAGTGCTCCGACCGGACAAACAGAGGAGAAGCAGACCAGCGGTTTGGAGCCGGGCGAAGAGGTCTCTGCCGAAGAAGGCGAGACAGCAGCGAACGGCGAACAGGAACGGTGAGGCGCGACGAACCTCGGACAATGAACGAGGGGTCTGTCCGGCCGAGGGGGAGAGGAAGTATCCGACCGAACGAGACCACCCCAGATCGAGGTCGAGGGCGGCAGAAGAGAATGAGGCGGATGAAGTTGGAACAAAGCCCAAAGGATCCGGAGACAGCTCGTTGACGGCTTCTAAAGTATAATCCGTCACAGGGGGAGAGGCTGTCACCGGGAAGGAAGAGAGGCGCGAAAAAGTCATCACGGTGGAAGCAAAACTGACGGAAGAGGTAATAGCAAGGCCACAAAGGTTGCTGAAGAAGAGTTGATCAAGTGCTCATGTCCAACAAGTGTGCTGCAGGAGGCAAGTTCAGCTTTTCAAGTTGATCGAGTGAGCAGATCAACTTGATCAATTGCTGACAGCAGCAACATCCTAAACCCTAAATCGGCCTACGATTGGCAGATGATTTTTGGAGAAAAGAAAGGACAAAGAGAATCGATGGGAGAGGAAGAAATCCTGCCGGACTACTGAGAGTCTCCGAGATGGAGATGCTAAAATGAAAAGGTTTGTTGGTGGTCTCTGATGAAGCGGTGTCGCTCAACCACTGTTGAAAGAAGGAAAGCTGAACGAAGCACCATCAATGGAAAAAAAGAAAAAAAAAATGAAATTGGCTCATGGTTTGAGCTGTAGAAAGGGCCGAAAATGGTCTTCCAAAAAGAAACGAAATTGGCTCATGGTTTGAGCTGGAATGGGCCGAGAATGGTCTAAAATTGGCTCCTCGACATGAGTTAAAACTGTCGGAATCGGCTCCTAAGACACGAGCAGAAACTGTTAACCAAAATTGAAGAACTCCTTGATATGAGTCTAAACTATCAATGATGATTTGAAGAAGCTCTATGATACGAGCCTAAACTATCAATGAAAAATTGAAGGACTCCTAAATACGAGTATAAACTATTCATCAAACTGAAGATCGTGCATGTTAAGTATCAAAAATCTTGATACTCAACTTGAGGAGGAGTGTCAAACAGAATCAATATCAACATGATTGGAGCCTATCAAGACTAAATTAGCAATCAAGAATCAATTAGAGACACGATTGATAGGCAATTAGATAAAATCACATTAAACACTAATTTGGAGTAGATTAAGGGCATTGATTGTATTCCATAACTAGACCACAAGCTGACCATATATAAGGGTGGTGGACTTGTTCATTAAAAACACAACAAAAACATTCACAATATAGTCTTTAGTTTCATTGTTCTTTTATTTTTCTGTTTGTATTTTATTTTATTTTATTTTCCGCATTATATTTTCCGAGAGTTAGGATCCTGATTTTATGTTTAAAAGACTGTAGATACACATCTATCTGTAACGTGAAATCAGAAAAAATTGTTCTAATATAACTCATTTAACGTGATATCAGAAAAAAAATTGCAAAGTTTTTACCTTTTTTGAATGCTTCTAAACAATTACTACTTGTGAATGCTTTTTATCGAATGGTATATTGTGAGCTTCAACGCTTCAATGGAGAAGGGAGAAATACTTACCGCTACTAATAAATTAAGAGGCGCTGATTTTGAAAATGGAAGATGAAAGGTTGTTTTGATTTGGCGCTGATTTAGTGCGGCACATTCATGGATTAGGAATGGAGTAGGCTTTTAGTGGATCCATATATCAATTTTACATTAGTGGATTAGGAATAGAGTAGGAAAAATGAATTAGGAGATCCTTACAGCCTCAAAACTATTTTTTTTACCAACTCTTTTGAAAAAAGTTAGTTTACGAAAAAACTTATTAACAATTAAGATTACGTGTTTAATTAGAACCTCCATTAAGATGAAATCCATACAGTCAATAAAATAGTGTAAAGAGAAGAAAGAAAAAGCAATCCCTACACTTCATATCCTTCATTCCATTAATATATTAGATGTATATATTTAGCAATAGAAATGTAAAAAATAAGAAAATGATTGCCCACTTTCTTTTCTCTCTTTCTCCTTTCTCCAATCGTCTTCTCCGATCATTCTCTTCAGTTTGATGAGTGTTTGACCAGTTATTTTCCTAGCAGGTGGACACACATAGAAGAAGGGTAGGGCTTAAGCCCTTACCCAAAATATATTTTTCTTATTTATTCTACTTCTAAATCCTTTTATATTTTTGAAAAATTATCTATAGCCCTTACTAAATAAGTGTATTTGAAAACTAAATCATCAAAAGTTATATGACAAAAGGGTTGAAATAAATCTTAAAATAAAAATTGCTTATAAAAATGGGACAACAATGGCCGCCCGATGTTTGTGAAAAAGAGCATTAGCAGTGGGGCGCCCTAAGGGACGTCCTAAAGCCCGCCCTATGCACCGCCACGTTAGCATTTTATCCTCCTACCTTTCCACCTGCAGTGGAGCGCCCTATAAGCCGCCCTAAAGGCCGCCCTATATAGGTTTCACTATTGTTTTGTTAATTAATTTAAATGTTTTCAAATATGTCAATGCAAAATAATTTAAAAATACCACGATTAATTAAAAACGACAAATCCTAAATTGATTAAAAAAAGGTTTTACACGAGTTAGAAATGAAAAAAAAATTAACTTCTCTACAAAAGTCGCAACTTGCGGCGTAGCTCATCGATCATCCCCTGGAGGTATTCGGCTTAGGCCGGGTCCTGACATTGCATGAGGGCGTTGTGCGTGTCCAACAACGTCCTCCGGTTGGCGGCCGCTGCCAACTCCGCGTAGGCAAGTGCCGCCGGGGTCGGGATCGGCGAGGGGGGGGCACGGCTTGCGAGGAGGATGTCGCCTTCGCCTTCCCCTTGTTCTTCGCAGCCTTGACGCCAATGGGATGACGGGAAGACACCGGTGTTCCGGAACTCTCCTCCTCCTTGTACATCGTCCGGTTGAGGTCCACCGGATATGCGACGCTTTCGCTGCTTGTGTAAGCACCGGCTTCGGTGGTCCCGCCCTGGAACTTCTGCTTGTCCTTCAAGAGCGCCCAGATGTTGAAATGCTTGAAGTCGCCGTACATTGACTGGTACGATAATAGCGCTCTAGCGCGCACATCGCTCAAGCTCTCGCCGTTTCCCTGCTCCCTCGATCACTTTTCGTACTCCGCCGAGAATAGGTTGACTTGCTTCTTCACCTGATCCCAATGCTTGCGGAGCTGCTCCCTATGGCGCTTGTACGCGCTCGGCGACTTCGCCTCATTCTAGTGCTCGGCGATGCGCTCCCAGTACGCAACCTGCTTTTGGTTGTTCGTTAATACCGGGTCCTCCAAAATATCCACCCAACACCTCGCCAAGCCGAGGGTTTCATCCGGTTGGTAGTTCGTCCTCCCGAGGGCGTATTCTTCATTCATTTCTGGAGGTGGCAACTTGTACGCCCGGTGCCGGTTCCGCTTCTTTCTGGCGGGGGCGGCGGTGGCAGAGGGGGCAGCGGGGCAAGTTGGAGACGGCTCTATGTCAGACAGACCGTACGAATCCGTACTGAATTCGGGATCGTACTGCGTGTTGGAGTCGAACGGCCGATATTCGTCAGGGTCTGTACCCGGCCAACGTGCACCACCCTCAAACATCGGACTATTCGGACTTGGGTATTCACCGGAATCCATTTTATAGTGTAATTTGAGTGTGGAAAAGTGAATGGAAAGGTTACAAATGAAGGTGGGGTAGGGGGTATTTATATAAATAATTTTTTCAAAATTAAAAAAAATAAAAAATAAAAATGCGTTGCATCGTCCGCGTCGCCCACATTGGGCGGACGATGGCGCGAACGATGCTCTATCGTCCGCGGACGATCTATAGGGTGCGGACGATGCATCGGCCATCGTCCGCGCACCCACAGTGGCGGACGATGGCGCACCCGAGGCATCGGGCGGCTTATCGTCCGCCCCATTGCGGGTGCTCTAAGATGATTCAATTTATAATATAATAATACTATTAGTCATGTCTCAAAAACTGTGTCCATTTATTTATTGTTTTCTTAATAGTGCTTCTATTCTTTTCCAATAACTGATACCACAGGTAAAATCATGAAATGCACGATGGTTTTAACTTTTTTTTCTCAATAGATGAAATGTACTATGATTGTCACGACCGCCCTTTCTAAGATTAATAAACGCGGGTGGTCGCAACTAATAGGACATTAAGAAAGGGAAATATTCTAGGGTTTCTGATACGAGTATATCTTCGGAAATATCTCTCATATCTTTATTATTATATTATCATATCTTTTCCATATAATTGTTATCTTATTCACCAAGTTAGGTTATTCATAGGAGTATTATAAATAGGACCTATTGTTATTTTCATAATTCAATCAATGAAATCATAATTATTGTCTTTTATCTTTATTTAGCTTTTCCTTTATAATTTCCGATTTTCGACAGAGCACGGTTTCTCTGTGACTTTCTTTATCTTTTTCACTTGATAAGGGTCTTTTCCTTATCAATTGGTGCTTTCATTCGGTTCTCATCCTCCGAATTACCTCCATCATGTCATCCACTTATGCTGCCTATTACCATCACCAATTCGACTACCGTCAGCCGCAATTCGCCCACCACCCATCGCAACCCATATATCAGCCACCACACCATCCGATTGGATCATTAGATCTGCAACAATCCTATCCACAGGATAGGCACTTCCACCCACAATATCATCCCTACCAGGCCCGACAGCCCACTTACTGGGACCCGCCATGGGTGCGCACGCAGCAGAGTTCTTCGACCTATGATCAGTCGCCGCCTCACAACCCGTACCTCGCCTATGGTGAAGCGACATACCAGGGTTCTGACCCCAATAATCCTGACCTCATGGCTCGATCGTTCTTCCCTGCCCAACTAGCCGCCGTAAACGATTACAACGTGAAGTTACGTGTGTATAGATTGGACCAAGCCGCCCTGCTCGCTCGTGTGACCGCTTGGTTTGAGGAGAACACTGATGATGAGAATATAACTGAGGAGAACATTGATAACACTTTCATGATGGTATTGAGTGCGGATGTTCCTAAAGACATTCACGATGTTCCCAACAACATCATCGATGTTGCCATCAACACTGCTGTCGGGGTAGATGTGAGCGATGAAATTGAACAGAATGAAGGATCTCAAGATGAGGCATGAGAGATGTGGCTCGCAGATTCAAGGCCGTGGCCGCTGAACCCCGCTCTACAGACAGCTCCACCCTTCCTCAACCAACAGCTTGTTGCTGCCTCCGATGGGCATCCACCGAGCCTCTACTCAGCACCTAGCAACCCTAAATTCAGTTATGATTCCCTAGAACTAATTCCTCAACTGTCTTTGCGACTGAGATGCTCAACTGTTTGGTGTGCATTTGATCCAGGAGGGAATAGCCCGCCAAAGCGTATGTTCGCGATGCTTTTCATTGTGTTGTGGGTCCCACCTTGAGGACAAGGTGGATTTTAATCGTGGGGGAGTTGATACGAGTATATCTTCGGAAATATCTCCCATATCTTTATTATTATATTATCATATCTTTTCCATATAATTGTTATCTTATTCACCAAGTTAGGTTATTCATAGGAGTATTATAAATAGGACCTATTGTTATTTTCATAATTCAATCAATGAAATCATAATTATTGTCTTTTATCTTTATTTAGTTTTTCCGTTTATAACTTCCGATTGTCGACAGAGCACGGTTTCTCTGCGACTTTATTTATCTTTTTCACTTGATAAGAGTCTTTCCCTTATCAGTTTCAATAAAGAGTTTAACCAAAATAAGTAATATTCAAATAACGGAGGGAAAATCAGAGTAATGTCATAAATTCAACGACCAACAGTTACTATTTCATAATTTATAAGAGTAAAAGGGGTTCAAAATATAATTGGGAAAAATAGTATTATCTTAGCGGAAGCGTTCAAGAGAAAGAGTGACATCATGTATGAAGACACAACGACACTCGGAATTCAAATAATAACCACAAAGACTTCAATTTAAGATCAACACCACCCAGCCCCGTCGCCGCTCAACATGCACATAGGGAAAACACATGCAGGGCTCGGTGGACTTATGCCGAAAACAGTTTATCAATAATATTTATATATATCATGCCAATTTCAGGTAACCAGCGGGGTTTTAGCTTTAGAAATGCCCGAGGCACCAAAATATTCCATCATTCAAAAATCACGGCTACGCAGCCAATTTCCCATAGACGTCAACCATATCTGCTCATACATAACTTAGAATGTGGCCACAAACCAAGTCACTAGACCGGCCAACCCGTACGTTGGCACACGGTCTACTATAGGTGTACACTAAACCTAGTAGGGTTTGCGGCCCTAACCTGAATTCTATTTAAATAATAAATGGCAAGGCCATTTCAGATAGGTGCGTTAAAATCAAAATACGGCGTGATAAACATATTAACATTTCATTCCCATCGATAAAAGAGTTAGGACATTGTGCTTATATAAAAGAAAGCCCACCTAGAGTGCTTAATCCGAAATTATATTATTTCCCTTGCGATCACGATTCACTTGCGATATAGCACCTTTAGAATTTAAAGTAACACATAGATCAATAGAAGGAATCAAGCAATAATTAAGATACATGCATCCTAAGGCTTCAATTATTTTTATCGATAAGATTAAAAATTTTCTCCTATTAGAAACTTAATTATTTCGATTAATTTTGGTCGCCCAAAGCGTCGCGCACGTCCCCAACAAAATTTGCACATAGATAATTCGGTCCACGAAGATTTAATTAACTCCACTCCAATCCATAAGTAATTATTTTAAAATAACCCAACTCAAAAGAAAGCAACCCAAAAATTAATCACCAATTAATTCAACAAATGATAAAGCAAATACTCCCAAGATAGATCAAATACTCCCAAGCCCAATTCAAAGTAAGATACTGACTCAGAAAGAAGAAAAAAGGATTTGTATACTCAGATTCCAAAACACACGTACCCATTCACACTTCCACTTTAAATCAAACACCAAAAATATTTTAGGGGAATGAAACAATTAAATACTCCCTTAGTCCCAAGGAAAATGACCCCTCCTTTGAGCGGCACGAGAATTTTTGCAATTTTATTCTGTTGTGTAAAGTGGAGAGAGTAAAGCAAGAGAGATGGAATAAAGTAGAGATAAAAATGTTTCCATATATAGTAAAGAGTCATCTTTACTGGGACAAATCAAAAAAGAAAGTGGGTCAACTTTAATGGGACGGAGGGAGTAAGAAAAACAGAAACCCCCCCTTCCAATTTAAAAATTACTATTTTAGTAAAGAGAAAATAAATTCGAAGAAAGAACACATGGGTTTCATCTAGGTGTGCACAAACCGAACCATCCCGGCGGTTAACCGCCGGTTCGAGCCCGCCGGTTCATAAACCGGAACCGGGACAGGAACCGGCGGTTTGAACCGTCCGGCGGGTTGCCAGTTCCAACGGGCCGGTTCAGGGTCGAAGGATGCGTGAACCGTGAACCGTGAACCGGCGGTTCAAAACCCGTACCGGTTTGAACCGGTGGTTCAAAACCGGTGGTTTACCGGTTTGAACCGGCGGTTCAACGGTTCAAACCGCCGGTTCAACTGAATTTTTTAAAAAAAAATTATTTATAAAAATTGATTTTAATATTTAAAATCAATATTTACAAATAAATGAATACAAGAAATTCGTAATAGCCCATATATATTTGATGGGCTTGCGAATTTATGAAACCATTCTTGGTTGTTTCTCTTTTATAGAGACATCCTTGAATGTTTTATGTTCCACTTTCGATATGGGACAAACTCATTCTTGGTTGTTTCTCTTTTATAGAGACATCCTTGAATGTTTTATGTTCCACTTTCGATGTGTGACAAAATCATTCTTGGTTGTTTCTCTTTTATAGAAACATCCTTGAATGTTTTATGTTCCACTTTCAATGTGGGACAAAATCATTCTTGGTTGTTTCTCTTTTATAGAGACATCCTTGAATTTTAATGTTCCACTTTCGATGTGGGACAAAATATGTTGAAGTACTTTCTTTTATAACTACATGTTTAGGGCATTCATTCATCTTTTTCCAATGTGGGATACAAAACTTTCTTTTGTCTTATACTTTTCTTCATGTTTTGTATGATATATATAAACAAAATTATTATTCAAATATATTCTTGATTGATAAAAATAAAGAATTATTGAGAAATATAATTTGTATATAGAAAATATTTATTTGTGTAATAATAATTGTTAGGTTTATACAATTTGTATAAGAATTATTCTTTCAATGTGTATAATATTATTTATTAGTTAACATATACATAAATTTATAAACATAAGCAAATCATTAATGATAAATAAAATATTAAGTAGTGTTTATTAATTTTTGTAAATAAAATATATTCATTATAAGTTGAAATACACTCTCTATAATTCAATACACTCTCTATAATTCAAGTAGTGTTTTCCCTATAATTCAATACACTCTCTTCCAATTTAAATGCTCAAGTCCAATATTAAGTATTGATATTTAAAAATCAAAAGGTTTAACTTTAAGTAGTGTTTATTAATTTTTTTAAATAAAATATATTCATTATAAGTTGTAATTTTTAGTCTAATTCAAATTTATTATCAATAAAATTGTAATTTTCACCTTATTGTTTGAAATTTGTTTAAGCACATTTTATACATAATAAAGACTAAAAAGTCAAAAAAAAATACTCCATACTTAAAGTTGGATTTGATTTTTAAAATGCCAATACTTGGATGATAGTATATTGGATTTTGTATTCAGATTATTTTCAGATTACAGAGTTATGTGCCCTACTTCTATATAAATAGGCACATAGACGACGAGCTAGGCCCAATATAACAATTCGGCTAGCGGCAAACTATACAGATTCAAGACATACTAATAATCTGTACCGTTAGAAAATGTCAACGGATGAAAAAATAACATCAATAGAAAAATCAACACAATATCAGTGGTTAACACCGTATTGACATCAACATATTGAAATTTTATACTGTGTTCACTGTGTTGAAAAGTTTGGAGTTTGTACAATATATTGAATTTGCATTTTATCACTACTCTACCTAGAAATATATTTCTCGTCCTCTCCTGGTCGATTAAAAAGAAATTTGGTAATAAAATTTTCAATATAGGTTAGTCGATTAAGACTATTAAATTTTAAAAAAAATCTTAACGAATTGTTGATCACTTTTTAAAGAGAAATTATTTTTTAATGGCATAGCCTCGTCATAGAGAGGAGGAATTATAGGATAGCTTATTGGTAAAATATAAACAAATAAAAATAAGAGTGGAACAAATCCCCATACACCTATATGTATTAACTATTTAATTTTTTATCTTTAAATGCGTCGTTTATGAAAAAAATGAATTGGAAGGGGCTTAGCCCACCTCCGGTCCTTAATATGTCTTCCACTGACAGTAGTAGAGAGTAAAATAACATTAGATCCATAGAAAATAGAATCTTAGTTTTAAAATAAGAAATATAATATTGGCAACCCGAACTAAATTAGGAGAAGTTCTTCCACCTACTTGTTAGTCTAGTTACCCGAACTAAATTAGGTGTAGTTCTTCCACCTACTTGTTAATTTAGTTACTTGTTCTGTAATTTTGTTAAGCTTAAGTCAAATTCTTTAAAACAAGCGAATTTACTTTTATTTATACTCCCCTTCTCAACTAAGAAGACATCCTTTTCTTTTTAGTTTGTCCCAATCAAAATGACACATTTCTGTTTTCGTTAACTTTCTCTATGTAATTAATACATACAACTACTTTTTTCCTCTCTATTTAAATATTCACCTCTTTCACTTTCTATTTAATACTTAACCCACTCTTTCTTTCTTCCCTTAACCATATTAACTAACTACTTCTAAAATCTCGTGGCGACTAAGAAATGTGTTATTTAGCTAGGACGGATAGAGTACCTTTTACAGTTATTATCTTCCCTAAGGGATCGATACCTATTATATTGCATTGAATGTTTGTTCTCTTGCAGATAATACTAGTATTTTTAGTTATTTATTGCTCCCTCTGCCTCAGAAAAGTATGAATTATTTCTTTTTTTAATCCGTCCCTAAAAAATACTCCTATAAATTTTCTAATTTTATTAATTCTTTTCTTTCTAATAAGATGGAGTAAAAAATCTATGATCATTCAATACCATAGTGGCATAGTAACTTAGCTCACCAATAACTTATTAACAAATAAAAATAAAAAGTACAACATGCCACATTAATTTGATACAAATCTATAGATATATATAGCGCCAGTTTTTTAGACGGCCACGTGGCACAGTTTTGATTGGAAAATGAAGTTATTTTCCTTTTTTATTTTTATAATTTTTGTTGCCTTTTTATGAGTTAAAATTTCAGATCATATTTTAAAATTAGTTTGTCAATGCTTGGTAACTACCTTCTGAAGCACTTCTCACTCCTATTCTCGGTATCACACAATTAAGGTATAGGTGTAGGCCTATTACAATAGACAGATCCTATAATACAATTAAATTGCAAAATGTAACTTTTTTTAATTTCTGCAAATCTGCAACTGCTTCTTTTGTTTCTCTCTTTGGAAGATCTTTAACCTGAAAATAAAATCTAATGAAGAAAGATTATATTGGATATTGAATTAAAGAACATTTTTTTCCTATAATTATTGCAAATATTAACAAACCGACTTTAAAAAATTATAGACGAATCTGATGTTTAATGTGCAAAACTCTAAAGCAGAATTTATTTTGATGGATTTTGACCCAAAGAAATATGAAGAATTCATAGAGTACTTTAATTGACAGTTTCGAAATAAAATAAACAGAAGAAAAAATCTGATGTGTAATATGCAGACTCCTAAAGTAGAATTTATATTGATGGGTTTGAAGGAGTAGTATTAAAAATTTATATAGTAAATGAGGGAGTAGTATTAAAAATGACAGAATTTTCAAAATTTATATAGTAAATGACAGAATTTTCAAAATGTGAATTTGAAGGAACTAAACCATAATGAAACTTTACTCATTCTAATATGCGAATTCACCTACAGAGTTACTACTAATTGTTTAGTATAGTACCTCTTTATCTTCTTCTTCTTTCGTCTCTCTTCTCCTACTTTTTGCTGCGCCTCTATAGGTTACCTAGCAGCGTGCATTGCTGTAATCGGTGAGTGTGAGTAATCATTAGAATTAGAAGCAACATACCATATTTCAATTGCACCTTTTTTTATTTCCATATTTCTTTTTCTGATTTTTTCTCTAGGTTCTAACCGAGATGAGAGGAGGAGGCTCTACTTTTAAGTTTTGCTTGGTTTTACTTTATGGAGGGCTGCAGTGATATATTACTAAATACTTAATAATAAAAAAAAGTTTTTTTAAAACGCATTTTGATGTTTGTATATAAAAATGATACAAGTATATAGTTGTAGACTCTATATAAGTATAGTAACGGTAAATAAAAATATAATACTATCTTTATTACATATGTGCGTGTATACTTTTCTTTCTATTTATTCTATTTTAGGGGGTTTTATTATTTTTTCTTTTTTCTCTATTTAGTCTCCTTAGACTGTTTGTTAATTTTAAAAATATAATTTGAATTTAACTTTTCAGTTAGAATTTTTAGTTTTTAGTAATCTACTACTTACATATTATCCTATATTTACTTTGGTTTGTGATATATTTTTTTATACATATTTATGTATTTCGAGTACTTATTAGATTATTTTAATAGTTTTATATATTTTTTATTTTATCAATATTTATCTATTTTAAAGTAATTCCAATATAATTTTATTAGTGTTATAAAATATATTCATTTTCCCTGAATACTAATATTTTTTGTTAATCTTTTAATTATTATTATTATTATTATTATTATTATATGTGAGATTTCTATTTAATTATTATGTTATTTTGGGAACCTACATTTTTTCATGCCATCTGCAGACCCATTTTTTAATCATAATAGCCCCACATTTTCTTCTATAAATAATTAAGTACCCACCTATTACTACTTCACAATCACCAAGCAACTCCATCACTCAACTTAAAAGTTGTGGTATTTACCTTTGTTTTACCTCACAACAATTTGTTTCTGATTCTACTCTTCATTGCTTCAGCCGTATTTTATCCAAATAATCTAAACTGTGATGTTGGATTAACAGAAGTTATTATATCTTTTATTTTTTTTGAATAGTTTTACATTTACATGTGCTTCACAATGTTCTATTTATATATTCTCTATGTTCTTACATCTTAAATAGGAGAATCTCTTTTATTGTCGTAGCTTTCCTTATATGATTTTATGTTCATTGCTTCAGATACATCTCTTCATCACCTGCAATGTTGGATTAGTTATTAGTTTTTTTTAGTCTTCAAAACTGTCTGTATAGTAGTAGAATATAGAACTGTGTTTTTATCTTTCACCCCCACATTGTGGGAAGCTTCTCTTATCTGATGTTTCTGTCCAATGCTTCATATGTATCGTCTTCATACATATCTTCCTCATCTACTTGCGATGTTGGATTAGGTACTTTTTTTAGTTTTCAAAACTATTTGCATAGTAGAATAGAGAACTATGTTGTTATTTGTCATTTAAATTTAGGTTTGTAGTTCATATTGTGGATGGGAGATCCAATGCTACTCTTCTTCTTTGGGATCTTGAGAGAGTCCATTTTTTAGGTAAAAGAGTTGCTAATATTTACTGTTGCTAATAATGAGGTATTGATTCCTATATTTGAACATAGATTTATGATATATGTTAATAGTTCTATACTACTGATTAAATTTTAAATATTGTAGGTTGCTGAATTTGATTATATTCCTAGAGAAATAGAGGAAAAGCCAGTTGTCAAATTGTTCTCTTTAAGGTGCTGTTGCGGAGTGATATGGAGTTTAGTGTTTATAACCCTTTTATTGTTAATACGTTTGCACATTAGCGGATGTTGTAAACAAGTTACATCCCCCAAATTTGGGGTTCTCAGGAATGTACTTTTGATCTTGGTTTTATTCTTTTTTGTGTATTTTACTTACATTATTAACCTATGTACTATATATATTTATATACTCTAAATTTTTTTTCTGAATTTCTGTATTTTGTTAGATTGGTGAAGAAAGTTTTGTTTGTCCTATATCTTCTACATTAACCAAGGATGTTGAGTGTGAGCTGCTTGATGTCCATAGCCAAGAGATGTCTTGATCTGGATTTTGAAGGGTGTGATGATGAAGTTTTAAAGAACAATAAGGCTGTCATTTGGTTAGAACAATCTTGACACTGACCAGGGTGGAATGCTATCATTAGTATCTCAATTTCAATAGATTTTTTGTGCTTTGGTTTTATTTTTCTGGCCATTTGTTGATGTTACATGTTTGCCCATCTTAGAATGTTTTTGGGACCATATTTTTTTAGTTTATTGTTTAGTTTATTGTAATGATTCTGTGATGGTGCTGTTTGCCATTATTTTTTAGAGTCAAATTGTTAGGGGTGAGTTTCTGTTATGAATTTGTTTTGTTCAATTTGTTGTTTGCCATAATTTTTGGTTGTGTAACTTAACATCTGCTTTTTATCTTTGTTAACTAAACCATGAACCCTAATTTCTATTCTAATCATACAAACTTTATGTTAAACTCTTAATGATATAATCTTAATAAGCAAATTTTAATTTTTCATCATGTTAAAGATGTATAAATTCAGTCTACTCTATTGTGTTGTATCAAATTTTATTTTAAAGTTTAACCACTATACGTTCTTTTGTTAGATCTTATAATTTTCAACCCCTATTTGTTCTATCAACTTATTTTTAAGAATGTAACATATTTAAAACTATTCAAAGTAATTTTAATACCTGAAATGATTATGGAATTAAGTTCTGATTTTATTGGTGATTATACTTTATATCCTACGGAAGTTAAACACATTATAAATTGGCTACTCAAAGTAGAACATTATTAAAGAGAATGGATTATGTAAAACAAATTATTTATAACCTACAAAAGTTAAAATTCTAATGCAGTTGTAATTGGCTATATAAGATGAAAAGTGAGATGTTGCTTACCTTTATACAATTTGATAATTTTGGAAGTTCAGAGGTTTTCTTTTGGTACTTTTTTTTACTATTTGTTTCTTTATAATATATTTACCACTAGAACTAATACATATTATTCCCTCTGTCCCTCAAATATTGTCACAGTTTGACCGGACACGGAATTTAAGAAATGTAATAGAAAGTGAGTTGAAAAAGTTAGTATGATGTGAGTCCTACTTTTAAAGTATTAGTTTTATAATAAGTTAGTGGAATGTGGGGTCCATACCAAAAATGGTAACAAGTGAAATGTGACAAATTTTGTATGACATACGGAAATGGAAAAATGTGATAAATTTTCAGGGACGAAGGGAGTATTACTTTTGCTTAACTTCAGTTGCCCTAATCTGGTGTTTCATTGCTTTCTGTCTCACCAGGACACTAACTGAGGTGTTGCTTGAGGTGTTGCTGACTGTAAGAGTGAAGCTGAAAGGTCTTGAAGTTCAGGTTTTTTATGATACTTTTTTTGTTTGTTTATCGTATACTATATGCTTATCATAGAATACTACTCATACTTATTACTTTTGCTCATTTTAGTTGCTCTACTTTGGTGCTTCACTACTGAATTTATAACTAGGATTTTGCATTTGTGTGAACGTTAGATCACTTAACATTTAACCAGTTGTCTTATGATTTTGTAAATGTGTTATTTCATCCTCTGTATTATTTTAGTTTAATATTTATTTTGTGTTTTGATTTTAAGTTGTAATTAGTCTTAGTATTAGCATATCAATCTTATGAACTTGGATATTAGCTCTTAGTATTACCATATGAAGAAAGTAAGATTATTCTGCTAGGTTTAAGACCAAAACCATTTTTAGTTATACATTTTTAATCTTTTTTCAAGAAAAATTACTAGGGTTTCCTACCAAAAACCAGTCCACTCCATAAATACAAGATCAAGAAAGAGCTCTTAGTAATGTGGTTTGATATTTTCTCTCACTAGGATTTTTCTCTCCAGGATCCTAGCACCTCACTCTCTGCTGAGCACACTTTCCGTCCACCTTCAACCATCCTCCCTCCTTACTCTTAGCCCCATTTCACAGTAGAGAAACTCCAGTCACAAATCGGAGATCAGAGAATCTAAAACTGAAACGGGAGGTGTAGGTCCGGGGGGTGTGAGACGATGGTAGCATTCAAAACCTCGCGCTAGGTCTGTCCGGCGGGGTTCACGAGTTTCTACGCTGATTTCACGTTTGTTTTTTCTGGCGACGACGAGTGGGGTAGCTGAATATCGCGGCTGGTCTGGCCGGCGATACCCTCCACGGTGAACGGAGCAAGCTTAGATTTTGGAAGCTCGCTCTTAAAGGCTAACGGCAGCATTCTGTAAGGTGAACAAAAATCGGGTTTGGTCTGGCCGGCGATTACCAGGAGTTGTTAACAGTTTCTGGTGAACAGTACTTTAAAGGAATTATTTCCGGTTTTTTTCCAACTATGGCATGCTTTAAACTGCAACATTGCTAATTTCGTGGAGCTTCATTCTTAGTATGCCGTCATAGTTGTTTTTGTGTTCTTCAAGTAGAATCAAGTGTGCTCCTTCTTAATGTTAAGTTCATCCTTGCATGAAGGAGCGTGCTAGATTCTCTAATTTGAAGCTTTTACATTGAAGTTGTTTGCCTGTTATTGTTTATTTGTTGGATTTGAGCTATTGCTGGTATCTAGCAAGGTCAAATTCTGACATAAACGAGGATCAGTTCAATTTTTTTGAAGATTCCAGCGACCTGCTCCGGCATCACTACGGTCACCGCCGGAAACGGTCACTTGAACCTGAGCCTGGTCAACACAGCTTAACTAGGGCTGCAGCTGTCCAGAATTGACTCCATTTGGGTTGGGATAAAAGGACACTGCACAACCAAAAATATCTTGGATCCTTTGCCAAAAATAGAACCCTCCTGCTGCATGGGTTGGTGAGATCCCTTTTCAAATCTGGCACATGTGCCTCCAATTTGTTAGCTTCTAATATTGCACAACCTGCCAATTAGAGGAGAAAGAAAACTTTGTCCTTGCCTCTTTTAGCTGGAATAAGTCAACCACTTTAGCAGCCATGTGGAGAGAGGAGTAAGGAAAAAAGGGACGTTCCAAAGCCCAATATTCTTTGGGCTAGCCCAGCGTCATTGCAAAAGAGATTCCGTGAGATAAGCTATGTCCAACCATACTGATGAAGGCACATGGACACGGGCAATGGGCAAGAAAAGCAAGAAGCAAGCTAAGGATGAGGCAGCCTTGAAGAAAGTACAAGCTCATATGTCTGGATTCACGAGCAACAATAGAAATGAAGGGGAGCTAAGTGACCTTAGCGAAGACGAACGCGAGGTGATACCAGACACTCCCATGGCTGACCCAATACAGCCACCAACCTCACAACAAGACCACGGCTCCACTTGGATGAGAAGATCAAAATGCTTTGAGGGAGCTCTAGAGTTTTCTGAAGGGACCTCACCCTTAAACACATACCATCGCTCAACCCAAGCACCGCCATCCTTGAACTTGATAAATCCGACCATGTTTCCGTCCACAAGAGTTGGGGAGTTTGCATCCTTGGCATTTTTGCAGGAAGATTCCCTAGGAAGCAGAAGCAGGATGTTTATGATCTGATGCAACGTTGGCCGCACAAGGCTAGAGTGTCGTTCCATAGGCGAGGTTGGATGGTGTTCCAGTTTGCAAACGAAGAAGAGATGGAACTCACAAGACAAAAAGGCCCCCATGCCATCTTCGGAATCCCACTAATCTTTGAGCCCATGTCTTCAGACTTCAACCCTAACAGAGACCGGACATCAACATTCCGCTTTGGGTACGATTGGTGGACCTTAGAGAAACATTGTGGAATGATTCGGTGTAACAGCCGAGGTCTAATTTCTCAGAATTTATGAAATAGAGACTAGAATTTAAAGAACGAGAATGAAAGAGCATTCGTTTATATTCTTGAGCAAAAAAAAAATACACATCAACTAGCTATTACATGTTGAAGAAAGAAAGTTAGCAATTGGGCCTCCCCCTTAGCCTAGACGTCGGCCCAGTGTTCCGACGGCCCGCGGGGCCGAACCGATGAGATAACAGACTGGGGGGAAATCAGCCTCCTTGTCTCTGCCAGATACACACCATTGGGCCGAGAACTACGAGCCCGCATAGTGGATAATTCTCTCCAAAGCCTACAATGTAGAACCAAAGTAGTTAAAACAATTGAAGTGGGAGAAACTAGCAAACAAAACCAGAGACTACATGTTTTCTTAAGTAGAGAAAGAGGCAGCAAAGCTTTTCAAAAGAAGTAGGAATGACTTACCAAAATGGGGCAGCCGCGGCAGCTGTACTCTGCACACCCCAGCCTGAGCAAAGGCTGCCACGAGCCCAATAAAGCAGTCTCCCGGCTGCAACAACCGGCTGATCATAGCCAACAACCTCTGCAACCTGGTGCACCTGCAATGTACACCAAAACCAAATTAAAGGCTGCAAGGGACTGAGCAAGTAAGGCTACTGCAGTAAGTAGCATAACAGAATCAGAAATTTGCAATTATTTCACAAGTACTAGTCCTGAAAAAAGGGGCAGGAGAACAGCCAATACTCAGTCGAGACAAAAACCCTTTTCCCCTGCACTCTCTTTAGCTGCAACTAAAACAAACTCTTGCAGCTTTCAGTTACAGCCCTTCTATAAATGTCCCATGCCTCGATTTCATTCTCTTCCACACAACAATTCCAGTCAGCAAATCAGTGAGTTAGAGTGTGAGGGAGACCGAGGCTAAGAGCGGAGATCAAGGGCAGTGGAAGAAGGTAACCCCTTTCTTCTTTTTCCTTTCTTTCCTACCTCACACTCAAGCATGTACCACAACATCATGTAGAAATTTATAAAAATAGAAACGTAAATCATAAATTTGCATAAGTCTTCCCTTTTACTTTAGAAGAAGATGGACAACCCCTCACCTACAACGGTAACAGGCTTAAAACCTCCTCGTTTAGAACCCGAGAAATCTACACATAGAGGGCTATGGTCACAACGGGAAAAGCTAAGTAGCCTCATGAGCAAAAACAGTAAGAGCCTAAGTTGATCAAGAATTTACTCCAACAAGCTAACATACGAGACTTCTAACTTGGAGGATCAATTTAGCTACTGCCCACGTTCAACACAAATGGTTTAAGTAGTAACTAGATAGAAGGACTTAGCTTTAGGCCGTTGCGTACCACGGATAGCCGGAATCGGGGGCGGCTCGTCACTAGGGGAAGACCCGCGAGACCGCGGAGGTAGCCAAAAGCAACAGCGACGGCGGCGTGAGCTCGGCGAGCGACAGCGACGGCGGAAGCCTCGCGAAGCTGGGATGGCTCTCCACGGGACTTCGACGGCGGCAGCCCGTCGATTGGCTGGAGACGGAGGGCCAACAGCGACGGTGACATAGCTCAGCGCCGTTGTAGCGAGCCAGAGAGGGAGAGAGCTCAAAGAGGTAAAACTCCGCCGGCGTTTGGGCGTTGACCATGGTGATGCGCCGATGCGGGGAGAAGAATGGGCGACGGAATCCGATTGGGGACTCCCGACCTAGGGTTCACTCCCCATTTCGATCTTGTGAAGGAAAAATGAGAGAGAGAAAGAGGAAGAGAGAGAGGGGGTGTCAACCGAGAGGGGAAGTGGAGTAGTCCTTTGGACTTGTTGTTTTTCTTTTGGGCCATTACGTGTTGGGCCAAAGCAATAATAGAAAAAAGGGAGAGAGAGTGGGTTGATATTTAAGTACATGGAAGTTGGGCTGATGTATGAAAATTATAAATGATTGGGCCCTCTCCTTTCTTTTAAAACAGAATTTGGGCCACCGCCCTAAATAAATTTGGAATTTAATTTCTCTAAGCCACGGAAGAAGAGAAATTATTTTAGCCGTGATACAACAAAAGTCAGTAAATAATTAAGGCGGACTTTTATTAGACAAGTAAGTATTTCAAAATACTTAAAGAAAATAATCCGGGAATTTTAGTACCCGAGCAGTTCGGCAAGACTCTGAATAAATCAAATCGCCGATTTAATTAAAGAATTTAGATCTCTAAGTTTTAGAAAGAAAGAGATAAAAAAAAGAGCACACGCTTAGACATGCATACATGCAAGATAAACAATTATTTAAAGCCTAATTTAAGTATATTAAATTTTGTAAAGGAACATCGTCGCTCGACACGTAATCTCAGGAAAGGAAAGCACCCGTTTTGTAAGAGTTTAAGCAATTGAGGTGGGCCTTTCTCTTCTATCTTTCAAAGCGTGTTTATGTGAAAACATGATTATTTGAATGAGTTGTCATGCCATGTTTTGTTTTGTGGTTGCCTATCTGTTAAATCGAATTCGGGTCCCGGTAGGTCAGTAAATCCTACTCGGACTAGTGTACACATAGGGACCGTGAGCTAGCGCCAGGTTGGCCGGTTCGTGGGTCGTGAGCTAGCGCCAGGTTGGCCGGCCCAGTGGTCGTGGAATGTGGCCACATTCCCGATTCACGCAGCTGATATGGCATATCATCAAAAGTTTAAATGACTGCAGTCTATTTCAGAAAGAAATAACAGATTTTAGTGGCCGGGACTTGTTTACAGAAAAACCCCGCGTTCACTCAGCTTGGCTGACAACTAAAAGAAAATAGTTTTTGGCATGAGCCCACTGAGTGCATCAAGTACTCAGCCATGCATATTGTTTTCCTTAATGTGCAGGTTGATCGTTGTCGAAGCCGAGGAGGTGTTGGGACAGAAGACCAAATAAGTAGAAGGATAGCTGGTGTAGTATGTCTTCATACATATTGCATCTGTCTTGGTACTCTTCCGTTGCGAAAATTTTAGAACTTGCTTTTAGCAAAGACAATTGTTCCATAACTACTCTGATTCAGTACGATTTGTACCCTCAACACATTTCAGACAATGTTTCCTTTGATTTAAGCATCTTATGATGAGTTGAGGCAGCTTCAGTAAGTTTTAGTCGCGATATAGCTACACTTTCTTTGACTAGGGAGATGTGGTCGTGACATTCGGCCATCAACAAGATTGCCTCATGTTTTGGGGTCCCACTTGCTACAGACTATCGTACACTCCAAAGGGAGAATAATGATGGGCCAATGATTCAAGTGATTGTCAACGCAGTTACCAAACCGAGGGAATCACTCACAATAAGACTTCACACCGGAGAGTTCTACGATCTTAAGATTGAGTATGAGTGCTTTCCCAAGTACTGTACTAAGTGTCGCTCTTTTGGCCATTTGGAAAACGGATGCATGGGACCAAAGGACACTATCCGCCAGCCACCAAGGCAAGGAACGACTGGGACGAAGAAAAAACCAAATGATCGAAGGAACAATGGGCCTATACCACAACATGATCTAAACAGGCAACCAGCAAAGCAGCCCATAGGGAAAGCTCAATGGAAGCCAACAGGAAACCCTTTAGTGGTTGAACGAGTGCAACACCCTGAACCAGAGCAAGTTGATACAATCTTTGCCTTTTCTTCGCCTAACAGATTTGATCTGATTTGTGACGAAGTGGAAGCTTACCAAGAACTGGACGAACCGAACAGGCAACGTGTGAAGCCTAAGGAGCAGAAGAACAACAATTGCCCCTTTAGCTTAATGGATATCAATATTGAGAAAACAGCGGCAGATGCAGTGGCGGATGGCACGCGCTATGTTAATGCGGCTAAGAGCGGTTCCGAACGTGGAAGGAGCCCAGGACCAAAACAAGGGGCAACCAACTCTTTCATTGTCAGTTCACCGGTTCCAAATGGTTCGAATATACAAAATGCTATCGTGGTTCAGGCGACCGATCAAACCGAACAGGCCAAGTGTGGGACAAGTGAGTGCCACAAATCGAGGAAGAAGAGCTTTTCCAGAACTCGGTCTAAATCAACATCATGACCCCCTCCGGGCAGTTGGGAGTATGGGTTAGAAGACAACGCCAATGGGCGTTATGATTATCGCCACTTGGAATATAAGGGGCTTGCAACAACCCTCTAAACAAGCTGCAATCGTCGACTTCGTTAAAGCAAATGGAGTTGACGTTTTGGGGATCCTTGAAACAAAGATGGATCCCGAGAATCTTAAATATTTCTTGCGAAATTACTTCCCTGATTGGAAATCTGCGAACAACTTCTAACTAATCAGTAATGGCCGAATGTTGCTTATGTCGAACCCGGCCAAGGCAGACGTGGAGCCCATTATGGTGGAAGCACAGAACATCAACGTCAAAATTAGATGCATGCTTTCCAATAATTATTTCCTTTTTTCTCTTGTCTACGGGCTATATTCCCATACTGAAAGATTGCCTATGTGGGATTCATTGATAGACTTCATTTATGATGACCAACCAGCTCTTTTTAGTGGGGATTTCAATTGTGTATTGTCGCCAGATGAAAGAATGGGGGACAGAGTGGCTACAGAATATGAGATGAAAGACCCAATTGACACATGCACTTTATTAGGCCTAGATGACATGCATTATTCGGGCTGCAAGTTCACTGGACTAACGGAACAAGGTTCAGCAAGATTGACTGTATAGTTGCAAACGAGGCATGGCATGACAACAAATTCATGGCTTCCACAGTTTTCAGGCCCTCCAGTGCTCTCTCTGACCATTCGCTTGCCATAACAACACTCTTTGGAGACACGGTATCTTTTCCAAAATCCTTCAAGTTCTTCAACTTTTGGACTAACCATGCAGTGTATGATCCTTTGGTCAATGATAAGTGGCCTATAAATGTTAGCGGCACTGCTCAGTTTGTGCTTGCTAAGAGAGGAAAGACACTCAAATTCCACCTTAGGGAATTCAACTTTAAGGAAACAAGCCTAATCTTCAAACGAGCAAAGGAAGCAGCTTTTGAGCTTGAGAAGATGCAGCTCCAACTAGATGCAGACACAAACAACCTTCGGCTTCGAGAGGAGATCAAAATTTTGAGGTAAGAGGCAAAAGATTGGGGTCGGTAGGAGAGGTAATTCTTCAGCCAGAAAGCCAAGCTCAAGCACCTTTTGTTGAGTGACCGGAACACCTCCTTCTATGACTCACTTGTCAACAGGAATAATGCCCGCAATTACATTGCATTCCTTTGCGAAGAAATGGCCAAGTACTAAGGGAACCGAGGGTGATCATTGATAAGTTTGTTGACTACTTCTCTGGCTTGTTCGGAGTGAGGAAAGAACTGAGCAGATCTGAATGGAGACACTGCAAAATGGATACACTTTGAACACCGACGAAGCATGGGAGTTAATCAAAATCATCACGGATGACGAAATTAAAGAGATAGTCTTTTCCATTGGGAGCGACAAGGCTCCTGGACCGGACGGTTATACCCCAACTTCCTATAAGAAATCTTGGGACACAAGTCGGAAAAGATGTCATCGACGCTGTCAAGGAATTCTTCAGAACACGCAAGCTATTAAGGAGGCTAAACATTATTGTGGTTTCACTCATTCCTAAGACTTCATCGAACCCAAAAGTGGGTGATTATAGACCCATTGCTTGCTGCAACGTTATCTATAAAGTGATAACCAAGATCATCTCCAAGAGGATGTCTTCCCTACTTCCAAAGATTGTTAATCAAGCACAGTCAGCTTTCATCCCAGGCCGGAGCATCATGGACAACATTTGTTTGGCACAAGAGCTGGTCAGAGGCTACATGTTCAAGAGGTCTACCCCACTGTGTGCAGTCAAAATTGATCTTAGAAAGGCATATGATACTATCAGTTGGGAATTTTTGAGATCGGTCATGCTAGGACTTAAGTTCCACCCTATCTTCATCGAATGGGTAATGGAGTGTGTCACAACTCCATCGTTCTCTATTGCAATCAATGGCAGCCCGCATGGGTTCTTCCTGGGTAAATCGGAGTTATGACAGGGGCATCCAATGTCACTGTACCTCTTCATCTTATGTATTGAATATCTCTCAAGACTCTTGTAGGTAAGAACAACCGAAGACTTCAATTATCATGCCAAGTGTGCAACACTAGGCATCACACACCTTGCCTTTGTGGACAACTTGATGTTATTTTGTAGAGGAGACGTGGGATCCATGACTATCCTTTCCAAGACACTAGAGGAATTTACATGGTGCTCAAGACTTGAGATTAATAGGGAGAAGTCTCATCTATTCACAGCTAGTGTACATGGAGTCGAGCTCCAACAAATCAAGGAAACCTTTCATTTTGCTGATGGGCAGTTACCCATTAGGTATCTGGGCGTACCGCTAACCTCATTGCAACTCAAAGCATCCCATTACTCACCCCTTGTCAACAAAATTGCTTCGTTGACAAAGAAATGGACGGACAAGAACATTTCTTATGTTGGGCGAGCCGAGCTTATTAGATCAGTTCTGCAAGGTGTGGAGTGTTATTGGCTTCAAGTGTTCCCGTTGCCCGGGACTGTTATTGATAGGATCACTCTAGTGGCACGTATTTTCCTACGGGGCACAAAACAAGCATCGGTCGCCTGGCAAGACCTTTGCCTACCGAAGGAGGAGGGAGACCTTGGATTCTAAAGCCTTAAATCATGGAATACGACACTTCTCTCGCGTGTCCTTTGGAATATCTTCTCCAAAAAGGATCTCTTTGTATTAAATGGGTGCACAATGTGTACATTGGACGCGGGGATTTATGGGACTGGACCGCAAGGAAGAGAGACCCATCCCTCATCAAACCTTTACTTGCCAACTGGGATTTTCTACTCCAAAACATGCCGCGAGACGAAGTGCCGAGATTGCTGGGGACTTGGTACCAGTCTACAGGGTCAACAGAAGCATATGAATGGTTTCGACCGAAGGGCGAGCGTAGATTTTGGCCTAAACATGTGTGGAAAGGGTACATCCCTCCAAAGTACTCCTTTACCACCTGGCAGGGGAAGACTCCCAACCCGAGGCAGACTCACATACCTCGACATTGATCGGGTATGTCCACTATGTAACGTGGAACCAGAAACGGCCAGCTATTTTTTCTTCTCATGCAACACAACTAGAAGAACTAGGCAAGATATTAAGATATAGCTTGGAATCAGAAGACCCCTCACAACAATACCAAGTGCCATTAAATGGATGGCGCGAGAGAATGTTGGATCAGCTGTCATGAAAAAAGCAAAATGGATAGCCCTTGCTGCAATGGTAAGTCTCACGTGGAAAGCTAGAAATGCGCTTGAAAGAGCAGGTTTGCGTAGGTGTCGTTCAAACAAGGATGTATCCTACTGATCAGGATGAAACAATCCCCTGCTAAGCCTAAAACCTGGTATCAATAATTCCTCAACCCTCTTCTACTGGGTAGTATAGTGAAGGTAGGGGTCGAATCCCACAGAGATGGTGATGGTTGGAGTGATTGCGGTGATATTCTGGAAATGGTTGGTTAGCTACCACGCTTGGGGTTGAGACTTATCTAGACTGGAATTTAAGGTGGTACTCTACTGACTAGGAGGTGGGAAAGGTGTGGACAGGTGGCTGTGTACGTGGAAAGTGGGGAACATGGTTTTCAGGAAGTATATGGAAAGTGCTAGTTTACTATAAAAGGTTAAACAAAATATCAGAGGAAAAAAAGTAGTTAGGTGACTAGGCTGACAGATCTGTAGGGTACTAGCTGAAAAGGTAGAAAAAGTAAAGGACAAAAGTAAAAGTAACTAAAAAGTAAAAGTGGTCCCAAACTTGGATGTGGATGTTATCTTCTTCGACATGAATAAATTCAGATAAACAATCTCAGATTTCATGGACGAGAAACACAGATTAACAAACTTCACAACTCAGATCTACAATTAAAACTTCGAATCAAAAGATTGAACACTGAAACTGCAATTATGCTTACTGGTCAACATGCAAGGTGACAGAATAACGTAAACTCGGATTTCACACTAAGACACTTCTGGAAAATAAATCTAAACAGCCACTGAACTAACAAATCACAGATCGAACAACTCCAAATGAAATCATGCTTCCAACACTTAGAAATTACTGAAACAACTAGATCTAAGCTACCTAGGCAGAATGTAGCAGAATTGAACAGAAAGAGATGCATAAAAACAACTTCATTGCATAAAACGTTTGGATCTCAACAAAACACTTCAAAGGATGATAAGTACTGAAAATGCAGCAGATCCAATGATAGAAAACAAGTAAAGGTTAACTAAGAAAGCGAATAAAGATTGTTTTGCCACTCCGGGCAATGGAACTGCTACGACTACGTAATAAACTGGCTGGAACGAGAGAATGGAACTCCGGTGAACTGATGATCTTCACGTGACCATGGCTGTGGCGAGGAACGAGACTCTGGACTGGGCTGAAGGACTGAACTACCGAGAGAATTCTACCTAAGAGTGATGATGATGAAAATTATCCGTTCCCCTCTCTCTCCAAGTGGCTTCCTTTTATAGGGAGACTTACCCTTGATTTTAGGGTAAAACCTTGTGGCGAGATGACTTCTTTGCCCTTAATTGTGGTTGATCAGTCCCAGCTATCCTTCTTCTCCATCTCGAGACATTTTTGCATGTATACTGGTCAGTACGTAATCGTTCTGACGCCCTTTTCACCTGAAGTATCTGAAGCTTTGCCTACTGGCTACAACACTCAACCTGCACACTTTGAGCAACTGTTTTGCAGATATAATCAATTATGCACATCATACTGACCAGTAACCAAGGCCTAGAATACGACTTATCAAACTGCTCACACTTACCACATGCTTGTCCTCAAGCGTGAAGAACAAACAAAAAGAAGTAAGTCGAATTTTAGCCTGGTTACTCCCCTGACCGACTCTATCCTACCCTAGACTCTAACTATGATGCAAAGAAAAATACATAACAAAGACAAACACATAGAAGAAAACTAAAATACTTAGACACATTAACACAGTAATTGGGCTATATTTTCAACCATCCCTCCATGGTGCATCCCGTTGTCTCCCTTGGATCCAGTGCCCACTAAAATTGTAGTACCCGGCAGCATTGACTTGCTCCATACTGACCAAGTCGTTTGGCTGATCATAGCTAGGTCCTTGGTTTCCCTGTTCTGCACCCTTGTAGTTCCCAACTGGGGAAGTCGGCGGTGTATTCTTCTCGATTGCGCTCAGGAGTGACTTCTTCAGCTCATTTATCTTCAAATCCATCTTCTGTTCAAGCTTCTGCTCCTGGTCAGTAGACAAGGCACTTGCAACCCTTTCTCGGTTGTATCCATCCCTTGAATGGTCATACTCCTTCTTCGCACTCAGTAGCTTCCTTAGGACCCTCTTTGCTTCGCTGACCACCGTAGCTGTGTGAAGCTTCCTCCCGACGACGAATTGGCCAGGTCCTTGGTTGTTATGTTCATCCCCTCATAGAAAGTATGATGTATCTCAATGTCCGCCATGCGATGATTGGGACATGCATCTAAAAGGCCCATATACCTCGCCCAATAATCGCTCAAGGGTTCATCGTACCCTTGCTTCACACTAGTTATTTCCCTCTTCAACGCGCTTGTCTTGGATGATGGGAAAAACTCGCCTAGGAATACTGACTTGAAATCGGCCCAACTCTCAATGGAGTCGGGGGGGCAGGCGCATGAACCAGGTGTTTGCCTCCCCTTTCAAAACGAACGGTAAAGCCTTCAATCTGTAATCATCCTCGGTCGCCCCTGCTGGCCTCCTCTGCGCCCTACAAATCTTACAAAACTCATGAAGGAACTCGGAAGGCCCTTCGTAACTCTTCCCGTAGTATGTAGGCAGAATGGCGATCACATGAGGCTTCACATCACAGGCAGTTTGCCCTAGGGTCACAACTATGGCATGAGGTGGTTCTCCCTCGGTATGGCATTAGCGTCCCGATCTCAGGATCTTCTTCTCCTTGAGTGGCCATCCTTCTCGGGTTTCCCTCTATCCTTGGTATCTCTTCCGGTATTGGTCCTTCTATGGTGTATTGCTCCTCGTCACTACTCGAACCTAAGTAAAAAAAAGCCGTCGACAAGCTGGATCGAGTGGTTACGAGTATAGATCCTCGCTCAAGTATCTTCGGCCTCCACTGGTCAGGAGCCGAGCTGCTGCTCATAAACTGAAACAAAAAGAAAAGAGAAAAATTATGAACAGTATATACGCCAAAGTATCACGCACAATAGCTACTAATAACGCCATACATCCCCGGCAACGGCGCCATTTGAAAGAGCAGGTTTGCGTAGGTGCCGTTCAAACAAGGATGTATCCTACTGATCAGGATGAAACAATCCTCCTGCTAAGCCTAAAACCTGGTATCAATAATTCCTCAACCCTCTTCTACTGGGTAGTATAGTGAAGGTATGGGTCGAATCCCACAGAGATGGTGACGGTTGGAGTGATTGCGGTGATATTCTGGAAAGGTTTGGTTAGCTACCACGCTTGGGGTTGAGACTTATCTAGACTGGAATTTAAGGTGGTACTCTACTGACTAGGAGGTGGGAAAGGTGTGGACAGGCGGCTGTGTACGTGGAAAGTGGGGAACATGGTTTTCAGGAAGTATATGGAAAGTGCTAGTTTACTATAAAAGGTTAAACAAAATATCAGAGGAAAAAAAGTAGTTAGGTGACTAGACTGACAGATCTGTAGGGTACCAGCTGAAAAGGTAGAAAAAGTAAAGGACAAAAGCAAAAGTAACTAAAAAGTAAAAGTGGTCCCAAACTTGGATGTGGATGTTATCTTCTTCGACATGAATAAACTCAGATCAACAATCTCAGATTTCATGGACGAGAAACACAGATTAACAAACTTCATAGCTCAGATCTACAATTAAAACTTCGAATCAAAAGTTTGAACACTGAAACTGCAATTATGCTTACTGGTCAACATGCAAGTGGCAGAATAACGTAAACTCGGATTTCACACTAAGACACTTCTGGAAAATAAATCTAAACAGCCACTGAACTAACAAATCACAGATCGAACAACTCCAAATGAAATCATGCTTCCAACACTTAGAAATTACTAAAACAACTAGATCTAAGCTACCTAGGCAGAATGAAGCAGAATTGAACAGAAAGAGATGCATAAAAACAACTTCATTGCATAAAACGTTTGGATCTCAACAAAACACTTCAAAGGATGATAAGTACTGAAAATGCAGTAGATCCAACGATAGAAAACAAGTAAAGGTTAACTAAGAAAGCGAATAAAGATTGTTTTACCACTCCGGGCGATGGAACTGCTACGACTACGGAATAAACTGGCTGGAACGAGAGAATGGAACTCCAGCGAACTGATGATCTTCAAGTGACCATGGTTGTGGCGAGGAACGAGACTCTGGACTGGGCTGAAGGACTGAACTACCGAGAGAATTCTACCTAAGAGTGATGATGATGAAAATTATTCGTTCCCCTCTCTCTCCAAGTGGCTTCCTTTTATAGGGAGGCTTACCCTTGATTTTAGGGTAAAACCTTGTGGCGAGATGACTTCTTTGCCCTTAATTGTGGTTGATCAGTCCCAGCTATCCTTCTTCTCCATCTCGAGCCATTTTTGCATGTATACTGGTCAGTACGTAATCGTTCTGAGGCCCTTTTCACCTGAAGTATCTGAAGCTTTGCCTACTGGCTAGAACACTCAACCTGCACACTTTGAGCAACTATTTTGCAGATATATTGACTTGCTCCATACTGACCAAGTCGTTTGGCTGATCATAGCTAGGTCCTTGGTTTCCCTGTTCTGCACCCTTGTAGTTCCCAACTGGGGAAGTCGGCGGTGTATTCTTCTCGATTGCGCTCAGGAGTGACTTCTTCAGCTCATTTATCTTCAAATCCATCTTCTGTTCAAGCTTCTGCTCCTGGTCAGTAGACAAGGCACTTGCAACCCTTTCTCGGTTGTATCCATCCCTTGAATGGTCATACTCCTTCTTCGCACTCAGTAGCTTCCTTAGGACCCTCTTTGCTTCGCTGACCACCGTAGCTGTGTGAAGCTTCCTCCCGACGACGAATTGGCCAGGTCCTTGGTTGTTATGTTCATCCCCTCATAGAAAGTATGATGTATCTCAATGTCCGCCATGCGATGATTGGGACATGCATCTAAAAGGCCCATATACCTCGCCCAATAATCGCTCAAGGGTTCATCGTACCCTTGCTTCACACTAGTTATTTCCCTCTTCAACGCGCTTGTCTTGGATGATGGGAAAAACTCGCCTAGGAATACTGACTTGAAATCGGCCCAACTCTCAATGGAGTCGGGGGGGCAGGCGCATGAACCAGGTGTTTGCCTCCCCTTTCAAAACGAACGGTAAAGCCTTCAATCTGTAATCATCCTCGGTCGCCCCTGCTGGCCTCCTCTGCGCCCTACAAATCTTACAAAACTCATGAAGGAACTCGGAAGGCCCTTCGTAACTCTTCCCGTAGTATGTAGGCAGAATGGCGATCACATGAGGCTTCACATCACAGGCAGTTTGCCCTAGGGTCACAACTATGGCATGAGGTGGTTCTCCCTCGGTATGGCATTAGCGTCCCGATCTCAGGATCTTCTTCTCCTTGAGTGGCCATCCTTCTCGGGTTTCCCTCTATCCTTGGTATCTCTTCCGGTATTGGTCCTTCTATGGTGTATTGCTCCTCGTCACTACTCGAACCTAAGTAAAAAAAAGCCGTCGACAAGCTGGATCGAGTGGTTACGAGTATAGATCCTCGCTCAAGTATCTTCGGCCTCCACTGGTCAGGAGCCGAGCTGCTGCTCATAAACTGAAACAAAAAGAAAAGAGAAAAATTATGAACAGTATATACGCCAAAGTATCACGCACAATAGCTACTAATAACGCCATACATCCCCGGCAACGGCGCCATTTGAAAGAGCAGGTTTGCGTAGGTGCCGTTCAAACAAGGATGTATCCTACTGATCAGGATGAAACAATCCTCCTGCTAAGCCTAAAACCTGGTATCAATAATTCCTCAACCCTCTTCTACTGGGTAGTATAGTGAAGGTATGGGTCGAATCCCACAGAGATGGTGACGGTTGGAGTGATTGCGGTGATATTCTGGAAAGGTTTGGTTAGCTACCACGCTTGGGGTTGAGACTTATCTAGACTGGAATTTAAGGTGGTACTCTACTGACTAGGAGGTGGGAAAGGTGTGGACAGGCGGCTGTGTACGTGGAAAGTGGGGAACATGGTTTTCAGGAAGTATATGGAAAGTGCTAGTTTACTATAAAAGGTTAAACAAAATATCAGAGGAAAAAAAGTAGTTAGGTGACTAGACTGACAGATCTGTAGGGTACCAGCTGAAAAGGTAGAAAAAGTAAAGGACAAAAGCAAAAGTAACTAAAAAGTAAAAGTGGTCCCAAACTTGGATGTGGATGTTATCTTCTTCGACATGAATAAACTCAGATCAACAATCTCAGATTTCATGGACGAGAAACACAGATTAACAAACTTCATAGCTCAGATCTACAATTAAAACTTCGAATCAAAAGTTTGAACACTGAAACTGCAATTATGCTTACTGGTCAACATGCAAGGTGGCAGAATAACGTAAACTCGGATTTCACACTAAGACACTTCTGGAAAATAAATCTAAACAGCCACTGAACTAACAAATCACAGATCGAACAACTCCAAATGAAATCATGCTTCCAACACTTAGAAATTACTAAAACAACTAGATCTAAGCTACCTAGGCAGAATGAAGCAGAATTGAACAGAAAGAGATGCATAAAAACAACTTCATTGCATAAAACGTTTGGATCTCAACAAAACACTTCAAAGGATGATAAGTACTGAAAATGCAGTAGATCCAACGATAGAAAACAAGTAAAGGTTAACTAAGAAAGCGAATAAAGATTGTTTTACCACTCCGGGCGATGGAACTGCTACGACTACGGAATAAACTGGCTGGAACGAGAGAATGGAACTCCAGCGAACTGATGATCTTCAAGTGACCATGGTTGTGGCGAGGAACGAGACTCTGGACTGGGCTGAAGGACTGAACTACCGAGAGAATTCTACCTAAGAGTGATGATGATGAAAATTATTCGT
Source organism: Salvia splendens (assembly GCF_004379255.2). NCBI lineage: Eukaryota > Viridiplantae > Streptophyta > Magnoliopsida > Lamiales > Lamiaceae > Salvia > Salvia splendens. The sequence continues at coordinate 20,368,600 of NC_056039.1, forward strand.
TCCCCTCTCTCTCCAAGTGGCTTCCTTTTATAGGGAGGCTTACCCTTGATTTTAGGGTAAAACCTTGTGGCGAGATGACTTCTTTGCCCTTAATTGTGGTTGATCAGTCCCAGCTATCCTTCTTCTCCATCTCGAGCCATTTTTGCATGTATACTGGTCAGTACGTAATCGTTCTGAGGCCCTTTTCACCTGAAGTATCTGAAGCTTTGCCTACTGGCTAGAACACTCAACCTGCACACTTTGAGCAACTATTTTGCAGATATAATCAATTATGCACATCATACTGACCAGTAACCAAGGCCTAGAATACGACTTATCAGCGCTTATCTTTGATAGCAAACCATTTGATACAGCACGATTACTCTTTGATGTAAAAAGGGTAACTTATGCTACTCTTTACTCAATGTTTCCCGAAGACTCTGTTGTATCAGCTTTTGGGTGTTAATTTTGCTTGCAATAAGATGGGTCACAAGGTCTTTGCCTTGGTTGTGTGTGTATGCCACTGCCAAAGGAGTATACCCTCCGGTAGGATGGCCTTTGATATTGGGACACTAATGTCTTTGAACGGCCTAATCGTTAATCATGTGGCATACTTTATACATTTCCTCATAGCTTCAGGACTCGGACCATGCTCTATTGTGGGTCTTGAGCTCCGACTTTCTGACATTTCCGAGCCCTCTCGGCCAAGGGAGCCTTCTTTTGTGGATAGCACTTATAGCAACCGTAAGTATCTCTTAGAAGGGGCATATTTTTGTTTTGGCCTCGTTGGGCCGATCATCCGTGGGACTGGGCGACAATCCGAGTGTCCTAGCCCAAAGGAGTCTACACCGGCATGGCGCACCGAACAACCCTTGAATCGCTGGTCTGTATCGCCATTTACTTGGGTCATCTCGGGGGTACGGACACCCCTATAGCTAAAAGGTCCCATGTGTTCCAAGCTTGTCGGTACAGGAATGATTTGCATGATAAACAAAAGATCAGCCGAGCCATAACTTCCCTTCCCCCTACCTCTTTAGGGTACTTTTTTCCTCTTGAGGATTTTATCCCATTGGGTTTTGCCTCAAGAGGTTTTGATGAGGCCCGCCCTCCACCATCGGAGGGTCTTTCTTTGTGGTTTAGGGCTCGACCCGGACCTTCCCACATAGGTATGCATATGTTTCCTTGTAAACCTCATTATGGCAAAGACGATTGTCTAAGCCATTAGGCTTTCTAGGGACTCCACGAATAGTTTGGGTTGGTGTTGTACGCTAGCTTGATACAAGCCCTTGGGTATTTTGTTATTCCTCTCCTTGGCTCGCTAACTTGACAAGTTGGTTGTATCCCTCGGGTATGCCTGAGGTATGATTGTACTTTTACTTATTTTATTTGATTTATTTACATACCAAAAAAAAAGATTAGAACCCTTTAGATCTGGATTCGTACAAATAGAAGCAGTTGTAAGCATCTTATTCCATACAAAAGTCAGATTAACATATAATTTCATCAATATATCAATCAATGGATCAATAATGTAACATAACATGATGATTTACAATACCAACATGTTTTTCATTCAAAAGGAACGTGTAATACCATACAGTTTTCTCATAAAACCATTATAAACCAAATTAAACAGAAAACAGATGCATAACACAAACATATTTTCTATTCAAGAGGAACCTGTGATTGTTCTCTATCTCCTCGTAATCCACCAGAAATCCGAATCCAAATAAAACCGAATAAGAATTAATAATTTTTGCAGATGCAACAAGTTTAAGTTAGGTTTTTTTATCTTTCCTATTTTTAGGAAATGTTTATATCTATGCATGAAATCATTTCTAATGTTTTCTAACAATGTTAGGACAATGTATTGTTTATTATTCGTGTTATTCTAATGTTAACTCTTTTTTTCGCAACCATAATTACTCAAATTAATGAAAAGAATAAATTAAAGAAATTTACTACCATAAAAATTTTGTAGCACATGAAACTCTAAGTCATCAATCAGGTGAGTTAAAGTATACCTTATAGGTTCACGTCTGGTATTCTGTAGGCGGTGGGACGGTGACCTTGAGAGTGTGTGTGCTGTGGAAGAGACGATCTGTCTCCATCTAATCCCCTTTTTTTTTGTTTTCCATCCAATCCCATTTTTTATGGTTTTACATATATGCTTAGTAATATCTTGATTAAGATATTAGATAATGAGTTTATTTCAGTAATTATACTATTTGTGTTTAAATTTGGTTTTAACAGAATATACTATTTTTGTTTATATTTTAATTGCTTTATATGTAATTCCTTATTTAAATATTTTAAGATATGATTTAATATCAGTTTAGTAGGAATATTTTAATTTCAGTATTATTTGTCCACTGAGACATTTCATGATTTGTTTATTTTTTTATCAGTCAATTTTATATAAAAATAACTTTTGTTAGCGATATAAAATTTATCTTACTATTATGTTAATATATAAAATATAAATTTGTAATGTAGGTGATATTTCTGAAACTTTTAGTTTTCCTATTATTATAGATGAAGTTGAGTTAAACGATAATATTTATGGTATTTCTATCGAGGCAAGTTTGGCTGTTTTGTCTTCTGTTGATAATCTAAGTATATACTCCATTCGTCCGCCATTAAATCTCCCATTTTTTCTTTTACTTCCGTCTGCCAATAAATGTCTCATTTCACTTTTAATATATTTGGTAAATGGATGATACGCTTAGATTTTGCACTATTTTAAGGCCATTATTTGGTCCGTTTTGAGTGTCAAAATTGCATTACATGTCCATAATTTGCATATTTTATCCATTTTGGTATTTAGACGTGTTTTGTGAGAAATGTGCAAAATAGAACAGAAAAATCGCATAAAAAGGTCAAAATTCGGAAGCTGGAAGTGAATCGCAACCTAGCGGCCCGCTGCACGCAATGCAGTGGTCACTGAACCGAGTCCAGCCAGTTCTGGAGCTGTCCAGCCGCCCGCTGGGCACGGTCGCACATGATAGCATGTGTTCAAACTCATATTTTCGGCGATTCTGAAGTCCGATCAGGGAGTGCTACATATCTTCTCTTCGTCTTTAAAAGAGCTTCGCGTTGGTACCAAGATAATCTCCGTTCAGGGAGTGCTACATATTTTCTCTTTGTCTTTGAAAGAGCTTCGCGTTGGTACCAAGATAATCTCAATCGGAGTTCTGTGGAGAAAGTTATGGTCATTCTACCAAAGTTGCGCTATGCTGTCAAGTGCTGGCGTGAATTTAAGGAAGAAAAGAAACTATTACCTTGTTAAGACAAATTTTTTCCTTAACCTATGGGGCACGGAAATTCCATCTTTCCTATTACTTGGAGGACACCTTTTAACATATTTAAACATTTTTTAAGCCTATATATACCTCATAACCTAATTCATAATATTCACCAATTCATAGCCTCCAAAATTGGGGATGCCCCAAGGCTCCTCCTCCAACCCTAATCCTCATCTTTCATCTTCTTTTTTCCAAATAATTCCAGAGCTTAAATTTGAGAGTACTTCATAGTGTAAGGGGTTGAAGAAGGAATCAAGAGAAGATCAAGGCTACAAGGATTCAGGTTTTATTTGCTTTAGTTCTTATTTTCGTTATGACTTCCCTACAATCTATGTTTTTAGTTTATTCTATCATGTGTAACTAAACTCATAGGATTCTAGGAATGTGTTAGTAACGACTTTGGTTATACAATTCCGTTTTTTCTATTTAATATCCGTTTTGTTCTTACTTCGTTTCTTCCTTAAGTGTTAGATAATGTTTCACGTTTGAGTGACATATTCTGTGATGATTTAATATAACTTGCTACATAATCGTGAGAGGAGGTTGGTGAGTTAGATCTACTTAATAGACACTACAATTAGTTTCCCTTAAAACGACACTGTTAATTGAGAGTGAGGACTTTTCAAGGGTCTTAGGAGCTTCAAGGAGTTACGGATCTAGGGTTGACAAACCTAGTATTGGTAATCTAAGTTTGTTTCGCATGAGCATAAATTAGGCGACTCGTTCTATCGAAGTAAGAACTGTGCTAGGATGTTGTAGTTGGAATTTGTATAACCATAACTGTCAACGCACATTCCTGGAATCCCTCATATCTTTATTTTTGTGATTTATTTGCAATTAGTTGTTTATTTGCTTTATTTGTTTTTGCTTAATTAAACCATAACTCTTGTTTCTCTAGATAGTATTTGACGCTTAGTATATGATAGCTAGTTGCAATTATATTCCATGTGTTCGATATCCCGGTACTGACCTTTAGCTATACTATTTTTGCCTTGTATACATGCAGGTATTTATAGTGATAAAAAAATAGTGCATCGGTGGACTCTACATTCCACTAATTCATTTTTCTCACATGTTATTATTATTCCAATATATAAAAAGTAGGTCTTACATTCCACTAACTTTTTCTGCCCACTTAACTTTATAAAGTTAAATAATTGTTTAAAACTCGTTCTGGTCAAAATATGGACATTTAATCAAGGACGGGGGGAGTATTTTTTTGGACTTTGTATAATAATTATTTTGAATTAAGTATTTAAATTTATATGTAATTTTAATATTTTTTATTACTATATTAAAATTATTTTAAGTTTGTGTTTTTATATAAATTTTCATTTATATTTACTATTCAAGTTATATAATTTATAATTAAATCTATATTTAATTTACTACTGATTTGTTGTTATTTTTCTAAATTTTTGTTTTTCATTTATAAATAACTATGTTTTGTTCATCAAAACTGTCGAATTATTTATTTATTGAAAGTATATGCATTTTTCCTCTTTGACCCTTAGTTACATCCTTTATTTATATATCTCATTATAAATAACCCATACTTTTTAATCCTTAGTTGCACATCTCCTCTTTGTAATGTGTTTTATTTTATTTTACTCTACTCATATCAAAAATTAAAATTGTATAAAATTGTTTGTCGAATATGAAATATTTCATATAGAATGTTTGAGAGAAATATATTTATGTTTTTGTTATTGTTTATAATGTTTTTAATAGTTTATAATGTTAAGAAAACTTATATTAATTAATCATATTAACTACAAACATCATTATATTCTCTTTTATCTTTTTTTTACTTTAATCTGCTTATCTTAGAATTTATTTTTATTATTTGAAAATTTTATGGCCTGTGCATAGTTGAAACCACCATTCGTAGAATTTTGTCATCTTTTACTGCATTCACTTTTTATAGGAACTTACCATGGAGTTGTCAAATTTCTCGCTTTCATTGAAAGGGGGGTGGTCGTGCCAACAACCATGTACTTGCTTCCATTGTTTATTGCATTATGTGTGTTCGGTGTGTTAGAAATTTGGGCTTCCATATGACTAATTTAATGTATATGACTATCTTTCAGTTGCCCAATTAAAGTGATCCTATAAAGATTAAAGTTTGGGCTAAAGTGTATTTATTTGTTATGGAAATAAGTGAAGATATCATTTTGTGATTTTCTATTTGTTGAGGGACCGAATAGAAAATAAAAGATCTTATGTTTATATAAATATAAGATTAGGTTATGGTCACCACACGTCAGAAAAATATTCGATATCTCTGTATTCTCTCGGCAGACTATTGCGAAGAATGTCTATGATCGTTTGGAAGATTCATAGCCGCTGCAAAGCAATTCCTGCCGTTCAATTCTAGATGGATCAAGGTACGCTTCCGCTTTACAGTTTGTGTGCCTTCTCCATCGTTTTTGGTTAATCATCATAGAGAGGTTTATGTAGTGGTTCACTCAATTATTCCAACAAGCAGTATCAGACCCACTCTATTGATGATTCTCTAAGAATTGGAAAAGTGGAATTAGGTTTTTCGATTTTATGATTAAAATTATGCGGTTAATTTTATTGTGTTTGGCGGCGAGCATTGGCGGACACAGGTAGAGCTGGGGAGGGGCTTCAGCACATGCAAACAATTTTTTTTTCTTTATTTTCTACTGTTAAATTCTTTGAAAATTTCAATATACAATCTTCAGTCATTCATAAATCAATGCTATTAAAGACTAAATTATTGGAGATTGAATGATGGAAGGGCTGAAATGAATTTCTGCTTGAAAAATATGCAGAGACAAATGAAGAAATAAAATTAGCTGCCATGGTTTTGGCCTTTTGGGGAAGAAGATGACCCAACTCCCAAGAAATAAATAGTATACGTAATCAAAATTTAAAATGTACAATTTTCTAAGACTGCATGTCTATTTGACTTTTCAACTTTTAACTCATTTTTTCTTTTTTTTTCTTTCCCGTTCAATTATGTAAATATTTATGTTTTAACAAATTTTAATATTTATGTATTATATATTAAGCATGAAAATATAAAAGAAATTAGGGTGGATTGAAAGTTAGAATTTTGTTTTTTAAGTTTAATATGTTTGGGTTAGAGTTTAATGAGTTCAGGTGGGATAGTTTGAAGTTTGTCTCAAGTAATATTTACTATTCCTTACATCCCACAAAAGATGTCACACTTGTAGGACGACACGGGATTTTAGAAGGTTTTATTTTGTATGTTAAGTAAAGAGAGAAATTATATAATACTACTATTTATATTAATGTGTGAGAAATATTTTTCCAAAAATTGAAATGTGACATCTTTAGTGGGTCAAACTAAAAAGGAAAGTGAGATATCTTGGACGGAGGTAGTATCTTTTACAACGTTATTGTAAGACAATTTTGATTTAATTAATGGAAATTTTACTATTTTGTCTACTATATTTTTTCATATGTATATTACTAAAAAATCATTCCCCTCATTCGTGATTTGTTATTTTATGTATCTTACTTTAACTCTTGGGTTTGAAAAACGGTTAAAAAAGTTAGTGAAAAAATTTAATAAATTTAAGTCATATTTTTATATATTAATTTTAATAAAATATAATAAGGCTCATTAGTGGAATTGGAGTCCAATTATTAAATAAAATAAAAGAGGGTAAATGATATAGTTTTCCTCAGACGATGAAAAAGGATATACGGAGTATGAAACAATTATTTGAAGATGGAAAAGTATATAATGCAGCCCCTGCCATAATATTTTTCTGCGTCCGCCACTGGCGGCGAGATTGCTATGATTATTCATGTTGGTGTTTTAACCTATTTTTTTTGTATGCGTCGAATTGATTATGGATCAAGTGCAATATTTCTGTTATCATTTACGCATATTGAATTGTCAATATTGTTGCACGCATTCCATTACGTGTTTTATTTGGGTTGCTGAATTTGATGTATTAATTGAGTTTCAATTTGTGGCAATTCTTTATGTATAATATGGAATGAAATTTGTTGATTAGCTGAACTTAACATGTTTGGATGATGATTAAGAATTCTTGTTACATGTTTCTGTATTAACTGTAAAGAATTGGAAATGATTGAATTTTGCAATTCTTGATATGCACAATGACCGAGAGGAGAAATCAGTTATGGGCTGATCGAGTTTTGTGTGGTTTTACATTTATGCACAAATCGTCATGGTCTTTGTCAATGAATTGAAAATGGAACGGTTGTTTCATAATTATGATAATGAATTCATTGTGATCGGGAATTCAATTTTCGTAATAAATTCATTGTGACCGTGTATTCAATTTGTTTCAATTTGTATGCGTGCACATGTTGATTTATGGAGAATTGTATATTTTGGTGAATTCACAAAATCTAGGATTGTGTTATGTGGATTTCTTTGGTTGTTTTGATGTTGCTTTGGCTAATTATGTTTGATGGTTTCGTTATTGAATATATCAAAACCAGTTGTTTTGTCGATTTTAGTGAAAATCGAATTTGAAAAAAAATTATACGAAATCCCATTAGAAGTCAGCAATTTGTAATTTGCTGGGAGCTACTGGAATGGCCGTCAGGATTCAGTGACTCGCTAAGTTCGCGAGGTACGCGAGCCCAGTAACTCATTGGCTAGCCATTGTATTCCAGAAAGCTAACAACGACTCGCTTGCGGGCATTTATATTCGGTTTTAAGTTTTATTTTTAAATTCAAGTTTTTTTTTGGTACATCTCACGTTCCTTATTTTCTACTAATGAGTGTGTATCTTAATGTGGATATTAGTCGGCCAAAAGGAAGATTAATATTTGGCACGAGATACATATATACTTGTGGTAATAAATACGTGACAATTATTTTGTTTTCGTGTGAGTAATGTGATGCCAAAAGGTGGACACTACTTAACATGAGGAGGTTGTCATTTACAAGTTCTTATTATTGTAAAAAGACTTGATGTGGATGTTGTGCTTTGAACCTCGTAATGATTTACTAATGTTCAAAATAGATTAATCGAAACATGACGTTGCAAAAGTAACCTCTCTTGTCTAGACTTCTTTATTGCGAATGTTAGGACGGTATGTGTGTGTGTATTTTAATGCGGATATTAGTCGGCCAAAAGGAAGATTAATGTTTGGCACGAAATACATATATACCTGTGGTGATAAATACGTGATAATTATTCTGTGTTCATGTGAGTAGTGTGATGCCAAAAGGTGGTCACTACTTGACCAGATCTTATTGTTAGTGTTTGATCACTACAATGAGATTTCCAATTATAAGTTCATATTACTGTCAAAAGACTTGATATGGATGTTGTGCCGGTACCTCGAGATGTTACCTTCTTATTTGAATCTAATTATGTGAGCAAGGCAGTTATTTCGGTTTTGTTCTCTGTTAAATTATAATGTATGCTTCTGCAGTTTTTTCCAACATGAACAATATGTCAGTGTTGAATGGGTCAAATTTTAATGGATTGGAATGATTATATTATGATTGCATGGATCTGGATTACACATTGAGGATTGAGTAACCTACTTCTCGTAAGGGCGATAGTACTTCCAATCAAAGGAGTAACTATAAGAAGTGGGAATACTCGAATCGCGTAAGTCTACTGATCATTAGGTATAGCATCCCAGAAGCCTTTCGAGACGCTGCATCTAAGTATATCACTAAGGTCAATGAATACCTTGCCAAAAATTAAGGATCATTTTGCGAAAAACATTAAGGCTGAGACAAGCATACTTGATCTCAATAAAGTATAAGGGCAAGAGCAACATAAGGGAGCACATTATGAAAATGTCTCGCGTTGCTTCACTTAAGCTTGAATTCTGAAGACTTGCTTGTACATTTGGTGTTGCACATCTGGTTAGTTCTCAAGAAATAAAGTAAAGGACATTAAGAAAAAGTGTATTGAGAATGCTGCTATGGATAAGGTTCATCACAAAGGTAACAACATAAGGATAATGATAGTTGTTTCTTTTGTGGTAAACATGCCTATCAAAAGAAGAATTGTAAATATTACGCATGGCGTGCAAAGGAAGTTACATGTGTACGTGGGTTTATTTTGCCTATTGAGTGTGTGTAGCGCATTATATGTATTGTGTATATGTTTGCTCGTGTTCATTTTGTGTGTAGCGCAATGTTTGTATTTTGAGTATAGTGTGTGTATATATATGTGAAGTGTTTAGTGTAGTGTGTGTAGTATGTGCGTAATATGTTTATTGTCTAATACTGTGTAATTTCCTTACATGTTCCCTTACACGAATGTATTTTTTGTTTACTGTGTTTTTTTCTTATAGTGTATGTGTTAGTATATAGTGTGTATTTTTTATAAAATGTTTTTAGTAGCAATGTGTTGTATTTTTTTGTATTGTATGTATTATGTGTATGTGTGTGTAGTGTATGTATATTGTGTTAAGTGTTTGTATTGTGTGTATTTTTTGTATAGCAATGTGTATGTAATATATATGGTTTGTGTATGTGGGTTTATTTTGCGTATTGAGTGTGTGTAGCGCATTATATGTATTGTGTATATGTGTGCTCGTGTTCATTTTGTGTGTAGCGCAATGTTTGTATTTTGAGTATAGTGTGTGTATATATATGTGAAGTGTTTAGTGTAATGTGCGTAGTATGTGCGTAATATGTTTATTGTGTAATACTGAGTAATTTCCTTACGTGTTCCCTTACACGAATGTATTTTTTGTTTACTTTGTGTTTTTTTCTTATAGTGTATGTGTTAGTATATAGTGTGTATTTTTTATAAAATGTTTTTAGTAGCCATGTGTTGTATTTTTTTGTATTGTATGTATTATGTGTATGTGTGTGCAGTGTATGTATATTGTGTTAAGTGTTTGTATAGTGTGTATTTTTTGTATAGCAATGTGTATGTAATATATATGGTTTGTGTACGTGGGTTTATTTTGCCTATTGAGTGTGTGTAGCGCATTATATGTATTGTGTATATGTGTGCTCGTGTTCATTTTGTGTGTAGCTCAATGTTTGTATTTTGAGTATAGTGTGTGTATATATATGTGAAGTGTTTAGTGTAGTGTCTAGTATGTGCGTAATATGTTTATTGTGTAATACTGTGTAATTTCCTTTCAAGTTCCCTTACACGAATGTATTTTTTGTTTACTTTGTGTTTTTTTCTTATAGTGTATGTGTTAGTATATAGTGTGTATTTTTTATAAAATGTTTTTAGTAGCCATGTGTTGTATTTTTTTGTATTGTATGTATTATGTCTATGTGTGTGCAGTGTATGTATATTGTGTTAAGTGTTTGTATAGTGTGTATTTTTTGTATAGCAATGTGTATGTAATATATATGGTTTGTGTACGTGGGTTTATTTTGCCTATTGAGTGTGTGTAGCGCATTATATGTATTGTGTATATGTGTGCTCGTGTTCATTTTGTGTGTAGCTCAATGTTTGTATTTTGAGTATAGTGTGTGTATATATATGTGAAGTGTTTAGTGTAGTGTCTAGTATGTGCGTAATATGTTTATTGTGTAATACTGTGTAATTTCCTTACAAGTTCCCTTACACGAATGTATTTTTTGTTTACTTTGTGTTTTTTTCTTATAGTGTATGTGTTAGTATATAGTGTGTATTTTTTTATAAAATGTTTTTAGTAGCCATGTGTTGTATTTTTTTGTATTGTATGTATTATGTGTATTTGTGTGCAGTGTATGTATATTGTGTTAAGTGTTTGTATAGTGTGTATTTTTTGTATAGCAATGTGTATGTAATATATATGGTTTGTGTACGTGGGTTTATTTTGCGTATTGAGTGTGTGTAGCGCATTATATGTATTGTGTATATGTGTGCTCGTGTTCATTTTGTGTATAGTGTTTGTGTAATGTGTGTATTATGTGCATAATGTGTTTTGCGTGTATTTTCCCAACTTATATGTGTATGCTTTGTGTTTTCTTTTTATAGGGTATGTGTTTGTATAGTGTGCAGTTTGTATTGTATGTATTTTTCCTAGCGCTGTGTATTTTGTTTTCTTTTTATAGTATGTGTGTTCGTATAGTGTGTTTGCAGCTTGTGAAATTTGTAGTGTATAGTGTCAACGTATGTGTGTTCGTGTTATGTGTGTATAGTGTGTATTTTATGTTTAAAGTGAGAGTGTGTAATGTAAAGTATATAGTGCGTGAAGTGTATATATAGTTGTGGAGTGTGAATAATGTGTATTTTTTGTATAATGTGAATAGTGTTTGTATTCTAAATATACAGGGCATTGTTTGTAGTATGTGTAGTGTGTTTTTTGTGTATGTGTGTGCGGGGTGTATATTTTGTGTATGAATGTGTATAGTGTGTATTTTGTGTGAAAAGTGTATGTATTATGTATAACATGTGTAGTTTGTGCATAGTTCTGTGTTTTTTCGGTGTAGTGTGTGTATTGTATGCATTTTATATATACGTATGGTGCATTGTGTGTTCTTTGTGTGTGTATATTGTGTGTAGTTTGTGCAATGAGTGCATATTGTGCCAGTAGCGTGTATTTTATCTATATGTTGTTATTTTTTGTGTTTAGTATAGGAAAAATGTGTGCAATGTGTGTATTTTTTTATAGTGTATGATTTTGAGTATAATATGTTTAGTATGTATGTAGTGTATGTATTTTTGTATAATGTGTGTATAGTGCGGTGTTTATGTTGGGTATAGAGTAGATATTTATGTACTGTGTGTATTGTGAATATGTAGTCAGCTAAATGTGTTTTTTTTTCTATAGTTTGTGATTTTGTGTATAATGTGTTTATGATGTATGTAATGTGTGTATAGCGTGGTGTTTATATTGTGTATAGTGTAGATATTTTGTGCACTGCGTGTATATTGTGGATTGTGTATGTGTAGTGCACGCAATGTTTGTATTTGAAGTATTGCGTGGGTTTATGTGAAGTGTGTGTTGTGTGTAGCGTGTGTTTGTGCATTTTTTCAATGCATATATTTTGAATATACTGGCATTTTATGTAGTATGTGTATTGTGTGTGCAGTGTATGTGGCAGTGTATATATATACTTGGTTGTTTTTTGTCCAAGTGTGTGTACAATGTGTGTGTTTTGTATAGCAATGTGTGTGCAACATTTTATGTTTTGTGTATTATTTGTGTTTATTTTGTGTATTGAGTGTGTGTATCGTAGTGTATGTATTTTTTGTGTATTGTGTGCAATATAAGTAGTGTGTGTGTATGTGTGCGGTGTATATTTTGTGTTTCAGTGTGTATATCATGTGTATTTTGTGCATTGTATATATTTTTTGTGTAAAGTGTATGTATTATGTATAACATGTATAGTTTGTGTATAATGTGTGTATTTTTTGTGCAGTGGTTGTGCTTGTATTTTGTTACACGTGTGCATTGTATGTATTGTGTATACAAATGTGTGCATTGTATGTATTTTGTATATGTGCATCTGCATTGTGTTCTTTGTGTATTTGTGTGTATTGTGTGTAGTATGTGCTATGTGAGCATGTTGTGGCCGTGGTGTGTATTTTATCTATATTTATTTAGTTTTTTTTGTTTAGTATGTATAATGTGTGCATTTTTTATAGTATGTGATTTTGTGTATCGTGTGTTTAGTATGTGTGTAGTGTGTGTATTTTTTGTATAATGTGTGTATAGCGTGGTGTTTATACTGTGTATAGTGTAGATATTTTGTGTACTGTGCGTATTGTATATGAGTAGCGCAATGTTTTGTTATTTGAATATAGTGTGTGAATATATGTAAAGTGCGTGTTGTGTTTGTGTGTTTTATAGCAATGAGTGTGCAACATGTAGGGTAAAAAATTAAACAGGTTTTAGATAAATCAACTTTAAAACCCAATAAGATAAAAAAAGGCAAAACACAGTCATAGAAAACAAACTTTAAGCTGACCATTTTTTATTTATTTTCACGCTTAATCATCTAAAAATACGAACACACCGAGAACTTTATTGACCGATGAAATTGTGGTAGGTTATAGATCATTGAAATTTAGAATTGTATGGGTTCAATTCATTTCTCCATCTAATAGGAATACAACCAATAAATATTAGTAACATAATAGTCATACAAAAATAGAGTACATAAAATTAAAGGAACGTAAATGTATTTTTATTGGTAAGAAACAAGAATCATTCTAAAAACTCCAATAAGATCTGTTGATAAGAAGCAAGAATCATACTAACAATCCCAATAAGATAAAAAGAAAATGGCAAAACACATACCATATGGTCATAGAAAACCTCAATGACTTTTGATTTGGTCATTTAAAAAACACAAACACACCTAATTTATTGATTGATGAAATTGTGGTAGGATGTAAGTCATTAAGATTTTGAATTCTATGGTTTCAACTTATTTCTCCATGCGATAAGAACACAACCAATAAATATTAGTAATAATCATACAAAAAGAGTACATAAAGTAAAAGAATGAAATGTACTACTCCCTCCGTCCCACTCACATTTTTTTGTGGTATGAGATTTTAGGAAGTGTTGTTAGATGGAATAAAGTAGAGAAGAAAAATGTAGTTGAATATTTTAATAAGGAGAGAGGAGGTTATTTTCCAAATTTGGAAAGTGGTCATCTTGATTGTGACAAATAAAAAAGGAAAGGTGACCATATTGAATAGGACAGAGCGTTATTGGTAAGGAGCAAGAATCATATTTATAAAAAAAATTCTTTTTGAAGAAATTCAATAATGCAACGGAATACAACAGTGAATAAGTGAGCTATAAGAAATAACATATTTATAGACTGAAATTATAAAAATATTCGAAAACTTCCATATGACATTGATTACCTTAAATAGGCAAAATAACTGTCATATAAATTATTTCTCACTTCGGCTCATAAACGGCTAAACCTTCTAATGTTGTAGTTAATCCATATGATTATATTGTGTGTATGCAATATAGGGTGTTTGATCAAATACTAACTTCTTACAGTAATAACTAATAATTAAATATCAATTTTGTATGTTAAAAATACCAACACAAAGACATAAATTTATCAATCTTTCTTGTGTTGATAAATTATGTCTTTCTATTGATATTTTGTAACACCCCGACTTTTTTCTACCTTTCTATTGTGTTCTTGAAAGGACTGTCGTGTGTGCACTTGAAAATTTTCCTACCTTGTTTCTTTTGTCGAGAGAAGTATTTCACTTTTGGGGCCAAACAATTATTCTTTCCTAGCCCAATTTGAAACCCAATTGTTACGAGCCCAAAATGATACCTACACGAAAGAATAGACCACTTATCAAATACACTTTCGTCGCACTATGGAAAGGGAATGTGATTGAATGATTGATGAGAAAGTGGGGAGATTGATTGTCTGGCCAGACTTTGAAATGTTTTTGTGTTCTCGTGATATTTCTTAACTTCACATAAAACTCGAGATCACTGGTATGGATGACATAACTGTTTTTATGAAAATGTTTTCGGCATGAGCCTATTGAGTACAACAAGTACTCAGCCCTGCATGTGTATTCCCTATGTGCAGGTTGAGCGGGATGTTGCGGTGGATGTTGAGTCGGCCTAGGGATTTTGGATGCGTTGTGTCTTCATACATAGGCGTCATCCTAGACTCTCTTTGAAACCTTATTTCCGCTGCTATATTTTTGAACCAAAATATTATTCTTTAAGCTAATTGAGGCTTTCTTATGAACTGTTATCCTTAAATGCTATTCTTAATGTTTGTCCCTTGGTCACGATCGCCTCGTTTGTAACACCCCTAGTATGGGCGGTCGTGACAGAGTGGTATCAGAGCTTCGTTCTTTCGCTCTGGTCCGAGAGTCTTCTTTCACCTTAAGTCTAGAATAGTAAACCTTAAACTGGAAGTGTCACGAAGGCTCAACATCCAAAGCATCACGCTCAACCAAAGAAAGTGAGGTATGTTTTAAGTTGTTGAAAGAATGTGAGATCGATGTATGAAATTGATGATGATATGATGAGGATGTTTTAGCAAGTGTACGCATGTGAATAAATGTTATACGTGAAGCTGAATTTTGATGATATGATTATGTGGAATATGAGTACGATTGACATGAAAATTTAAGCACGTGTTATATATGTGAACACGATGTTGTGATAGTATGATTATGTGAAGTATGCGCATGATTGACAAGATGATCTAAGCACGTGTGGTATGTTAATCATGATATTGTTATGGTGTGATTATATGGAGCATGAGCAAGACTAGTATGATGACTAAGTATGTTTTATATGTGTGAAAGTACTACGACGTGAGCTTGTCAACATAGGATGATGGAGTGTTTTACATGAAGGACGAAAGTTGATGAGTTGTTTTGAGAATGTTAAAATTTTTAGAAAATAAATGAGTAATCTAAGAATGTTGTTTCAAACATATATGTGAAGTGCATGAGTGTTTTGTTGGAATACAAATGTTTATATTGTGGAAAGTTGTTAAAATTTAAAAAAAAAATTTAAAAAAAATATCTTTGAACTTCAAATGAAACATGTTAGTTCTTTCTTTTGGGAAAATTAATTGATCAATGGAAAATGTTGTGTTTATGATTTGTCAAAAAAATACCTTTTCAATTGGAAAATTGAGCCATGGAAGTGTGATGTTATATATGTTATGAGGTGCGAAGTATGAAGCGTTACTCTATGGAGTGTTTTATACGAGTGATGAAAGTGGATGTTCAAGTATGTTTTGAGTTTGGAGTCAAAACTTTTACTCTAAAGATGAAAGTGAGATGTGAAAATTTTGAGGAAAGTGTGAGAGTCTGAAGAAAATTTATTTCAAAAGTTTTGAATGATAATGAGAAGTGTGAAAGTGTTTTGCTTTGAGATGTGAAAATGTCGTGTGTTATAGTACTTGTTGTGATATTTTATTATCTACGAGATGATGAAATGTGTCGTGAACTTAGAGTGCCGAAGATGTAGACCTAGTTGACCACGCGGACCGTAGTTCTAATTTGAAAACTCACCTATTGCTTTCCCGAGCGATGCAAACGAACGAGAATGGAAAGTGGGGCGAAATCTCTAAATTATCGAGATATGAGACGAGAGGATCGAGATAGAGGATGGAGACCGGTGGACCATGAAATTTTTTTTTCTATTTCTTGGAATGACGCTATGAACTTTGTATGCGAACATAGAGTGCCTAAGAAGTATGTTAGATTGAATGATATCGAATTTAGTTGTTGACAACTGCAATATCACTTTTCCGAGTGATAGGACAAATGGAAATATGTGGTGTGAACTCGAACTTTATCGAATGATTACAAATTCAGAATTTTTTTTCTGAATGACGAGAACAAGGAGAATGCGAAAAGACGTAGCATATGATAAAGAGTTTAAGAAAAGAAGAAGTGCAAATTGAAGAGATGTTCCAAACGAGAAAATGTTCGAGGCAAGAAGAGATGCGAAATGATGTAATCCTACAACGGATGTAGAGATCATACCTGCGATCTAATAGATAAATCCGATCTTCGGTCAAAAGAGGCGATGCGGCGAAAACGACCGTTATAGCATGTTGAGAGCGCGAGTATAACAACAACGTTTTAAGAAAATGACGATTATCACGTGCAAGGAATATATGAAGATATGGCTTTCGACTACTGTTATTAGTTGTAACGACACGATGAATCTCAACTTGGAATCCGCAGTTTCGTAGAACGATGTTACCATGTTCGGCCTCAGAAAGATGAACGTGAGAGCGTGACCCTCGTAGCTAGAATGAATGATTTTAATCAACAGTACTTACTTGGATTATAAGAAATTCTTTTTGGAATCTTTCAATTAACGGTGAGCCTTTGTCTAATTACGACCATGTTTGACTCACAATTCGCAATTATTGCACGTTATTTCTTTTCCTATATCGAGTCATGACTCACTTTCAGTTCTTGAAAATTGTGTTTGCCTTCGTCATTTTTGGACATCTTGATTAGTAGTCTTCTTTGATTCATCTTTTGTAAGGACAATATTTTGACTTTATGAACTTCCGCCTTTGAACTTCATTTCTAAAGTTGGTTGCAGTTATAACTTTCAGTACGATCCCATTCCCAAACATGTTTCTTCAAAGGATGGAATATTCTTCTTGGAACTTTTGTACACCTTTTTATTTCGTAACTATGCATGCGGCAAGTTCTTCCTTGCAGAAGTGAAATTCTTTTTAGCTCAGTTTCACTACAGATATTGTTTCATGCTCAATGATTTTCTTTCTGCAACACCAAGTTAAGGCTATTGTGTCTTTTTTTCCTTAACGTGGTTGATCTAGCCGATCTTCCTAAAAAGTTCACTTCACGTTGGTTGCAACCCTGTGAATCCATTGATGTGACATCATTATTCAATAACATGATGTCGTCGAACCATGATCAGTGCTACCTCATGACATCTGTCTATGCTTCTAAATCCTCCCACGATTGATCATCTCATGTCATGACATGTTTGAACCATCATTCATTGATGCCAAAACTTTGCAAATTTGATTTGACAATTGAAATATCTTATTTGGCAGCCTACTATGGAATTTGAGACCTGATTCAGTTTCATTCTGTTTTCAAGGCCTATCTCATATTCTTTCGAGCTCTCGTCAGAAGTAAAGTCTCAACCTTTATGAGTTTATTTGAAACCTTAATTTCCAGAATGAACATGATCAAGATCAATGAAACTTAGACCCTGCCTTATTTTTTCAAACCAATTTCTGCAAGTTGGTGATGAGATATAAAAGAGTCGAACTAGAAGTGTTGTTCTTGTTTTCTTGATTAATTCTACAACCTTTCTGATTAAGACACCTTCAGCAGTGTTGCTACAATTTTGAATTCAGTTCATATCCAAGTAAGACTGTTTGATCAATTTTCGAGTTCTTGATACTAGACTTGGAGAAAAGGGTGGGGTTGAGCTTTTCGAATGCACACAGGGGAATAAGTTTCTATACTTAGACATGCGTAAAAGTGATACACCAGCTAGAGGCAAATTTCTTTTCAAACCCCTGGCGACGAGCCGACTATTTTGTATGGGATTTCTTTAAATCGACAAACCTCTATAATCTCCGCATTGCAAGCAACCATGATGATAAGGAAAGGGCGTCCGACGTATCTTGTGTACTTGAACGGAGAGGAAAAGAAGGATTTGAGAGTGAAAGACGTGGCAGTAGTACGAGATTTTCTCGATGTGTTTTCCCGAAGCTTTGCTTGGACCACCACCCGACAGACAATTAGAGTTCACTATTGATTTGGAACCAGGGTCTGCACCAGTATCGAAGGCGCCATACCGAATGGCCCCTAAAGAGTTGGCAGAGTTGAAGATTCAGTTGCAAGAATTACTAGATTTGGGATTCATTTGACCTAGTGTGTCACCGTGGGGAGCGCCTGTGTTATTCGTGAAGAAGAAGGATGGAACGATGAGGATGTGCATCGACTACCGTGAGCTCAACAAGTTGACCTTGAAGAATAAGTACCCACTGCCTAGAATCGATGACTTATTTGACCAACTTCGAGGAGCTGGAGTATTTTCAAAAATGAACTTGAGGTCGGGATATCATCAACTAAAGATCCGACGAGAGGATGTACTTAAGATTGCTTTTCGCACTCGTTATGGCCATTATGAATTCGTAGTGATGCCATTTGGGCTGACCATCGCCCCGGCCGTCTTCATGGACTTGATGAACCTAGAATTCTACCAGTATCTTGACAATTTCGTGTTAGTCTTCATCGACGATGTTTTAGTATACTCGAAGAACGAGGAGGAGCATGGATGGCACCTGCGAACCGTGTTAGAAACTTTGCGAAAGGAAAAGTTGTATGCCAAGTTTAGTAAAGGTGAGTTTTGGTTGAACAAAGTGAACTTTCTTGGTCATATAGTGACAGCTGATGGAATTCAAGTGGACCCAGCGAAGGTCGAGGCTGTGCAAAACTGGAAATCACCGAACACGCCGAGTGAAATCCGCGGTTTCTTGGGATTGGCGGGATACTACCGACGTTTCATCGAGGGATTCTCTAAAATTGCGAGACCGATGACGCAACTATTGAAGAAAGGAATCAAAGTGGCTTGGACGCCGGAATGCGAGACGAGTTTCCAACTGTTGAAAGAGAAGTTGACTACAGCACCTGTCCTAGCGACAAGGACTTCGCCGTCTATACCGACGCGTCGAAAGTAGGACTTGGATGCATGTTAATGCAAGATGGGAAAGTGATAGCGTATGCTTCTCGGCAATTGAGACCGAATGAGCTTAATTTTCCGACTCATGATTTAGAGCTAGCAGCAGTAGTGCACGCACTAAAGATTTGGAGACACCATCTCTATGGAGTGTGATGTGAGATTTATACGGATCATAAGAGTCTCAAGTACTTCGAGCAGAAGGAGCTAAACATGCGACAACGTCGTTGGTTAGAAGTCGTGAAAGACTATGACTGTGGTAATCACTATCATCCGGGCAAGGCGAACGCAGTAGCCGATGCTTTGAGTTGGAAGAACCAACTGCAATTAGCTTAATTCCTAACGCAAGAGGAAGCATTGATTCGCGAATTCGATAGAATGAGATTGGAAATAGTAAAAGAGCCCGAGACAGTAAGAGGAAGAATAACGACGCTAGTGATCGAGCCAGACTTGATAACCAAGCTCATAGAAGCCCAACGACGTGATGAGAAGTTGGAAGAATTACGTGTGAAGGTGAGAGCCGAGAAGCTCGATCATTATCGTGAGGAGGCGGATAATGTTTTGACGTACGATGGACGATTGTGTGTGCCGAGCGATGAGGCGCTAAAAGATGAGATTTTAAGTGAAGCACACGACACGCCTTATACTGCTCACCCCGTAAGTACGAAGATGTATCGAGATTTGAAGCAACGTTTTTGGTGGAATGGGATGAAAGGAGACGTAGCGTCACATGTAGAATGATGTCTAGCGTGCCAACAAGTGAATGCCTTACACCAGCGGCCATATGGGAAGTTGCAACCACTCGAAATTCCCGAATGGAAGTGGGAGCATATAGCCATAGACTTCGTGATGAGTTTGCCAAAGTCACAAAAGGGCAACACTGCGATTTGGGTGATTATCGATCGACTGACTAAAAGCGTGCACTTTTTACCGATTAAAGATTACCTATGGATCGGACAAATTAGCTAAGATCTACGTGAGAGAGATTGTACGTTTGCATGGAGTACCAAAGACTGTTGTTTCCGACCGCGATACGAAGTTCACATCAAAGTTTTGGATGAGTTTGCAACGAGATTTGGGCACGCAATTGAACTTCAGAACTGCTTATCACCCGCAATCGGATGGACAGTCAGAGAGGACGATTCAAAAGCTTGAAGATATGCTACGAGCCGATGTCTTAGATTGAAAGGAAAGTTGGGAAACTGTTCTGCCGTTGGTTGAATTCGCCTACAACAATAGCTACCAAGCGACGATCGATATGGCTCCGTATGAAGCTTTATATGGCAGAAAGTGTCAATCCCTACTATATTGGGATGAAGTTGGCGAGAGGAAGATGTTAAGACCCAACGCTATAAAGGAAATGACCGAAATTGTGCATCAAATCCGCGCAAGGATCAAGGAAGCTCAAGATAGGCAGAAGTCGTATGCTGACGTGCGTCGAACGGAAATCAAATTCGACGTTAGTGACAAAGTGTTCTTGAAAGTATCCCCGACGAAAGAAGTTGTGAGTTTTGGAATGAAGGGCAAGTTGAAACCACGCTTTGTAGGATCGTACGAGATATTCGATGAAGTAGGTCCTGTAGCGTATCGTTTGGCGTTACCTCCCAGTTTTGGGAATGTACACAACGTGTTCTATGTGTCGTAGTTGCGCAAGTACGTGTTTGACCCCAAGCATGTGATTCGTCAAGAGGAAGTGATCCTAAACCCCGACATGAGCTACGAGGAAAGGCCAGAGACAATCCTAGATCGGAAGATACAAGAGTTGCGAAACAAGTCAATAGCATTCGTGAAAGTGTTGGAAACACCATGGTTCCAAGGAAGCCACGTGGGAGTTAGAAGATGGAACTAAAGAAAAGTACCCCGAGTTGTTTATGTGAGACGATCAAATTTCGGGACGAAATTTCTGTTAAGAAGGGAAGATGTAACACCCCGACTTTTTTCTACCTTTCTATTGTGTTCTTGAAAGGACCGTCGTTTGTGCACTTGAAAATTTTCCGACCTTGTTTCTTTTGTCGAGAGAAGTATTTCACTTTTGGGGCCAAACAATTATTCTTTCCTAGCCCAATTTGAAACCCAATTGTTACGAGCCCAAAATGATACCTACACGAAAGAATAGACCACGTATCAAATACACTTTCGTCGCACTATGGAAAGGGAATGTGATTGAATGATTGATGAGAAAGTGGGGAGATTGATTGTCTGGCCAGACTTTGAAATGTTTTTGTGTTCTCGTGATATTTCTTAACTTCACATAAAAATCGAGATCACTGGTATGGATGACATAACTGTTTTTATGAAAATGTTTTCGGCATGAGCCTATTGAGTACAACAAGTACTCAGCCCTGCATGTGTTTTCCCTATGTGTAGGTTGAGTGGGATGTTGCGGTGGATGTTGAGTCGGCCTAGGGATTTTGGATGCGTTGTGTCTTCATACATAGGCGTCATCCTAGACTCTCTTTGAAACCTTATTTCCGCTGCTATATTTTTGAACTAAAATATTATTCTTTAAGCTAATTGAGGCTTTCTTATGAACTGTTATCCTTAAATGCTATTCTTAATGTTTGTCCCTTGGTCACAATCGCCTCGTTTGTAACACCCCTAGTATGGGCGGTCGTGACATATTTAAATTTACATGTTGTATTGATATAATTATGTCTCTGTGTTGATAATTTTAATACATTGAATTGAAAGTTATTAGTTATTACTGTAAACAAATTAGCACACTAACGCAATCCTGCAATATAGTATAGAAGTAATTTCCGTATTTAAGATTATGGAATAATTTTCTATAATAGTGGTAGAATGAAAGCTTCATAAATGATTGTATGTCTAGTTGGATGTTGGGTCCTTCATATTTCAATATATCAAAAAATAATTGGTAGGATATACCATCTCATCATGCCTATGTGGTATGGATGGTCCACTGGAATTTTTTATCATGACGCCATACAACTATATCAAAATCCCATATTAATGCAAATTATTTATTAATTTCATTAACTGCGGACCACTGATATTTAATTCAGACATTTTATTTCCTCACACCACAATTAGTGATTAATTAGATTTGTAACGACCATTCACCGCCAAGCCTCACCTAATAACATTTGCAATACTCTGAACCACTACATTATCATCATTTATTAGAGATTTATAACTGCAATACTATTCCAAATCCATATACGTTAGAATTATGCATAAATTTTATAAATATTTAAATTCATATCCAAAGTTCAAAAATATTCTAATTCATACCCAGAATTTATATATATTCAAATTAAAGCTAAAACTCACTTTTTATACATGTATAGATAGATAAGTAGTGTATGATTCATTTTGGGGCGAGAAAATATAATATTCCTTGAGGATGTTGAGTTTAGGGGAAGAAGGTTTTAAGGGGCCGTACTTTTGAGGAGGAGTCGGTATAGACACCTATTACTGCTTCTAACAATGTTCAGGTATCAATTACTATCATTGAAGAAGAAGCATATTAAGAACTTCAATTTGATAATGTTGTAAACGTTCAATCTCATGTGGATGAGATCATTTAAAGTCAATCTCAACAACCTCAATTAAGACTCTCGTCAATGGTACCACAAATTTTATAAAGTAGTTTTTTCATTTGGATTCAGAAAGAATGTCATTGATGGTTGTGCATATCACAAGTTCAGTGGGAGCAAATGCATCTTCTTGGTATTGCATGTCGATGACATATTAATTGCAATTAATGATAAGGAATATTGCACAACACCAAGAATTACCCTCGAAGAAATTTGAGGTGAAAGATCTTGGGGGAACCTCTTTTGTATTTGAAATCGAAATAAATTGAGATAGTTCTCGAGATATTCTTCGATTGTCACAAAAGGGTTATATTGAAGAAAAAGTGCCTAAAGTATTTGAGATGCATAATTGCAAGTAAAGAAACACCCATATGGCTAAAGGAGACAAACTTAGTCTCATTCAGTGCCCTAAGATAAAACTTGAGATTTAGAAAATGCAAAAGGTTCCTTATGCTTTGGCTGTTGGGAGCCTAATGTGTGCTCAAGTATGTATTAGACCCAATTTGGTTTTTATTGTTAATATGTTGGGCAAATATCTCAGTAACCCGATATGGATAATTAGGAAACAACAAAACGGGTTGTGAGATACTACAGAGAACTAAGCATTACGTGCTCCCATATAGAAAAATCAGATCATTTGGAGAGATCATTAGGCATTCATTGATTCTGATTTTGTAAGATGCCAATACAGAAAATGATCCATTTTTTTAAGTTACGTACGTCTGTTGGTTGTGGAGCCATTTCGTGGAGAAGTGTTGAGCAAACACTTGTATCACCTTCTGCTATGACAACAGTTTTCGTAACTTGTTTTGGGGCATCTAGTAATTAAATATGACTGCAAATTGTCACGAGACTACATATTGTTAAAGTATTGAAAGACCACTAAAGTTATGTTGTGACAATAACCCTGCAGTGTTAAGCAATAGGAGCTCTAGTGTCATAGCTTCCTGGTTGTAAATAAAAAGTTCGGAATGGAAAAATTTCTATAGAGCATATAGGAACGGATTTGATGATTGCATATCCGCTCATTAAGGGACTATCACTCAAGGTCTTTCATGGGCATGTAGCCCAAATGGGTATTATGTTGTTTAAGGGTACTTCCGTTCAGTGAGAGTAGTTTTGGTTATTACTCTATATTGTGTTTTGAACATGAAGTTATAAAGTCATGTCATTCTCTGCAAAAATAAAGTATTGTGTTTTGTCCATTACTTGTGTTTTTTGTTTTGGTTTGATCTCACTAAGGATTTGGGAGGATCAGTTGGAAATAGGCATGTATGATCACCTTGCATGAAATTTTCATGCTATACTCCATAATTGATCTGTTGTTGATTATGTTTGCATATGTGATTACTGATGGGTTTAATCATGAAAAAGTATGGTGACTGCGTCTTTAGTCCTATGCCGATATGGTTGACAATAAGATTGTTCGGAAATACAATATGTGATATCATATTTGAGCGCTCATTCGGTTTGTACACATTTATTTTGTGTTATGTGTTTCCCAAGTGAGAGATTGTTAGAAATGTGGGCTTCCACATGACTAATTTAATGTGTATGACTATCTTTCAGTTGCCCAATTAAAGTGATCCTATAAAGATTAAAGTTTGGGCTAAAGTGTATTTATTTGTTATGGAAATAAATGTATACCATTTTGTGATTTTCTATTTGTTGAGAGACCGGATAGAAAATAAAGGATCTTATATTTATATAAATATAAAATTAGGTTATGGTCCCCAGACGCCAGAAGAATATTTGATATCTCTGTATTCTCTCGGCAGACTATTGCAAAGAATGTCTCTGATCGTTTGGAAGATCCATAGCCGCTGCAAAGCAATTCCTGCCGTTCAATTCTAGATGGATCAAGGCACGCTTCCGCTTTACAGTTTGTGCTCCTTCTCCATCGTTCTTGGTTAATCATCATAGAGAGGTTTATGTAATGGTTCACTCAATTATTCTAACACGGTGGTTTTCAAGTTTCCCAATGTATGCATACACGTTCTAAGTGTGAATTTGGTTTGTTAGTTCCACGTTGAAATCAAGAGGTTCCGACTTAGAGAGACTTCCTGGTAGTTCCACTAGAGTTCCAAGATAATCCTGTTTTTGAAAATACTTCATGAAACAGTTCAGATACTAGTTTTAAGGTTATGGTAAACCATGCACAACGGAAGACATGTATAAATAAATCAATCAAATAAATGATCTATTTGACTTATTATGGGATCAATTAAACTCACATGTTAAACAAATAATAGCATGCTAGGATGCAAATAACTCATGTATAAAGAATATAGATCCTAAATCATGAATTCTATGGTTTAGAATTACCAAATAGCTTGTCCAAAGAATTGAAGATTGCTCGCCCCTTCTCAACGTGAAGATATTCAGAACTCGACCATACATCTTTCGACTGTCTCTCAAACTCAAAGTTTGATCTTTGTGTGGGCAAAACTCATCAAACAGGAAAGACTATATGTTTAATTTTTTCAAATGTACTTGCCAACTTAGATTTATAAACTTCGCTACTGTAAAAATAATTTAAATCATAAATAGCTTACATGTTTATATTTCTTGATTAATTTTGTTTCCAAAACAATTATTTATAATCAATTACCGCTTTAGAAATTATTATTTCGTTCAAAATTAAATATTAAAAACACTTCGAATATACTCTCGATCATTCATATAGTCTCGATTCTTTGAATATTCTTGATTTCTATGAAACTCAATCATTGATTTTCTTTAAAACTGATCGATATCGTAAGAAATTAAAATAAAATTCTCATGCTTAACATCCATGGTACGTTTTCTAATTTTATAATTTTTTCTAAAAATATGAGTCAGTCAAAACTTAATTACCATACTTTTGGCTACTGACTAATGCAATGTGATATAATCATTTTTTGCTAAAAATGATACATGAAGCGATGTGCCTTTGTTCTAAACAATAATCATAATTTTTAACAAAATCAATCACCTCAAATGAAACTACATTACAGTAATTGGAAATATGCAAATTAATGTCATTTTGTTTTTAAGTAATAAAAATCTAGTCTACATACTCCCTATGTCCCATAGAAATAAGCCAATATTTACTTTATTTACTTTTTTATCCGTCTCATACAAATAGTTCATATCCATTTATGACAACTTTTTTCTCATTCTCTTTTACTTTATCATTTGAGGGTCCACCATCCATTATACAATTTCAATTATTTTTTCTCCTTCTCTCTTACGTTACTAATTACACATTAAAACTCGTGTCAATCCCAAATGACATATTTCTGTGGGACGAAGGATTATATAATGGTATTAAAAGTAATAATTATGAGTTCACATTACCTAATTATGTACTCAACTTAAAAATCAATTCTATGCATTATACAATTGTATTAAAATTAATAATTATGAGTTCCATATATTATCAAATTATGTACTTCCTTCGTCCTACTTTACGGAGTCCCATATTAGTTTGGCACGGATTTTAAGAAATGTAAACGAAAGTTGGTGGAAAAAGGATAGTGGATTGTGAGTCATACTTTTATATATTAATTTTATAATAAAATGTGACTGGAAAAAGGTTAGTGGAATATAAGGTCTATTACAATTTTCAAACTGGGATGCCGGGATTGCTAAAGTGGTACAAAGGGAGTAGTAATTATTTAATTGCTATTAAAATGTGTACAATCTAATTTTAGTGAAGTAAACAAGTGCATTTCACCGTGGGCCCCCCAATTTAATTTGAATTTCAAGTTCCGAAGTTGTTGTAATTTCAAATTGAGGAGTGCGTCGGTCGGACAACGAGGATGAGAGCAGGAGAAGAAAGATGAAGGCTTTTGGCAAGGCAAGGGCTCTATACCTAGTAGTTCTGCCAGGGATGGAACCAAAAAATTATTTAAGCCGATGCTGAAATTATAAAATAATATATTTATACATTTATTTAAGATGATATTTCAATATTCTCGCCTTCTTTATTTATTCTACAAATTTATAGAATAATAAAAATACAAATACATAATGAATTTGAAATACAAAATTTAATACTTTTTTTATATGAGATAATAGTAATTCAAATAGTAAAATTTAGTAAAATATTAGTTTTGGTTGGTCTTCTAACCGTTGAAATCATAATATCAAATTACAAACTTAAAAAAAATCAATCAACTGATTACGAGATGTTGTTTTTGATGATATCTAAAACAATAATGTTATATACACGAAAAAAGAAGAAAATTGTATTCTAATAAAAAATTAAAAATCATAATTAATACTCCATTCGTCCCTCAAGAACATGCACTCTTTCCTTTTTAGTCTATCCCACAAGAATATGCACTTTCTAATTTTGGAAAGTCTTTTCTCTCTAATGAGGTGAGACTCATTCTCCACTAACAATACTTTATTACTATTTCTCTCTACCTCTCTCCTACTTCATCATTTTATATTAAAACACGTGTCGATCCCAAAGTGCATATTCGAGGGAGTATACAATTTCACATAAATTTACTAGAAAACAAAATTTTTACTAATATTTTATATAGTATTGTTAAATAGATACATATAAACTGTGAATTATGGAGATATGCAAAATAAAAGTAATAATATGCTACATATCTAGTGTGAGTTCATTATATGAGCACCACTCTCATTTGATGCCATTTACCGTTGTTTGTTTCGATTTAAAAATTAAATAAATTTGATTCTAATCCTTTAAAAAATATTATTGAAAATTTTAATTTTATAAAATTCATAAAAGTCAAAGCTTAATTTATTTGAAATTATAGAGAAAACAAGCAAATCGAACTGTGATTTATATGAATTTTGTGAAATTAAAATTTTCAATAACATTTTTCAAAGTATTAGAATCAAACTAAATATATAAATAAAAACGAACAACGGTAAACGAGCATCAAACGAGAGTGATGCTCGTATAAGTAGAGATGTGTAGCATATCATTCATCTGCAAAATAATACTCCCTCTGTCCCGTGTTACTTGCACTTTTATGTTTCGCCTCGTCCCAAACTACTTACACTATATTTATTTTAAATAAGAATCATGGTATTTAATTATAACAGATTAAGTGTTCATTTATTAAGTGATCTCTCATTACACTTAAAATACTAATTTAGTTACACTAAAAAATAAATTCCAAATTTACGACCGGAAAAAAAAGTGCGAGTAATACGAGACGGAGGAGACTATTTTAAATATATACTATAAATGCAAAAACATTAGCATGTGTATTATTCCATGCAAATTCGTTTATATTTATGTAATGTATTCCCAAATCTGCAAATTATATTATATTTTTATAATGTATTTCCTGAAATAAGGAATGATATGCTACATACCTTATGTTAGCAATATTCTCGTGTGACGCATGTTCAACATTGTTCGTTTTGATTTATATATTTTGTATGATTCTAATAGTACATCTTTAATATCAATTTGTATTGATTTGTGTTTGTTTTTTAATGGTAAAACACAATGTTTTGTTACAACACAACAAATTACTTCATCATATTATCATATTTCTTCATGGTATACTTTAATCTCTTCTTCAATCACATTTATGGTTAAAGCACAATATTCAGTTAAAGCTACCAAATTACATCATTTTAGAAATAAATTTGTTCATCTTATATTTTAATAAGTTCACCCTAATACAGAACGATTTTATGTTCAACTGAAACTAGTTTCAAAAATCCAATACGCATAACTTCGTCGAGTTAAATAATAGAACTCACAACAAATATATTCTGGTAAAATTAATTAATTTACAACATACCTAATATCTAGATATATTTACGCTTCACCACAAATGAAATGCAGTCACATCATACCAAATCACTTCATCTAATAAACAACATTTTTCATCGTATAATTAAATAAGTTGACCTAAATATGGGATCATTTTATGTTAATACTCCTATGAATCTACTTTGAAAAATTCAAAACAAATATAATTCTTACGAAATCACTTCATATATTACAATCAATTCATATTACAAAATTAAGATGAAACAAATTTACCCAATCAAAAGACACAAATTTTTTTTGCAGATCACATATAATTCCAAAATTGATAACCAAAACAGTAAAAGTTTTAAGAGAAACGAAAATTTAACCGAACTATAAAATCAAAATGAAGTGGAAACTACACCAAACCTTTGATTATATAACCTCCAATTCATGGGTTAAATTCCAGATTTTAGCTCATACACTACCACAAATGAAGAAAATATCAGATAGATTGTAGAGGTAAGGTGAAAAGTAAATTAAATCAATTGATTCACCCACCTTTTCCAATTTGTGTTGTCTGCATCTCCATTTCGTAGTTGGATTAAACTGTCAGGTGGTGCAATGGACCCTTATCCCTAGGTTTCTTTTGCTAAGGAGAAATTGCAAAATTAGATTGAGAGTGAAAGAGAAATTGAGCGAAAAAACAAAATGGTGAAAATGAGAATGAAATCCCACTTAATCTGTAATCTAACTTAGTTCATACCATAATTAACTGCATCAACTAAGTAATTCGAATTAGGAATGAACTACAGCAATTTGATGTCCCATTTCTAATAACCCATCCAAAATCTGATCAATGATTATATTTTGGTCTATAATTCTACAGGCCATTATCCATTACGATCGTTACAATACAAAGTATTTCATTCTCTCGTATCACTTTCACCCTGACCATTCTCTCTCTTTAATATATCAAAACTAAAACTGATTCATAGTATTAAGTTATACGAATTTCACAATTTTTTAGTAGTAATAAATTTTCAATATTAATACATGACTGTCTACGAATTTAATAGTAATAAAGTTTGAATATTAATGATTATACCGTTTCTATATTTTGAATATTTTGCAGAGTCCTTTCCATTTCACGCCCCTCACTTTTCTCTGCACTCTCTCTCTTCCTTCCCTTTCCTCCTTCCTCTGTAAAAATTGAACGGCGTATAAATCGGCGGATGGATGCAATGAAAACTCGGCACAGGGATTTGTTGGTGCTGCCTCGAATGAGTAATTGAGGAGATGGAGAGTCAACCCGCACCTAGAAGCCTCTCACTAAACCTCCGCCGCCGTTCCTCTCAACAGCCATCGCCGTCTTCAGGTAATCAATTTGTATTTTCTTTTTTTCTTTATATAAATTTGTTCATCATTTTTTGGGGTTTGTGGATTGATAATGTTTTTGCTTAGATTATTGCGAGTAGGTTGAGGTCTGCTGAATCAATATTAGCATCACCAAATTTACTATTGTTAAATTGTGAATTTAGAGTTGATTTTAGGAATTAGAAAGGTTGAGTTTGACCTATGAACACAACAAGGTCCCCTCTTCTACTTGAAATTACTAAAATAACCCTCTCATGTTTTTGAACTTCCTGGAAGCCTCACTGATTTAGACTTCAATTGAAGAATCCACATCCAACATGGTATGAGTGTTAGGTAATAAGCTAATTACTTGTCTAAAGCTGCATTATTTTGCATCATGGACATTAGATTCCTATGTAGTGAATTACTACTTATATAACTGTTTGCAAAGAACCGAGCTTAAGCATATTGTTCTTGATTTGCTCAAAGTACGCACTAATTCTCCAATGATGCACTGTATGATTTCACATGCTGGCCTCGCTTTAGATGTGGGAATGATGTCAATCCTACATTGTATGCAAAATTAATGTGCATAATGTATTTATAATTTTGTTAAGATTTCATGTTTTTCCTTGATATTAGAATGAGTTGTTTTGATGATCAAACCTCATTTTTATATATTTCTACATATGTGTGCATGTGTTAGATAATGAAGCACAAGCATGAATAGCAGCTGCCGAAAAGGTTGCAAATTCTATCGGATTCTTTATCTAGAATTTTGCTGTCCAACATATTAGGTTGTATTTAAGTGGATGCTTTTGAATATGCACTTTAAGTATTTGTTACTTATGTTGTGCTTCATTTCATTATTTTTATTTATCAGCTGATTCATATAATTGATTTTGTTTGTTTTGTGTTTGTTGTGTAGGAGTTGAGGAGGTTATTAGTGTAGACTTCGTTTTTCTCAAGGGTTGATCTGCAAACTTAGTTGTTGCTTACTAACTTCTGGAGTCCTAGGTTTCCCATGCTTCAAATAAGTGATAACAGTGTTCTTTGTTGCCCGATTTCTTGAGCTAAGGAGAGAGAACTATTCCGGTTTTGAAAAATTAATTGAAAAAGCCATAGGGCCGATCGACTGAATGAGAGCTTTATGAGTTGCAATCTTGTTGATATTGGTGCATAAAAATGATTTAGGCAATAGGAATAAAGGACTCATATCCAAATTATCACATGCCTGACCCTGCATAAACCACTAGTGAGCCAGTTTGAGCCCCAAAAGACTAATTTCTTTGTTGAAAATTTTGATGTCCTTATATCAGCTTACTTATTATATCCATTTGTTGGCCTATATTTTCTTCCCTAGTCACTAACATTAAAGTGCTAGCACATTCTTGGGAGGGTATTATGGTGGCAAGAAAAAGATGGAGGTTCTGGACCATTCATTAGGTGGTATTACTGAGATACAAAGTGAGTGAAAAACTGTCCCTTCAAACGAAAATAGAATAAAAAGGCAGCCTTTCAAGAGTAAAAAAAAGCCAAGGCTAAAAAAAATGGCAGCCTTTCATAAGTAAAAAAAAGCTAAGGCTAGAAAAAAATAAAAAGGCAGCCTTTCATAAGTAAAAAAAGCCAAGGCTAGAAAAAAAAAGGCAGCCTTTCATGTCTAAAAAAAGCCAAGGCTAGAAAAAAACAACAAAATAAAAAAGCAGCCTTTCTTGAGTAAAAAAAAAGCCAAGGCTCGAAAAAAAATATTGAGCGAAAAAATAGAAATGATAAAAGAATGCTCAAAAGAATAAGTTGACATATGGTCGAAAAATCTCATGTTTGGGGTGTTGAGCTGTAAGAAATTTGTACGCAGTGAGTGAGATGTGAAAGACGTTGTGATGGATGTGCTAGTATTTTAAGAATGGTGGTAAGCTACTTAACCAAATATTATCCCACCTTTACCAAAAGCCCCGTTACATCCCAATGAATAAGACCTTTTGATTTGTGCATCATATTGACTTGTGAGCAATGAATTTTGCTTGATTTTGGGAGAAAGATCTTATGTGCATAAAATAAAGAATAGTCAGAAGAACTTCTCTTTATGAATTAGTGACGATGGTTTGAGACTCCCAGGACACAACATGAACTTAGATTGAAGCATGGGATGCCTAGTTCTTAGGGAATTAGTTCGTGTACAATTCTTGTTCTAAAGTTTTACCCGCGAGTGAATTCGGGGTTGGCCTAATTTCCCTACTGATTCATATGGTTTGGCGTGACTTGAGGCAGAGGATTATCTAATATATCTTGTGAGTGTGATTTATTGTGTTACTTGCTCGAGGGCTAGCAAGACTTAAGTTTTGGGGGTGTTTGATGTGAGTGGGTACTTTTCTAACTTGTTCCTCAGACAGTATACAATGGAATGGAGGGTAGCGTATTACTGCTCCAAGCCAATTTTGACCACTTCGATATCAAGTGTCTCTCAGTTCATACTAAAGCCATCAATGAAGGACTATTGCAAAATCTTTCTGATGCTCTACGCTTGTCGGTACCTGATAAAATTGGAGTTAGTCTTGCTTTGTCTAAATCTGAAGATCACGATACCAGGATGTGTGGTTAGCTATTCTCTTCCTTGTACATACATTTAGATATACTTTTTGTTTAGTTGTAGGAAGTGGAATACATGCAACAATTTATTATTTTTATTTCCTTGGATTCTTTCTATATGTTCCTCTAAATCTGTTACCATTTTCTTGTCTGTATGCAGGAAAGAATTTTTGTTTGAGTCAGATTAAAGTGCTGTGTGCCAATCCTATTGCATTTGAGGCGACTGAGATAATTCAACATATTCTCGTGTTACTCTTAGTTGATCTGAAGGCCTCTCTAAGCATTCAGATTCACCCTTGCAAATGTTATCTCTTGTGAAACTAAGGTGCTTTCCATGATAGTTCCTCGTGCAAAAATAGACTTGAATTTCTTAGTCAATCTGAAGGCCGAGGCCCAACTATGTGGAGATCACTTCTTCAGGTGCTTTCAGTGAAACTGCCTAGTGCATAAATAGACTCGAATTTGTTTTGGAAACCAATTTTTACCTTTATGCTTGTTTATATTAGCGCTGTTAAAAATGCTCCGCACTGGTGGACGAGCAAGACCTGGGGGCCGCGGCCCGATGGGGGCAAGTCGTGTGGCGGCAGGGGGAGACTTAGTTCTTAACTTAGAAGAAGCCGGGGAAAGGGTGAGCCTGCTTTGCTTAATCATCTTCTTGTTGGTTGTAGCGAATATTTTTTAACTTATTTGATTCAATTTTTGCTGCCTTTTTGCAGCTGTATAAATCTATCACATATATTTTTGGGTATTATACTGTGTGCCTGGTGATTTCCTACATTTTCTAATTCACTTCTTGCTACCTAGCATCTATATAATTAATATATACACTTATTATCCTATTTTTTGTGTCATATGCTGTGTACATAAATGTGCTATATTAGTATTTCTTTTCTTTGATATATAAACCCCATTGATTGTCAAATCTTGGCATCTTAATATATCTATTAAATTGTTTTCACAGACTCTTTCCCAAGTACTTCCTAGATATGTTTCTTTTTACTTTGGCATTCGGTTTGCTGTACTTGCATCTAAAAAATAAATCATGGGCCTTGGAAGCTGGATGAGCAGTCAATTAGTGTCAAGTAAAGATGCTTTCTATGAAGTTAGTGTTTTCTCTTTTTTAAAAATCCCTCCCTATTAAGATCCCATGGACACAAAGAAAAGCAAGTTAATGTCTGTTGTTGTGTAAAGAAATCATTCTGTGAGATATTATTTGCCAAGACTAATTTTAGAATTTACATCTGGCAGTGCCATCTTGTGTCTGTTATAATTGTAATTTCATGCTCTGGTTTATGTGCATGCCTCCAGGAATAGATCAAGTTTCTGAAGGATGTTCAGGACCTCTCTCCCAGTCACATTCAACCTTTGGGTTCACTTTTGAATATCTTTTTGGAAGCTTGTCCCACTATTTTAAAGGTAATATTGCGACATATATTTTCATCACTTTTGAATACCTTGTTGGAAGCCTGTCCCACTATTTTAAATGAACACGTCACTGGAATATTCTTGCTTGTAAGATATCAGTATTTCAAAGTTCTATGTGTTGAATTTTATGGCCAAATATTGATGCTAGATATGACGGAGATTGCTTCTAGCATTTTAGCATTTCGTTAGTAAAATGCTTAATTCTCTGAAGGGATGTGGTCATTTTTTAAATAGGGAACAACAGTCTATATACGACTATATGTTTGCTAATCTTTTGAGGAATACAATTTTTTTTAAAGTACCCTGAAAGGAAGCAGTACATTTTGGTTAGATCTTATTTACTGATTGTTCTAAATTAATATACCGAAACTATTTTTTGTGTTCAAAATAGTTCAATGTTTTTTTCTGGTATGAATCTGGGCATGGAATTATTGAATCCATAGTCTGGTTTTGTTGTTGGATTTGTCATGATGTATAGCCAAAATTTCATGTATTATATACTGTGACATGGTGTGCCACTTAGGTTATGATTTCTTTTTCTTATGTATGGTGTTGGATTGATTTAAGCATCAAGTAGCTAGTTCAGAATTTTGAAGTCAATTTCTTTGTATGAAATGGTAACTAATGATTTATGCTATCATAGCAGAGATGTCATATGCAAACACTTCCAAGAAAACTAAAGACTATATCTATTTATTACATTAACTCTCCACTTCCGCTGATCTTTCTCAAGATTTTAATATTTCTACGATGCCAGCTTATTGCTACTTCTATGGCTGGGTGACTCCAGAAATCATATAAGCTCATGTAGGAAAATCAAATCAATGATTGGACATACATATTGGAGAAGTTTCTTACATTGCTTGATTTTAGAAACAATTTTCCTGCAGGAAATAATTTGATTACTTTTTCTGATTCGTTGATTCTGAAGGGTCCTTTTTTCTGTAGTGTATATAACATTGTAAATGTTAAAGAAGTTATGTGCTTTTAAATGGCAGGACTATACCATGGAGCCTGATGAGAAACTTATACTAAATGCAGCACATTTGATGGTAGCATTAAGGTATAGATAACCTTTGCTATATTACTTTCTTGTGTTAATTGTTAATGATCTTGTGAATTTGTCAAAACATCACTTTATATACCTTGTGTGTTTTTTGCAGAGGCCCTTGCATCACATTTAGGAACCTTTACTTGGTTTAGTATCAAGCGAGCTCAGAAGGTCACTTCAGGGCTTGGCCGTAGCAAGTGATTTTCTAGAGCAGTCATTTCAGCTGGTAACTAATGATAATATCCTTTGCATCAATGGCTTGATTTCCATAATAACCATTAAGATAAAAGAGGTGAGGTAATAAAGACTTGTTTTCATCAACGAAACTAATTGGTTTTAATTAGAAATAACATGTGACCTTGCAGGAAACACAAACAGAGTTGACACTGATGAATGGAATCCATCCACTGATACACATTTCCTCGATTGATAACCGCTCTGGAAATGTTGTGATACACCCAAAATTTTAAATATTAATCCAGCAGTTGTGTTAGTCTACGACAGTTTGATCAACTATCGCGGGACCAAATTTTCTATAGATTGCAAACTTGAGTTTGCTCGCACTGCTTGCTCATCTAAATTCTGCTGCTGTGCTGCGCTATAAGCAGAACTTGGTCCTTTTTTGAGATTGCTACTTCAGTGTTGATCAAGTTTCAGAGATGTCCACTGTTCTTCAGCAGTGAGATGTTATAACTCGTAGGATTTTTCCGCTAGTACACTTTGAGCTCACACATATTTAGGGACTAACCCCGGAGTTGTCTAGGTTCTCGCTTCCAGTATAGGGGTGTGATCCTGGTGCCCCCCCTTACTTGCTTTCTACGCAAACCAGTGAGTATTATATCTCCCTTTACATTTTCTTGTCATGAGGTTAATGTTTAGAATAGTTTTGAGGTGTGGGTGTTTTGCGCGCATTTTTCTTTTTGTGCTTGTAATTTATCCTTATTGTGCGTGCATGCATGGTTTTCTCTCTATTGATTATCACCTGACACTTTTTATGGGTAATTAGTATAGAGTTAGTTTCTCTCAAGGGTTGCTTACTAACTTCTGGAGAACTAAGATTCCCTAATTTAAAACACCTAATTTTTTTAATATTTTAACGATATGTGAAAAAGAATTTGTGCTGCTGTTGTACAAGACCAAGTGAATTTCTTAAATTATTTTAATGATATGTGTAAATGAAATTGTGTTGCTACTTATTACAGCATTAATACTAGCAGATAGCTGATAAAATTTTTAGTAAATTCTTGTGTTAATTTAGTCCATTGTGTATGGGTTTGGAATTAATATTGTTTCTACTTTGTCCTTGGTGCATTTTAACCTTGTTTACATGCAGTCCAAACCATTTATGGGAAAATTGTTCAACTACTTTCTGTTAGCAGAAAGCACAGAGACAGTGTTGTGCCACTTTTTATTATGCTAGCCTTTATGGTCCTCAAACTCCTGTAAACAACATCATTCCTTCATTCCCTCCCGCTTTGGCTAGCTACTGATGGAACCTTCTAGTTATGCAAAGTGAGCACATTCTGTTTTATATATGCCATTGTTTGCTTGTGCACTTTTTTACCTGTGGAATTTATAAATGTAGGAACCTGGAAATGCTGCACATCCTACTAATGCAATTCTGTCTTTCGAGCATCCTGGGACAAACCTTGATATTAGAATGAGTTATTTTGATGATACAATCTCATTTCTATATGTTTAAACATATGTGTGCCTGCTTTAGATTATGAAGCACAAGTCCGAATAGCAGCTGCCGAAAAGGTTACAAATTGATTCTTTATCTAGAACTTGCTATCCGGTATATTTGTTTGTATTTAAGTTGATACTTTTGAATATGCACTTTAAGTATTTGTTACATATGTTGTGCTTAATTTCTTTATTTTTTATTTACCAGCTGATTTATAGTATAATTTATTTTGTTTGTTTCTGTGTTTGTTTGTAGGAGTTAAGGAGGAGCTAACTTGTAAAGGAGGCAAGATGAGAGAAGAAATGCCTAACCCCCATCACCTATTTCCCACGCAAACAAGGGATTATTTTGTTTCCCCTCACATCCTGTCCTTCACATAAAGGGCAATGTTAAGATTAAGATATAGGGCGAGTTTGTTTGTGTGCATGCTTGATTATGTGGTTGTAAATAATTTGATTACTTTCACTCTGATTCGTTGATTCTGAAGGGTCCTTTCAGTAGTGTTTGTAACAATGCGAAAATACTAACGAAATGTGTTTTTAAATGGCAGGGCTATGCCACGGAGCCTGATGAGAAACTTATACGAAACGCAACACATTTGATGGTAGCAAGGTTGACAGGAAGTGTTGCTAATTAACTTGTAGGTATAGATAACCTTTGCTTTATTACTTTCTTGTGTTATAAATGCCAATGATCTTGTGAATTTTCAGAACACCACTTTATATACCTTGCGTGCTGATTGAAAAGACCTTTACATCACATTTAGGAACCTTTACGTGGTTCTATATCAAGCCAACTCAGAATGTCACTTCAGGGGCTTGGCTATGCTAGTCGTCTTCTAGAGCTGTCATTTCAGCAGGTGACTAATGATAATCTCCATCAATGTGTCTTGATTTCTATAAGAACTAATATAACAAGAGAGACGAATAAAGACTTGTTAGCATCAACCAAAGTATTTGGTTTTAATTAGAAATACCATATGGCTTTGCAGGAATCACAAACGGAGTTGACACCGATGAATGGAATCCATCCATTGATACACAACTTCCTCGATTGATAACCGCTCTGGAAATGTTGTGGTACACTCAAAATTTTAAATATTATTCCAGCATTTGTGTTTGTCTACGGCAGTTTGATTAGCTATCGAGGGACCAAATTTGATTTAGATTGCAAACTTGAGTTTGCTCGTACTG
Organism: Salvia splendens; assembly: GCF_004379255.2. NCBI lineage: Eukaryota > Viridiplantae > Streptophyta > Magnoliopsida > Lamiales > Lamiaceae > Salvia > Salvia splendens. The sequence goes on from NC_056039.1 coordinate 20,406,577, forward strand.
CTCGTCTAAATTCTGCTGCTGTTCATTCCAGGTTGAGTGTAAGGCTGCGTAGCAAGGAGAACTCAGTCCCGTGTTGAGAGTGCTACTTCAGTGTTGATAAGTTATAGAGATGTCCTCTGATCTTCAAAAGTGAGGTGTTATAGCTGTAACCACTACTCGTAGGATTTTTATGCTAGTACACTTTGAGCACAAACTTTTGCAGGAACTAACCCAGAGTTGTCCTAGTTCTCACTTCCGGTATAGGGGTGTGATCCGGCATCACCCCTTACTTGCTTTCTACTCAAACAAGTATGTATTCTATCCTCTTTACATTTTCTCATCCTTCATATTGAGGGTAATGTTTAGAATAGTTTTGAGGTGTGGGGCGTTTCCGTGCATTCTTCTTTTTGGGGTTGTAATTTATCTTATTTGTGTGTATATGTAAGGTTTTCTCTCTATTAATTGTCACCAGAAACACTTTTTAATGGTTTATTAGTGTAGACTTAGTTTCTCTCAAGGGTTGGAGAACTAAGATTCCTAATTTAAAACACCTTACTTATTAATATTTTAATACGTGAAATGAATTTGTGATGCTGAACCAGACATGCTGCTGAACAAGACCAAGTACATATATTTTCTATGGTCGTTTGAAATTTTCTCTATGTAGTGTGGTGAACGTGGAGGTTGTTGATGTTTTTTTCCGTTGAATGGGATTTACTTTTTAAAGCAATAATACTAGCAAATAACTGATATAAAACTTTGGTAAAAGGCTTGTGTTAATTTAGTCTATTGAGTAGGGTTTGGAATTCCATATTGTTTGTATTTTGTCCTTGTTGCCTTTTTAAACCTTGTATACATGCAGTCCCAACCAGTGATGGGGAAATAGATTAACAACTTTCTATTAGGAGAAAGCATAGAGACAGTGTTGTGCCACTTTTTTTTTATGCTAGCATTTATGTGCAAGGGTCAAGTGAACCTTTTGTCCTAAGCTAGGCCACCTGTCACATTCACAAAATGAGTTTATGAGGTGATTCCGGACAAATTCTAGGACATCTAAGTTGATTCAGGTGGTCAGATATATGTTATCTATTTTCATCTTTGTGATCTTTATTTATGTCTCATTTCATTTTTTCATTTTGTTCGCATCAGTTTGCCTCATTTTCTAGGCAAGAATCGATCCATCCAGAGCTCAAATGCATTTCCAGATTGCCCCTCCGCTTCATTAGTAGGTGGACTTTCCTGGAAATTTGCATCTCTACTTCTGACTGAATGAGTGTTAGCACTGGAATTGGTGCTATTCCCCACACACTTGAAATTTGCTCTGACGAGATGGATCCTGTTGAATCCCAGATTCCTACAAGGTTTGTTTAGTTTATGGGTTTTCTTGATTTTTATACCATTTATTAATTATTAGTTGTTGTTTTCATGCGACTAAACCCTGCGAGCAATTAAAAACAAAATTGAATCAAATTAGTAAAATTATGGTGATCGTTTTAGTTTCCTTCATCTCGCATTGTATTAGCGATGGTCCACAAACTCTTGAAGATGACATAATTCCTTCATTCCTTCTTGCTTGGGCCAGCTACTAATGGAACCTTCCAGTTACACAAAAGTGAGTACATTCTTTTATATATTAGCCATTATTTGCTTGTGCACTTTTTTATCTGTGCACTTTATTAATGCAGGAACCTGGAAATGCTACACATCCACTAATGCAACTGTCTTGCGAGCATCCCGAGACAAATGTCTCTGAGCCATTTATAACCTTTGGTGATGCATTGCGTATGTACCATACTATCTCATAGAAGGTATGTATACTATGCGCCTTAACTCTTTATATATCAATTCTTAAATCTCGTGCCCAAAATATTGCCTCGCTTATGTTGGACGGAGGGAGTACAAATTACGCTATAGCTATAAGTTTATTTTACTATTATCTTAGTTGGTAACTGGTATCCCTCCAATATGTTGATGTCAGCTATTATGTGTTTTTCCTTTTTTAAGACATGGTGGGTTGAGCATAAAACTTTTACTGATTTTTCCAACTATTAATTTGATCATGCGTTTTACCTAGACTTCAATTTGTAGAATCCACATCCAACAAGGTATTATGTTATTTAATGAGCTAATTACTTGTCTAAAGCTGCATGCTTTGCATCATGGACATTTGATTCCTATGTAGGTAAATTACTGCTTCTATACTGTTTGCAAAGAACCAAGCTTTAGCAGATTTTCTTGAGTTGCTCAAAATATGCACTGATTCTCAGGATAATATTTCTGATGATGACTATATAATTTCATAAGCTGGATCGGTCTAGAAGTGGGAATGATGTCAATCCTACATGGTATGTAAAATTAATGTGCAAAATATATTTATTATGTTGTTTAGATTGATAGTTTTTTCCTTATATTGGAATGAGTTTGTTTTGATGATACAATCTCATTTTTATATATTTCTACATGTGTGTGCATGCGTTAGATAATGAAGCACAGCATGAATAGCTCTGCCGAAAAAAGGTCACTAATTCTGTTGGATTCCTTGTCTGGAACTTGCTTGTCCAACTTATTAGGTTGTATTAAGTTGATACTTTTGAATATGCACTTAATGTATTGTTTACATATGTGTGCTTCATTTCTTTATTTTTATTCACCAGCTGATTATATGGTTGACTTGGTTTGTTTCTGTGTTTGTTTTGTAGGAGTTAAGGAGGAGCTAACTTGTAAAGGAGGCAAGATGAGAGAAGAAATGCCTAACCCCCATCACCTAACTTCCCATGCAAACAAGGGAGTATTTTGTTTTCCCCTCACATTTTTTTTCCTTCACTTAAAAGGGCAATGTTAAGTTAAGATTTGGTGTGAGGGTGTTTGGTGTGCATGCTTGATTATGTGGTTGTAAATAATTTGATTACTCTATCTCCGATGTGTTGATTCTGAAGGACCCTTTTTTCAATAGTGTAATAACAATGCGAATACTAAAGAAGTTATGTGTTTTTAAATGGCAGGACTATGCCATGCCATGGAGCCGGATGAGAAACTTATGCGAAATGCAGCAGATTTGATGGTAGCAAGGTTGGTAGGAAGTCTTGCTAATGTAACTTATTAGGTATAAATTGCTTGCTATTACTCTCCTGTCTAATAAATGTTAATGATCTTGTGAATTGTCTGAACACCACTTATATACCTTGTATGCTGATTGAAAAAGGCATGTATATCACATTTAGGAACCTTTACGTGGTCCAGTATCAAACCAACTCAGAAGGTCACTTCAGGTCTTGGCCATAGCAAATGATCTTCTAGAGCAGTCATTTTAGCTGGTGACTAATGGTAATCTCCTTTCATACAATGTGTCTTTATTTCCATAATTTTATTAAAATAAAAGAGATGCGAATAAAAGACTTGTTAGCATCAACCAAACTAATTGGTTTTAATTAGAAATACCATACGGCTTTGCAGGAATCACAGGCGGCGATGACACCATGAATGAATCCATCCATTGACACACATCTTCCTCGATTGATAGCCGCTCTGGAAATGTTGTGATACACACAAAGTTTTAAATATTATTCCATCATTTGTATTTGTCTATGACAGTAGATCAGCTATCGAGGGACCAAATTTGCTTTTGATTGCAAACTTGAGTTTGCTCCATACTGCTCATCTAACTTTTGCTGTTGTTCATTGCAGGTTGAGTGCAAGGCTGAGCTGCAAGCAGAACTCGGTCCTTTGTTGAGAGCACTATTTCAGTATTGAATGAGATTTACTTATTAAAGCATAATACCCGCAAATAGCCTGATGAGAACCAAATTAGGCGAAAAGGCTGTGTTAGTTAGTGTCATTGTGTAGGGTTTGGATTTATATATTGTGGATTTTGCCTTTTTCATTATGTATTTTAAATTGTTTTACATTGCCAGTCCAAACCAGGTAATGGGGAATAGATCGATACTTTCAAACGGGAGCCCTTTATCCAGCGCCAGGCAGTGTTGTGTCACATTCAACACGAGTTTAGAGAGTTTGATTCTTTGACCCCCCCCCCAATTATATATATAGTATTATGTTATATGTGTGATCTTTATTGGTATCTCATTTCTTTGTTCATTTTCTTTGCGCCTATTGCCTCTTTTTTAACGGTCCACTTTTGAATACCTTGTTGGAATCCTGTCCCACTATTTAAATGAACACGTCACTGAATATTCTTGCTTGTAAGATATCAGTAATTTCAAAGTTCTATGTTTGATTTTATGGCCAAATATTGATGCTAGATATGACGAGATTGCTTCTAGCATTTAAGCATTTCGTTAGTAAAATGCTTAATTCTCTGAAGGGATGTGGTCATTTTTTAAATAGGGAACAACAGTCTATATACGACTATATGTTGCTAATCTTTTGAGGAATACAATTTTTTTTAAAGTACCCTGAAGGAAGCAGTACATTTGGTTAGATCTTATTTACTGATTGTTCTAAATTAATATACCGAAACTATTTTTTGTGTTCAAATAGTTCAATGTTTTTTCTGGTATGAATCTGGGCATGGAATTATTGAATCCATAGTCTGGTTTTGTTGTTGGATTTGTCATGATGTATAGCCAAAATTTCATGTATTATATACTGTGACATGTTGTGCCTCTTAGGCTATGATTTCTTTTTCTTATGTATGGTGTTGGATTGATTTAAGCATCAAGTAGTCTAGTTCAAGAATTTTGAAGTCAATTTCTTTGTATGAATGGTAACTAATGATTTATGCTATCATAGCAGAGATGTCATATGCAAACACTTCCAAGAAAACTAAAGACTATATCTATTTATTACATTAACTCTCCACTTCCGCTGATCTTTCTCAGATTTTAATATTTCTACGATGCCAGCTTATTGCTACTTCTATGGCTGGGTGACTCCAGAATCATATAAGCTCATGTAGGAAAATCAAATCAATGATTGGACATACATATTGGAGAAGTTTCTTACATTGCTTGATTTTAGAAACAATTTTCCTGCAGGAAATAATTTGATTACTTTTTCTGATTCGTTGATTCTGAAGGGTCCTTTTTTCTGTAGTGTATATAACATTGTAAATGTTAAAGAAGTTATGTGCTTTTAAATGGCAGGACTATACCATGGAGCCTGATGAGAAACTTATACTAAATGCAGCACATTTGATGGTAGCATTAAGGTATAGATAACCTTTGCTATATTACTTTCTTGTGTTAATTGTTAATGATCTTGTGAATTTGTCAAAACATCACTTTATATACCTTGTGTGTTTTTTGCAGAGGCCCTTGCATCACATTTAGGAACCTTTACTTGGTTTAGTATCAAGCGAGCTCAGAAGGTCACTTCAGGGCTTGGCCGTAGCAAGTGATTTTCTAGAGCAGTCATTTCAGCTGGTAACTAATGATAATATCCTTTGCATCAATGGCTTGATTTCCATAATAACCATTAAGATAAAAGAGGTGAGGTAATAAAGACTTGTTTTCATCAACGAAACTAATTGGTTTTAATTAGAAATAACATGTGACCTTGCAGGAAACACAAACAGAGTTGACACTGATGAATGGAATCCATCCACTGATACACATTTCCTCGATTGATAACCGCTCTGGAAATGTTGTGATACACCCAAAATTTTAAATATTAATCCAGCAGTTGTGTTAGTCTACGACAGTTTGATCAACTATCGCGGGACCAAATTTTCTATAGATTGCAAACTTGAGTTTGCTCGCACTGCTTGCTCATCTAAATTCTGCTGCTGTGCTGCGCTATAAGCAGAACTTGGTCCTTTTTTGAGATTGCTACTTCAGTGTTGATCAAGTTTCAGAGATGTCCACTGTTCTTCAGCAGTGAGATGTTATAACTCGTAGGATTTTTCCGCTAGTACACTTTGAGCTCACACATATTTAGGGACTAACCCCGGAGTTGTCTAGGTTCTCGCTTCCAGTATAGGGGTGTGATCCTGGTGCCCCCCCTTACTTGCTTTCTACGCAAACCAGTGAGTATTATATCTCCCTTTACATTTTCTTGTCATGAGGTTAATGTTTAGAATAGTTTTGAGGTGTGGGTGTTTTGCGCGCATTTTTCTTTTTGTGCTTGTAATTTATCCTTATTGTGCGTGCATGCATGGTTTTCTCTCTATTGATTATCACCTGACACTTTTTATGGGTAATTAGTATAGAGTTAGTTTCTCTCAAGGGTTGCTTACTAACTTCTGGAGAACTAAGATTCCCTAATTTAAAACACCTAATTTTTTTAATATTTTAACGATATGTGAAAAAGAATTTGTGCTGCTGTTGTACAAGACCAAGTGAATTTCTTAAATTATTTTAATGATATGTGTAAATGAAATTGTGTTGCTACTTATTACAGCATTAATACTAGCAGATAGCTGATAAAATTTTTAGTAAATTCTTGTGTTAATTTAGTCCATTGTGTATGGGTTTGGAATTAATATTGTTTCTACTTTGTCCTTGGTGCATTTTAACCTTGTTTACATGCAGTCCAAACCATTTATGGGAAAATTGTTCAACTACTTTCTGTTAGCAGAAAGCACAGAGACAGTGTTGTGCCACTTTTTATTATGCTAGCCTTTATGGTCCTCAAACTCCTGTAAACAACATCATTCCTTCATTCCCTCCCGCTTTGGCTAGCTACTGATGGAACCTTCTAGTTATGCAAAGTGAGCACATTCTGTTTTATATATGCCATTGTTTGCTTGTGCACTTTTTTACCTGTGGAATTTATAAATGTAGGAACCTGGAAATGCTGCACATCCTACTAATGCAATTCTGTCTTTCGAGCATCCTGGGACAAACCTTGATATTAGAATGAGTTATTTTGATGATACAATCTCATTTCTATATGTTTAAACATATGTGTGCCTGCTTTAGATTATGAAGCACAAGTCCGAATAGCAGCTGCCGAAAAGGTTACAAATTGATTCTTTATCTAGAACTTGCTATCCGGTATATTTGTTTGTATTTAAGTTGATACTTTTGAATATGCACTTTAAGTATTTGTTACATATGTTGTGCTTAATTTCTTTATTTTTTATTTACCAGCTGATTTATAGTATAATTTATTTTGTTTGTTTCTGTGTTTGTTTGTAGGAGTTAAGGAGGAGCTAACTTGTAAAGGAGGCAAGATGAGAGAAGAAATGCCTAACCCCCATCACCTATTTCCCACGCAAACAAGGGATTATTTTGTTTCCCCTCACATCCTGTCCTTCACATAAAGGGCAATGTTAAGATTAAGATATAGGGCGAGTTTGTTTGTGTGCATGCTTGATTATGTGGTTGTAAATAATTTGATTACTTTCACTCTGATTCGTTGATTCTGAAGGGTCCTTTCAGTAGTGTTTGTAACAATGCGAAAATACTAACGAAATGTGTTTTTAAATGGCAGGGCTATGCCACGGAGCCTGATGAGAAACTTATACGAAACGCAACACATTTGATGGTAGCAAGGTTGACAGGAAGTGTTGCTAATTAACTTGTAGGTATAGATAACCTTTGCTTTATTACTTTCTTGTGTTATAAATGCCAATGATCTTGTGAATTTTCAGAACACCACTTTATATACCTTGCGTGCTGATTGAAAAGACCTTTACATCACATTTAGGAACCTTTACGTGGTTCTATATCAAGCCAACTCAGAATGTCACTTCAGGGGCTTGGCTATGCTAGTCGTCTTCTAGAGCTGTCATTTCAGCAGGTGACTAATGATAATCTCCATCAATGTGTCTTGATTTCTATAAGAACTAATATAACAAGAGAGACGAATAAAGACTTGTTAGCATCAACCAAAGTATTTGGTTTTAATTAGAAATACCATATGGCTTTGCAGGAATCACAAACGGAGTTGACACCGATGAATGGAATCCATCCATTGATACACAACTTCCTCGATTGATAACCGCTCTGGAAATGTTGTGGTACACTCAAAATTTTAAATATTATTCCAGCATTTGTGTTTGTCTACGGCAGTTTGATTAGCTATCGAGGGACCAAATTTGATTTAGATTGCAAACTTGAGTTTGCTCGTACTGCTCGTCTAAATTCTGCTGCTGTTCATTCCAGGTTGAGTGTAAGGCTGCGTAGCAAGGAGAACTCAGTCCCGTGTTGAGAGTGCTACTTCAGTGTTGATAAGTTATAGAGATGTCCTCTGATCTTCAAAAGTGAGGTGTTATAGCTGTAACCACTACTCGTAGGATTTTTATGCTAGTACACTTTGAGCACAAACTTTTGCAGGAACTAACCCAGAGTTGTCCTAGTTCTCACTTCCGGTATAGGGGTGTGATCCGGCATCACCCCTTACTTGCTTTCTACTCAAACAAGTATGTATTCTATCCTCTTTACATTTTCTCATCCTTCATATTGAGGGTAATGTTTAGAATAGTTTTGAGGTGTGGGCGTTTCCGTGCATTCTTCTTTTTGGGGTTGTAATTTATCTTATTTGTGTGTATATGTAAGGTTTTCTCTCTATTAATTGTCACCAGAAACACTTTTTAATGGTTTATTAGTGTAGACTTAGTTTCTCTCAAGGGTTGGAGAACTAAGATTCCTAATTTAAAACACCTTACTTATTAATATTTTAATACGTGAAAATGAATTTGTGATGCTGAACCAGACATGCTGCTGAACAAGACCAAGTACATATATTTTCTATGGTCGTTTGAAATTTTCTCTATGTAGTGTGGTGAACGTGGAGGTTGTTGATGTTTTTTCCGTTGAATGGGATTTACTTTTTAAAGCAATAATACTAGCAAATAACTGATATAAAAACTTTGGTAAAGGCTTGTGTTAATTTAGTCTATTGAGTATGGGTTTGGAATTCATATTGTTTGTATTTTGTCCTTGTTGCCTTTTTTAACCTTGTATACATGCAGTCCCAACCAGTGATGGGGAAATAGATTAACAACTTTCTATTAGGAGAAAGCATAGAGACAGTGTTGTGCCACTTTTTTTTTATGCTAGCATTTATGTGCAAGGTCAAGTGAACCTTTTGTCCTAAGCTAGGCCACCTGTCGCATTCACAAAACGAGTTTATGAGGTGATTCTCTGTCAAATTCTAGGACATCTAAGTTGATTCAGGTGGTCAGATATATGTTATCTATTTTCATCTTTGTGATCTTTATTTATGTCTCATTTCATTTTTTCATTTTGTTCGCATCAGTTTGCTCATTTTCTAGGCAAGAATCGATCCATCCAGAGCTCAAATGCATTTCCAGATTGCCCCTCCGCTTCATTAGTAGGTGGACTTTCCTGGAAATTTGCATCTCTACTTCTGACTGAATGAGTGTTAGCACTGGAATTGGTGCTATTCCCCACACACTTGAAATTTGCTCTGACGAGATGGATCCTGTTGAATCCCAGATTCCTACAAGGTTTGTTTAGTTTATGGTTTTCTTTGATTTTTATACCATTTATTAATTATTAGTTGTTGTTTTCATGCGACTAAACCCTGCGAGCAATAAAAACAAAATTGAATCAAATTAGTAAAATTATGGTGATCGTTTTTAGTTCCTTCATCTCGCATTGTAATTAGCGATGGTCCACAAACTCTTGAAGATGACATAATTCCTTCATTCCTTCTTGATTGGGCCAGCTACTAATGGAACCTTCCAGTTACACAAAAGTGAGTACATTCTTTTATATATTAGCCATTATTTGCTTGTGCACTTTTTTATCTGTGCACTTTATTAATGCAGGAACCTGGAAATGCTACACATCCACTAATGCAATTGTCTTGCGAGCATCCCGAGACAAATGTCTCTGAGCCATTTATAACCTTTGGTGATGCATTGCGTATGTACCATACTATCTCATAGAAGGTATGTATACTATGCGCCTTAACTCTTTATATATCAATTCCTTAAATCTCGTGCCCAAAATATTGCCTCGCTTATTGTTGGACGGAGGGAGTACAAAATTACGAACTATAGCTATAAGTTTATTTTACTATTATCTTAGTTGGTAACTGGTATCCTCCAATATGTTGATGTCAGCTTATTATGTTGTTTTCCTTTTTTAAGACATGGTGGTTTGAGCATAAAACTTTTACTGATTTTTCCAACTATTAATTTGATCATGCGTTTTACCTAGACTTCAATTGTAGAATCCACATCCAACAAGGTATGAATGTTATTTAATGAGCTAATTACTTGTCTAAAGCTGCATTGCTTTGCATCATGGACATTTGATTCCTATGTAGGTAAATTACTGCTTCTATAACTGTTTGCAAAGAACCAAGCTTTAGCAGATTGTTCTTGAGTTGCTCAAAATATGCACTGATTCTCAGGATAATATTTCTGATGATGACTATATAATTTCATAAGCTGGGATCGGTCTAGAAGTGGGAATGATGTCAATCCTACATGGTATGTAAAATTAATGTGCAAAATATATTTATTATGTTGTTTAGATTGATATGTTTTTTCCTTTATATTGGAATGAGTTGTTTTGATGATACAATCTCATTTTTATATATTTCTACATGTGTGTGCATGCGTTAGATAATGAAGCACAAGCATGAATAGCTCTGCCGAAAAAGGTCACTAATTCTGTTGGATTCCTTGTCTGGAACTTGCTGTCCAACTTATTAGGTTGTATTTAAGTTGATACTTTTGAATATGCACTTTATGTATTTGTTACATATGTTGTGCTTCATTTCTTTATTTTTATTCACCAGCTGATTTATATGGTTGACTTGGTTTGTTTCTGTGTTTGTTTTGTAGGAGTTAAGGAGGAGCTAACTTGTAAAGGAGGCAAGATGAGAGAAGAAATGCCTAACCCCCATCACCTAACTTCCCATGCAAACAAGGGAGTATTTTGTTTCCCCTCACATTTTTTTTTCCTTCACTTAAAAGGGCAATGTTAAGTTAAGATTTGGGGTGAGGGTGTTTGTGTGCATGCTTGATTATGTGGTTGTAAATAATTTGATTACTCTATCTCCGATGTGTTGATTCTGAAGGACCCTTTTTTCAATAGTGTATATAACAATGCGAATACTAAAGAAGTTATGTGTTTTTAAATGGCAGGACATGCCATGGAGCCGGATGAGAAACTTATGCGAAATGCAGCAGATTTGATGGTAGCAAGGTTGGTAGGAAGTCTTGCTAATGTAACTTATTAGGTATAGATTGCTTTATTACTCTCCTGTCTAATAAATGTTAATGATCTTGTGAATTGTCTGAACACCACTTTATATACCTTGTATGCTGATTGAAAAAGGCATGTATATCACATTTAGGAACCTTTACGTGGTCCAGTATCAAACCAACTCAGAAGGTCACTTCAGGTCTTGGCCATAGCAAATGATCTTCTAGAGCAGTCATTTTAGCTGGTGACTAATGGTAATCTCCTTTCATACAATGTGTCTTTATTTCCATAATTTTATTAAAATAAAAGAGATGCGAATAAAAGACTTGTTAGCATCAACCAAACTAATTGGTTTTAATTAGAAATACCATACGGCTTTGTAGGAATCACAGGCGGCGATGACACCAATGAATGGAATCCATCCATTGACACACATCTTCCTCGATTGATAGCCGCTCTGGAAATGTTGTGATACACACAAAGTTTTAAATATTATTCCATCATTTGTATTTGTCTATGACAGTTAGATCAGCTATCGAGGGACCAAATTTGCTTTTGATTGCAAACTTGAGTTTGCTCATACTGCTCATCTAACTTTTGCTGTTGTTCATTGCAGGTTGAGTGCAAGGCTGAGCTGCAAGCAGAACTCGGTCCTTTGTTGAGAGCACTATTTCAGTATTGAATGAGATTTACTTATTAAAGCAATAATACCCGCAAATAGCTGAGAAAAATTTCGGTAAAGTCTTGTGTTAATTTAGTCCATTGTGTATGGGTTTGGAATTAATATTGTTTGTATTTTTTTCCTTATTGTATTTTAAACTTGTTTACATGCAGTCCAAACCATTTAATGGGGAAATAGATCGATTACTTTCAAACGGGAGCCCTTTATCCAGAGCCAGGGCATGTGTCACATTCACAACGAGTTTATGAGGTGATTCTTTGACAAATTCTAATATATATTATCTAGTTTATCTTTGTGATCTTTATTGGTATCTCATTTCATTTTGTCATTTTCTTTGCTGCATATTGCTCTTTTTTCACGGCAGAATCGATCAACCCAGAGCTCAAATGCATTTCCAGTTTGCCCATCGGCTTCATCAGGAGGTGGATTATCCAGGCAATTTGCATCTCTACTTCTGACCAAATGAGTGCTAGCATTTACTCATCTGGCCTTGTTAGCACTGGAATTGGTGCTATACCCCATACACCGGAAATCGACTCTGACGAGATAGAACCAGTTGGATCCCAGAATCCTACAAGGTTTGTTTAGTTTATGGCATCTTTTGATTTTTATATTATTGATTAAATGTTAATTATTAATTGTTGTTTTTCTATGAGTAAACCTCCGACCAACAAAAACTAAAAGGAATCAAATTAGCAAAATTCTGGTGATCATTTTTCAGTTCGCTCATCTCGTATTTCAATTGGCAATGGTCCACAAACTCTTGTAAACGACATCATTCCTTCATTCCCTCCTGCTTTAGCTAGCTACTGATGGAACCTTCCAGTTATGCAAAAGTGAGAACATTCTGTTATATATATGCCATTGTTTGCTTGTGCACTTTTTACCTGTAGAATTTGTAAATGCAGGAACCTGGAAATGCTGCACATCCTACTAATGCAATTCTGTCTTCCGAGCATCTTGGGACAAACCTTGATATTAGAATGAGTTATTTTGATGATACAATCTCATTTTTATATGTTTAGACGTATGTGTGCCGGCTTTAGATTATGAAGCACAAGTCCGAATAGCAGCTGCCGAAAAGGTTACAAACTCAGCTGGATTCTTAATCTGGAATTTGTTGTCCAACATATTAGGTTGTATTTAAGTTGATACTTTTGAATATGCAATTTATGTATTTGTTACATATGTTGCGCTTCATTTCTTTATTTTTATTCACCAGCTGATTTATATAATTGAATTTGTTTGTTTCTGTTTGTTTTGTAGTAGTTAAGGAGGAGCTACTAACTTCTAAAGGAAGTGAGATGAGAGAAGAAATACCTAACGCCCATCACCTAACTTCCCATGCAAGCAAGGGAGTATTTTGTTTCCCCTCACATTTTTTCCCTTCACATAAAGGGTCATGTTAAGATTAAGATTTGGGGTGAGGGTGTTTGTGTGCATGCTTGATTATGTGTTTGTAAATAATTTGATTACTCTATCTCTGATGTGTTGATTCTGAAGGACCCTTTTTTCCATAGTGTATATAACTATGCGAATGCTAAAGAAGTTATGTGGTTTTAATTGACAGGTCTATGCCACAGAGCCTGATGAGAAACTTATACGAAATGCAGCACATTTGACAGGAAGTCTTGCTAATGTAACCTGTAGGTATAGATAACCTTTGCTTTATTACTTTCTTGTGTTATAAATGTTAATTATCTTGTGAATTGTTAGAACACTACTTTATATATTTTGCGTGCTGATTGAAAATGCCTTTACATCACATCAAGGAACCTTTACGTGGTTCAATATTTAGCCAACTCGGAAAGTCACTGAAGGGCTGGGCCATAGCAAGTGATCTTCTAGAGCAGTCATTTCAGCTGGTGGCTAGTGATAATCTCTTGTCCATCAATTTGTCTTGATTTCCATAATAACTATTAAAATAAAACAAGAGAGGCGAATAAAAACTTGTTAGGATCCACCAAACTAATTGGTTTTAATTAGAAATACCATACGGCTTTGCAAGAATCACAAACTGAGTTGACACCAATGAATGGAATCCATCCACTGATGCACACATCTTCCTCGATTGATAACCGCTCTGGAAATCTTGTGATGCACTAAAAAATTTAAATATTATTCATGCATTCTTGAGATATCTCCTTTTCAACAGTGAGGTGTTATTTTTGTATCCAATACTCTTAGGATTTTTCTGCTAGTACACTTTGAGCACACACTTTTGTAGGGACTTACCCCAAAGTTGCGCCGGTTCTCGGTTCCAGTATAGGGGTGTTATCCTAGCACCACCCCTTATTTGCTTTCTACGCAAAAAATTAAGTATACTATCTCCCTTTACATTTTCTTGTTCTTCACATTTAGGGTAATATTTATAATAGTTTTGAGGTGTGGGTGTTTGCGTGCATTCTTCTTTTTGTGGTTGTAATTTGTCATATTTGTGTGTGTTTCAATGGTTTTTTCTCTATTGATTGTCACAAGAAACACTTTTTTATGGGTTATTAATGTATACTTAGTTTCTCTCGAGGGTTGGAGAACAAGATTTCCTAATTTAAAACACCAAACTCATTATGATTTTAATAATATTGAAAATGACCAAGTACATTTCTTATATTTTCTATGTAGTGAACAAGACCAAGTACATTTCTCATATTTTCTATGGTCTCTTGATATTTTCTATGTGGTGAACATCGATAACTTGCTATCCCATATTTAAGTTGGTACTCTGAATATGCACTTTTAAGTATTTATTTACTTATGTTGTACTTCATGTCTTTAGTTTTTATTCATCAGCTTATTTATATAGTTTATTTTGTTTTGTTTTTGTGTTTGTTTTGTAGGAGTTATGGAGGAGCTAACTTTTTAGGAAACAAGATAAGAAAAGTAGCTAACCCCCACCACCTAATTTTCTATGCAGACAAAGGAGTGTTCTATCTTGCCTCACATTTTATCGTCCATCACATAAAGGGAAATGTTTAGATTCATTTTGGGGTGTAGGTGTTTGTGTGTACTATGTGCACCGTGTATTTTGTGTATAGTGTGAGTGTAGTGTTGTGTCCGCATTGTGTGTGTTTTGGTTTAGTGTATGAACTTCGTGTACTTTGTGATTTTGCGTACAGTGTGTATATGTGTGTTTGTAGTGTATGTATTTTATGTATGTGTGCGCGCAGTGTGTTGTGTATTTTGTATGTGGTGTGTAAAGTGTGTATTGCGTTAAGTGTGGGTTTGTATTGCATGTATTTTGTGTGTGTATATGTGCAATATATTTTGTGTATGTATATCTGCACTGTGAATACTTTGTGTGTATGTGTAGTGAGCGTACTGTGATGCATGAGTATGTGCAGTGTGTATATTGCGTGTAGTATGGGTTTGGGTTTAGTCTGTTTATTATACGTATATTGTGTGCAATGTGTATTTTTTTGTATAGTGCGTGTTTAGCGAAGTGCTTGTGTGTAGTGTGCGTGTGTAATGCTTGTATTTTGTGTATAGTGTGTGTGACATGTGTTGTGTGTATTGTGTGTTTTATATATTGTTTGTATTTTCTTTTGTGTATATATGTGCATTTTGTGTATGTGTGTATTGTGTATGATATGTGTATTGCGTGTAGTGTGTAGTGTGTAGCGGTGTCTGTATTGTGTGCAATGTAAGTGTTGGTGTGTATGTGTGTTTGCAATGCACGTGCATTGCACAAAATGTATGTATTATGAGTAATGTATTTATTGTGCGCAGTATATTGTGATGTTTTCATTTTAAGTACCGTGTGTAGATTGTGTTTTGATTATATGTTTGTATTTTGTGTATATTATGGGCGTTGTGTGTAGAATGTGTGTATTTTGGTATATAATGTATATATGTATAACGTATGCACTATGTGCATTTTGTCGCGGTGCTTGTATTTTGTGTATTAGTGTAGATATTTTGTCCTGTGTGTATTTTTGTATAGTGCATGTGTAGCACAATGTTTGTATTTTGAATATAGTGTGTGTATGTGTGAAGTGCGAGTTGTGTGTAGTATGTGTTTGTGTGTTTTTGCAAACCATGTGTTTTGTGTATGTGTGTGCGAGTGTGTATATACATTGTGTATAGTGTTTGTGTAATGTGTATATAGTATGTGCATAGTACGTATAGTGTGCAACGTGTGTGTATTTTGTGTTTACTTTTTATAGCGTATGTTTTTGTATATTGTGTATAGTTTGAAGTGCATAAAATGTGAAATGTTTGTTTAATAGTGTATAATATGTGTAATGTGTATTTTTTATAGTTTGTGATTTTGTGTATAGTGTGTTTAGTATATGTGTGGTGTGTGTATTTTTTGTATAATGTGTGTATAGCGCGGTGTTTGTATTTTGTGTTTGTGTAGATATTTTGTGTATTGTGTATGGGTAACACAATTTTTGTATTTTGAGTGGTGTATGTATGTGTGAAGTGTGTGTTGCGTGTAGTCTTTGTATGTGTGTTTTTGCAGTGCATATAGTTTTGTGTATGTGTGCATGAGTGCAATGTTTGTATTTTGAGTAAGGTGTGGGTATGTGTGAAGTGTGTGTCGGGTGTAGTGTGAGTGTATGCATTTTGTGTATATATGTGTGCGTATACATTTTGTTTATAATGTTTGTGTAGTGCATGTAATTTATGTGTAGTATGTGCATAATGTGTGTGTTGTGCATGTATTTTCCCTACATTTAATTATTTTGTGTATACTATGTTTTATTTTTACGGTGTATGTGCTTGTATATTGTGTGCAGTTTGTATTATCTGTATTTTTCCAAATGTTTGTATATTTTGTGTATATTCTGCTTTCATCTACTAAACACATGACTAAAATACAAATTTGTATAGTGTGTGTGCAGCTTGTGTGAAGTTTGTAGTGTATAGTAACAATGTGTGTAGCAGCGTGTAGTGTGCGTGCTGTGTTTGTGTGTCTTTTGTGTATGCATATGTGCAGTGTGTGTATTTTTTATATAATGTGTATTTTGTATTGTATTGTATAGTATGTAATGCATGGAGTGTATATATAGTGTGTGCAATGTGCGTGGTGTGTTTCACACGGTGTTTGTATTTTGAATAAATTGTGCGTGTATGTAGTATGTGTAGTGTGTGTGCAATGTATGTGTAGTGTATGTATATTATGTGATTGTTTGTATTATGTGTGTATATATACTTATGTTTTTTGTGTGAAGAGTGCGTACAGTGTATTTTTTATAGCAATGTGTGTGCAACCTACTGTGTTTTGTGTATTATTTGTTTATTTTGTGTATTGATTGTGTGTAGCGTAGTGTATGTATTTTTTGTGTATTCTGTACAACATAAGTACAGTATGTAGTAGTGTGTGTTCTTTGTGTATGTGTGTGTTTAGTGTGTGTATATTTTTATATTGTGTGATTTTGTGTATAGTGTGTTTAGAATGTGTACGTGTCTCTTTTTTGTATAATAATGTGTGTATAGCGTGGTGTTTATACTGTGTAGTGTAGATATTTTGTGTAATGTGTGTTCTTAAAAGGCCCGAGCATACTAAATTCTTTTGTGATCTTAAAAGTCCGATTTCAATCTAAGTTCTTGATGTATTCCTCCATGTCTGAGAATCCAGTGGGCCGTGAAGGTGGCCGCCTTCACAAGCACCCTCGCCGGCCAGTCTCTCTCTAGGATGGCTCACAGCGCTCGCGCACGTAACTCCGAATAGGATTTGCGGTCCTATTGGAAAATGGCTCACAGCCCTCGCGCACGTAACTCCGAATAGGATTTGCGGTCCTATTGGAAAATGGCTCACAGCCCTCGCGCACGTAACTCCGAATAGGATTTGCGGTCCTATTGGAAAATGGCTCACAGCCCTCGCGCACGTAACTCCGAATAGGATTTGCGGTCCTATTGGAAAAGGATGGTTTACAGCACTCGCGCACGTAACTCCAAATAGGATTTGCGGTCCTATTGGAAAATGGCTCACAGCCCTCGCGCACGTAACTCCGAATAGGATTTGCGGTCCTATTGGAAACCAAGTTTGTTACCAAGTTTTTGGCATCGCCAAACTCTCGGCATATAGTCCTCACAGACAGGTCTTGAAAACAAATATTTCATGGCATGACAACAACTTTAAAAGAAATGATCACATCTCCATTTTTGAGAAAAATGTATTTCATAACTTCAAAACATTTGCTTTATATCCACACTATATTGCTGGTTATTAAAAGAAAGCCCACAATCATATCTTAAATAGAAAGCTCGTAAAATACTTAGTTACGAAAGCCCACCTCGTATGCTTATCTTCAATTAAATTCTTCGTTAGGCCTCACTTGCCCTTGAATATTTTCTCCCTTGAAAATAAATAGCGTAACACGCTAATTAGCACTTGAACTATTTCTCTGAAAAAGAATGCATGCATCCTACAGGATAGCATCTATCTCTTAGTCTCGGCTTATAGGTTTTCTCTTTAAATCCTAACTTGGCTTCACTGTTCTGCAGCACTTAATTATTTTCTTTACTTCTTTTGGAGAAATTCTATTTTCTCAATAAATATGGATTCTTAAAATCCCTCCTTAATTTCCTTCTTCTTCGGATTTTTCTTAAGGCTTCTTAAGATCTCTTAAGGCCGCCCATGGCGTCGCGGGGCAACGCCGGTCGACCCTCGCTTCCCAAATTATAATATCTTCCTTCCTTGGAATAAATTATCCGGAAACTAATTTAATTAAGCTCCAAGCTCAATTTCTTAAATTAATTTCCCTCCACAAAATAATCTCCCAAATTCACTAATTAAATTAAGTAGCCCATTCCAATAAAATCTCGTGGCCCAAAACCTTTTTAATTGGGAACAACCCATTCTTCCTAATTTATTTTCGGCCCATTCTCCTCTCAAAAGGCCCCAACTTAAATAAATAAGGTCCATTCTCCCCTCTCTTTCTTTTATTAAATCTTGGCCCAAGTCACTTTATTAATGGAATGGCCCAACTAAAACAAATAAGGTGGCCCAACTAATTAATTCCAACAAAGCCCAACTCTTGGGGTCCAAAATACTCCCTTGCTGCCATCGTGAACTATCTCTCCCCCATTATTTCTCCCATATCCTGAAATTGAAGAGGAAGAACAGCAGCGCCTCCCCCATCGCGCTCCCTCGCCGTCCGGCTTCGCCGGAGATCTACCGGCGTAGTCCCTCTCTAATTCGCCCATCCTCTCTCCTTTTCTCTTCGTTCCGGAAATCTCCCAAGTTTCCAATTTCCAAATGAAATCCCTAAAATTAGAGATGGAGGAGCAGCGGCGTCTCCCTTCTCTCTCACGGCTCTCCGCCGCTCACGCCCGCTCCCTCCGTTGAACGTCCTCCAACGAGTGCTCTCTCTCTCGGCGAGTCAGCAGTGGAGAGGAGGCGTCGCCTCCCTCCCTCTTCCTCAGCCGCGGCCTGAAATTTCTCCACGGAAGTTTCCGGAGCTTCGCGGTCGCTGGAGTCTAGCGGGGAGTCCTCCTCGCTCCGCACCACCTCCGTCTCGCGCGCTGCCGCCCGGCGGCCTCTCAGTCCAGAAGCTAAGTCCCTTCCCCCTTTCCCCCATTTACTCGTCAATTATCGAGTTATGCATCAGCTTGGTATTGCTTTGTTATCTCAAATCCTTGTTCTTGTGATTTTTGTGCTTTGAGGGGAAGTTGGGCAGTAGCTTTGTGGTATTGGGATTCTTGGCTATGTGTTATGACTTTACATATGCATTTGGGAGCATTGGCTCACTGTAGCTTTGGTTCTGCATATGTTCACTGGGGAATACTTGGTGGATTTGCTACTGTTCTATTTTCATACTTGTTGTAGGGATCCTTATGAGGAGTTCTATGTTCTTGTGCTATCCGACCATTCTATATGATGCAAAAGAGGGTGTTGTCGAGGGGATTACCTTGCTCGGTGATTCCCTTCGGTCCTTGGCTGCCCCTTGACTGCCGTCGCTCCTCACTCCGTCGCCCTTCACTCCGTCGCACTCCCTTGCCTTGCGAGAATTTGGCAGGAAAACTGAGTGTGGAGTGGGGAGGGAGGCGGTGGTATTTATAGGCAAAATGCCTTGGCCTCTTGTGGCAGAATCTTGGGCATTGAGCTCCTAATTTTGGTTATAAGCTCAGCTCTCTTTCTAAGCTTCATAGTCATGTTGTTTATACTATTTTGGTGAAATTCTTGAGGGGAGGAAGTCTTTCCTTGACTTTCCCTTGAGTCTCGATAGGGGAAATTCTTTGTATCAATTTTTGGCTTGTGTTTGGCTCCTCTTACTTGGTGGCAGTTGGTCTTGATTCCCATTTGGTGTAAGTTGAGAGTGGTCAACTATGGCTGTCCTCACAGCTGAAAACCGCAGCCTCTTGGCTGCCTATTACTCCTACTATCTTAATTGAGCTTGTCTCTCCTCTTTCCTTTCTTATGTGTTAAAAATTTGACACCCTTTTTGGTGTAATTTTTTTGTAGGTGAGGTGGCTGCTCCTTGGAGCTACATGGGGCCATATTTTCGAGAAAGATGGAGAGAAGATTGAGGAGGGGTAGAAGATCTCCTATTGTAGCTCCTTTGACCAAAGCAACCTTAACTTTTATCTAAGTTTTTGCTACTACAATTCCAATAGAGTAGGATTAGCTACTACTTCATTCCCCTCCTTGGAAGGGTCTCCTATGCTTGAATAGGAACCTTACTTGTAGCTTCATTCATCCAATTGTGTAGCTTGTTTTGTATTTTACTACTCTCATATATGTTCCAAAATTTTCTAATAAGAGTATTTCATTTACTTTTATCCTTGAAGTAAATTTATTTGCACTTTGATTCCAAATATCTCTTCGTCCAAATTTTTTTTATACTCTAAAAATTCGTGCACGAAAACTCGGGGTGTTACATTCTACCCACCTTAACAAAAATTTCGTCCCGAAATTTGTGCTGCTCTACTTGCATGCTTCAAGATATTCCTCCTCCGTATTGCCCCTTATTTCCTCCATGGTGTTTCTCTAACACCTTCATCCAAAATAACACTTACTTCTCCATTATTGTATTCTTTGAAATGTTTCGACTTCCCTTGCAATTCCTTGTCCATATTTATGACTATCTCCTCTCGAGCATCTCACTAGACCCTATATATTGCGGTCGAAGTTTCCCTTGACTTCGAATCCAATTATCTCTTTGAGGGAGACAGTCTTCAATTAACCTTGCTTTTCCTTGTTAAACTATGAGTCTGACATCACTGCGGGACTTCCATCCGTCCTAGCCCCTTTCTTCCATCTAGGATTCTTGAGAAATTTCTATCACCTCCGTAATAGAAATCTGGGTCCAATACTTTTCTCTCACTGACCTCGTTCTATAGAGGGCTGTCTAAGCTCCTCTCTGTGTGAGGCTTCGTACGATACTATTTCACTATTTGCCTAGTAGTTGTCGTTATGAACGGACTTCATCTCTGGTAAAAACTTGTTCCCAATTGTCCTTCTATACAGAGCACCTTGGCTCTCGATCGTGTCTTCGAGCGTTTCCTACACCCGCTTTGACACTTCATCACCTTATCGGTGGTAATAAATCCTTGAAACCAATCATGTAGATTCTTCTAAAATCTAGTCGTAGATCTGTCGTTTTGGTCTAATGTGAAAATTACTGGTATTTTACGAAGATGTGTATAACTCAACTAACTTGTCTGATTGTCACAAAGTTAGTATGCACAGTGAGGCGATCGACTGTCACCCAGCTTGTGTTATCCTCGTACAACCATTGTTATATCTTTCTTAATCCTTTGCCCCCGGGATTTCTTCTCCCGATTCTAACACATCTTGGTACTCCCATGATGACTTGGTGTCGTGGCTTTTCCTGTGATCTCATCTTTGAGCTCTTACTGTTCTGCCACACACGACCTACATTCGAATGTGAGATCTTCCCACAGTTCCTTGTGGTGACTCCTTCGGTCGTTCGCTTTTACTTTCAGGTATAACCTTCTACTGTCATACTCTGTTTTCGTGCATTTACGATCTTGATCCTGAGGTTGGCACTTCTACCCAAGTGGAAATTCTCTCTCCCACCTTCTCGGGCGCTCGCTCTACCTCTAGGCTCAATCTATCAAGTTCTTGCAGTATTCCTCTTCCCTTTTAAGGCTGCTAACCATGTTTGAGTTTCGTGGTTCAGCGTATCGGCCACTACGTTAGCCTTGCTCGGATAGTGATTTACGCTACAGTCGCAGTCTTTTGCTAACTTTAGACATTCAATCTATCGTATGCCTAAATCCTTTCGTATGTAGATTATGCCAGCCCCTTCTAGATCATGCGTTGGGTATTTCAGCTTATGCGGCCTGAGCTGCCATGATGCATAATTGATCTCTCTGCCCCTTCCGCGTCTAGCCATGGCCAGGCCAACCCCTTCAGTGCGTCGGTGCCGACGATGTAGCTATTTCGAGTTTTGCGGTAACTAGTGCTAGCACCATAGTTATCTTCTCTTCTAGTAGTTGCAAGCTCACTTTGCTCAGGGAGTCGTGAAATCTCGACCCTTTTCTCGAGCTTTTGAGTCATTGTCATCGCAATTTCAGAGGATCCTTTGATAGCCTCCTACAGTGGTCTGTTACTGTGGTTCCACTCGGATTCCTTTCCGTTGCTACCATGTGTTCGAGGAAATTTGCTTCGTTAAGCCTGAACTCAAAACTTGCTAATCTTAGCATAGAGCTACTCGGCTCTTAACGTTTCTAGCGTAGTCCTCTATTGTCCTTAGTGTTTTCTTGCGTCCTTCAGATAGACAAATCTGTCACACAAAGCTAGAATAGGTTCTTTTTCAAGCGCCGGTTAAAATCATGATTCATTAGACCTTTAAGTGCAACTGGTATTTTGTAAGGTGCTCTTGTTATCGAGGCGGATCCGGGTTCTAGGTCTTATCTTGGATTCCACTTGTCTGTACCGTGGTATTATCGGTGGCATATCTGGAATTTACGGCGATGTCTACCATTTTCAAGTTCCCATTTGTCTTTCTCTAATCATTTAACGACTTAAAGCATCGAGATTATAGATTTTCGTCAGTGGCGTGGTCTTCCGCCAGCCAGTCCATTTCTAGTATTATGGCAACGTTTTGAAATTGTGAACCCTTAACTTGGAGTCTTTCTCGGTGAATTCTATGTTCAAGCAAATTTTCGTACTATTTATAAGGCCTACTATGGTGAGGACACCTTTATCCTATGTTCAGCTTGATCGGTGGATATCTAAAGTGTCTACTCAAAATGCGGTTATGAGATGGGCATAAAAACTTGTATCCAACAGTATGATAATTGGTAAGTCGAGGGAACGTCCATACCTGCTAGGTTTCCTTGGTTCCCCTCTAGCCGTTCCTGCGTTAGGACATACTCTCGAGCCTGTGACAGGAGACCTTGCGGCTGCTGATAATTTGGCGGTGGCACTTGTGGATTTGCTCCAAGTTGTGTGTGTGGTGTCCGCAGTTCTGACTGAATTGTCGGGTGTGACCTCGTCCCGATTTCTAGGGGTTTTGTCGGACAATGTTTCTTAAAATGTCCGCTCTGCCCACATGCAAAGCAAGCTCCTGTTCCCGCCTTGCATATCCCATAGTGCGTTCTATTGCACTCTGGGCAAACGGGGGGTTCTTGTTGATATTTCCTGACTGTTTTGGGGGTCGTTTGCCTCCCGAACCCTCGTGGCTTGTTCTGTTTTAGCCGAGCTTTCTTGGGCCCGAGTTGAGTCAGTTGTCCATTCAACTGTTTCTTGTTCCTAGGTGCTTGAGCCTGGACTTGGCGGAATGCGGTAGTGGTGACCGGTGCGGGTCCTCCTTTGCTAAAGTAGATTCAACATATAGTGCTTCTCATAGAGATTCAGGGTATGTCAACCTCCCGTGGCGAACCAACGCCATTCGAATTTCGTGCCTCAGACCGGCACGAAATTTCCTAGCCATTTTCTCATCAGTATCCACCTGCTCCGGTGCATATTTGGACATATCGCAGAGCAACCGATCGTAGTCTGTCACGGACATCGGTCCTTGTCTCAAGTTACAGAATTCCACTTCCTTTTCCCTTCGATAGTTCAGGGGAACATACTTATTATAAAACTCAGTCTTGAATTGTTCCCAAGTAGTCCACTCCAATTGTCCTAGAGTTATTGTTTTCTTTCTCGCTTCCCACCACAAATCCGCAGATTCAATCAGCTGGAATGATGCACATCTCAGTCGGTCTTTGTCCGGGAAACGTAGGAAGCCAAATAGGCGTTCTAGTGCCTTGACCCAAGTCTCAGCTTCTTTCGGGTCTCCCAAACCATTGAATACCGGCGGACACTGCTTTAGGAAAAGTTCCTCGATCCGACGATCTTGTGGTTGGGGCGGTGGCGGTGGTGTCACATCGCGCCACCATTCAGGACTCCCTCTCTCGAACGCTAGTATCATTTCGTGGCCTCGGCCTATGGGTCTTGCAACTCTTCCGGGTAGCATACTAATACATTAAGCACGGTTTTACCATTAACCACTATGCCGGTGCGGAACGGACAAACTTATCAACAAACTAGAAACTAGAACACAACAACTTTATCGAGGCACACGATTTTCATAGCTACTGAAGGTTAGTATATCATTATATCAAACAAAATTGCCTCAGGAGGACTCTTACAAGGATTTCCCACATCGTATTCCCAAGTACGCGTCATAAGATTTCATACTGCAACACATCACCAAAAGCACTTAGTTGTTTTCCACATCACGGTTCGGGTCTTACGTGCTAACCAAAGCACGATTCACTATGAGGCATAAAGACTAATCCGAACGAATTCGTATTCTAGTGCATTTCTTTAGGTATAACTTTCACTTCTCCATAATTCACCATCAGAGTTTTTTTTTTTAGGGAGGTCAGCCCAGGGCTTCCATCAAAACCATCATCGTAGTCCGAGTTGCGGTCAACTTGTGATCTAAAGCTTAAGGATCGAGTCGCGAACGTCTAAGTAGGGAAAGTCGTCTACTAAAGCCACTACAAGAAGTGATCTAAAATTCATCGTAAGCTAAGTCCAATTTTCTTAGACCGTCGTTCTACAAGATTCGTGTGACGCGGTAGGATTAACGATCTCCCAAGCATGGTAATGCAGTTCGGTTGGGCGAGGATCTACCGTGTGCTATTCCCTTATAGCACTGTTCCTCATTCTCTCTTCCTCGACCTCTGCCCTCTCATGCTTCCTGCATCGGGCGTTGGTCCTTCTTAGGTGTTATGTCTTGTCGCCGCACATCACGTCCTTTCTTACTAACGTATCTAGTATTGCTTATAATCATCGCTCAGGGAAGCGGTAGTAAGAATTCGTTCGAGTCCTACAGTTCGAGTTATGAAAAGATTTCGCAAAAACATTACTCTTGTCACTGAATTTTTTTTTTTTCAAAAAGTTTTCACTTGGTCCTCAAGACACCCCAAGAAACTGTTTTCTCAAAATTATGTCGAACACGTCGGGCTGGAGTGCTGATCTCATCGGCTACTTGGTTTAGTCTAGCGAACAAGTCTAGACCATGACTGAAAGGAGTATTTGGATCTCAGAGCAGAAAAGAACTGAGGCTCTGATACCACTCTGTCACGACCTCACTTTGCCAAGGATAGCAAAAGCGGATAAATCGCAACTAATAAAGGGATTTAAAGAAATATGGAAGAAATGAAGATAGAACTTGCACATTGAAAAGTCAAACAATATATGATAGATAAGATCCAAGTATTCGATTACAAGGATTTGAATAACAATGGCATTTCATCAAAATGAATCAGAGTTTCGATGATGAGAGTTCACTATACTCTCTTAACAAACTGCAGCGGAAAAAGTCCAGAAAACGACTTCGCCTATGAAGACACGAAGCGTCGAGAGATCCACACTTATTTACTTAAGTAGCATCGACTCTGATCAGCACGCCTCCACCCTATTGCTTAATCTGCACATTTATAAATACATGCAGGGCTGAGTACAGGAGTACTCAGTGGGCACTTGCCAAAAACAAAACATACAATATAAGTTGTCATCCATCAACAGTATCACACGGGGGTTTTCTTAAAAGGCCCGAGCATACTAAATTCTTTTGTGATCTTAAAAGTCCGATTTCAATCTAAGTTCTTGATGTATTCCTCCATGTCTGAGAATCCAGTGGGCCGTGAAGGTGGCCGCCTTCACAAGCACCCTCGCCGGCCAGCCTCTCTCTAGGATGGCTCACAGCGCTCGCGCACGTAACTCCGAATAGGATTTGCGGTCCTATTGGAAAATGGCTCACAGCCCTCGCGCACGTAACTCCGAATAGGATTTGCGGTCCTATTGGAAAATGGCTCACAGCCCTCGCGCACGTAACTCCGAATAGGATTTGCGGTCCTATTGGAAAATGGCTCACAGCCCTCGCGCACGTAACTCCGAATAGGATTTGCGGTCCTATTGGAAAAGGATGGTTTACAGCACTCGCGCACGTAACTCCAAATAGGATTTGCGGTCCTATTGGAAAATGGCTCACAGCCCTCGCGCACGTAACTCCAAATAGGATTTGTGGTCCTATTGGAAACCAAGTTTGTTACCAAGTTTTTGGCATCGCCAAACTCTCGGCATATAGTCCTCACAGACAGGTCTTGAAAACAAATATTTCATGGCATGACAACAACTTTAAAAGAAATGATCACATCTCCATTTTTGAGAAAAATGTATTTCATAACTTCAAAACATTTGCTTTATATCCACACTATATTGCTGGTTATTAAAAGAAAGCCCACAATCATATCTTAAATAGAAAGCTCGTAAAATACTTAGTTACGAAAGCCCACCTCGTATGCTTATCTTCAATTAAATTCTTCGTTAGGCCTCACTTGCCCTTGAATATTTTCTCCCTTGAAAATAAATAGCGTAACACGCTAATTAGCACTTGAACTATTTCTCTGAAAAAGAATGCATGCATCCTACAGGATAGCATCTATCTCTTAGTCTCGGCTTATAGGTTTTCTCTTTAAATCCTAACTTGGCTTCACTGTTCTGCAGCACTTAATTATTTTCTTTACTTCTTTTGGAGAAATTCTATTTTCTCAATAAATATGGATTCTTAAAATCCCTCCTTAATTTCCTTCTTCTTCGGATTTTTCTTAAGGCTTCTTAAGATCTCTTAAGGCCGCCCATGGCGTCGCGGGGCAACGCCGGTCGACCCTCGCTTCCCAAATTATAATATCTTCCTTCCTTGGAATAAATTATCCGGAAACTAATTTAATTAAGCTCCAAGCTCAATTTCTTAAATTAATTTCCCTCCACAAAATAATCTCCCAAATTCACTAATTAAATTAAGTAGCCCATTCCAATAAAATCTCGTGGCCCAAAACCTTTTTAATTGGGAACAACCCATTCTTCCTAATTTATTTTCGGCCCATTCTCCTCTCAAAAGGCCCCAACTTAAATAAATAAGGTCCATTCTCCCCTCTCTTTCTTTTATTAAATCTTGGCCCAAGTCACTTTATTAATGGAATGGCCCAACTAAAACAAATAAGGTGGCCCAACTAATTAATTCCAACAAAGCCCAACTCTTGGGGTCCAAAATACTCCCTTGCTGCCATCGTGAACTATCTCTCCCCCATTATTTCTCCCATATCCTGAAATTGAAGAGGAAGAACAGCAGCGCCTCCCCCATCGCGCTCCCTCGCCGTCCGGCTTCGCCGGAGATCTACCGGCGTAGTCCCTCTCTAATTCGCCCATCCTCTCTCCTTTTCTCTTCGTTCCGGAAATCTCCCAAGTTTCCAATTTCCAAATGAAATCCCTAAAATTAGAGATGGAGGAGCAGCGGCGTCTCCCTTCTCTCTCACGGCTCTCCGCCGCTCACGCCCGCTCCCTCCGTTGAACGTCCTCCAACGAGTGCTCTCTCTCTCGGCGAGTCAGCAGTGGAGAGGAGGCGTCGCCTCCCTCCCTCTTCCTCAGCCGCGGCCTGAAATTTCTCCACGGAAGTTTCCGGAGCTTCGCGGTCGCTGGAGTCTAGCGGGGAGTCCTCCTCGCTCCGCACCACCTCCGTCTCGCGCGCTGCCGCCCGGCGGCCTCTCAGTCCAGAAGCTAAGTCCCTTCCCCCTTTCCCCCATTTACTCGTCAATTATCGAGTTATGCATCAGCTTGGTATTGCTTTGTTATCTCAAATCCTTGTTCTTGTGATTTTTGTGCTTTGAGGGGAAGTTGGGCAGTAGCTTTGTGGTATTGGGATTCTTGGCTATGTGTTATGACTTTACATATGCATTTGGGAGCATTGGCTCACTGTAGCTTTGGTTCTGCATATGTTCACTGGGGAATACTTGGTGGATTTGCTACTGTTCTATTTTCATACTTGTTGTAGGGATCCTTATGAGGAGTTCTATGTTCTTGTGCTATCCGACCATTCTATATGATGCAAAAGAGGGTGTTGTCGAGGGGATTACCTTGCTCGGTGATTCCCTTCGGTCCTTGGCTGCCCCTTGACTGCCGTCGCTCCTCACTCCGTCGCCCTTCACTCCGTCGCACTCCCTTGCCTTGCGAGAATTTGGCAGGAAAACTGAGTGTGGAGTGGGGAGGGAGGCGGTGGTATTTATAGGCAAAATGCCTTGGCCTCTTGTGGCAGAATCTTGGGCATTGAGCTCCTAATTTTGGTTATAAGCTCAGCTCTCTTTCTAAGCTTCATAGTCATGTTGTTTATACTATTTTGGTGAAATTCTTGAGGGGAGGAAGTCTTTCCTTGACTTTCCCTTGAGTCTCGATAGGGGAAATTCTTTGTATCAATTTTTGGCTTGTGTTTGGCTCCTCTTACTTGGTGGCAGTTGGTCTTGATTCCCATTTGGTGTAAGTTGAGAGTGGTCAACTATGGCTGTTCTCACAGCTGAAAACCGCAGCCTCTTGGCTGCCTATTACTCCTACTATCTTAATTGAGCTTGTCTCTCCTCTTTCCTTTCTTATGTGTTAAAAATTTGACACCCTTTTTGGTGTAATTTTTTTGTAGGTGAGGTGGCTGCTCCTTGGAGCTACATGGGGCCATATTTTCGAGAAAGATGGAGAGAAGATTGAGGAGGGGTAGAAGATCTCCTATTGTAGCTCCTTTGACCAAAGCAACCTTAACTTTTATCTAAGTTTTTGCTACTACAATTCCAATAGAGTAGGATTAGCTACTACTTCATTCCCCTCCTTGGAAGGGTCTCCTATGCTTGAATAGGAACCTTACTTGTAGCTTCATTCATCCAATTGTGTAGCTTGTTTTGTATTTTACTACTCTCATATATGTTCCAAAATTTTCTAATAAGAGTATTTCATTTACTTTTATCCTTGAAGTAAATTTATTTGCACTTTGATTCCAAATATCTCTTCGTCCAAATTTTTTTTATACTCTAAAAATTCGTGCACGAAAACTCGGGGTGTTACATTCTACCCACCTTAACAAAAATTTCGTCCCGAAATTTGTGCTGCTCTACTTGCATGCTTCAAGATATTCCTCCTCCGTATTGCCCCTTATTTCCTCCATGGTGTTTCTCTAACACCTTCATCCAAAATAACACTTACTTCTCAATTATTGTATTCTTTGAAATGTTTCGACTTCCCTTGCAATTCCTTGTCCATATTTATGACTATCTCCTCTCGAGCATCTCACTAGACCCTATATATTGCGGTCGAAGTTTCCCTTGACTTCGAATCCAATTATCTCTTTGAGGGAGACAGTCTTCAATTAACCTTGCTTTTCCTTGTTAAACTATGAGTCTGACATCACTGCGGGACTTCCATCCGTCCTAGCCCCTTTCTTCCATCTAGGATTCTTGAGAAATTTCTATCACCTCCGTAATAGAAATCTGGGTCCAATACTTTTCTCTCACTGACCTCGTTCTATAGAGGGCGGTCTAAGCTCCTCTCTGTGTGAGGCTTCGTACGATACTATTTCACTATTTGCCTAGTAGTTGTCGTTATGAACGGACTTCATCTCTGGTAAAAACTTGTTCCCAATTGTCCTTCTATACAGAGCACCTTGGCTCTCGATCGTGTCTTCGAGCGTTTCCTACACCCGCTTTGACACTTCATCACCTTATCGGTGGTAATAAATCCTTGAAACCAATCATGTAGATTCTTCTAAAATCTAGTCGTAGATCTGTCGTTTTGGTCTAATGTGAAAATTACTGGTATTTTACGAAGATGTGTATAACTCAACTAACTTGTCTGATTGTCACAAAGTTAGTATGCACAGTGAGGCGATCGACTGTCACCCAGCTTGTGTTATCCTCGTACAACCATTGTTATATCTTTCTTAATCCTTTGCCCCCGGGATTTCTTCTCCCGATTCTAACACATCTTGGTACTCCCATGATGACTTGGTGTCGTGGCTTTTCCTGTGATCTCATCTTTGAGCTCTTACTGTTCTGCCACACACGACCTACATTCGAATGTGAGATCTTCCCACAGTTCCTTGTGGTGACTCCTTCGGTCGTTCGCTTTTACTTTCAGGTATAACCTTCTACTGTCATACTCTGTTTTCGTGCATTTACGATCTTGATCCTGAGGTTGGCACTTCTACCCAAGTGGAAATTCTCTCTCCCACCTTCTCGGGCGCTCGCTCTACCTCTAGGCTCAATCTATCAAGTTCTTGCAGTATTCCTCTTCCCTTTTAAGGCTGCTAACCATGTTTGAGTTTCGTGGTTCAGCGTATCGGCCACTACGTTAGCCTTGCTCGGATAGTGATTTACGCTACAGTCGCAGTCTTTTGCTAACTTTAGACATTCAATCTATCGTATGCCTAAATCCTTTCGTATGTAGATTATGCCAGCCCCTTCTAGATCATGCGTTGGGTATTTCAGCTTATGCGGCCTGAGCTGCCATGATGCATAATTGATCTCTCTGCCCCTTCCGCGTCTAGCCATGGCCAGGCCAACCCCTTCAGTGCGTCGGTGCCGACGATGTAGCTATTTCGAGTTTTGCGGTAACTAGTGCTAGCACCATAGTTATCTTCTCTTCTAGTAGTTGCAAGCTCACTTTGCTCAGGGAGTCGTGAAATCTCGACCCTTTTCTCGAGCTTTTGAGTCATTGTCATCGCAATTTCAGAGGATCCTTTGATAGCCTCCTACAGTGGTCTGTTACTGTGGTTCCACTCGGATTCCTTTCCGTTGCTACCATGTGTTCGAGGAAATTTGCTTCGTTAAGCCTGAACTCAAAACTTGCTAATCTTAGCATAGAGCTACTCGGCTCTTAACGTTTCTAGCGTAGTCCTCTATTGTCCTTAGTGTTTTCTTGCGTCCTTCAGATAGACAAATCTGTCACACAAAGCTAGAATAGGTTCTTTTTCAAGCGCCGGTTAAAATCATGATTCATTAGACCTTTAAGTGCAACTGGTATTTTGTAAGGTGCTCTTGTTATCGAGGCGGATCCGGGTTCTAGGTCTTATCTTGGATTCCACTTGTCTGTACCGTGGTATTATCGGTGGCATATCTGGAATTTACGGCGATGTCTACCATTTTCAAGTTCCCATTTGTCTTTCTCTAATCATTTAACGACTTAAAGCATCGAGATTATAGATTTTCGTCAGTGGCGTGGTCTTCCGCCAGCCAGTCCATTTCTAGTATTATGGCAACGTTTTGAAATTGTGAACCCTTAACTTGGAGTCTTTCTCGGTGAATTCTATGTTCAAGCAAATTTTCGTACTATTTATAAGGCCTACTATGGTGAGGACACCTTTATCCTATGTTCAGCTTGATCGGTGGATATCTAAAGTGTCTACTCAAAATGCGGTTATGAGATGGGCATAAAAACTTGTATCCAACAGTATGATAATTGGTAAGTCGAGGGAACGTCCATACCTGCTAGGTTTCCTTGGTTCCCCTCTAGCCGTTCCTGCGTTAGGACATACTCTCGAGCCTGTGACAGGAGACCTTGCGGCTGCTGATAATTTGGCGGTGGCACTTGTGGATTTGCTCCAAGTTGTGTGTGTGGTGTCCGCAGTTCTGACTGAATTGTAGGGTGTGACCTCGTCCCGATTTCTAGGGGTTTTGTCGGACAATGTTTCTTAAAATGTCCGCTCTGCCCACATGCAAAGCAAGCTCCTGTTCCCGCCTTGCATATCCCATAGTGCGTTCTATTGCACTCTGGGCAAACGGGGGGTTCTTGTTGATATTTCCTGACTGTTTTGGGGGTCGTTTGCCTCCCGAACCCTCGTGGCTTGTTCTGTTTTAGCCGAGCTTTCTTGGGCCCGAGTTGAGTCAGTTGTCCATTCAACTGTTTCTTGTTCCTAGGTGCTTGAGCCTGGACTTGGCGGAATGCGGTAGTGGTGACCGGTGCGGGTCCTCCTTTGCTAAAGTAGATTCAACATATAGTGCTTCTCATAGAGATTCAGGGTATGTCAACCTCCCGTGGCGAACCAACGCCATTCGAATTTCGTGCCTCAGACCGGCACGAAATTTCCTAGCCATTTTCTCATCAGTATCCACCTGCTCCGGTGCATATTTGGACATATCGCAGAGCAACCGATCGTAGTCTGTCACGGACATCGGTCCTTGTCTCAAGTTACAGAATTCCACTTCCTTTTCCCTTCGATAGTTCAGGGGAACATACTTATTATAAAACTCAGTCTTGAATTGTTCCCAAGTAGTCCACTCCAATTGTCCTAGAGTTATTGTTTTCTTTCTCGCTTCCCACCACAAATCCGCAGATTCAATCAGCTGGAATGATGCACATCTCAGTCGGTCTTTGTCCGGGAAACGTAGGAAGTCAAATAGGCGTTCTAGTGCCTTGACCCAAGTCTCAGCTTCTTTCGGGTCTCCCAAACCATTGAATACCGGCGGACACTGCTTTAGGAAAAGTTCCTCGATCCGACGATCTTGTGGTTGGGGCGGTGGCGGTGGTGTCACATCGCGCCACCATTCAGGACTCCCTCTCTCGAACGCTAGTATCATTTCGTGGCCTCGGCCTATGGGTCTTGCAACTCTTCCGGGTAGCATACTAATACATTAAGCACGGTTTTACCATTAAGCACTATGCCGGTGCGGAACGGACAAACTTATCAACAAACTAGAAACTAGAACACAACAACTTTATCGAGGCACACGATTTTCATAGCTACTGAAGGTTAGTATATCATTATATCAAACAAAATTGCCTCAGGAGGACTTTTACAAGGATTTCCCACATCGTATTCCCAAGTACGCGTCATAAGATTTCATACTGCAACACATCACCAAAAGCACTTAGTTGTTTTCCACATCACGGTTCGGGTCTTACGTGCTAACCAAAGCACGATTCACTATGAGGCATAAAGACTAATCCGAACGAATTCGTATTCTAGTGCATTTCTTTTGGTATAACTTTCACTTCTCCATAATTCACCATCAGAGTTTTTTTTTAGGGAGGTCAGCCCAGGGCTTCCATCAAAACCATCATCGTAGTCCGAGTTGCGGTCAACTTGTGATCTAAAGCTTAAGGATCGAGTCGCGAACGTCTAAGTAGGGAAAGTCGTCTACTAAAGCCACTACAAGAAGTGATCTAAAATTCATCGTAAGCTAAGTCCAATTTTCTTAGACCGTCGTTCTACAAGATTCGTGTGACGCGGTAGGATTAACGATCTCCCAAGCATGGTAATGCAGTTCGGTTGGGCGAGGATCTACCGTGTGCTATTCCCTTATAGCACTGTTCCTCATTCTCTCTTCCTCGACCTCTGCCCTCTCATGCTTCCTGCATCGGGCGTTGGTCCTTCTTAGGTGTTATGTCTTGTCGCCGCACATCACGTCCTTTCTTACTAACGTATGTAGTATTGTTTATAATCATCGCTCAGGGAAGCGGTAGTAAGAATTCGTTCGAGTCCTACAGTTCGAGTTATGAAAAGATTTCGCAAAAACATTACTCTTGTCACTGAATTTTTTTTTTTTCAAAAAGTTTTCACTTGGTCCTCAAGACACCCCAAGAAACTGTTTTCTCAAAATTATGTCGAACACGTCGGGCTGGAGTGCTGATCTCGTCGGCTACTTGGTTTAGTCTAGCGAACAAGTCTAGACCATGACTGAAAGGAGTATTTGGATCTCAGAGCAGAAAAGAACTGAGGCTCTGATACCACTCTGTCACGACCGCACTTTGCCAAGGATAGCAAAAGCGGATAAATCGCAACTAATAAAGGGATTTAAAGAAATATGGAAGAAATGAAGATAGAACTTGCACATTGAAAAGTCAAACAATATATGATAGATAAGATCCAAGTATTCGATTACAAGGATTTGAATAACAATGGCATTTCATCAAAATGAATCAGAGTTTCGATGATGAGAGTTCACTATACTCTCTTAACAAACTGCAGCGGAAAAAGT
Organism: Salvia splendens; assembly: GCF_004379255.2. Taxonomy (NCBI): domain Eukaryota; kingdom Viridiplantae; phylum Streptophyta; class Magnoliopsida; order Lamiales; family Lamiaceae; genus Salvia; species Salvia splendens. The sequence goes on from NC_056039.1 coordinate 20,440,528, forward strand.
CCAGAAAACGACTTCGCGTATGAAGACACGAAGCGTCGAGAGATCCACACTTATTTACTTAAGTAGCATCGACTCTGATCAGCACGCCTCCACCCTATTGCTTAATCTGCACATTTATAAATACATGCAGGGCTGAGTACAGGAGTACTCAGTGGGCACTTGCCAAAAACAAAACATACAATATAAGTTGTCATCCATCAACAGTATCACACGGGGGTTTTCTTAAAAGGCCCGAGCATACTAAATTCTTTTGTGATCTTAAAAGTCCGATTTCAATCTAAGTTCTTGATGTATTCCTCCATGTCTGAGAATCCAGTGGGCCGTGAAGGTGGCCGCCTTCACAAGCACCCTCGCCGGCCAGCCTCTCTCTAGGATGGCTCACAGCGCTCGCGCACGTAACTCCGAATAGGATTTGCGGTCCTATTGGAAAATGGCTCACAGCCCTCGCGCACGTAACTCCGAATAGGATTTGCGGTCCTATTGGAAAATGGCTCACAGCCCTCGCGCACGTAACTCCGAATAGGATTTGCGGTCCTATTGGAAAATGGCTCACAGCCCTCGCGCACGTAACTCCGAATAGGATTTGCGGTCCTATTGGAAAAGGATGGTTTACAGCACTCGCGCACGTAACTCCAAATAGGATTTGCGGTCCTATTGGAAAATGGCTCACAGCCCTCGCGCACGTAACTCCAAATAGGATTTGTGGTCCTATTGGAAACCAAGTTTGTTACCAAGTTTTTGGCATCGCCAAACTCTCGGCATATAGTCCTCACAGACAGGTCTTGAAAACAAATATTTCATGGCATGACAACAACTTTAAAAGAAATGATCACATCTCCATTTTTGAGAAAAATGTATTTCATAACTTCAAAACATTTGCTTTATATCCACACTATATTGCTGGTTATTAAAAGAAAGCCCACAATCATATCTTAAATAGAAAGCTCGTAAAATACTTAGTTACGAAAGCCCACCTCGTATGCTTATCTTCAATTAAATTCTTCGTTAGGCCTCACTTGCCCTTGAATATTTTCTCCCTTGAAAATAAATAGCGTAACACGCTAATTAGCACTTGAACTATTTCTCTGAAAAAGAATGCATGCATCCTACAGGATAGCATCTATCTCTTAGTCTCGGCTTATAGGTTTTCTCTTTAAATCCTAACTTGGCTTCACTGTTCTGCAGCACTTAATTATTTTCTTTACTTCTTTTGGAGAAATTCTATTTTCTCAATAAATATGGATTCTTAAAATCCCTCCTTAATTTCCTTCTTCTTCGGATTTTTCTTAAGGCTTCTTAAGATCTCTTAAGGCCGCCCATGGCGTCGCGGGGCAACGCCGGTCGACCCTCGCTTCCCAAATTATAATATCTTCCTTCCTTGGAATAAATTATCCGGAAACTAATTTAATTAAGCTCCAAGCTCAATTTCTTAAATTAATTTCCCTCCACAAAATAATCTCCCAAATTCACTAATTAAATTAAGTAGCCCATTCCAATAAAATCTCGTGGCCCAAAACCTTTTTAATTGGGAACAACCCATTCTTCCTAATTTATTTTCGGCCCATTCTCCTCTCAAAAGGCCCCAACTTAAATAAATAAGGTCCATTCTCCCCTCTCTTTCTTTTATTAAATCTTGGCCCAAGTCACTTTATTAATGGAATGGCCCAACTAAAACAAATAAGGTGGCCCAACTAATTAATTCCAACAAAGCCCAACTCTTGGGGTCCAAAATACTCCCTTGCTGCCATCGTGAACTATCTCTCCCCCATTATTTCTCCCATATCCTGAAATTGAAGAGGAAGAACAGCAGCGCCTCCCCCATCGCGCTCCCTCGCCGTCCGGCTTCGCCGGAGATCTACCGGCGTAGTCCCTCTCTAATTCGCCCATCCTCTCTCCTTTTCTCTTCGTTCCGGAAATCTCCCAAGTTTCCAATTTCCAAATGAAATCCCTAAAATTAGAGATGGAGGAGCAGCGGCGTCTCCCTTCTCTCTCACGGCTCTCCGCCGCTCACGCCCGCTCCCTCCGTTGAACGTCCTCCAACGAGTGCTCTCTCTCTCGGCGAGTCAGCAGTGGAGAGGAGGCGTCGCCTCCCTCCCTCTTCCTCAGCCGCGGCCTGAAATTTCTCCACGGAAGTTTCCGGAGCTTCGCGGTCGCTGGAGTCTAGCGGGGAGTCCTCCTCGCTCCGCACCACCTCCGTCTCGCGCGCTGCCGCCCGGCGGCCTCTCAGTCCAGAAGCTAAGTCCCTTCCCCCTTTCCCCCATTTACTCGTCAATTATCGAGTTATGCATCAGCTTGGTATTGCTTTGTTATCTCAAATCCTTGTTCTTGTGATTTTTGTGCTTTGAGGGGAAGTTGGGCAGTAGCTTTGTGGTATTGGGATTCTTGGCTATGTGTTATGACTTTACATATGCATTTGGGAGCATTGGCTCACTGTAGCTTTGGTTCTGCATATGTTCACTGGGGAATACTTGGTGGATTTGCTACTGTTCTATTTTCATACTTGTTGTAGGGATCCTTATGAGGAGTTCTATGTTCTTGTGCTATCCGACCATTCTATATGATGCAAAAGAGGGTGTTGTCGAGGGGATTACCTTGCTCGGTGATTCCCTTCGGTCCTTGGCTGCCCCTTGACTGCCGTCGCTCCTCACTCCGTCGCCCTTCACTCCGTCGCACTCCCTTGCCTTGCGAGAATTTGGCAGGAAAACTGAGTGTGGAGTGGGGAGGGAGGCGGTGGTATTTATAGGCAAAATGCCTTGGCCTCTTGTGGCAGAATCTTGGGCATTGAGCTCCTAATTTTGGTTATAAGCTCAGCTCTCTTTCTAAGCTTCATAGTCATGTTGTTTATACTATTTTGGTGAAATTCTTGAGGGGAGGAAGTCTTTCCTTGACTTTCCCTTGAGTCTCGATAGGGGAAATTCTTTGTATCAATTTTTGGCTTGTGTTTGGCTCCTCTTACTTGGTGGCAGTTGGTCTTGATTCCCATTTGGTGTAAGTTGAGAGTGGTCAACTATGGCTGTTCTCACAGCTGAAAACCGCAGCCTCTTGGCTGCCTATTACTCCTACTATCTTAATTGAGCTTGTCTCTCCTCTTTCCTTTCTTATGTGTTAAAAATTTGACACCCTTTTTGGTGTAATTTTTTTGTAGGTGAGGTGGCTGCTCCTTGGAGCTACATGGGGCCATATTTTCGAGAAAGATGGAGAGAAGATTGAGGAGGGGTAGAAGATCTCCTATTGTAGCTCCTTTGACCAAAGCAACCTTAACTTTTATCTAAGTTTTTGCTACTACAATTCCAATAGAGTAGGATTAGCTACTACTTCATTCCCCTCCTTCGAAGGGTCTCCTATGCTTGAATAGGAACCTTACTTGTAGCTTCATTCATCCAATTGTGTAGCTTGTTTTGTATTTTACTGCTCTCATATATGTTCCAAAATTTTCTAATAAGAGTATTTCATTTACTTTTATCCTTGAAGTAAATTTATTTGCACTTTGATTCCAAATATCTCTTCGTCCAAATTTTTTTTATACTCTAAAAATTCGTGCACGAAAACTTCGGGTGTTACAATTTTGTTTTCTTTTTGTAGTATGTGTGTTCGTATAGTGTGTGTGCAGCTTGTGAAATTTGTAGTGTATAGTGTCAATGTATGTGTGTTCGTGTTATGTGTGTATAGTGTCTATTTTATGTTTAAAGTGAGAGTGTGTAATGTAAAGTATATAGTGCGTGAAGTGTATATATAGTTGTGGAGTGTGAATAATGTGTATTTTTTGTATAATGTGCATAGTGTTTGTATTCTAAATATACACGGCATTGTTTGTAGTATGTGTAGTGTGTTCTTTGTGTATGTGTGTGCGGGGTGTATATTTTGTGTATGAATGTGTATAGTGTGTATTTTGTGTGAAAAGTGTATGTATTATGTATAACATGTGTAGTTTGTGCATAGTTCTGTGTATTTTCGGTGTAGTGTGTGTATTGTATGCATTTTGTATATACGCATGGTGCATTTGTGTGTTCTTTGTGTGTGTATATTGTGTGCATATTGTGCCAGTAGCGTGTATTTTATCTATATGTTGTTATTTTTTGTGTTTAGTATAGGAAAAATGTGTGCAATGTGTGTATTTTTTTATAGTGTATGATTTTGAGTATAATATGTTTAGTATGTGTGTAGTGTGTGTATTTTTGTATAATGTGTGTATAGTGCGGTGTTTATGTTGGGTATAGAGTAGATATTTATGTACTGTGTGTATTGTGTATATGTAGTCAGCTAAATGTATTTTTTCTATAGTTTGTGATTTTGTGTATAATGTGTTTAGTATGTATTTAATGTGTGTATAACATGGTGTTTATATTGTGTATAGTGTAGATATTTTGTGTACTGCGTGTATATTGTGGATTGTGTATGTGTAGTGCACGCAATGTTTGTATTTTAAGTATTGTGTGGGTTTATGTGAAGCGTGTGTTGTGTGTAGCGTGTGTTTGTGCATTTTTTCAATGCATATATTTTGAATATACTGTGCATTTTATGTAGTATGTGTATTGTGTGTGCAGTGTATGTGGCAGTGTATATATATATATATATATACTTGGTTGTTTTTTGTCCAAGTGTGTGTAAAATGTGTGCAACATTTTGTGTTTTGTGTATTATTTATGTTTATTTTGTGTATTGAGTGTGTGTAGCGTAGTGTATGTATTTTTTGTGTATTGTGTGCAACATAAGTAGTGTGTGTTCTTTGTGTATGTGTGCGGTGTGTATTTTGTGTCTAAGTGTGTATAATGTGTGTATTTTGTGCATTGTATATATTTTGTGTAAAGTGTATGTATTATGTATAACATGTATAGTTTGTGTATAATGTGTGTATTTTTTGTGCAGTGGTTGTGCTTGTATTTTGTTACACGTGTGCATTGTATGTATTGTGTATACAAATGAGTGCATTGTATGTATTGTGTATATGCGCATCTACATTGTGTCCTTTGTGTATTTGTGTGTATTTGTGTGTATTGTGTGTAGTATGTGCTATGTGAGCATGTTGTGGCCGTGGTGTGTATTTTATCTATATTTATTTAGTTTTTTTGTTTAGTATGTATAATGTGTGCAATGTGTGCATTTTTTATAGTATGTGATTTTGTGTATAGTGTGTTTAGTATGTGTGTAGTGTCTGTATTTTTTGTATAATGTGTGTATAGTGTGGTGTTTATATTGTGTATAGTGTAGATATTTTGTGTACTGTGCGTATTGTATATGAGTGGCGCAATGTTTTGTATTTCGAATATAGTGTGAATATATGTAAATTGCGTGTTGTGTTTGTGTGTTTTATAGCAATGAGTGTGCAACATGTAGGGTAAAAAATTAAACAGGTTTTAGATAAAACAACTTTAAAACCCAATAAGATAAAAAAAAGGCAAAACACAGTCATAGAAAACAAACTTTATTTATTTTCACGCTTGATCATCTAAAAAACACGAGCACACCGAGAACTTTATTGACCGACGAAATTGTGGTAGGTTGTAGATCATTGAAATTTAGAATTCTATGGGTTCAATTAATTTCTCCATCTAGTAGGAATACAACCAATAAATATTAGCAACATAATAATCATACAAAAAGAGAGTACATAAAATTAAAGGAACGTAAATGTATTTCTATTGGTAAAAAACAAGAATCATACTAAAAACCCCAATATGATCTGTTGATAAGAAGCAAGAATCATACTAAAAATCCCAATAAGATAAAAAGAAAATGGCAAAAGACATACCATATGGTCATAGAATACAAATTTCAAGCTAACGACTTTTTATTTGTCTCCAAATCAAAAGAAATTTAGAATTCAAGAATCATGCTAACAATCCCAATAAGATAAAAAAGAAAATGGCAAAACACATACCATATTGTCATAGAAAACCCCAATGACTTTTGATTTGGTCATTTAAAAAACACAAACACACCTAATTTATTGATTGATGAAATTATGGTAGGATGTAAGTCATTGAGATTTTGAATTCTATGGTTTCAACTTATTTCTCCATGCGATAAGAACACAACCAATAAATATTAGTAATAATCATACAAAAAGAGTACATAAAGTAAAAGAATGAAATGTACTACTCCCTCTGTCCCACTCACATTTTTTTTGTGGTATGAGATTTTAGGAAGTGTTGTTAGATGGAATAAAGTAGAGAGGAAAAATGTAGTTGAATATTTGATTTACCTTAAATAGGCAAAATAACTGTCATATAAATTATTTCTCACTTCGGCTCATAAACGGCTAAACCTTCTAATGTTGTAGTTAATCCATATGATTATATTGTGCGTATGCAATATAGGGTGTGTGATCAAATACTAACTTCTTATAGTAATAACTAATAATTAAATATCAATTTTGTATGTTAAAAATATCAACACAAAGACATAAATTTATCAATCTTTCTTGTGTTGATAAATTATGTGTCACGACCCAATTCTCGTTAAGGATAACTAGAATGAGTAACTCGCGACTAATGGGGGATTAAAGAAGCGGGGATAAAAAAGGGGTAGAATCTGAAGAACTTGCCGAAGGCCAAATGATTGATATCACCAAAATAAGTGTCAAGTATTCACTTACAAACTCTCAAGAAATAGAGTCATTCAACAAGTCAACTGAATCAGAGTTCGATGATGAGACATTACTATTCTCAATTGACAAAACACAGCGGAATAGGTCCCTATTGAACGACTTCGTGTATGAAGACACGAATCGCCTAGGAATCCACACGATTATTTAGTAGCATCGACTATGATCAAATCTTCTCCATCTTGACGTTCAACCCACACATTTATAAATACATGCAGGGCTGAGTACATGAGTACTCAGTGGACAAGCGCCGAAAACAAAACATACAAATATAAGTTGTCATCCATCAACAGTATCACACGGGGTTTTTCTTAAAAAGGCCCGAGCATACTAAATTCTTTTGTGATCTTAAAAGTCTGACTGCAGTCTAAGTTCTTGGTGTATCCTGCCATGTCTGGGAATCTAGTGTACCGTGAAGGTCCGGCGAGGGTACTGTTGAAGGTGGCCACCTTCAACAGTACCCTCGCCGGCCAACCTCTCTAGGATGGCTCACGACTCTTGTGCACCACAATCCGAATCGAAACGTTTTGGCGTAGCCAAAACCAACAAACAAATATCTCCAACAGACAAATATCTTCAACAGGCAGGTCTCGAAAACAAACACTTTATGGCATGACAACAACTTTAAAAGAAATGATCACATATCCATTTTTGAGAAAAAGGTATTTCATAACTTCAAAACATTTGATTTATATCCACACTATTATCTCTTAATATGGATTCTTAAAATCCCTCCTTAAATTCCTTCTTCTTCGAATTTTTCTTAAGGCCGCCCATGGCGTCGCGGGGCGACGCCGGTCGGCCCTCGCATCTCCCGCTTCATCACTTTCCATCTTTGGGAATTTAGTAATTTATTCGGGAATTAATTCATTAAGCTCTAATCTTGAATTTTGTTTTAATTCCTTCCCAACGTAATTTATTTCCTTGCTCCTCAACAATCTCGGCCCAACTAGTTACTCCAAGGTGGCCCAAACAGTATTTGATTACTTAGCACTTAACACTCCAAATAGTCGTCAGGGCCCAGCTAGTTAAATAGAGCGGCCAAGTTAATTAAATAAGGTACCCAACCACTATCTTAATTTATGAGGCCCAATCCAATAATTTTAATGGCCCAACACTTAGAAATGGGCAGTCCCACCCCCATCGTGACTCCATCTCTTTCCAAACTCCACTTAGAGCATCCACAACCGTGCTCTTGCCAGCGGCACGGTTGTGGGCCCGGGCGGTACTATTCATGCCTGCTCTCTGGCAAGAGCACAACACCCACAACTGTGCTCTTCCGCAAGGACGAGCACAATTAATATAAAATTCAATTACACAACAACATTTTCATAATACTAAAATTCATTAAAAAAACCACAATAAAAATTACAAATTACAAATAAAATAAAAAGACATAATTAAAATCCTAAAAATTAAAAATTACATAATTAAAATACTAAAAATTAAAAATTACATAATTAAACTCCTAAAAATTAAAAATTACATAATTATTGGCTAATATAACCCGAGGAAGACTACGCATCCGGCGGCACCAACCCCAATTGTTTTTGGAGACCCAATATCATGGACTCGTGCGTTTGAAGTTGCGTGGGGGTCATAGTTGACCTATCGGCCATATTGAGTTGGGCCAAAAGGGCCCACAACGAGTTGTTCGGGGGTGGAGGTGGAACATAGGGTGCGGGTTCGGGAGCAGGGGCAGATGGAGTCGCGGCGCGACGTCGTTCGGCCGCCGCCTTCTTCCTACCTTGCGGTCGGCGTCGGGAACCGCTTGGTCCGGCATCGGGGCTACCCAAGTTAGCTCCGGCGAGTTGGCTAGCCACTTCTTCCGAGCCGGAGTCGGATAGTGCTACCGACCGTGAGCGTTTGGAGGAGCCGCTAGAGGAGGATGTTATGCCTCCCTTATACTTCGGGTGCGTCCGCGTCTCCTGCCAAACGTTAAGATATTTGAACGACTTACCGTTCATGGATTGGTAGGTGCTCAGCGAGGCGGTGATGATGTCGACCTCGCTTTGGCCGCTCCCGGCATTCCGGGACTCCTGGATGAAATAGCCGTTGAACTTGCCAATTTCTTCGTTGGCTCGGCCGATGCAGTTGCGCACCATACTCTCGTTGCGCTCGATCGTTCCCGGCGGCCGGTGTGCATTGTACCGGCTAGAGACGCGCCACCAAAAGTGATCGCCGGATTGGTTCGTTCCAACCACCGCATCTTCGGAGATTTCCAAGTACGCCTTGAACAATCTTTCCATCTCCGCCGGTGAGTACGGTGTGCGGACACCGGCGCGAGATGGAGGATTCGGCATTTGGGAAGGGGCGCGAGGCCTAGGCTCCGGTGTCCACCCGTAGCGCCCATCGGAGGCACCTTGATCGTCGATTGGGTATGGCCGGTAGCCACTCGGAACGCCCGAATCTTGGGTGAGAGGAGGGGCCGAATATTCCGTTTCCGGACTAGGAAACGGTTGCGAACCGAACCATTCGGGGTTCCAACCGTGAGAGCCGCTTGGGTTGTCGTCGTTACCGGACATAGTGGTGTTGTAGGGTGTGAGAGGAAGATGAAAATGGATATGAGAGATTGAAGATGAGAATGGAGATGAGAGAATGATGATGAGAATTGTGTAGTGAAAGTGTGAATTTTTGGGAGTGAAATTGGGGGTATTTATAGATGAAAGTGTGTATTTTTGGGGTAAAAAAAATAAAAAAAAATTAAAAAGTGGGGAAAAACGGTTATAAACGGATATAATTTTTTGGGGAAGTGAAATTTTTTTTTTTATTTTTTATCGGTTTTTTAATAAAAAACCGATTTTTTAAAAAAAAAAATAAAAAATTGTTTGAAACCAACGGCTATGCCGTTGGCGAATGGGAGAGTGACACGTGTGCGTCCGCTGGCACGGACGTGCTCGATACATCGAGCAGCGCCGTGCCAGCGGCGCGGTTGCAGCGGCAGCGGTTCTTCGCCTTGCCGCTGGCACGGACGGCGGTGGCGCCAACCGCCACCGCTGCGGATGCTCTTAATTCCCAATTGCAGATCCCCAAAATTAGAGATGGAGGAGCAGCGGCGTCTCCGTTCTTTCTCCCGGCTCTCCGCTGCTCACGCCCGCTCCCTCCGTCGAACGTCCTCCGGCGAGTGCTCTCGCGAATCAGTAGTGGAGAGGAGGCGTCGCCTCCCTCCCTCTTCCTCAGCCGCGGCCTGAAATTTCTCCGCGGGAGTTTCCGGAGCTTCGCCGTCGCTGGAGTCTAGCGGGGAGTCCTCCTCGCGCCGCACCGCCTCCGTCTCGCCCGCTGCCGCTCCGGCGGCCTCTCAGTCCAGAAGCTAAGTCCCTTCCCCCTTTTCCCCCGTTTACTACTTTGTTGAATTACGCAGTGGCTACGTATTCTTTGTTCCATGAATATTTGATCTCGTGGGGTTGTTTAAGGAGACTCGGGGAGAAGCTAGTTATCTCTTGTTGTTCATCGTTTTGATGGGGTTCTGCCTACTGTAATTGCTTTTGAAACTGTGGTGATCCTATTTGAGAAAGTCTATGTTCTTGTGCTATCTTATTTGTCTATATGATGCAAAGGTGGTTTGGTGATTACCTCTCTCTCTGGCCCCTTTTAGTTTGCCCTCCCGTTTCATCCGTCTCGCGCAGCTACTCCTCACTCCGTCACACTCTTTGCCCTTTTGATAATCGACGGAATGCCTCTGTGGAGGGGGAGAGGGCGGCGGTATTTATAGGCCAAATGCTTTGGCTTCTTGTGGCAGAATTATGGGTCATTGCATTACTAATTTTGGCTACCTTTTGTGTTTTATAAGTATGTTGATCATGCCAAGTTGGTGTAAGTCTTGGAGTTGTTTGTAGGCTGCTCTTCCAGCCTGGGATTGTGTGGATTTGCCTTGCTCTTTTGAGCTTGGTGAGGAGTCCACTCCCTAGAGGTACCTTGTGTTGATTTCTTTTTGATGAAACTTGGATTGGTGACAAAAGGAGCGGTTATCGAGCTCTAACTTGCAGCTCCAGGCTGTTCCGAGCAGTCCACCCCATCTCCTCCCTTAACTGAGCTTGTGTCTCCCTTTTCCTTTATTTTATGTACCAAATTTGATACCTTCTTTGGTGTAACTAGAAAGTGTGACAGAATGGCTGATCTCCCAGCCTAGATGACAGTCTCTTGGCTGACCCAACAGCTAGCCATCTCCTCAATCCCATTCGAGCTCTTCCCCTCCTTCCCTTTTCTTATGAGTCCATTTTCTAACCCCTATTTTGTGCTATCTTTGCAGGTCTAGGGCTGCACATTTGGAGTGTTGTGGGAGCTGGAAATCGAGAAGATGTGGGGGGAAGATAAGAGATGAATCTATACGTCACATACTTGGTTTCACTGCTTGATCTAGCAATTGCTTAGGCATTAGGCTTAGCATAGTTCTTGACCAAGTCCTAATTTGGCCACTAGCTTGATCTTAGTTCTTCTCATAGCTAGAGTAGGATTAGTTGTTACATTGTGTGGGAATCGAAGCATGTACAATTTGTATTTCCATCCTCCTTGTAATTGTATCTCCAAAATGTACTCTTAAAAAAAAAGCATACTTTCTTACATTTCTCATTGAAGTAATTTCCTTGAACTTTAATTCTTCCAACGAAATACTTTATTTGATCCAACGTCGGGAATTACACGGAAGCATTTTACGCCCTCTAATGAAAATTAATTAGTTTACTAAATTCAGCTTATCCATAACAAAAGGGGAAAGAAATTCCGGGGCGTCACATTCCACCTTCCTTAAACGAAATTTCGTCCCGAAATTTGTACGGCTTCACTCGAACAACTCGGGATATCGCTCCCTCATCTTGTCTTCCAACTCCCACGTGGCCTCTTCCTGCCCGTGGTGTTCCCAAAGTACTTTCACTGAAGGAATGGATTTATTTCTTAAATGTTGCATCTTCCTGTCCAGAATTGCCTTTGGCTTTTCCTCATAGCTCAGATCCGGTTTTATTATAATCTCTTCCTGATGAATCACGTGCTTCGGATCAAACACATATTTCCTTAGCTGTGATACATGGAATACGTTGTGAACGTTTCCAAAACTCGGCGGTAACGCCAATCGATAAGCCACTGGTCCAACTGCTTCTAGGATTTCGTACGGTCCTATGTATCGGGGTCGGAGTTTTCCCTTGACTCCAAATCTGGCTATTCCCTTTGAGGGTGACACTTTCAAGAAAACTTTATCTCCCACCTCAAACTGCAAATCAGTCCGTCGGACATCCGCATAGGACTTCTGTCTGTCCTGAGCCTCCTTGATCCTCTCTCGGATCTTTCTGACAATTTCTATCATTTCCTCAATTACATCCGGGCCCAAAATCTTCCTCTCACCGACCTCGTCCCAATAGAGGGGTGATCTACACTTCTTCTCGTACAACGCCTCGTACGGAGCCATATCAATCGTGGCCTGGTAGCTGTTGTTATAAGCAAATTCTATCAATGGCAGCACTTGCTCCCAATTGCTCCCTCTATCGAGCACTACTGCTCTCAGCATGTCCTCGAGCGTCTGAATGGTTCTCTCCGACTGTCCGTCGGTTTGTGGGTGAAATGCCGTGCTAAAATTTAGTCGCGTCCCAAGCTCTTTCTGTAGGCTCTTCCAAAATCTGGACGTGAATTTGGCATCTCTATCCGACGTGATCGTCGCTGGTATGCCATGCAGGCGAATGATTTCCTTCACGTACAACTGGGCTAGTTTCTCTGATCCGTACGTGATAGGGATCGGTATAAAATGAGCTCTCTTGGTGAGACGATCAACTATCACCCAAATCGCGTATTTCCTCTCTGAGATCTTGGTAATCCCGTGACAAAATCCATGGCTATATGTTCCCATTTCCACTCGGGAATCTCTAACGGCTGCAACTTTCTGTACGGCTGTTGGTGTAGTGCCTTCACTTGTTGACAGGCAAGACACCTCTCGACGTAGGATGCTATATTCCTCTTCATTCCGTCCCACCAGAACTTCTTCTTTAAGTCCTGATACATCTTTGTACTCCCTGGGTGGGCGGTGTATGGGGTATCGTGCGCTTCACTCATTATCTCATTTCTGAGCTCCTCTTGGTTGGGTACGCACAACCTCCCTTCAAATGTGAGCGTATTGTCTGCCTCCTCCTGGTAGTTCTCTTGTTTACCCGTCCTCAATTTCAGACGCAATTTCTCTAGAGTTTCGTCCCGCCTCTGGGCTTTCACGATCCTAGCCCTCAAATCGGGAACAACTACTAGAGTCGAAATTATACTTTCCACCGTCTCAGGTGCTTGCACCATCTCCAAACTCATTCTGTCGAATTCTCTAAGCAGTTCTTCCTCCTGGGTGAACAAGACTGCTAGTTGGTGCTGACTCTTACGGCTCAACGCGTCTGCCACAACGTTGGCCTTCCCTGGGTGGTAGTTTATGCCACAGTCGTAATCTTTCACTAGCTCGAGCCATCTTCTGTGTCTCATGTTCAAGTCCCTCTGCTCGAAGAAGTACTTGAGGCTCTTGTGGTCCGTGAAAATCTCGCACCTAACTCCATATAGGTGGTGTCTCCAAATTTTCAACGCGTGAACCACTGCCGCTAGTTCTAGGTCGTGTGTTGGGTAGTTGAGCTCGTGTGGTCGGAGCTGTCGTGACGCATAAGCAATCACCTTCCCATTCTGCATCAACACACATCCAAGTCCGCTCTTGGAAGCATCTGTATAGACGACGTAGTCCTTCCCTGATTCTGGGACTGCTAATACGGGTGCACTGTTCAATTTCTCCTTTAGTAGCTGAAAGCTTGCCTCACACTCGGGAGACCATGAGACTTTGGTTCCCTTCTTGAGTTGCTGAGCCATTGGTCTTGCAATCTTTGAAAATCCCTTAATAAACCTTCTGTAGTAGCCAGCTAGTCCGAGGAAACTTCGGATCTCGTTGGGAGTCGTCGTCGCCTTCCAGTTCCTTACTGCCTCTACCTTGGCAGGATCTACTCGGATTCCTTCTGCTGTCACAATATGCCTGAGAAAATTCACCTCCTTGAGCCAGAATTCGCACTTGCTGAATTTAGCGTACAACTTCTCTGCCCGTAGCGTCTCCAGGGCAAGCCGTAGGTGTTCCTCGTGTTCCTTTCTATTCTTGGAGTATATCAGCACGTCGTCAATGAAGACTAAGAAAAACTTATCGAGATACGGATGGAAAACGCGGTTCATCAAATCCATGAACACCGTTGGTGCATTCGTTAGTCCAAACGGCACCACTGTAAACTCATAGTGACCGTATCTAGTTCGGAAGGCCGTCTTGGGCACATCCTCTGGCTTAATCTTCAATTGGTGATAACCTAACTTCAGGTCCATTTTGGAGAACACACTGGCTCCCTTGAGTTGGTCAAACAGATCGTCGATCCTAGGTAATGGGTACTTGTTCTTAAGAGTGAACTTGTTAAGCTCGCGGTAGTCCACACACATTCTCATGGTTCCTTCTTTCTTCTTGACGAACAGTACAGGTGCTCCCCACGGCGAGACGCTGGGTCTGATGAATCCCAGGTCCAGGAGTTCTTGCAACTGTATCTTCAGTTCGTCCAGTTCCTTTGGAGCCATTCGATATGGTGCCTTTGATACCGGTGCAGATCCTGGTTCTAGATCTATCGTGAACTCTACTTGTCGATCTGGCGGTAGACCAGGTAGAGCGTCGGGGAATACATCTGGAAAATCACGAGCGATCTCGACTTCTTCCAATTTTCTCTCTTCTTTCTCTTCTTTGTTCAGGTACACAAGGTATGCCGGGCATCCCTTCCTTATCAACTTGCTGGCTTGCATCATTGAGATTACAGACTTTCGGGTTCCCATGGAGATTCCGTGAAAGCGAGTAGCTTCACCTTCGGGGTTTCTAAAGGAAATTTGTCTCTCCTTGCATAAGATGGTGGCATGGTTTTCAGCCAGCCAGTCCATCCCTAAGATTATGTCTACGTCCCACATAATCATAACACTGAGGTTGTTTGCTACAACTTTAAGGTCGCCCAGAGTGATTTCTAAGTTCGAGCAAGTACAAGCTATTTCTATCTGTCCTCCTAGTGGGGAAACTACTTCCATCCTATGTTCAGATTCTTTCGCATCGAGTTTCAGAGTAGTCACGCAATGAGCAGATATAAAAGAATGCGAAGCACCAGTATCAAACAGAAGCTTAACGGGTGTGTCGAAAAGCTTACCCATGCCTGCCAAATTTCCCTGGTTCACCTCTGGCTGCTTCTGCCTCATCGCATAAGCTTGAGCCTGTGTTGGGAGTTTCGGCCTCTGCTGCTGATTTCTAGGCGACCGCTGTGACATTGTTCCAGGTTGGATATTCATTGCGCGCAGTTGTTGGCGCTGAGCTGACGGGTGAGGTTTTGCTCCCGTCCCTGGGTTCTTGCTTGGGCAGTTCTTAGCAAAATGTCCAGCTCTTCCGCAGTTGAAGCAGGTATCAGCCCCTGCCCTGCAGATGCCGCCATGCAGCCTGTTGCATCTAGGACACGGACTGGTTTTTGACATGTTCCCCTTGAAAGATCTAGGGGTAGTCTGGTATCCACCATATTGTGGCCTACTTGGTCCATACCCTCCCTTCTTAGGATCAGGCTGGGCCCGTGGTCCTTCCCATCTCCTCTTGTCCCTGGGTGCTTGGGACTGAGTCGAGGGTGGAGTAGGGTTCACAGCTGGTGTAGTCTTTTCTCCCGGCATGGCTGCCTCGATGTCCAGTGCTCGTCCCAGAGCCTCAGTGTAGG
Source organism: Salvia splendens (assembly GCF_004379255.2). Taxonomy (NCBI): domain Eukaryota; kingdom Viridiplantae; phylum Streptophyta; class Magnoliopsida; order Lamiales; family Lamiaceae; genus Salvia; species Salvia splendens. The sequence goes on from NC_056039.1 coordinate 20,455,840, forward strand.
ACAGTCCTCCGTGGCTAGCCAGCGTCATGCGTATCTCGTGCCTCAGACTAGTACAGAACTTTTCAGCCATCTTGGCGTCGGTATCTACCTGATCTGGGGAGTACCGAGCCATCTCACAGAACATCCGGTTGTAGTCCGTCACCGACATTCATCCTTGCTTCAGATGATAGAATTCAGCCTCCTCTTTCTTCCTTTAGCTCTTGGGAATATACTTCTCATAGATCTCAGTCTTAAATTCCTCCCAAGTCATTTCTCCCAGTTGCATCGGAGCCATAGTCTTTTTCCTCGCCTCCCACCAAAAGTCTGCGGGTCCAGTCAATTGAAAAGTCACACAGGACAACCGCTCCTGGTCTGTGCAGTGTAAAAAGTCGAATATGCGTTCCAGTGCACGGATCCATGTTTCTGCCACCGTTGGGTCTCCTAACCCGTTAAACGTTGGTGGGTTCTATCTCAGAAACATTTCCTCGACCCGACGGTCCTGTGGTTGGGGGGTGGCGGGGGTGATGACGGTGGTGGAACTGGCGATGGAGGTGGTGTTACCTCATTCCACTCCTCTTGCACTTCCCCTTCAAAGATTGGAAGGTCGTTTCGGGCTTGTCCTCTGCCCCTTCCACGTCCTCGGCCTCGTAGCCTGCCAGCCCTTCGTGGTGGCATCCTGATGGTTTATGTAAATTTTTAATAAGAATACAACACACATGATAGCTAAACAGAAAATGTGGATCTTCAAGATATAAATGACACCGCTTTTAAAGATAACGAGATTTCATATATAATCGCAAATCCAGTACATCATAAGAGTTCGCCTCGAAAGGTCTTTTACAAAAAGAATGCACATCCAAGTACGCATCATGAAGTCCCGGTACTGCGGAACATCACCAAAAGTACTTAGCCACTGCCCGTCTAACAGCTCGGGTCTTACGTGCTAATCCAATAGAAATCTACTACATCTCAAAAGAAAGCACTACATCCGAACGCCATCATACTGAGATGTTTCTGATGGTACAAGCCACCTACTGCTCCTCGTCCGATCCTAGAGAGCTCACTTCCGAACTCCCCTTGAAGTCATCATCACTATCCATCACCAGGATAGGATCCTCAGGTGCTGCCCCTGGCATGTCCTCGGGTGCTGGGGGTGGGGCTGCGACTATCGGGAAGAGAACCGCCTCTAGCTCCATCTCAGTGCGGATGGCCTGCAGCCAAGCCATCCTCTCCTCCGACTGCTGACGGAACCTGGTGCGGAGGTCATCCACCCAGTGGTGAGCTGGTGGTGGCTCGGGTGCCTCGACTGCCTGTCTCACCATCTCCGGGGCCCTCTCCTGAGCTACCATGGTGTGAGTAATCCGGACCTCTCCCGGACTCTCATCCTCGTCGGCAACTACCATCGGGGCCTTGCCTCGCGCCTCTGGATCGTGCCTAGCTCTCTCTGGCTTTGGCGTCCCTAGATGCCGGGACGGTCCCGCCTCATGGTCATGGCCGCCCAAGGTGCTGCCCTCAGGAGGGGTCGACATGCTCCACTGGAGTGGGGGTGGTGGAAAGTCGCCCTCCGCAACAGGCGGAACGTCCTGGAAATGATTATACTGTAAGAAGATGAATGATATAAAGCCACGGAAGTCCCCAATCTTCTCCTGTGTATCGACCCTCCTATAGATGTAGCTACTCGACATCCAAGTGGCCCAGACCCTCCACTCGTTGGGAAGCACAGAGATCAGCTGGTGGATGCCATCGAGCTCGGTGGTACCGTACTGGTGGGTCCTCTCCCACAGCACGTAAAAGCGGCACAGAATCGGCAGTATGCCCTCTCCATCATACGGGCGGTAAGATCGGTATGCACGAAGCAAGTACTCTGCTAGGCTCTCGTAAGCATCAAGCGTAGGTCTGGCTGGGTCTTGTCCCTCCATCTGCACGTGGGTGGATCCCGAGTCAGAGAGTGCAGTCGTGAAGAAAACGTAAAGAACGTAAAGACGATGCATGCGAGTCTAAGGAATCATCCTCTAGAGCCACTATACTGTGTGATCTAATGTCATCCGACTAAGTTCTCATCTCAAACTATCATTCTACAAGGTCTTCGCGAAACGTGGTGAAAACATCAACCCCTGGATCTACATGAGTGACTTGACCACAGTGAGGATGCATCTTGTGCTATTCCCTTATAGCACTGTTCCTCGTCTATCCTTTCAACGTTGCCCCTCTCGTGCTCTTATGCATTGGGCGTTGGCTTTCTTGCGAAAAAAATCGTTTCTCTTGGGTTCACGCTTTCGTGTTTAGCTTCGTGATGTATTATCTATCTCAAAAATCGATTGCTCGGGGGAGCAATCATAGGATTTATAGTTCATCCCTTGTAGTTCCAGTTTGAACTACATTCTCTAGGAAAGTTCTCATTTCCTTTCGATTCTTCTTTATTTTCTTTATCAGGTGGGCATTCCCGTCGCACTTGGTTCTAGCGACCTCAAAATCTCGCTTCTTTAACTTTCACCTCGGTTGAACGTCCAGGAGTATAGATCGAGCCGATTACTTGGGAGGATCAAGCGAACAAGTCTAGATCTTAACTGAAGAAATGTGTGGGTAGCAGAGCCGGAAAGAAACTAGGGCTCTGATACCACTCTGTCACGACCCAATTCTCGTTAAGGATAACAAGAATGAGTAACTAGCGACTAATGGGGGATTAAAGAAGCGGGGATAGAAAAGGGGTAGAATCTGAAGAACTTGCCGAAGGCCAAATGATTGATATCACCAAAATAAGTGTCAAGTATTCACTTACAAACTCTCAAGAAATAGAGTCATTCAACAAGTCAACTGAATCAGAGTTCGATGATGAGACATTACTATTCTCAATTGACAAAACACAGCGGAATAGGTCCCTACTGAACGACTTCGTGTATGAAGACACGAATCGCCTAGGAATCCACACGATTATTTAGTAGCATCAACTCCGATCAAATCTTCTCCATCTTGACGTTCAACCTGCACATTTATAAATACATGCAAGGCTGAGTACAGGAGTTCTCAGTGGACACGCGCCGAAAACAAAACATACAAATATAAGTTGTCATCCATCAACAGTATCACACGGGGTTTTTTCTTAAAAAGGCCCTAGCATACTAAATTCTTTTGTGATCTTAAAAGTCTGACTGCAGTCTAAGTTCTTGGTGTATCCTGCCATGTCTGAGAATCTAGTGTACCGTGAAGGTGGCCACCTTCAACAGTACCCTCGCCGGCCAACCTCTCTAGGATGGCTCACGACTCTTGTGCACCACAATCCGAATCGAAACGTTTTGGCGTAGCCAAAACCAACAAACAAATATCTCCAACGGACAAATATCTTCAACAGACAGGTCTCGAAAACAAACACTTTATGGCATGACAACAACTTTAAAAGAAATGATCACATATCAATTTTTGAGAAAAAGGTATTTCATAACTTCAAAACATTTGCTTTATATCCACACTATAGTGTTGGATATTAAAAGAAAGCCCACCTGTTATGCTTATCTCCAATTAACAATTCCTCGTTCGGCCTCTCTTGCCCCTTGAACAAATTCCTTCAGAAATAAATAGCGTAAAATGCTAATTAACACTCGAACTATTTTTCTGAGAAAAGAATGCATGCATCCTATCTCTTAGTCTCGGCTTAAAGGATTCTTCTTAAATCCTAACTCGGCTTTTCTGTACGACGGCACTTAAATTATTCGCTTTACTTATCTTGGAGAAATTCTATTATCTCTTAATATGGATTCTTAAAATCCCTCCTTAAATTCCTTCTTCTTCGAATTTTTCTTAAGGCCGCCCATGGCGTCGCGGGGCGACGCCGGTCTGCCCTCGCATCTCCCGCTTCATCACTTTCCATCTTTGGGAATTTAGTAATTTATTCGGGAATTAATTCATTAAGCTCTAATCTTGAATTTTGTTTTAATTCCTTCCCAACGTAATTTATTTCCTTGCTCCTCAACAATCTCGGCCCAACTAGTTACTCCAAGGTGGCCCAAACAGTATTTGATTACTTAGCACTTAACACTCCAAATAGTCGTCAGGGCCCAGCTAGTTAAATAGAGCGGCCAAGTTAATTAAATAAGGTACCCAACCACTATCTTAATTTATGAGGCCCAATCCAATAATTTTAATGGCCCAACACTTGGAAATGGGCAGTCCCACCCCCATCGTGACTCCATCTCTTTCCAAACTCCACTTAATTCCCAATTGCAGATCCCCAAAATTAGAGATGGAGGAGCAGCGGCGTCTCCTTTCTTTCTCCCGGCTCTCCGCTGCTCACGCCCGCTCCCTCCGTCGAACGTCCTCCGGCGAGTGCTCTCTCTCTCGGCGAATCAGTAGTGGAGAGGAGGCGTCGCCTCCCTCCCTCTTCCTCAGCCGCGGCCTGAAATTTCTCCGCGGGAGTTTCCGGAGCTTCGCCGTCGCTGGAGTCTAGCGGGGAGTCCTCCTCGCGCCGCACCGCCTCCGTCTCGCCCGCTGCCGCTCCGGCGGCCTCTCAGTCCAGAAGCTAAGTCCCTTCCCCCTTTTCCCCCGTTTACTACTTTGTTGAATTACGCAGTGGCTACGTATTCTTTGTTCCATGAATATTTGATCTCGTGGGGTTGTTTAAGGAGACTCGGGGAGAAGCTAGTTATCTCTTGTTGTTCATCGTTTTGATGGGGTTCTGCCTACTGTAATTGCTTTTGAAACTGTGGTGATCCTATTTGAGAAAGTCTATGTTCTTGTGCTATCTTATTTGTCTATATGATGCAAAGGTGGTTTGGTGATTACCTCTCTCTCTGGCCCCTTTTAGTTTGCCCTCCCGTTTCATCCGTCTCGCGCAGCTACTCCTCACTCCGTCACACTCTTTGCCCTTTTGATAATCGACGGAATGCCTCTGTGGAGGGGGAGAGGGCGGCGGTATTTATAGGCCAAATGCTTTGGCTTCTTGTGGCAGAATTATGGGTCATTGCATTACTAATTTTGGCTACCTTTTGTGTTTTATAAGTATGTTGATCATGCCAAGTTGGTGTAAGTCTTGGAGTTGTTTGTAGGCTGCTCTTCCAGCCTGGGATTGTGTGGATTTGCCTTGCTCTTTTGAGCTTGGTGAGGAGTCCACTCCCTAGAGGTACCTTGTGTTGATTTCTTTTTTGATGAAACTTGGATTGGTGACAAAAGGAGCGGTTATCGAGCTCTAACTTGCAGCTCCAGGCTGTTCCGAGCAGTCCACCCCATCTCCTCCCTTAACTGAGCTTGTGTCTCCCTTTTCCTTTATTTTATGTACCAAATTTGATACCTTCTTTGGTGTAACTAGAAAGTGTGACAGAATGGCTGATCTCCCAGCCTAGATGACAGTCTCTTGGCTGACCCAACAGCTAGCCATCTCCTCAATCCCATTCGAGCTCTTCCCCTCCTTCCCTTTTCTTATGAGTCCATTTTCTAACCCCTATTTTGTGCTATCTTTGCAGGTCTAGGGCTGCACATTTGGAGTGTTGTGGGAGCTGGAAATCGAGAAGATGTGGGGGGAAGATAAGAGATGAATCTATACGTCACATACTTGGTTTCACTGCTTGATCTAGCAATTGCTTAGGCATTAGGCTAGGCATAGTTCTTGACCAAGTCCTAATTTGGCCACTAGCTTGATCTTAGTTCTTCTCATAGCTAGAGTAGGATTAGTTGTTACATTGTGTGGGAATCGAAGCATGTACAATTTGTATTTCCATCCTCCTTGTAATTGTATCTCCAAAATGCACTCTTAAAAAAAAGCATACTTTCTTACTTTTCTCATTGAAGTAATTTCCTTGAACTTTAATTCTTCCAACGAAATACTTTATTTGATCCAATGTCGGGAATTACACGGAAGCATTTTACGCCCTCTAACAAAAATTAATTAGTTTACTAAATTCGGCTTATCCATAACAAAAGGGGAAAGAAATTCCGGGGTGTCACACCCAGAATTTATATATATTCAAATCAAAGTTAAAACTCGCTTTTTATACAAGTCTATCACTTAAATGGGGGCATAATATATCCTGATAATGGAATAATTGATTAAATCGGCTACTCTAAAATATTAAATTTTATAAAAAATATAGACGAACGTAACGTGATCATAAAAATTTGGATAGGAGATATCAAGTATCCAATTATGTGAGAACAGGGTCCTCCTATATTACTTATAGCATCATAATAAAAAATTAAGACCAAATCTAGACTCTTAGATTTTAAAATGAATGAATGAGATTAAACCTTGCGAATTTTAATTAATAGTAAACAAAATATCAACAAATGGGTAAGATCGTCATTCTGTTATCATATCATAATTTCGTGCTTTTTTAAGATCAGCATAGTTTATTGAGATTTTACATTCATTATATTGAAATTTTTTGATGTATGTGTTGATAAAAACTATGCTTATCAACATATACGAAAACGGAAATAAAATTAGCAAATTTCATAATCTGAACGCCGTCGGAACATATGCAATTTAGATTTCGTTAGAATCCTTATAAAATTACCTTTAATTTGATATATTTTTTGCGAAAAAATAATTTAAATCGAGAGAGTTACGTAAATTTAAAGTTTTGGGATAATTTTCATAAGAGAGAATTGACATTAATACCCTTTAATTTTATTTAATAACTATTTAAATTTAAAATATAATCCACCTGACATTATATCAACCACTAGATCTCCTAATTTAATGGTTAATATTCAGTCTTAATTTTGGATTGTTAATTAGTTAGCGATCACGTCCTTATGTGAACAATCTTATCAGTCGAACTTGTAGATAATATAAATGGCTTACAAACAAATTTTGTAAATTTGTAGGTTTTTAAGTTCGGCGTAAATTATCTGTTAACAATTGGTGCTTTCATTTCGTGTTCATCCTCCATCCTCAATCATCTTCATCCATGAATCCCAATGAGAAAATCATTTTGTCTTCACTATGTGACCAGATAATGGCTTTCTGCAATAGATTAAACAAGAGATTGGACATGATGGACAAATGAGAGCAGCCCGAATATCAACATTACAGCCACCATCAGTCACTGACATCATCATACGGACAACTGCCATATGCGAGCTTCGATTCCAGATTTAGCAACACCGGCTGGCCACCAGATGCCGGAACCATACCACCACTATCACTCGCTGACATCAGAGCCGGATCTTCCGTATTCCCACTATCAGCCGTCGGAAGAGCTATATTCTCCGGTGTACAACGGAGAAGGATATTCGAGAAATTCCTTCAATTATAGCGTGGATGACTACTTGCCCTACACAGATTCTTGGCAACCGGGACCTTCCTGTTGGGACCCGCCAACACCGGCCTATGAGCAGCCGCCCTACACCTACACGGAGTCATACGCGCTGCTGCGAATTCCCTATGCCAGAGACCACCGAGAGCAGCTTGACTACCAGCCCCCGCGGCTGCCGCATATGGACTTAGAATAACAAAAATTCCTCCTCTGGATATCATTCGTGGCAGCCAAAATATTGCCCTTAACGGCAGCTCCCACCCACCGTCGCCACCAACACCGAGACCGGCCAACATCACATATAAAAGGTTAGGGACTAACGGTGCAGTTCACCTAACAAATAAAAGAGAAATATCAACAATATTTACACAAAAACATCTTTAAAAAAGTCACACGCGCCATCCATCCTTGACAATAACGCCATTTGATGTTCAATAAGAGACAAGGTCAGTGTTTGCAATTAAGCGCAGGTAGTTCCCAACTGATAGAAACCTTTAACCTAATATGTGCAAGAAGAGACAAGGTCAGTGTTTGCAATTAAGTGCAGGTAGAGTTCCCAACTGATAGAAACCTTAACCCACTATGTTATTTGGACAACTCATATCGTTGGCACCGACTCGGACCTCTTTTACAGAGTCAAAGAAAACTTTATAGAAATCTTAACCCACATGTCACTCCCTCCGTCCCATTATAAGTGAGCCGTATTCCTTTTTAGACAGTGAGACATTTCCTTTTATCGCAAAAAGCAGTACTCTATCTTTCTCTTACTTCTCCTCTCTCTTACTTTTTCTCTCTATATTTTTTCACTCCTAAAAACCTGTACCCAAAAGAAATGTTTCATATGTAATGGGAGGGCGAATTTAATTAGCGTTGAAAAGTAAGAGTCGATCCCATATAGATGGATATTTGGTGGTCATTTGTGTAATGATGTGTTTGGAGGTGGTTGATGTCACGCAAACTTTGTGGGTTATATTAACTACAAAAAGAAGGAAACTTTGGTTGGGGGAAACATGAAAACTAATTAAACTAGGTGGAAAAGTAGATTTAAACTATCTATTTGAGCTAATTTGAGAAATCTCGTTCAGGTAGCTAGAAGTCCCACCGCTCCTTAGGTAGAATATTATATCTATTTTACCCCTATCTATCTTGACCGTTTTAGGTAGATTTTGTCTTGATGCATTAAGTTTATGCCAGTTGCTCTTAAAGCATTTTTGTCCCTTTCTTTGCTCCACTGATTTTTCGTACGTCAAAATCTGATCTTCATGACCGAAATTGATTTCCTTTCAAGTTTAGGCGGACTGGTCAATTAGCTCAAATAGATAGTTTAAATCTACTTTTCCACCTAGTTTAAACTAGGTGGAAAAGTAGATTTCTCAAATTTTGGCATCATCTCTCCCACCATTTTTTTAATATACTCATCTGGACAATTTATATTCTGCTTCAAATAATTATAGCACATGACAACCGAGTGACTTCTAGCTACCTGAACGAATGATGAACTGAACGGGGGCCAAAAAATGCAAGAACCAAACTAACTAAGAGAGCTTTTAACTATCTATGTGTAATATCATGTTCCCTTAGTTAAAGTTAAAGCTTTGTCAATACGTTCGTATATCAAGTAAATAAATATTAAAGTAAGTAGGTAGTACTTCGAACTACTATATTTTGTTACTTTAAATTCTTTTGGATTTTATTAATCAAGTGTGAAAGTGAAAAAGTAATTATGCTCAACGAGTTTGTCGTGCAAGGAAATATAAGTTAGCAAATAATTGTCAATAAACAATTATGGCTCGAATGGATATTAATGTCCACTTACAAAACAGGGTTATTTCTCTGCAAGAGGGAAATGATCCAAAGCGTATTATGCTTTTACAAGAGTTGTGGTTTTTTGTTAAGAGATGATTTCTCTTAACAAGTTTCCGGCGTCGCAAAGGCTATTGTCAGAGGGACAAAAGGCAGTCGCGGGAGCTTGCCCGTCGATCAAGTCGAGATTACTTTGCAGGAAATGAAAATAGCGTAAAAGATATATAAAATACTTTGATATTTCTCTTGAATGATTGAAAGGTATAACAATGTCTCCTATTTATAATGCTAAATACCTTAACTTAAGGAATAAGAAAATAATCCTAATAAATATGAAAATATATGGTAAATCATTAACTAACTAAATAATATAGATATGGTGATAATCCTAGGGAATATGCTCGTATCAACTCACCCGCGGTTGAAATTCACTTTGTATGTATAAAAAATACACACTATATACTAACACATACACTATAAGAAAAAAACACAGTAAACAAAAAATACATTCACGTAAGGGAAATACACACACCAGTAAGGAAATTGCACACTAGTACACAATAAACATACTACGCACATACTACGCTAAACACTTCACATATATACACACACTATACTCAAAATACAAACATTGCGCTACACACACTATGCACATTACACAAAATATCTACACTACACAATATAAACACCGCGCTATACAAAAATATGCACACATTGGACACATTATACATGCTAAACACAAAAACAAAACATACAATAAAAAACATACCACAGGCACAGTATGCACACATTCCACATACTACACAGAGTACACACCCTACACAAATACCCAAAATACACAAATAATGCGGATGCGTATGTGCAAAATACATACAATTCACCCATGTGTATAGGCAAAATGCAAGCACTACAAACACCACACACTATACACACACTCCGTACATAGAGTACACACACTACACATTATACATAATACACTACACACAAAATGCATATAATGGAAAAAACACACATTACACACTCATACACAAAATATACATTGCACACACGCATACACAAAGAACACAGACTACTACATACTCTACTTACGTTGCACAGAATACACAAAAAATACATACACTATGCTACACAATCAATACACAATAAACACAAATAATACACAAAACACAGTAGTTGCACACACATTGCTATAAAAAAATACACTGTACGCACTCTTCACACAAAAAACCATTCAAATATATATACACACATAATACAAACAATCACATAAATATACATACACTTACACATACATTGCACACACACTACACATACTACATACACGCACAATTTATTCAAAATACAAACACCGTGTGAAATACACCACGCACATTGCACACACTATATATACACTCCATGCAATACATACTTTACAATACATATACTCATTTTAAACACAAGATACACACTATATATAAAATACACACTGCACATACGCATACACAAAAGACACATAAACATAGCACGCACACTACACGCTGCTGCACACATTGTTACTATACACTACAAACTTCACAAAAGCTGCACTCACACTACAAATTTATATTTTAGTCATGTGTTTAGGAGATCGAAAGCAGAATATACAAAAAATATACAAACGTATGGAAAAATACATACAATACAAACTGCACACAATATACAAGCACATACACCGTAAAAATAAAACATAATATGCACAAAATAATCAAATGTAGGGAAAATACATGCACAACAACACATACATTATGCACATGCTACGCAAATTACATGCATTACACAAACACTATAAACAAAATGTATACGCGCACAAATATACACAAAATGCACATGCGCACACTACACCCAACAAACACTTCACACATACCCACACCTTACTCTAAATACAAACATTGCGCTCATGCACACATACACAAAAATATATGCACAGCAAAAACACACATACAAAGACTACATACTACACACAACACACACTTCACACATACATACACCACTCTAAATACAAAAATTATGTTACCCATACACAATACACAAAATACAAACACTGCGCTATACACACATTATACAAAAAAATACACACACCACACATATACTAAACACACACACACCGCACATATACTAAACACACTATACACAAAATCACAAACTATAAAAAAATACACATTGCACACATTATACACTATTAAACAAACATTTCACATTTTATACACTTCAAACTATACACAATATACAAAAACATTCACTATAAAAAGTAAACACAAAATACACACACGTTGCACACTATACGCCCTCTGCACATACTAAACACAAAATATACACGTTACACAAACACTATACACAAAGTATACACACTTTCACACACATACACAAAACACATGCTTTGCAAAAACATACAAACACATACTACATACAACCCACACTTCACACATACACACACTATATTCAAAATACAAACATTGTGCTACACATGCACTATACAAAAATACACACAGGACACAAAATATCTACACTAATACACAAAATATAAGCGCCGCGACAAAATGCACATAGTACATATGCTATAAACAAAATATATACATTATAAACAAAATACACACATTCTACACACAACGCCCACAATATACACAAAATATAAACATATAATCAAAACACACAATCTACACACACAATACTCAAAATGAAAACATCACAATATACTGCGCACAATAAATACATTACTCATAATACATACATTTTGTGTATTGCACGTGCATTGCAAACACACATACACACCAATACTTACATTGTGCAAACACACATACACACCAATACTTACGTTGCAGACAATACAGACACCGCTGCACACTACACACAATACACATATCATACACAATACACACATACACAAAATGCACACTATACACATATACACAACAAAATACAAACAATATATAAAAAAACCCATGCATTGTACACAATACACACACAATACAACACTACGCTACACACACTACACAATACACACCCATTAGCACTTATTCGCACTTCACGAATTACACACAAAATATACACTTCACACACACTACACACACAACAAATTACACGCCAAATACATACACTACACATTGCACACATGATAAACAGAATATATGCACTACAAATGAATAAACACACAATACACATAACACATGTCACACACACTATACACAAAATACAATCATTACACACGCACGCTACACACAAGCACTTCGCTAAACACACACTATACAAAACAAAAATACACATTGCACACAATATACGCATAATAAACACACTAAACCCTAAACCCATACTACACACACTACACACAATTAACAAAGTATACACAAAATTAACATTACGCACACTCTACACGCAATATACACACTGCACATACTCATACATCACAGTACGCTCACTACACATACACACAGAGTATTCACAGTGCAGATATACATACACAAAGTACATTGCACATGTACATACACAAAATACATACAATACAAACCCACACTTCACGCAATACACACTTTACACACCATATACGCATAATAAACACACTAAACCCTAAACCCATACTACACACACTACACAAAATTAACATTACGCACACTCTACACGCAATATACACACTGCACATACTCATACATCACAGTACGCTCACTACACATACATACAAAGTTCACCATACACAAAATACATTGCACATATACATACACAAAATACATGCTATACAAACCCACACTTCATGCAATACACACTTTACACACCACATACAAAATACACAACACACTGCGCGCACGCACATACATAAAATACATACACTACAAACACACTTACACACTGCACGCAAAATCACAAAGTACACAAAGTTCATACACTAAACGCAAAACACACAAAATGCGCACACAACACTACACTCACACTATACACAAAATACACGGTGCACATAGTACACACAAACACCTACACCCCAAAATGAATCTAAACATTTCCCTTTATGTGATGGATACTAAATGTGAGGCCAGATAGAACACTCCTTTGTCTACATAGAAAATTAGGTGGTGGAGGTTAGCTACTTCTTTTCTCATCTTGTCTCCTAAAAAGTTAGCTCCTCCATAACTCGTACAAAACAAATACAAAAACAAAACAAAATAAACTATATAAATCAGCTAATGAATAAAAATAAAGACATGTGGGATATTCAGAAGTACCAACTTAAATACATATTCAGAACTACCAAAATAAACATAAGTAAATAAATACTTAAAAGTGCATATTCAGAAGTACCAACTTAAATACAAACTAATATGTGGGATAGCAAGTTATCGATGTTCATCACATAGAAAATAACAAGAAAATATCAAGAGACCATAGAAAATATAAGAAATGTACTTGGTCTTGTTCACTACATAGAAATATAAGAAATGTACTTGGTCTTGTTCACTACATAGAAAATATAAGAAATGTACTTGGTCATTTTCAATATTATTAAAATCATAATGAGTTAGGTGTTTTAAATTAGGGAATCTTGTTCTCCAACCCTAGAGAGAAACTAAGTATACACTAGTAACCCATAAAATAGTGTTTCTTGTGACAATCAATAGAGAAAAAACCATTGAAACACACACAAAAAAACCATTGAAACACACACAAATATGACAAATTACAACCACAAAAAGAAGAATGCACGCAAACACCCACACCTCAAAGCTATTATAAACATTACCCTAAATGTGAAGAACAAGAAAATGTAAAGGGAGATAGTATACTTAATTTTTTGCGTAGAAAGCAAATAAGGGGTGGTGCTAGGATCACACTCCTATACCGGAACCGAGAACCGGCGCAACTCCGGGGTAAGTCCCTACAAAAGTGTGTGCTCAAAGTGTACTAGCATAAAAATCCTAAGAGTATTGGATACAAAAATAAAACCTCACTGTTGAAAAGGGGACATCTCAAGAAATTGATCAACACTGAAGTAGAGCTCACAACACGTGATCGAGTTCTGCTATGCAGCCTTACACTCAACCTGGAATGAACGACAACAGAAATTAGACGAGCAGTACAAGCAAACTCAAGTTTGCAATCCAAAGTAAATATGGTCCCTGGATAGATAATCTAAATGTCGTAGACAAACAAGAATGCATGATTAATATTTAAATTTTTGAGTGTATCACAAGATTTCCAGAGCGGTTATCAATCGAGGAAGATGTGTGCATCAGTGGATGGATTCTATTCATTGGTGTCAACTCAGTGTGTGATTCTTGCAAAGCCGTATGGTATTTCTAATTAAAACCAATTAGTTTGGTTGATGCTAACAAGTCTTTATTCGCCTCTCTTGTTTTATTTTAATATCACTAGCCACCAGCTGAAATGACTGCTCTATAAGATCACTTGCTATGGCCCAGCCCTTAAGTGACTTTCCGAGTTGGCTAAATATTGAACCACGTAAAGGTTCCTTGATGTGATGTAAAGGCATTTTCAATCAGCACGCAAAATATATAAAGTAGTGTTTTGACATTTCACAAGTAGAGATGCTAGCACTCATTTAGTCAGAAGTAGAGATGCAAATTGCCTGGATAATCCACCTCCTGATGAAGCCGAGGGGCGAACTGGAAATGCATTTGAGCTCTGGGTTGATCGATTCTGCCGTTAAAAAAGAGCAATATGCAGCAAAGAAAATGACAAAATGAAATGAGAAACCAATAAAGATTACAAAGATGAACTAGATAATATATATTAGAATTTGTCAAAGAATCACCTCATAAACTCGTTGTGAATGTGACACATGCCCTGGCTCTGGATAAAGGGCTCCCGTTTGAAAGTAATCGATCTATTTCCCCATTAAATGGTTTGGACTGCATGTAAACAAGGTTAAAATGTAAAAAGGAAAAAAATACAAACAATATTAATTCCAAACCCATACATAATGGACTAAATTAAAACAAGACTTTACCAAATATTTTCTCAGCTATTTGCTGGTATTATTGCTTTAATAAGTAAATCTCATTCGATACTGAAATAATGCTCTCAACAAAGGACCGAGTTCTGCTTGCAGCGCAGCCTTGCACTCAACCTGCAATGAACAGCACCAGAAGTTAGATGAGCAGTACGAGCAAACTCAAGTTTGCAATCAAAAGCAAATTTGGTCCCTCGATAGCTGATCTAACTGTCATAGACAAATACAAATGATGGAATAATATTTAAAATTTTATGTGTATCACAACATTTCCAGAGCGGCTATCAATCGAGGAAGATGTGTGTTAACGGATGGATTCCATTCATCGGTGTCATCGCAGCCTGTGATTCCTGCAAAGCCGTATGGTATTTCTAATTAAAACCAATTAGTTTGGTTGATGCTAACAAGTCTTTTATTCGCATCTCATTTATTTTAATAAAATTATGGAAATAAAGACACAATGTATGAAAGGATATTACCATTAGTCACCAACTAAAATGACTGCTCTAGAAGATCATTTGCTATGGCCAAGCCCTGAAGTGACCTTCTGAGTTGGCTTGATACTGGACCACGTAAAGGTTCCTAAATGTGATGTACATGCCTTTTTCAATCAGCATACAAGGTATATAAAGTGGTGTTCAGCCAATTCACAAGATCATTAACATTTATTAGACAAGAGAGTAATAAAGCAAAGGTTATCTATACCTAATAAGTTACATTAGCAAGACTTCCTGCCAACCTTGCTACCATCAAATCTGCTGCATTTTGCATAAGTTTCTCATCAGGCTCCATGGCATGGCATAGTCCTGCCATTTAAAAACACATAACTTCTTTAGTATTCGCATTGTTATATACACTATTGAAAAAAGGGTCCTTCAGAATCAACACATCGGAGATAGAGTAATCAAATTATTTACAACCACATAATCAAGCATGCACATAAACACCCTCACCCCAAATCTTAACTTAACATTGCCCTTTTATGTGAAGGAAATAAAATGTGAGGGGAAATAAAATACTCCCTTGTTTGCGTGGGAAGTTAGGTGATGGGGGTTAGGCATTTCTTCTCTTAACTTGCCTCCTTTAGAAGTTAGCTCCTCCTTAACTGTCACACCTCAACCCCTCTGACGTATACTCTTATAATAAATAAACCACTTATCATAAAAGCAATCAATACACGTGTCTAATTCATAGAACACCCATATAATATAAGTTCAAACCAACACTTATCCGATACATATTTCAAAATATCCTGTAAAGTAGTGGAACCCTCTCACCACTCTATATACTATACATTTATCTACATGCGAAATGATGAGGAAGAGAAGGTTGCCAATATGCGTCAGCCGCCGAACCTGATAACACGTGGAGTGACTATGACCCATGTCAGTCAAAACTTTACTGTTATCTTATTCCTGAAAAATTTAGTGGTTTATATGAGCCACAACTCAGTGTGTATAAATTTCTACCTTTAGTCTCACATGATACAAATATCAAGCATATTCTTTTATCAATACATATAATAAGAAACAAAATATACATAACATAATTTAAAAACAAACCATTCCATATTCATATGCATATGCCACTCTATTCAATTTATTATTCTATAACAGTCAAGCCTGGTATCTGCCCGGGATTCCTCTATGATTGACCCGTAGGTCCCATTATGATTTGACCCGAAGGTCCCATTGTGTTTGACCCGAAGGTCCCTCTATAATTGGACTCATAGGTCCCTCTGTATTTGACCCGAAGGTCCCTCTGTATTTGGACTCATAGGTCCCTCTAAAATTTCAGATCCAGTACAAGGCTGTCACAGATCCTCTTTAATCCAATGATTCACATAAACAGTATCATAAACATATCATTTGCACCAATAACATATCCATATCATATTCCATAAAATTATTCAATATATCTAAACAAACACGTCCATTTCAGCAATCAAATATTCATATCGTATTCGACCATCAAAATCAAACAATTCATAATCATATCAATTTCACACCATATAATCCAATAATTCACTCCAATTCAACATATAACAATCAACCACATAACACATGTAAAACTAAAAGTGTGATTTATACACACCTGATTATTATATGAAAACTTACTGAACCCTGAATCCAAGTTATGATTTATAACCCTCGATCTTCTTTTCTTTTTTTCCGCTGACCTCTTCTAACCTTTTCTAATATCTTCTTTTTCTAAAAAATTTTGTGTATAAAGATTTATAATTGTATATAAATGTTTACGTTGCACTAGCCGACTTAAACAAACAAATTGAAATGTTATTACTCCAAGTGGCAGTCCTAAGTACTCCAGGTGCTACGTGTCACCTACAACATATGATAAGTTTAACAAAATCATTTAATAGTCAAAATACAAATATATAAATAGAGTTAGTAATTAGGAGATTAGTCATACTCAATTTGCTCCTATATAAGAACGTGTATATATATATATATTAATGCACAAAATACTCCATAATACCATGCACTCATCCACGTTAGTACATATGCATACAAATTTAAATAATTATGGCATATATACACTAATTTAATTATACAGTATATACACATCCCTTTTAACAATTCCCGTAAATCAAAACTATCCATATATTCGACTATATCGAGTCGATCATAAAAATAAATATATTATCTATGACAGACTTAATATCTCTGTAATAAAAATGACAATTCAATATGCAATGACAATATAATATGATAATATGCAAAATAATGTATGTTTCGGGTTAGGGATGTCACAATTCTTCTCCTCTTTAAGAATTTTGTCCGCAAAATTCATTTCTTTCTAACATCTGTATAATTCTCTCTGACTTACCATCTTTCTGTTGGTGAAGAATATTACTAAAATATATCATGTCTCCATAGATAGTAATTTGCGGACCTCTGCTAAACATAAAAGATAGAATACCATATAATCGTGCTGCATCTTTTGCGTACTTTTCAGCTGAGTGATATAACGAAGAACGCCATCTTATAGGTTAGAAATGTGCTATCGGTGACCCTGTACCAAAATTTATGGTAATGTGTTCTCATTTTGAAACTAGAATAGTTAAAGGCTTCAACAAACCTGTAGATATATGATGGTCTGCTTTAACATGTTGACACGTCAAACACCTCGAAACAAACTCTACTACTTTCTTCTTCTTCTTCGACCATCGATAATACTTAAATAATGATGTTATTTGTAAATGTGTAATCACTCTGCTTGACTTGTAACTCAAAGCATCTGTAACAACATTCGCCTTCTTAACATGGTATTTCGATGGTGCAATCATAATATTTAAGAAACTCCATCTGAGATCTTTTTCTCATATTCAACTCCTTCTAACTCATCACATAATTCAATCTCTCATGATCAACCAGAATTCGACGTAGTCCTCCATACAAATAATGATGCCAAATCTTTGAAGGAAAACCACACTGTTAAATCCAGATTATAAATAGAATAAGAAGCTTCATGTACTCGTGATTGTCCTTGACGCATAAGCAATAAACTTTCCATTTTTAATACAAGAAAATCAAATCCATGTTGCAGTGCATTACTGTAAATAACATAATATCATTTACCTGTGGAAATAACCAATATAGATGACATAGTCAATCAATGGTTCAACTCATCAAAATTGTTTTGACATGCTTCACTCCATATAAGATGACAACTCTTTCGTAATAACTTCTTCATCAATTCAACCATAATCGAGAATCATTTTCAGTTGACAAATACTTCAATATTCTGTATATCCATTTCTATTCTTCAACCTGATACCATGTGTCCCAATAATACCATATGATCTAGCTAGACTTACACTTACCCAACCTTGCAATAAGATGTTTATCTCGCAAAACTTGTAATACTGACTGCAAGTGATTAACATGCTCATCTGTACTTCGTGAAATATAATAGTAAGTCAATAAAAAATCACTAAGTGATATAGGAATGGTTGAGAGACTTCGTTCACCAATGCCATAAATAATTGTAGGTGCAATAGTTAATTTGAAAGGCATAACCAGAACTCATAATAGTCGTACTGAGTTTAAAATGGTGTCTCTGCAAGATTCTCTTTAGCTATCTTCAACTGATGGTATTATGATCAAAAACCAGTACTCGAAAACAGTTGCATACCTTGAAATTGATCAAATAAGTCTTCTATTCTCGGTAATAGATATTTATTCTTCACATTCACTTGATTCGACTTCCAATATTGTATATAATGTCGCAGTGTGTCGTCTTTCTTCTTCAAAAATAACATTGGTGCTCTCCAAAGTAAAATATTGAGTCATACACATCTCTTGTCTGACAACTCTTGTAACTATTATTTAACTCTTGAAACTCTAATCAAGACATTTGATAATGATGAATAGAAATAAATGTAGTACCTGGTAGTAATTCAATAGTGAAGTTTGTCTTTTGATCAGGTGATAATCCAGAGAGATTTCCACTTCGACCGAATTGAAAAGTCGATGTAGCTAATATAAGAGAAGTTGCAATTGGTCGATACCATTAACTATCACTCGATCTCGTCTCGATGATTATTTACCATTTCTTTAACATGACAAGTTGACTTAGTTCGATGAAGTGACAACCAATTTATACCCATGATAATATCAAATTTGTGTGTGAACAAGGGAATCAATATCCGCTAGCAGCTCAACTGAGTTAACTCGCACCGCGCAGTCTAGATAAACCATGTATACTGAAACAATGTCAGGTCATATTCAACAACAAACATAGTTCATGTTTAAAGACAGAATCTCTCTTTACTCCATATCACAATACACTTCTTGCATATATTTATCATTAAATTCTCTAGGAAAATCGTCCGAACTGAGTACCGGAGGTTGTATCATAGATTGTGGGACTGTTTCTCACCAATAGTAAGTATTGCTTCAAAGAAGAGATACTGTGTAATGCTACTCTGATATACTACTCATCTGATTGAACACATGTTTTAACCTTTTCAACTGTATCTCGACCGCGGATGCGTATGTGCAAAATACATACAATTCACCCATGTGTATAGGCAAAATGCAAGCACTACAAACACCACACACTATACACACACTCCGTACATAGAGTACACACACTACACATTATACATAATACACTACACACAAAATGCATATAATGGAAAAAACACACATTACACACTCATACACAAAATATACATTGCACACACGGATACACAAAGAACACAGACTACTACATACTCTACTTACGTTGCACAGAATACACAAAAAATACATACACTATGCTACACAATCAATACACAATAAACACAAATAATACACAAAACACAGTAGTTGCACACACATTGCTATAAAAAAATACACTGTACGCACTCTTCACACAAAAAACCATTCAAATATATATACACACATAATACAAACAATCACATAAATATACATACACTTACACATACATTGCACACACACTACACATACTACATACACGCACAATTTATTCAAAATACAAACACCGTGTGAAATACACCACGCACATTGCACACACTATATATACACTCCATGCAATACATACTTTACAATACATATACTCATTTTAAACACAAGATACACACTATATATAAAATACACACTGCACATACGCATACACAAAAGACACATAAACATAGCACGCACACTACACGCTGCTGCACACATTGTTACTATACACTACAAACTTCACAAAAGCTGCACTCACACTACAAATTTATATTTTAGTCATGTGTTTAGGAGATCGAAAGCAGAATATACAAAAAATATACAAACGTATGGAAAAATACATACAATACAAACTGCACACAATATACAAGCACATACACCGTAAAAATAAAACATAATATGCACAAAATAATCAAATGTAGGGAAAATACATGCACAACAACACATACATTATGCACATGCTACGCAAATTACATGCATTACACAAACACTATAAACAAAATGTATACGCGCACAAATATACACAAAATGCACATGCGCACACTACACCCAACAAACACTTCACACATACCCACACCTTACTCTAAATACAAACATTGCGCTCATGCACACATACACAAAAATATATGCACAGCAAAAACACACATACAAAGACTACATACTACACACAACACACACTTCACACATACATACACCACTCTAAATACAAAAATTATGTTACCCATACACAATACACAAAATACAAACACTGCGCTATACACACATTATACAAAAAAATACACACACCACACATATACTAAACACACACACACCGCACATATACTAAACACACTATACACAAAATCACAAACTATAAAAAAATACACATTGCACACATTATACACTATTAAACAAACATTTCACATTTTATACACTTCAAACTATACACAATATACAAAAACATTCACTATAAAAAGTAAACACAAAATACACACACGTTGCACACTATACGCCCTCTGCACATACTAAACACAAAATATACACGTTACACAAACACTATACACAAAGTATACACACTTTCACACACATACACAAAACACATGCTTTGCAAAAACATACAAACACATACTACATACAACCCACACTTCACACATACACACACTATATTCAAAATACAAACATTGTGCTACACATGCACTATACAAAAATACACACAGGACACAAAATATCTACACTAATACACAAAATATAAGCGCCGCGACAAAATGCACATAGTACATATGCTATAAACAAAATATATACATTATAAACAAAATACACACATTCTACACACAACGCCCACAATATACACAAAATATAAACATATAATCAAAACACACAATCTACACACACAATACTCAAAATGAAAACATCACAATATACTGCGCACAATAAATACATTACTCATAATACATACATTTTGTGTATTGCACGTGCATTGCAAACACACATACACACCAATACTTACATTGTGCAAACACACATACACACCAATACTTACGTTGCAGACAATACAGACACCGCTGCACACTACACACAATACACATATCATACACAATACACACATACACAAAATGCGCACTATACACATATACACAACAAAATACAAACAATATATAAAAAAACCCATGCATTGTACACAATACACACACAATACAACACTACGCTACACACACTACACAATACACACCCATTAGCACTTATTCGCACTTCACGAATTACACACAAAATATACACTTCACACACACTACACACACAACAAATTACACGCCAAATACATACACTACACATTGCACACATGATAAACAGAATATATGCACTACAAATGAATAAACACACAATACACATAACACATGTCACACACACTATACACAAAATACAATCATTACACACGCACGCTACACACAAGCACTTCGCTAAACACACACTATACAAAACAAAAATACACATTGCACACAATATACGCATAATAAACACACTAAACCCTAAACCCATACTACACACACTACACACAATTAACAAAGTATACACAAAATTAACATTACGCACACTCTACACGCAATATACACACTGCACATACTCATACATCACAGTACGCTCACTACACATACACACAGAGTATTCACAGTGCAGATATACATACACAAAGTACATTGCACATGTACATACACAAAATACATACAATACAAACCCACACTTCACGCAATACACACTTTACACACCATATACGCATAATAAACACACTAAACCCTAAACCCATACTACACACACTACACAAAATTAACATTACGCACACTCTACACGCAATATACACACTGCACATACTCATACATCACAGTACGCTCACTACACATACATACAAAGTTCACCATACACAAAATACATTGCACATATACATACACAAAATACATGCTATACAAACCCACACTTCATGCAATACACACTTTACACACCACATACAAAATACACAACACACTGCGCGCACGCACATACATAAAATACATACACTACAAACACACTTACACACTGCACGCAAAATCACAAAGTACACAAAGTTCATACACTAAACGCAAAACACACAAAATGCGCACACAACACTACACTCACACTATACACAAAATACACGGTGCACATAGTACACACAAACACCTACACCCCAAAATGAATCTAAACATTTCCCTTTATGTGATGGATACTAAATGTGAGGCCAGATAGAACACTCCTTTGTCTACATAGAAAATTAGGTGGTGGAGGTTAGCTACTTCTTTTCTCATCTTGTCTCCTAAAAAGTTAGCTCCTCCATAACTCGTACAAAACAAATACAAAAACAAAACAAAATAAACTATATAAATCAGCTAATGAATAAAAATAAAGACATGTGGGATATTCAGAAGTACCAACTTAAATACATATTCAGAACTACCAAAATAAACATAAGTAAATAAATACTTAAAAGTGCATATTCAGAAGTACCAACTTAAATACAAACTAATATGTGGGATAGCAAGTTATCGATGTTCATCACATAGAAAATAACAAGAAAATATCAAGAGACCATAGAAAATATAAGAAATGTACTTGGTCTTGTTCACTACATAGAAATATAAGAAATGTACTTGGTCTTGTTCACTACATAGAAAATATAAGAAATGTACTTGGTCATTTTCAATATTATTAAAATCATAATGAGTTAGGTGTTTTAAATTAGGGAATCTTGTTCTCCAACCCTAGAGAGAAACTAAGTATACACTAGTAACCCATAAAATAGTGTTTCTTGTGACAATCAATAGAGAAAAAACCATTGAAACACACACAAAAAAACCATTGAAACACACACAAATATGACAAATTACAACCACAAAAAGAAGAATGCACGCAAACACCCACACCTCAAAGCTATTATAAACATTACCCTAAATGTGAAGAACAAGAAAATGTAAAGGGAGATAGTATACTTAATTTTTTGCGTAGAAAGCAAATAAGGGGTGGTGCTAGGATCACACTCCTATACCGGAACCGAGAACCGGCGCAACTCCGGGGTAAGTCCCTACAAAAGTGTGTGCTCAAAGTGTACTAGCATAAAAATCCTAAGAGTATTGGATACAAAAATAAAACCTCACTGTTGAAAAGGGGACATCTCAAGAAATTGATCAACACTGAAGTAGAGCTCACAACACGTGATCGAGTTCTGCTATGCAGCCTTACACTCAACCTGGAATGAACGACAACAGAAATTAGACGAGCAGTACAAGCAAACTCAAGTTTGCAATCCAAAGTAAATATGGTCCCTGGATAGATAATCTAAATGTCGTAGACAAACAAGAATGCATGATTAATATTTAAATTTTTGAGTGTATCACAAGATTTCCAGAGCGGTTATCAATCGAGGAAGATGTGTGCATCAGTGGATGGATTCTATTCATTGGTGTCAACTCAGTGTGTGATTCTTGCAAAGCCGTATGGTATTTCTAATTAAAACCAATTAGTTTGGTTGATGCTAACAAGTCTTTATTCGCCTCTCTTGTTTTATTTTAATATCACTAGCCACCAGCTGAAATGACTGCTCTATAAGATCACTTGCTATGGCCCAGCCCTTAAGTGACTTTCCGAGTTGGCTAAATATTGAACCACGTAAAGGTTCCTTGATGTGATGTAAAGGCATTTTCAATCAGCACGCAAAATATATAAAGTAGTGTTTTGACATTTCACAAGTAGAGATGCTAGCACTCATTTAGTCAGAAGTAGAGATGCAAATTGCCTGGATAATCCACCTCCTGATGAAGCCGAGGGGCGAACTGGAAATGCATTTGAGCTCTGGGTTGATCGATTCTGCCGTTAAAAAAGAGCAATATGCAGCAAAGAAAATGACAAAATGAAATGAGAAACCAATAAAGATTACAAAGATGAACTAGATAATATATATTAGAATTTGTCAAAGAATCACCTCATAAACTCGTTGTGAATGTGACACATGCCCTGGCTCTGGATAAAGGGCTCCCGTTTGAAAGTAATCGATCTATTTCCCCATTAAATGGTTTGGACTGCATGTAAACAAGGTTAAAATGTAAAAAGGAAAAAAAATACAAACAATATTAATTCCAAACCCATACATAATGGACTAAATTAAAACAAGACTTTACCAAATATTTTCTCAGCTATTTGCTGGTATTATTGCTTTAATAAGTAAATCTCATTCGATACTGAAATAATGCTCTCAACAAAGGACCGAGTTCTGCTTGCAGCGCAGCCTTGCACTCAACCTGCAATGAACAGCACCAGAAGTTAGATGAGCAGTACGAGCAAACTCAAGTTTGCAATCAAAAGCAAATTTGGTCCCTCGATAGCTGATCTAACTGTCATAGACAAATACAAATGATGGAATAATATTTAAAATTTTATGTGTATCACAACATTTCCAGAGCGGCTATCAATCGAGGAAGATGTGTGTTAACGGATGGATTCCATTCATCGGTGTCATCGCAGCCTGTGATTCCTGCAAAGCCGTATGGTATTTCTAATTAAAACCAATTAGTTTGGTTGATGCTAACAAGTCTTTTATTCGCATCTCATTTATTTTAATAAAATTATGGAAATAAAGACACAATGTATGAAAGGATATTACCATTAGTCACCAACTAAAATGACTGCTCTAGAAGATCATTTGCTATGGCCAAGCCCTGAAGTGACCTTCTGAGTTGGCTTGATACTGGACCACGTAAAGGTTCCTAAATGTGATGTACATGCCTTTTTCAATCAGCATACAAGGTATATAAAGTGGTGTTCAGCCAATTCACAAGATCATTAACATTTATTAGACAAGAGAGTAATAAAGCAAAGGTTATCTATACCTAATAAGTTACATTAGCAAGACTTCCTGCCAACCTTGCTACCATCAAATCTGCTGCATTTTGCATAAGTTTCTCATCAGGCTCCATGGCATGGCATAGTCCTGCCATTTAAAAACACATAACTTCTTTAGTATTCGCATTGTTATATACACTATTGAAAAAAGGGTCCTTCAGAATCAACACATCGGAGATAGAGTAATCAAATTATTTACAACCACATAATCAAGCATGCACATAAACACCCTCACCCCAAATCTTAACTTAACATTGCCCTTTTATGTGAAGGAAATAAAATGTGAGGGGAAATAAAATACTCCCTTGTTTGCGTGGGAAGTTAGGTGATGGGGGTTAGGCATTTCTTCTCTTAACTTGCCTCCTTTAGAAGTTAGCTCCTCCTTAACTGTCACACCTCAACCCCTCTGACGTATACTCTTATAATAAATAAACCACTTATCATAAAAGCAATCAATACACGTGTCTAATTCATAGAACACCCATATAATATAAGTTCAAACCAACACTTATCCGATACATATTTCAAAATATCCTGTAAAGTAGTGGAACCCTCTCACCACTCTATATACTATACATTTATCTACATGCGAAATGATGAGGAAGAGAAGGTTGCCAATATGCGTCAGCCGCCGAACCTGATAACACGTGGAGTGACTATGACCCATGTCAGTCAAAACTTTACTGTTATCTTATTCCTGAAAAATTTAGTGGTTTATATGAGCCACAACTCAGTGTGTATAAATTTCTACCTTTAGTCTCACATGATACAAATATCAAGCATATTCTTTTATCAATACATATAATAAGAAACAAAATATACATAACATAATTTAAAAACAAACCATTCCATATTCATATGCATATGCCACTCTATTCAATTTATTATTCTGTAACAGTCAAGCCTGGTATCTGCCCGGGATTCCTCTATGATTGACCCGTAGGTCCCATTATGATTTGACCCGAAGGTCCCATTGTGTTTGACCCGAAGGTCCCTCTATAATTGGACTCATAGGTCCCTCTGTATTTGACCCGAAGGTCCCTCTGTATTTGGACTCATAGGTCCCTCTAAAATTTCAGATCCAGTACAAGGCTGTCACAGATCCTCTTTAATCCAATGATTCACATAAACAGTATCATAAACATATCATTTGCACCAATAACATATCCATATCATATTCCATAAAATTATTCAATATATCTAAACAAACACGTCCATTTCAGCAATCAAATATTCATATCGTATTCGACCATCAAAATCAAACAATTCATAATCATATCAATTTCACACCATATAATCCAATAATTCACTCCAATTCAACATATAACAATCAACCACATAACACATGTAAAACTAAAAGTGTGATTTATACACACCTGATTATTATATGAAAACTTACTGAACCCTGAATCCAAGTTATGATTTATAACCCTCGATCTTCTTTTCTTTTTTTCCGCTGACCTCTTCTAACCTTTTCTAATATCTTCTTTTTCTAAAAAATTTTGTGTATAAAGATTTATAATTGTATATAAATGTTTACGTTGCACTAGCCGACTTAAACAAACAAATTGAAATGTTATTACTCCAAGTGGCAGTCCTAAGTACTCCAGGTGCTACGTGTCACCTACAACATATGATAAGTTTAACAAAATCATTTAATAGTCAAAATACAAATATATAAATAGAGTTAGTAATTAGGAGATTAGTCATACTCAATTTGCTCCTATATAAGAACGTGTATATATATATATTAATGCACAAAATACTCCATAATACCATGCACTCATCCACGTTAGTACATATGCATACAAATTTAAATAATTATGGCATATATACACTAATTTAATTATACAGTATATACACATCCCTTTTAACAATTCCCGTAAATCAAAACTATCCATATATTCGACTATATCGAGTCGATCATAAAAATAAATATATTATCTATGACAGACTTAATATCTCTGTAATAAAAATGACAATTCAATATGCAATGACAATATAATATGATAATATGCAAAATAATGTATGTTTCGGGTTAGGGATGTCACAATTCTTCTCCTCTTTAAGAATTTTGTCCGCAAAATTCATTTCTTTCTAACATCTGTATAATTCTCTCTGACTTACCATCTTTCTGTTGGTGAAGAATATTACTAAAATATATCATGTCTCCATAGATAGTAATTTGCGGACCTCTGCTAAACATAAAAGATAGAATACCATATAATCGTGCTGCATCTTTTGCGTACTTTTCAGCTGAGTGATATAACGAAGAACGCCATCTTATAGGTTAGAAATGTGCTATCGGTGACCCTGTACCAAAATTTATGGTAATGTGTTCTCATTTTGAAACTAGAATAGTTAAAGGCTTCAACAAACCTGTAGATATATGATGGTCTGCTTTAACATGTTGACACGTCAAACACCTCGAAACAAACTCTACTACTTTCTTCTTCTTCTTCGACCATCGATAATACTTAAATAATGATGTTATTTGTAAATGTGTAATCACTCTGCTTGACTTGTAACTCAAAGCATCTGTAACAACATTCGCCTTCTTAACATGGTATTTCGATGGTGCAATCATAATATTTAAGAAACTCCATCTGAGATCTTTTTCTCATATTCAACTCCTTCTAACTCATCACATAATTCAATCTCTCATGATCAACCAGAATTCGACGTAGTCCTCCATACAAATAATGATGCCAAATCTTTGAAGGAAAACCACACTGTTAAATCCAGATTATAAATAGAATAAGAAGCTTCATGTACTCGTGATTGTCCTTGACGCATAAGCAATAAACTTTCCATTTTTAATACAAGAAAATCAAATCCATGTTGCAGTGCATTACTGTAAATAACATAATATCATTTACCTGTGGAAATAACCAATATAGATGACATAGTCAATCAATGGTTCAACTCATCAAAATTGTTTTGACATGCTTCACTCCATATAAGATGACAACTCTTCCGTAATAACTTCTTCATCAATTCAACCATAATCGAGAATCATTTTCAGTTGACAAATACTTCAATATTCTGTATATCCATTTCTATTCTTCAACCTGATACCATGTGTCCCAATAATACCATATGATCTAGCTAGACTTACACTTACCCAACCTTGCAATAAGATGTTTATCTCGCAAAACTTGTAATACTGACTGCAAGTGATTAACATGCTCATCTGTACTTCGTGAAATATAATAGTAAGTCAATAAAAAATCACTAAGTGATATAGGAATGGTTGAGAGACTTCGTTCACCAATGCCATAAATAATTGTAGGTGCAATAGTTAATTTGAAAGGCATAACCAGAACTCATAATAGTCGTACTGAGTTTAAAATGGTGTCTCTGCAAGATTCTCTTTAGCTATCTTCAACTGATGGTATTATGATCAAAAACCAGTACTCGAAAACAGTTGCATACCTTGAAATTGATCAAATAAGTCTTCTATTCTCGGTAATAGATATTTATTCTTCACATTCACTTGATTCGACTTCCAATATTGTATATAATGTCGCAGTGTGTCGTCTTTCTTCTTCAAAAATAACATTGGTGCTCTCCAAAGTAAAATATTGAGTCATACACATCTCTTGTCTGACAACTCTTGTAACTATTATTTAACTCTTGAAACTCTAATCAAGACATTTGATAATGATGAATAGAAATAAATGTAGTACCTGGTAGTAATTCAATAGTGAAGTTTGTCTTTTGATCAGGTGATAATCCAGAGAGATTTCCACTTCGACCGAATTGAAAAGTCGATGTAGCTAATATAAGAGAAGTTGCAATTGGTCGATACCATTAACTATCACTCGATCTCGTCTCGATGATTATTTACCATTTCTTTAACATGACAAGTTGACTTAGTTCGATGAAGTGACAACCAATTTATACCCATGATAATATCAAATTTGTGTGTGAACAAGGGAATCAATATCCGCTAGCAGCTCAACTGAGTTAACTCGCACCGCGCAGTCTAGATAAACCATGTATACTGAAACAATGTCAGGTCATATTCAACAACAAACATAGTTCATGTTTAAAGACAGAATCTCTCTTTACTCCATATCACAATACACTTCTTGCATATATTTATCATTAAATTCTCTAGGAAAATCGTCCGAACTGAGTACCGGAGGTTGTATCATAGATTGTGGGACTGTTTCTCACCAATAGTAAGTATTGCTTCAAAGAAGAGATACTGTGTAATGCTACTCTGATATACTACTCATCTGATTGAACACATGTTTTAACCTTTTCAACTGTATCTCGGCCTCGGTCGGATGAGTAGTCTCATAAAGTCAACAATTCCACTTTTCGGTGCTATTTAATGTTTCTACCTCTTTGACTCATCATTGGTCCATGTATTTACTGGAAATCACCATATGATGCAGTATGTATATGAGATGTTTCTATAATTAATTGATGATGCAGGGCGGCTGACCCTTCTCTCCTCAGTGAGATATGTTCATGACAATACAAATGCAAATGAAACTTATAACATAAATGTATCATATGATATACATGAATACTATGTCCCAGCGGGATTCTATCCCCGCTCTGATACCACCTAAACTGTCACACCTCAACCCCTCTGACGTATACTCTTATAATAAATAAACCACTTATCATAAAAGCAATCAATACACGTGTCTAATTCATAGAACACCCATATAATATAAGTTCAAACCAACACTTATCCGATACATATTTCAAAATATCCTGTAAAGTAGTGGAACCCTCTCACCACTCTATATACTATACATTTATCTACATGCGAAATGACGAGGAAGAGAAGGTTGCCAATATGCGTCAGCCGCCGAACCTGATAACACGTGGAGTGACTATGACCCATGTCAGTCAAAACTTTACTGTTATCTTATTCCTGAAAAATTTAGTGGTTTATATGAGCCACAACTCAGTGTGTATAAATTTCTACCTTTAGTCTCACATGATACAAATATCAAGCATATTCTTTTATCAATACATATAATAAGAAACAAAATATACATAACATAATTTAAAAACAAACCATTCCATATTCATATGCATATGCCACTCTATTCAATTTATTATTCTGTAACAGTCAAGCCTGGTATCTGCCCGGGATTCCTCTATGATTGACCCGTAGGTCCCATTATGATTTGACCCGAAGGTCCCATTGTGTTTGACCCGAAGGTCCCTCTATAATTGGACTCATAGGTCCCTCTGTATTTGACCCGAAGGTCCCTCTGTATTTGGACTCATAGGTCCCTCTAAAATTTCAGATCCAGTACAAGGCTGTCACAGATCCTCTTTAATCCAATGATTCACATAAACAGTATCATAAACATATCATTTGCACCAATAACATATCCATATCATATTCCATAAAATTATTCAATATATCTAAACAAACACGTCCATTTCAGCAATCAAATATTCATATCGTATTCGGCCATCAAAATCAAACAATTCATAATCATATCAATTTCACACCATATAATCCAATAATTCACTCCAATTCAACATATAACAATCAACCACATAACACATGTAAAACTAAAAGTGTGATTTATACACACCTGATTATTATATGAAAACTTACTGAACCCTGAATCCAAGTTATGATTTATAACCCTCGATCTTCTTTTCTTTTTTTT
The DNA here is from genome assembly GCF_004379255.2 of Salvia splendens. NCBI lineage: Eukaryota > Viridiplantae > Streptophyta > Magnoliopsida > Lamiales > Lamiaceae > Salvia > Salvia splendens. Next base: position 20,487,344 of record NC_056039.1, read on the forward strand.
CCGCTGACCTCTTCTAACCTTTTCTAATATCTTCTTTTTCTAAAAAATTTTGTGTATAAAGATTTATAATTGTATATAAATGTTTACGTTGCACTAGCCGACTTAAACAAACAAATTGAAATGTTATTACTCCAAGTGGCAGTCCTAAGTACTCCAGGTGCTACGTGTCACCTACAACATATGATAAGTTTAACAAAATCATTTAATAGTCAAAATACAAATATATAAATAGAGTTAGTAATTAGGAGATTAGTCATACTCAATTTGCTCCTATATAAGAACGTGTATATATATATATATTAATGCACAAAATACTCCATAATACCATGCACTCATCCACGTTAGTACATATGCATACAAATTTAAATAATTATGGCATATATACACTAATTTAATTATACAGTATATACACATCCCTTTTAACAATTCCCGTAAATCAAAACTATCCATATATTCGACTATATCGAGTCGATCATAAAAATAAATATATTATCTATGACAGACTTAATATCTCTGTAATAAAAATGACAATTCAATATGCAATGACAATATAATATGATAATATGCAAAATAATGTATGTTTCGGGTTAGGGATGTCACATTAACTCCTACAAAACAAACACAGACACAAACCAAGTCAACCATATAAATCAACTGGTGAATAAAAATAAAGAAATGAAGCACAACATATGTAACAAATACATAAAGTGCATATTCGAAAGTATCAACTTAAATACAACCTAATATGTTGGACAGCAAGTTCCAGACAAGGAATCCAACAGAATTAGTGACCTTTTCAGCAGAGCTATTCATGCTTGTGCTTCATTATCTAACGCATGCACACACATGTAGAAATATATATAAATGAGATTGTATCATCAAAACAACTCATTCCAATATCAAGGAACAAACATATCAATCTAAACAACTCAATAAATATATTTTGCACATTAATTTTACATACCATGTAGGATTGACATTATTCCACTTCTAGACCGAGCCCAGCTTATGAAATTATATAGTCATCATCAGAAATATTATCCTAAGAATCAGTGCATATTTTGAGCAACTCAAGAACAATCTGCTAAAGCTTGGTTCTTTGCAAACAATTATAGAAGCAGTAATTTACCTACATAGGAATCTAATGTCCATGATGCAAAGCAATGCAACTTTAGATAAGTAATTAGCTCATTAAATGACATTCATACCTTGTTCGCATCAGTTTGCTAGTATGAATTCCAAACCCATACTCAATAGACTAAATTAACACAAGCCTTTACCAAAGTTTTTATATCAGTTATTTGCTAGTATTATTGCTTTAAAAAGTAAATCCCATTCAACGTAAAAAAACATCAACAAACTCCACGTTCACCACACTCCATAGAGAAAATTTCAAACGACCATAGAAAATATATGTACTTGGTCTTGTTCAGCAGCATGTCTTGTTCAGCATCACAAATTCATTTTCACATATTAAAATATTAATAAGTAAGGTGTTTTAAATTAGGAATCTTAGTTCTCCAACCCTTGAGAGAAACTAAGTCTACACTAATAAACCATTAAAATGTGTTTCTGGTGAAAATTAATAAAGAGAAAACCTTACATATACACACAAATACACACAAATAGGATAAATTACAACCCCAAAAAGAAGAATGCACGCAAACACCCACACCTCAAAACTATTCTAAACATTACCCTCAATGTGAAGGATAAGAAAATGTAAAGAGGATAGAATACATACTTGTTTGAGTAGAAAGCAAGTAAGGGGTGATGCCGGATCACACCTGTAACGCCCCACTTTTCGAACCCTAATTTTCGAACCCTAAAATTTTGCATTTAATGTTTTAATGCCGTGAAGTATGTGGATTTATTTGACGAGTGAATTAATTGCTTGATTTCTATGCGACCTAATTTTGTTTTGGAGTTGAGAGGTGGAATAGTCAATCTTGTCGAATTGATGACGTGGCCTTAATTAATCGATGCGGAATGAAATATAGCCGCAAATTATATTATCTTTGGGGAGTGAGATTTAAATAGAATCATAAATAATTACCTTGCCCCTTTCATTGTGGAAATTTCGACCACTATTATTTTAAGGAGAGGAATTCTATTTTCTTGGATTTAATTATTTGCTTGGGATAATTATCCAATTAAATCCAAAGCCAATTACTCTTTATTTCCTTCTTGATAAAATCGGCCCCTACTTTTTCCTAAGGGAGATTTCGAAATCTCCTAGCTTGTGGGAGAAGAAATTATTCATTATTTATTTTGATCCCTCAATTATTTCTTTCCATGTTTTAATTGGAATATCCTAGCAAATCTTTCCATACCTTTATTTTATTAAAGGTTGGAAATTATTCCTTGTGGAAGGCATTAAAACACACGCCTATTTCCAATTGTGGGATGACTTTTTATTTAATTTTTCTTGCTCCGTATTATTTTATTCTGCTCCGTGAAAATACTAAATTAAATCAATGGCTAAATAAATGGCCATGATTTTCGAAATATCCTCCTTATTTCTCCCTCAAATTAACGCAAATCACCTCCATCAAATCTCCCATCTTTAATTTGATTTATTCTCCAAATATTCTCTAATTAATTGTGGGATATTCTTTAAGCCTATAAATAAAAGACTCCTAAACCTAGCCTCTCATTCACACGCCTACTTCTTCAAATCACACGCCATTCTCCCTCTTCTTCACTCTCCCACACTTGTTCTTCCATTCTACTCAAGATCCTCACAAATTCCAAGAGATTATTGAAGAACCAAGGTTTTATTTGCTATCTACCGATTGTTTCGTCCAAGAAGGGTAAATTCAAACCTATATTCTTTACTCCTCTCCATCTAAACCTTCTTTGACTCCCTCATGCATGTAGAGAGCGTAGGGAATGCAGATCTAAGGGTTTAATCGGTGGGAATGTGTAATCGTGTGTGTGAATGCGTTTTGATTGCAATTGCTTGATGATTTAATGAATCCTCGGTGAATGATGTGTTATTTCATGAAAATATGTGTCTAAGGACTCTTTTGAGTATGCTTATATGTTAAAACCATGAAAAGGTTGATTTTGAATAAGTGGGGATAAACCCTAATTCGAATTTCTAAAAGCATGAGAAACTGTGATTCCGAACAGTAAGTTCCGACTCGTTTTTGACCAACCAAATGAACTCCGATTTGACCGATTCTTTTTCCTGAGTGATTTATGGTGAATTTTTAAAGTTGACTGCGCCTTTCTGCCAGAAACATGTTTTCTCGACCAGTAGGTTACGTCTTTGATTTGACCGACTTAAAAGGGGTATGTTGACATGAAATTTAAACTGGAAGTTATTTGATGAGTCTACTGCCTTGTCGTAAAGTTTTAGCCCCAACGGAAGTCGGATGATTTTTAAATGATTTTTATAAAATGGTTGCGCAGTGCTGCCAGATTTCTACCTTTGCAAAACAACTATATTATTATGTTATGAATGACATACTTGATTTATATATGTGATGAAGTGATGTGATATGCAAAGAGGTATGCTATGATGTGAATTCCATATGTAGATGGGGAAACCGGGAAAGTTAGGGACATGCATAATATTAAGTCCATATTGGTGACTAATTGGGAATACCTTATCTAAAGGTGAAAATTCGTACGCTAAGCGTGATATCAAAGGGAAAGCGATACTTGAAATCTAAACGGTCGAGGTGGGCTTCTTTTCTACCCTACACTATGTTTGGGCTTCTTTTCTACCCTACACTATGTGTGGGCTTTCTTTTACTAAACTCTTTTACGTATGATTGTGGAGCTATAAGGGTGGTTTAAAGTATTTATCATGCCATGATTTGTTTTAACGTGCCTATCTGATGTGGCTGTTGCCACTGTTATATAAATCGAATTCGGGTCCTCGTAGGGCCGCAAACCCTACTTGGATTAGTGTACACCTATGGTAGATCGTGTGCTAGCGTACGGGCTGGCCGGTCTAGTGATCTGGTTTGCGGCCGCATTCCTTGTCATGTATTGGCAGATATGGCTATTGTCTATGGGAAAATGACTGATCAGTCGAATTTTACAATGGGAAATGATTTGAGTGCCTCGGGCATTTCTAAAGCTAAACCCCGATGGTTACTTACGTATGGCATGATAAACTATATCTTTATTAAAAATGTTTTCGGCATAAGTCCACTGAGTATTTTATAAGTACTCAGCCCTGCATATGTTTTCCTTATGTGCAGGTTGAGCGGCGACGAGCGGTTGGCGGTGTTGAGCAAATTAAACGAAATGATAATATGGTCTTGAAACTCCGAGTGTCGTCGTGTCTTCACACATGACTTCACTCTTTCTCTTGGTCGTTTTCCGCTGCGATATTTCTTTTACTTATTAGCAATTGGGCTTGAACTTGAATTTGTTCCGTTATTGGATATTTTAAAGTCTTGTTGGATAATGTCAAACTCTTACTCTTTTCCATTAATATTAATGTCTTGCCCAACTCATTATTTAAACCCGAGCCCTCATCTTGTTTTATGCTTAATTGCTCGTTTAATATGTTGGTCAAGCCTTATTGATGAAACCCTAGCCTATTTTCCTTGTTATATTTAAGTCTGTTTAAGTCGCGATCGCCCGCATTTATTATACCCTAGAAGGGCGGTCGTGACAACACCCCTATACCGGAAGTGAGAACTAGGACAACTCTGGGTTAGTTCCTGCAAAAGTTTGTGCTCAAAATGTACTAGCATAAAAATCCTGCGAGTAGTGGTTACAGCTATAACACCTCACTATTGAAGATCAGGGGACATCTCTAGAACTTAAAATTTTGTGTGTACCACAACATTTCCAGAGCGGATATCAATCGAGGAAGATGTGTATCAGTGGATGGATTCCATTCATTAGTGTCAACTCCGTTTGTGATTCCTGCAAAGCCATATGGTATTTCTAATTAAAACCAAATAGTTTGGTTGATGCTAACAAGTCTTTTAGTTTATTCTATCATGTGTAACTAAACTCATAGGATTCTAGGGATGTGTTAGTAACGACTTTGGTTATACAATTCTGTTTTTTCTATTTAATATCCGTTTTGTTCTTACTTCGTTTCTTCCCTAAGTGTTAGATAATGTTTCACGTTTGAGTGACACATTCTGTGATGATTTAATATAACTTGTTACATAATCGTGAGAGGAGGTTGGTGAGTTAGATCTACTTAATAGACATTACAATTAGTTTCCCTTAAAACGACACTGTTAATTGAGAATGAGGACTTTTCAAGGGTCTTAGGAGCTTCAAGGAGTTACGGATCTAGGATTGACAAACCTAGTATTGGTAATCTACGTTTGTTTCGCATGAGCATAAATTAGGCGACTCGTTCTATCGAAGTAAGAACTGTGCTAGGATGTTGTAGTTGGAATTTGTATAACCATAACTGTCAACGCACATTCCTGGAATCCCTCATATCTTTATTTTTGTGATTTATTTGCAATTAGTTGTTTATTTGCTTTATTTTATTTGCTTTATTTGTTTTTGCTTAATTAAACCATAACTCTTGTTTCTCTAGATAGTATTTGACGCTTAGTATATGATAGCTAGTTGCAATTATTTATATATTCAAAGTATATGCATTTTTCCTCTCTGACCCTTAGTTACATCCTTTATTTATATATCTCATTATAAATAACCCATACTTTTTAATCCTTAGTTGCACATCTCCTCTTCGTAATGTGTTTTATTTTATTTTACTCTACTCATATCAAAAATTAAAATTGTATAAAATTGTTTGTCGAATATGAAATATTTCATATAGAATGTTTGAGAGAAATATATTTATGTTTTTGTTATTGTTTATAATGTTTTTAATAGTTTATAATGTTAAGAAAACTTATATTAATTAATCATATTAACTACAAACATCATTATATTCTCTTTTATCTTTTTTTTACTTTAATCTGCTTATCTTAGAATTTATTTTTATTATTTGAAAATTTTATGGCCTGTGCATAGCTGAAACCACCATTCGTAGAATTTTGTCATCTTTTACTGCATTCACTTTTTATAGGAACTTACCATGGAGTTGTCAAATTTCTCGCTTTCATTGAAGGGGGGTGGTCGTGCCAACAACCCTGTACTTGCTTCCATTGTTTATTGCATTATGTGTGTTCGGTGTGTTAGAAATTTGGGCTTCCATATGACTAATTTAATGTATATGACTATCTTTCAGTTGCCCAATTAAAGTGATCCTATAAAGATTAAAGTTTGGGCTAAAGTGTATTTATTTGTTATGGAAATAAGTGAAGATATCATTTTGTGATTTTCTATTTGTTGAGGGACCGAATAGAAAATAAAAGATCTTATGTTTATATAAATATAAGATTAGGTTATGGTCCCCACACGTCAGAAAAATATTCGATATCTCTGTATTCTCTCGGCAGACTATTGCGAAGAATGTCTATGATCGTTTGGAAGATTCATAGCCGCTGCAAAGCAATTCCTGCCGTTCAATTCTAGATGGATCAAGGTACGCTTCCGCTTTACAGTTTGTGTACCTTCTCCATCGTTTTTGGTTAATCATCATAGAGAGGTTTATGTAGTGGTTCACTCAATTATTCCAACAAGCAGTATCAGACACTCTATTGATGATTCTCTAAGAATTGGAAAAGGGGAATTAGGTTTTTCGATTTTATGATTAAAATTATGCGGTTAATTTTATTGTGTTTGGCGGCGAGCATTGGCGGACAGGTAGAGCTGGGGAGGGGCTTCAGCACATGCCAACAATTTTTTTTCTTTATTTTCTACTGTTAAATTCTTTGAAAATTTCAATATACAATCTTCAGTCATTCATAAATCGATGCTATTATTAAAGACTAAATTATTGGAGATTGAATGATGGAGGGGCTGAAATGAATTTTTGCTTGAAAAATATGCAGAGGCAAATGAAGAAATAAAATTAGCTGCCATGGTTTTGGCCTTTTGGGGAAGAAGATGACCTAACTCCCAAGAAATAAATAGTATACGTAATAAAAATTTAAAATGTACAATTTTCTAAGACTGCATGTCTAGACTTTTCAACTTTTAACTCATTTTTTCTTTTTTTTTTCTTTCCCGTTCAATTATGCAAATATTTATGTTTTAACAAATTTTAATATTTATGTATTATATATTAAGCATGAAAATATAAAAGAAATTAGGGTGGATTGAAAGTTAGAATTTTTTTTAAGTTTAATATGTTTGGGTTAGAGTTTAATGTGTTCAGGTGGGATAGTTTGAAGTTTGTCTCAAGTAATATTTACTATTCCTTACATCCCACAAAAGATGTCACACTTGTAGGACGACACGAGATTTTAGAAGGTTTTGTTTTGTATGTTAAGTAAAGAGAGAAATTATATAATACTACTATTTATATTAATGTGTGAGAAATATTTTTCCAAAAATTGAAATGTGACATCTTTAGTGGGTCAAACTAAAAAGGAAAGTGAGATATCTTGGACGGAGGTAGTATCTTTTACAACGTTATTGTAAGACAATTTTGATTTAATTAATTGAAATTTTACTATTTTGTCTACTATATTTTTTCATATGTATATTACTAAAAAATCATTCCCCTCATTCGTGATTTGTTATTTTATGTATCTTACTTTAACTCTTGGGTTTGAAAAAACGGTTAAAAAAGTCAGTGAAATTTTTTTATAAATTTAAGTCATATTTTTATATATTAATTTTAATAAAATATAATAAGGCTCATTAGTGGAATTGGAGTCCAATTATTAAATAAAATAAAAGAGGGTAAATGATATAGTTTTCCTTAGACGATGAAAAAGGATATACGGAGTATGAAACAATTATTTGAAGATGGAAAAGTATATAATGCAGCCCCTGCCATAATATTTTTCTGCGTCCGCCACTGGCGGCGAGATTGCTATGATTATTCATGTTGGTGTTTTAACCTATTTTTTTTGTATGCGTCGAATTGATTATGGATCAAGTGCAATATTTCTGTTATCATTTACGCATATTGAATTGTCAATATTGTTGCACGCATTCCATTACGTGTTTTATTTGGGTTGCTGAATTTGATGTATTAATTGAGTTTCAATTTGTGGCAATTCTTTATGTATAATATGGAATGAAATTTGTTGATTAGCTGAACTTAACATGTTTGGATGATGATTAAGAATTCTTGTTACATGTTTCTGTATTAACTGTAAAGAATTGGAAATGATTGAATTTTGCAATTCTTGATATGCACAATGACCGAGAGGAGAAATCAGTTATGGGCTGATCGAGTTTTGTGTGGTTTTTCATTTATGCACAAATCGTCATGGTCTTTGTCAATTAATTGAAAATGGAACGGTTGTTTCATAATTATGATAATGAATTCATTGTGATCGGGAATTCAATTTTCGTAATAAATTCATTGTGACCGTGTATTCAATTTGTTTCAATTTGTATGCGTGCACATGTTGATTTATGGAGAATTGTATATTTTGGTGAATTCACAAAATCTAGGATTGTGTTATGTGGATTTCTTTGGTTGTTTTGATGTTGCTTTGGCTAATTATGTTTGATGGTTTCGTTATTGAATATATCAAAATCAGTTGTTTTGTCGATTTTAGTGAAAATCGAATTTGAAAAAAAATTATACGAAATCCCATTAGAAGTCAGCAATTTGTAATTTGCTGGGAGCTACTGGAATGGCCGTCAGGATTCAGGATTCAGTGACTCGCTAAGTTCGCGAGGTATGCGAGCCCAGTAACTCACGTTCCTTATTTTCTACTAATGAGTGTGTATCTTAATGTGGATATTAGTCGGCCAAAAGGAAGATTAATATTTGGCACGAGATACATATATACTTGTGGTAACAAATACGTGACAATTATTTTGTTTTCGTGTGAGTAATGTGATGCCAAAAGGTGGACACTACTTAACATGAGGAGGTTGTCATTTACAAGTTCTTATTATTGTCAAAAGACTTGATGTGGATGTTGTGCTTTGAACCTCGTAATGATTTACTAATGTTCAAAATAGATTAATCGAAACATGACGTTGCAAAAATAACCTCCCTTGTCTAGACTTCTTTATTGCGAATGTTAGGATGGTATGTGTGTGTATTTTAATGCGGATATTAGTCGGCCAAAAGGAAGATTAATGTTTGGCATGAAATACATATATACATGTGGTGATAAATACGTGATAATTATTCTGTGTTCATGTGAGTAGTGTGATGCCAAAAGGTGGTCACTACTTGACCAGATCTTATTGTTAGTGTTTGATCACTACGATGAGATTACCAATTATAAGTTCATATTACTGTCAAAAGACTTGATATGGATGTTGTGCCAGTACCTCGAGATGTTACCTTCTTATTTGAATCTAATTATGTGAGCAAGGCAGTTATTTCGGTTTTGTTCTCTGTTAAATTATAATGTATGCTTCTGCAGTTTCTTCCAACATGAACAATATGTCAGTGCTGAATGGGTCAAATTTTAATGGATTGGAATGATTATATTATGATTGCTCTTGGTTGCATGGATCTGGATTACACATTGAGGATTGAGTAACCTACTTCTCGTAAGGGCGATAGTACTTCCAATCAAAGGAGTAACTATAATAAGTGGGAATACTCGAATCGCGTAAGTCTACTGATCATTAGGTATAGCATCCCAGAAGCCTTTCGAGACGCTGCATCTAAGTATATCACTAAGGTCAATGAATACCTTGCCAAAAATTAAGGATCATTTTGCGAAAAACATTAAGGCTGAGGCAAGCATATTTGATCTCAATAAAGTATAAGGGCAAGGGCAACATAAGGGAGCACATTATGAAAATGTCTCGCGTTGCTTCACTTAAGCTTGAATTCTGAAGACTTGCTTGTACATTTGGTGTTGCACATCTGGTTAGTTCTCAAGAAATAAAGTAAAGGACATTAAGAAAAAGTGTATTGAGGATGCTGCTATGGATAAGGTTCATCACAAAGGTAACAACATAAGGATAATGATAGTTGTTTCTTTTGTGGTAAACATGCCTATCAAAAGAAGAATTTTAAATATTACGCATGGCGTGCAAAGGAAGTTACATGTGTACGTGGGTTTATTTTGCGTATTGAGTGTGTGTAGCGCATTATATGTATTGTGTATATGTTTGCTCGTGTTCATTTTGTGTGTAGCGCAATGTTTGTATTTTGAGTATAGTGTGTGTATATATATGTGAAGTGTTTAGTGTAGTGTGTGTAGTATGTGCGTAATATGTTTATTGTCTAATACTGTGTAATTTCCTTACATGTTCCCTTACACGAATGTATTTTTTGTTTACTGTGTTTTTTTCTTATAGTGTATGTGTTAGTATATAGTGTGTATTTTTTATAAAATGTTTTTAGTAGCAATGTGTTGTATTTTTTTGTATTGTATGTATTATGTGTATGTGTGTGCTGTGTATGTATATTGTGTTAAGTGTTTGTATTGTGTGTATTTTTTGTATAGCAATGTGTATGTAATATATATGGTTTGTGTATGTGGGTTTATTTTGCGTATTGAGTGTGTGTAGCGCATTATATGTATTGTGTATATGTGTGCTCGTGTTCATTTTGTGTGTAGCGCAATGTTTGTATTTTGAGTATAGTGTGTGTATATATATGTGAAGTGTTTAGTGTAATGTGTGTAGTATGTGCGTAATATGTTTATTGTGTAATACTGTGTAATTTCCTTACATGTTCCCTTACACGAATGTATTTTTTGTTTACTTTGTGTTTTTTTCTTATAGTGTATGTGTTAGTATATAGTGTGTATTTTTTATAAAATGTTTTTAGTAGCCATGTGTTGTATTTTTTTGTATTGTATGTATTATGTGTATGTGTGTGCAGTGTATGTATATTGTGTTAAGTGTTTGTATAGTGTGTATTTTTTGTATAGCAATGTGTATGTAACATATGGTTTGTGTACGTGGGTTTATTTTGCCTATTGAGTGTGCGTAGCGCATTATATGTATTGTGTATGTGTGCTCGTGTTCATTTTGTGTGTAGCTCAATGTTTGTATTTTGAGTATAGTGTGTGTATATATATGTGAAGTGTTTAGTGTAGTGTGTAGTATGTGCGTAATATGTTTATTGTGTAATACTGTGTAATTTCCTTACATGTTCCCTTACACGAATGTATTTTTTGTTTACTTTGTGTTTTTTTCTTATAGTGTATGTGTTAGTATATAGTGTGTATTTTTTATAAAATGTTTTTAGTAGCCATGTGTTGTATTTTTTTGTATTGTATGTATTATGTGTATGTGTGTGCAGTGTATGTATATTGTGTTAAGTGTTTGTATAGTGTGTATTTTTTGTATAGCAATGTGTATGTAATATATATGGTTTGTGTACGTGGGTTTATTTTGCGTATTGAGTGTGTGTAGCGCATTATATGTATTGTGTATATGTGTGCTCGTGTTCATTTTGTGTATAGTGTTTGTGTAATGTGTGTATTATGTGCATAATGTGTTTTGCGTGTATTTTCCCTACTTATATGTGTATGCTTTGTGTTTTCTTTTTATAGGGTATGTGTTTGTATAGTGTGCAGTTTGTATTGTATGTATTTTTCCTAGCTCTGTGTATTTTGTTTTCTTTTTGTAGTATGTGTGTTCGTATAGTGTGTTTGCAGCTTGTGAAATTTGTAGTGTATAGTGTCAATGTATGTGTGTTCGTGTTATGTGTGTATAGTGTGTATTTTATGTTTAAAGTGAGAGTGTGTAATGTAAAGTATATAGTGCGTGAAGTGTATATATAGTTGTGGAGTGTGAATAATGTGTATTTTTTGTATAATGTGCATAGTGTTTGTATTCTAAATATACAGGGCATTGTTTGTAGTATGAGTAGTGTGTTCTTTGTGTATGTGTGTGCGGGGTGTATATTTTGTGTATGAATGTGTATAGTGTGTATTTTGTGTGAAAAGTATATGTATTATGTATAACATGTGTAGTTTGTGCATAGTTCTGTGTTTTTTCTGTGTAGTGTGTGTATTGTATGCATTTTGTATATACGTATGGTGCATTGTGTGTTCTTTGTGTGTGTATATTGTGTGTAGTCTGTGCAATGAGTGCATATTGTGCCAGTAGCGTGTATTTTATCTATATGTTGTTATTTTTTGTGTTTAGTATAGGAAAAATGTGTGCAATGTGTGTATTTTTTATAGTGTATGATTTTGAGTATAATATGTTTAGTATGTGTGTAGTGTGTGTATTTTTGTATAATGTGTGTATAGTGCGGTGTTTATGTTGGGTATAGAGTAGATATTTATGTACTGTGTGTATTGTAAATATGTAGTCAGCTAAATGTGTTTTTTTTCTATAGTTTGTGATTTTGTGTATAATGTGTTTAGTATGTATGTAATGTGTGTATAGCGTGGTGTTTATATTGTGTATAGTGTAGATATTTTGTGCACTGCGTGTATATTGTGGATTGTGTATGTGTAGTGCACGCAATGTTTGTATTTGAAGTATTGCGTGGGTTTATGTGAAGTGTGTGTTGTGTGTAGCGTGTGTTTGTGCATTTTTTCAATGCATATATTTTGAATATACTGGCATTTTATGTAGTATGTGTATTGTGTGTGCAGTGTATGTGGCAGTATATATATATACTTGGTTGTTTTTTGTCCAAGTGTGTGTACAATGTGTGTGTTTTTTATAGCAATGTGTGTGCAACATTTTGTGTTTTGTGTATTATTTGTGTTTATTTTGTGTATTGAGTGTGTGTATCGTAGTGTATGTATTTTTTGTGTATTGTGTGCAATATAAGTAGGGTGTGTTCTTTGTGTATGTGTGCGGTGTATATTTTGTGTTTCAGTGTGTATATCATGTGTATTTTGTGTATTGTATATATTTTTTGTGTAAAGTGTATGTATTATGTATAACATGTATAGTTTGTGTATAATGTGTGTATTTTTTGTGCAGTGGTTGTGCTTGTATTTTGTTACACGTGTGCATTATATGTATTGTGTATACAAATGTGTGCATTGTATGTATTATTTATATGTGCATCTGCATTGTGTTCTTTGTGTATTTGTGTGTATTGTGTGTAGTATGTGCTATGTGAGCATGTTGTGGCCGTGGTGTGTATTTTATCTATATTTATTTAGTTTTTTTGTTTAGTATGTATAATGTGTGCATTTTTTATAGTATGTGATTTTGTGTATCGTGTGTTTAGTATGTGTGTAGTGTGTGTATTTTTTGTATAATGTGTGTATAGCGTGGTGTTTATATTGTGTATAATGTAGATATTTTGTGTACTGTGCGTATTGTATATGAGTAGCGCAATGTTTTGTATTTTGAATATAGTGTGTGAATATATGTAAAGTGCGTGTTGTGTTTGTGTGTTTTATAGCAATGAGTGTGCAACATGTAGGGTAAAAAATGAAACAGGTTTTAGATAAATCAACTTTAAAATCCAATAAGATAAAAAAAAAAAAGCAAAACACAGTCATAGAAAACAAACTTTAAGCTGACCATTTTTTATTTATTTTCACGCTTGATCATCTAAAAATACGAACACACCGAGAACTTTATTGACCGATGAAATTGTGGTAGGTTGTAGATCATTGAAATTTAGAATTGTATGGGTTCAATTCATTTCTCCATCTAATAGGAATACAACCAATAAATATTAGTAACATAATAGTCTTACAAAAAGAGAGTACATAAAATTAAAGGAAAGTAAATGTATTTTTATTGGTAAGAAACAAGAATCATTCTAAAAACTCCAATAAGATCTGTTGATAAGAAGCAAGAATCATACTAACAATCCCAATAAGATAAAAAGAAAATGGCAAAACACATACCATATGGTCATAGAAAACCTCAATGACTTTTGATTTGGTCATTTAAAAAACACAAACACACCTAATTTATTGATTGATGAAATTGTGGTAGGATGTAAGTCATTGAGATTTTGAATTCTATGGTTTCAACTTATTTCTCCATGCGATAAGAACACAACCAATAAATATTAGTAATAATCATACAAAAAGAGTACATAAGTAAAAGAATGAAATGTACTACTCCCTCCGTCCCACTCACATTTTTTTGTGGTATGAGATTTTAGGAAGTGTTGTTAGATGGAATAAAGTAGAGAAGAAAAATGTAGTTGAATATTTTCATAAGGAGAGAGGAGGTTATTTTCCAAATTTGGAAAGTGGTCATCTTGATTGTGACAAATAAGAAAGGTGACCATATTGAATAGGACAGAGCGTTATTGGTAAGGAGCAAGAATCATATTTATAAAAAAAATTCTTTTTGAAGAAATTCAATAATGCAACGGAATACAACAGTGAATAAGTGAGCTATAAGAAATAACATATTTATAGACTGAAATTATAAAAATATTCGAAAACTTCCATATGACATTGATTACCTTAAATAGGCAAAATAACTGTCATATAAATTATTTCTCACTTCGGCTCATAAACGGCTAAACCTTCTAAAGTTGTAGTTAATCCATATGATTATATTGTGTGTATGCAATATAGGGTGTTTGAACAAATACTAACTTCTTACGGTAATAATTAATAATTAAATATCAATTTTGTATGTTAAAAATGTCAACATAAAGACATAAATTTATCAATCTTTCTTGTGTTGATAAATTATGTCTTTCTATTGATATTTAAATTTACATGTTGTATTGATATAATTATGTCTTTGTGTTGATAATTTTAATACATTGAATTGAAAGTTATTAGTTATTACTGTAAACAAATTAGCACACTAACGCAATCCTGCAATATAGTATAGAAGTAATTTCCGTATTTAAGATTATGGAATAATTTTCTATAATAGTGGTAGAATGAATGCTTCATAAATGATTGTATGTCTAGTTGGATGTTGGGTCCTTCATATTTCAATATATCAAAAAATAATTGGTAGGATATACCATCTCATCATGCCTATGTGGTATGGATGGTCCACTGAAATTTTTTATCATGACGCCATACACCTATATCAAAATCCCATATTAATGCAAATTATTTATTAATTTCATTAACTGCGGACCACTGATATTTAATTCAGACATTTTATTTCCTCACACCACAATTAGTGATTAATTAGATTTGTAACGACCATTCACCGCCAAGCCTCACCTAATAACATTTGCAATACTCTGAACCACTACATTATCATCATTTATTAGAGATTTATAACTGCAATACTATTCCAAATCCATATACGTTAGAATTATGCATAAATTTTATAAATATTTAAATTCATATCCAAAGTTCAAAAATATTCAAATTCATACCCAGAATTTATATATATTCAAATTAAAGCTAAAACTCACTTTTTATACATGTTTAGATAGATAAGTAGTGTATGATTCATTTTGGGGCGAGAAAATATAATATTCCTTGAGGATGTTGAGTTTAGGGGAAGAAGGTTTTAAGGGGCCGTACTTTTGAGGAGGAGTCGGTATAGACACCTATTACTGCTTCTAACAATGTTCAGGTATCAATTACTATCATTGAAGAAGAAGCATATTAAGAACTTCAATTTGATAATGTTGTAAACGTTCAATCTCATGTGGATGAGATCATTTAAAGTCAATCTCAACAACCTCAATTAAGACTCTCGTCAATGGTACCACAAATTTTATAAAGTAGTTTTTTCATTTGGATTCAGAAAGAATGTCATTGATGGTTGTGCATATCACAAGTTCAGTGGGAGCAAATGCATCTTCTTGGTATTGCATGTCGATGACATATTAATTGCAATTAATGATAAGGAATATTGCACAACACCAAGAATTACCCTCGAAGAAATTTGAGGTGAAAGATCTTGGGGGAACCTCTTTTGTATTTGAAATCAAAATAAATTGAGATAGTTCTCGAGATATTCTTCGGTTGTCACAAAAGGGTTATATTGAAGAAAAAGTGCCTAAAGTATTTGAGATGCATAATTGCAAGTGAAGAAACACCCATATGGCTAAAGGAGACAAACTTAGTCTCATTCAGTGCCCTAAGATAAAACTTGAGATTTAGAAAATGCAAAAGGTTCCTTATGCTTTGGCTGTTAGGAGCCTAATATGTGCTCAAGTATGTATTAGACCCAATTTGGTTTTTATTGTTAATATGTTGGGCAAATATCTCAGTAACCCGATATGGATAATTAGGAAACAGCAAAACGGGTTGTGAGATACTACAGAGAACTAAGCATTACATGCTCACATATAGAAAAATCAGATCATTTGGAGAGATTATTAGGCATTCATTGATTCTGATTTTGTTAGATGCCAATACAGAAAATGATCCATTTTTTAAGTTACGTACGTCTGTTGGTTGTGGAGCCATTTCGTGGAGAAGTGTTGAGCAAACACTTGTATCACCTTCTGCTATGACAACAGTATTCGTAACTTGTTTTGGGGCATCTAGTAATTAAATATGACTGCAAATTGTCACGAGACTACATATTGTTAAAGTATTGAAAGACCACTAAAGTTATGTTGTGACAATAACCCTGCAGTGTTAAGCAATAGGAGCTCTAGTGTCATAGCTTCCTGGTTGTAAATAAAAAGTTAGGAATGGAAAAATTTCTATAGAGCATATAGGAACGGATTTGATGATTGCATATCCGCTCATTAAGGGACTATCACTCAAGGTCTTTCATGGGCATGTAGCCCAAACGGGTATTATGTTGTTTAAGGGTACTTCCGTTCAGTGAGAGTAGTTTTGGTTATTACTCTATATTGTGTTTTGAACATGAAGTTATAAAGTCATGTCATTCTCTGCAGAAATAAAGTATTGTGTTTTGTCCATTACTTGTGTTTTTTGTTTTGGTTTGATCTCACTAAGGATTTGGGAGGATCAGTTGGAAATAGGCATGTATGATCACCTTGTATGAAATTTTCATGCTACACTCCATAATTGATCTGTTGTTGATTATGTTTGCATATGTGATTACTGATGGGTTTAATCATGAAAAAGTATGGTGACTGCGTCTTTAGTCCTATGCCGATATGGTTGACAATAAGATTGTTCGGAAATACACTATGTGATATCATATTTGAGCGCTCATTTGGTTTGTACACATTTATTTTGTGTCATGTGTTGCCCAAGTAGGAGATTGTTAGAAATTTGGGCTTCCACATGACTAATTTAATGTGTATGACTATCTTTCAGTTGCCCAATTAAAGTGATCCTATAAAGATTAAAGTTTGGGCTAAAATGTATTTATTTATTATGGAAATAAGTGTATACCATTTTGTGTTTTTCTATTTGTTGAGAGACCGGATAGAAAATAAAGGATCTTATATTTATATAAATATAAGATTAGGTTATGGTCCCCAGACGTCAGAAGAATATTTGATATCTCTGTATTCTCTCGGCAGACTATTGCGAAGAATGTCTCTGATCGTTTGGATGATCCATAGCCGCTGCAAAGCAATTCCTGCCGTTCAATTCTAGATGGATCAAGGCACGCTTCCGCTTTACAGTTTGTGCTCCTTCTCCATCGTTCTTGGTTAATCATCATAGAGAGGTTTATGTAATGGTTCACTCAATTATTCTAACACGGTGGTTTTCAAGTTTCCCAATGTATGCATACACGTTCTAAGTGAGAAATTGGTTTGTTAGTTCCACGTTGAAATCAAGAGGTTCCGACTTAGAGAGACTTCCTGGTAGTTCCACTAGAGTTCCAAGAAAATCCTGTTTTTGAAAATACTTCAAGAAACAGTTCAGATACTAGTTTTAAGGTTATGGTAAACCATGCACAACGGAAGACATGTATAAATAAATCAATCAAATAAATGATCTATTTGACTTATTATGGGATCAACTAAACTCACATGTTAAACAAATAATAGCATGCTAGGATGCAAATAACTCATGTATAAAGAATATAGATCCTAAATCATGAATTCTATGGTTTAGAATTACCAAATAGCTTGTCCAAAGAATTGAAGATTGCTCGCCCCTTCTCAACGTGAAGATATTCAGAACTCGACCATACATCTTTCGACTGTCTCTCAAACTCAAAGTTTGATCTTTGTGTGGGCAAAACTCATCAAACAGGAAAGACCCAGAAATAAGACATAATTTTAACTATAAGTTTATTTTTTTTCAAATGTACTTGCCAACTTAGATTTATATACTTCGCTACTGTAAAAATAATTTAAATCATAAATAGCTTACATGTTTATATTTCTTGATTAATTTTGTTTCCAAAACAATTCTTTATAATCAATTACCGCTTTAGAATTATTATTTCGTTCAAAATTAAATATTAAAAACACTTCGAATATACTCTCGATCATTCATATAGTCTCGATTCTTTGAATATTCTTGATTTCTATGAAACTCAATCATTGATTTTCTTTAAAACTTATCGATATCGTAAGAAATTAAAATAAAATTCTCATGCTTAACATCCATGGTACGTTTTCTAATTTTATAATTTTTTCTAAAAATATGAGTCAGTCAAAACTTAATTACCATACTTTTGGCTACTGACTAATGCAATGTGATATAATCATTTTTTTGCTAAAAATGATACATGAAGCGATGTGCCTTTGTTCTAAACAATAATCATAATTTTTAACAAAATCAATCACCTCAAATGAAACTACACTACGGTAATTGGAAATATGCAAATTAATGTCATTTTGTTTTTAAGTAATAAAAATCTATTCTACATACTCCCTATCTCCCATAGAAATAAGCCAATATTTACTTTATTTACTTTTTTAATCCGTCTCATACAAATAGTTCAAATCCATTTATGACAACTTTTTTCTCATTCTCTTTTACTTTATCATTTGAGGGTCCACCATCCATTATACAATTTCAATTATTTTTTCTCCTTCTCTCTTACATTACTAATTACACATTAAAACTCGTGTCAATCCCAAATGACATATTTCTGTGGGACGAAGGAAGTGTTATATAATGGTATTAAAAGTAATAATTATGAGTTCATATTACCTAATTATGTACTCAACTTAAAAATCAATTCTATGCATTATACAATTGTATTAAAATTAATAATTATGAGTTCCATATATTATCAAATTATGTACTTCCTTCGTCCTACTTTACGGAGTCCCATATTAGTTTGGCACGGATTTTAAGAAATGTAAACGAAAGTTGGTGGAAAAAAGATAGTGGATTGTGAGTCATACTTTTATATATTAATTTTATAATAAAATGTGACTGGAAAAAGGTTAGTGGAATATAAGGTCTATTACAATTTTCAAACTGGGATGCCGGGATTGCTAAAGTGGTACAAAGGGAGTAGTAATTATTTAATTGCTATTAAAATGTGTACAATCTAATTTTAGTGAAGTAAACAAGTGCATTTCACCGTGGGCCCCCCAATTTAATTTGAATTTCAAGTTCCGAAGTTGTTGTAATTTCAAATTGAGGAGTGCATCGGTCGGACAACGAGGATGAGAGCAGGAGAAGAAAGATGAAGGCTTTTGGCAAGGCAAGGGCTCTATACCTAGTAGTTCTGCCAGGGATGGAACCAAAAAATTGTTTAAGCCGATGCTGAAATTATAAAATAATATATTTATACATTTATTTAAGATGATATTTCAATATTCTCGCCTTCTTTATTTATTCTACAAATTTATAGAATAATAAAATACAAATACATAATGAATTTGAAATACAAAATTTAATACTTTTTTATATGAGATAATAGTAATTCAAATAGTAAAATTTAGTAAAATATTAGTTTTGGTTGGTCTTCTAACCGTTGAAATTATAATATCAAATTACAAACTTAAAAAAAATCAATTATCAACTGATTACGAGATGTTGTTTTTGATGATATCTAAAACAATAATGTTATATACACGAAAAAAGAAGAAAATTGTATTCTAATAAAAAATTAAAAATCATAATTAATACTCCATCGTCCCTCAAGAACATGCACTCTTTCCTTTTTAGTCCATCCCACAAGAATATTCACTTTCTAATATTGGAAAGTCTTTTCTCTCTAATGAGGTGAGACTCATTCTCCACTGACAATACTTTATTTACTATTTCTCTCTACCTCTCTCCTACTTCATCATTTTATATTAAAACATGTGTCGATCCCAAAGTGCATATTCGAGGGAGTATACAATTTCACATAAATTTACTAGAAAACAAAATTTTTACTAATATTTTATATAGTATTGTTAAATATATACATATAAACTGTGAATTATGGAGATATGCAAAATAAAAGTAATAATATGCTACATATCTAGTGTGAGTTCATTATATGAGCACCACTCTCATTTGATGCCATTTACCGTTGTTTGTTTCGATTTAAAAATTAAATAAATTTGATTCTAATCCTTTAAAAAATATTATTGAAAATTTTAATTTTATAAAATTCATAAAAGTCAAAGCTTGATTTGTTATTTTATTAATTTATTTCAAATTATAGAGAAAACAAGCAAATCGAACTGTGATTTATATGAATTTTGTGAAATTAAAATTTTCAATAACATTTTTCAAAGTATTAAAATCAAACTAAATATATAAATAAAAACGAACAACGGTAAACGAGCATCAAACGAGAGTGATGCTCGTATAAGTAGAGATATGTAGCATATCATTCCTCTGCAAAATAATACTCCCTCCGTCCCGTGTTACTTGCACTTTTATGTTTCGCCTCGTCCCAAACTACTTACACTATATTTATTTTAAATAAGAATCATGGTATTTAATTATAACAGATTAAGTGTTCCTTTATTAAGTGATCTCTCATTACACTTAAAATACTAATTTAGTTACACTAAAAAATAAATTCCAAATTTACGACCGGAAAAAATGCGAGTAATACGAGACGGAGGAGACGATTTTAAATATATACTATAAATGCAAAAACATTAGGATGTGTATTATTCCATGCAAATTTGTTTATATTTATGTAATGTATTCCCAAATCTGCAAATTATATTATATTTTTATAATGTATTTCCTGAAATAAGGAATGATATGCTACATACCTTATGTTATCAATATTCTCGTGTGATGCATGTTCAACATTGTTCGTTTTGATTTATATATTTTGTATGATTCTAATAGTACATCTTAATATTAATGTGTATTGATTTGTGTTTGTTTTTTAATGGTAAAACACAATGTTCAGTTACATCATAACAAATTACTGCACATCATAATCATATTTCTTCATGGTATACTTTAATCTCTTCTTCAATCACATTTATGGTTTAAAGCACAATATTCAGTTAAAGCTACCAAATTACATCATTTTAGAAATAAATTTGTTCATCTTATATTTTAATAAGTTCACCCTAATACAGAACGATTTTATGTTCAACTGAAACTAGTTTCAAAAATCCAATACGCATAACTTCGTCGAATTAATAATAGAACTCACAACAAATATATTCTGGTAAATTAATTAAGTTACAACATACCTAATATCTAGATATATTTACGCTTCACCACAAATGAAATGCAGTCTCATCATACCAAATCACTTCATCTAATAAACAACATTTTTCATCGTATAATGAAATAAGTTGACCTAAATATGGGATCATTTTATGTTAATACTCCTATGAATCTACTTTGAAAAATTCAAAAAAAATATAATTCTTACGAAATCACTTCATATATTACAAAATTAAGATGAAACAAATTTACCCAATCAAAAGACACAATTTTTTTTTGTAGATCACATATAATTCCAAAATTGATAACCAAAACAGTAAAAGTTTTAAGAGAAACGAAAATTTAACCGAACTATAAAATCAAAATGAAGTGGAAACTACACCAAACCTTTGATTATATAGTCTCCAATTCATGGGTTTAATTCCAAATTTTAGCTCATACACTACCACAAATGAAGAAAATATCAGATAGATTGTAGAGGTATGGTGAAAAGTAAATTAAATCAATTGATTCACCCACCTTTTCCACTTTGTGTTGTCTGCATCTCCATTTTGTAGTTGGATTAAACTGTCAGGTGGTGCAATGAACCTTATCCCTAGGTTTCTTTTGCTAAGGAGAAATTGCAAAAGTAGATGAGAGTTGAAAGAGAATTGAGCGACAAAAACAAAATGGTGAAAATGAGAATGAAATCCCACTTAATCTGTAATCTAACTTAGTTCATACCATAATTAACTGCATCAACTAAGTAATTCGAATTAGGAATGAACTACAAAAATTTGATGTCCCATTTCTAATAACCCATCCAAAATCTGATCAATGATTATATTTTGGTCTATAATTCTACATGCCATTATCCATTACGATCGTTACAATACAAAGTATTTCATTCTCTCGTATCACTTTCACCCTGACCATTCTCTCTCTTTAATATATCAAAACTAAAAATGATTCATTGTAGTATTAAGTTATACGAATTTCACAATTTTTTAGTAGTAATAAATTTGCAATATTAATACATGACTGTCTACGAATTTATACACGACTGTCTACGAATTTAATAGTAATAAAGTTTGAATATTAATGATTATACCGTTTCTATATTTTGAATATTTTGCAGAGTCCTTTCCATTTCACGCCACTCACTTTTCTCTGCACTCTCTCTCTTCCTTCCCTTTCCTCCTTCCTCTGTAAAAAATGAACGGCGTATAAATCGGCGGATGGATGCAATGAAAACTCGGCACAGGGATTTGTTGGTGCTGCCTCGAATGAGTAATTGAGGAGATGGAGAGTCAACCCGCACCTAGAAGCCTCTCACTAACCACCGCCGCCGTTCCTCTCAACAGCATCGCCGTCTTCAGGTAATCAATTTGTATTTTCTTTTTTTCTTTATATAAATTTGTTCATCATTTTTTGGGTTGTGGATTGATAATGTTTTTGCTTAGATTATTGCGAGTAGGTTGAGGTCTGCTGAATCAATTTAGCATCACCAAATTTACTATGTTAAATTGTGAATTTAGAATTGAATTTAGGAATTAGAAAGGTTGAGTATTGACCTATGAACCACAACAAGGTCCCCTCTTCTACTTGAAATTACTAAAATACCCTCTCATGTTTTGAACTTCCTGGAAGCCTCACTGATTAGACTCAATTGAAGAATTCACATCCAACATGGTATGAGTGTTAGGTAATAAGCTAATTACTTGTCTAAAGCTGCATTATTTTGCATCATGGACATTAGATTCCTATGTAGTGAATTACTACTTATATAACTGTTTGCAAAGAACCGAGCTTAAGCATATTGTTCTTGATTTGCTCAAAGTACGCACTAATTCTCCAATGATGCACTGTATGATTTCACATGCTGGCCTCGCTTTAGATGTGGGAATGATGTCAATCCTACATTGTATGCAAAATTAATGTGCATAATGTATTTATAATTTTGTTAAGAATTCATGTTTTTCCTTGATATTAGAATGAGTTGTTTTGATGATCAAACCTCATTTTTATATATTTCTACATATGTGTGCATGCGTTAGATAATGAAGCACAAGCATGAATAGCAGCTGCCGAAAAGGTTGCAAATTCTATCGGATTCTTTATCTAGAATTTTGCTGTCCAACATATTAGGTTGTATTTAAGTGGATGCTTTTGAATATGCACTTTAAGTATTTGTTACTTATGTTGTGCTTCATTTCATTATTTTTATTTATCAGCTGATTTATATAATTGATTTTGTTTGTTTTGTGTTTGTTGTGTAGGAGTTGAGGAGGTTATTAGTGTAGACTTCGTTTTTCTCAAGGGTTGATCTGCAAACTTAGTTGTTGCTTACTAACTTCTGGAGTCCTAGGTTTCCCATGCTTCAAATAAGTGATAACAATGTGCTTTTTGTTGCCCGATTTCTTGAGCTAAGGAGAGAGAACTATTCCGGTTTTGAAAATTAATTGAAAAAGCCATAGGGCCGATCGACTGAATGAGAGCTTTATGAGTTGCAATCTTGTTGATATTGGTGCATAAAAATGATTTAGGCAATAGGAATAAAGGCCTCATATCCAAATTATCACATGCCTGACCCTGCATAAACCACTAGTGAGCCAGTTTGAGCCCCAAAAGACTAATTTCTTTGTTGAAAATTTTGAAGTCCTTATATCAGCTTACTTATTATATCCATTTGTTGGCCTATATTTTCTTCCCTAGTCACTAACATTAAAGTGCTAGCACATTCTTGGGAGGGTATTATGGTGGCAAGAAAAAGATGGAGGTTCTGGACCATTCATTAGGTGGTATTACTGAGATACAAAGTGAGTGAAAAACTGTCCCTTCAAACGAAAATAGAATAAAAAGGCAGCCTTTCAAGAGTAAAAAAAAAAAACCAAGGCTAAAAAAATACAGCCTTTCATAAGTAAAAAAAAGCTAAGGCTAAGAAAAAAATTAAAAGGCAGCCTTTCATAAGTAAAAAAAAAGCCAAGGCTAGAAAAAAAGGCAGCCTTTCATGTCATTGTTGTTTTTCCTTTTTTTAGACATTGGTGGTTTTGAGCATAAATTTACCTGATTTGTTTTCCAACTAGTTAATTTGATCTGGCGTTTTACCTAGAACTGTCAATTGTTAGATATCCACATCCATACAAGGTAGTGAATGTTATTTTAATGAGCTATGTCTTGTCTAAAGCTGGCATTGCTTTGCAATCATGGACATTTGAGTTCCTAATGTAAGGTTAAATTTCTGCTTCTTACTGTTTGCATAAGAAAGCTTTAGTCAGATTGTTTCTGAGTTGCTCAAATATGCCTGATGTCTCAGGATAATATTCTGATGATGACTATATAAATTTCATAAGTCCCTGGGATCGTTCTAGAGTGAGAATGATGTCAATCCTACATGGTATGTAAAATTAATGTGCAAAATATATTTATTATGTTGTTTAGATTGATATGTTTTTTTCCTTTATATTGGAATGAGTTGTTTTGATGATACAATCTCATTTTTATATATTTCTACATTTGTGTGCATGCGTTAGATAATGAAGCACAAGCATGAATAGCTCTGCCGAAAAAGGTCACTAATTCTGTTGGATTCCTTGTCTGGAACTTGCTGTCCAACTTATTAGGTTGTATTTAAGTTGATACTTTTGAATATGCACTTTATGTATTTGTTACATATGTTGTGCTTCATTTCTTTATTTTTATTCACCAGCTGATTATATGGTTGACTTGGTTTGTTTCTGTGTTTGTTTTGTAGGAGTTAAGGAGGAGCTAACTTGTAAAGGAGGCAAGATGAGAGAAGAAATGCCTAACCCCCATCACCTAACTTCCCATGCAAACAAGGGAGTATTTTGTTCCCCTCACATTTTTTTTCCTTCACTTAAAAGGGCAATGTTAAGTTAAGATTTGGGGTGAGGGTGTTTGTGTGCATGCTTGATTATGTGGTTGTAAATAATTTGATTACTCTATCTCCGATGTGTTGATTCTGAAGGACCCTTTTTTCAATAGTGTATATAACAATGCGAATACTAAAGAAGTTATGTGTTTTTAAATGGCAGGACATGCCATGGAGCCGGATGAGAAACTTATGCGAAATGCAGCAGATTTGATGGTAGCAAGGTTGGTAGGAAGTCTTGCTAATGTAACTTATTAGGTATAGATAACCTTTGCTTTATTACTCTCCTGTCTAATAAATGTCAATGATCTTGTGAATTGTCTGAACACCACTTTATATACCTTGTATGCTGATTGAAAAAGGCATGTATATCACATTTAGGAACCTTTACGTGGTCCAGTATCAAACCAACTCAGAAGGTCACTTCAGGGCTTGGCCATAGCAAATGATCTTCTAGAGCAGTCATTTTAGCTGGTGACTAATGGTAATCTCCTTTCATACAATGTGTCTTTATTTCCATAATTTTATTAAAATAAAAGAGATGCGAATAAAAGACTTGTTAGCATCAACCAAACTAATTGGTTTTAATTAGAAATACCATACGGCTTTGCAGGAATCACAGGCGGAATCCATCCATTGACACACATCTTCCTCGATCGATAGCCGCTCTGGAAATGTTGTGATACACACAAAGTTTTAAATATTATTCCATCATTTGTATTTGTCTATGACAGTTAGATCAGCTATCGAGGGACCAAATTTGCTTTTGATTGCAAACTTGAGTTTGCTCATACTGCTCATCTAACTTTTGCTGTTGTTCATTGCAGGTTGAGTGCAAGGCTGAGCTGCAAGCAGAACTCGGTCCTTTGTTGAGAGCACTATTTCAGTATTGAATGAGATTTACTTATTAAAGCAATAATACCAGCAAATAGCTGAGAAAAATTTCGGTAAAGTGTTGTGTTAATTTAGTCCATTGTGTATGGGTTTGGAATTAATATTGTTTTTATTTTTTCCTTATTGCATTTTAAACTTGTTTACATGCAGTCTAAACCATTTAATGGGGAAATAGATCGATTACTTTTAAACGGGAGCCCTTTATCCAGAGCCAGGGCATGTGTCACATTCACAACGAGTTTATGAGGTGATTCTTTGACAAATTCTAATATATATTATCTAGTTTACTTATTGGTATCTCATTTCATTTTGTCATTTTCTTTGCTGCATATTGCTCTTTTTTCACGGCAGAATCGATCAACCCAGAGCTCAAATGCATTTCCAGTTTGCCCCTCGGCTTCATCAGGAGGTGGATTATCCAGGCAATTTGCATCTCTACTTCTGACCAAATGAGTGCTAGCATTTACTCATCTGGCCTTGTTAGCACTGGAATTGATGCTATACCCCATACACCGGAAATCGACTCTGACGAGATAGAACCAGTTGGATCCCAGAATCCTACAAGGTTTGTTTAGTTTATGGCATCTTTTGATTTTTATATTATTGATTAAATGTTAATTATTAATTGTTGTTTTTCTATGAGTAAACCCTCCGACCAACAAAAACTAAAAGGAATCAAATTAGCAAAATTCTGGTGATCATTTTTCAGTTTGCTCATCTCGTATTTCAATTGGCAATGGTCCACAAACTCTTGTAAACGACATCATTCCTTCATTCCCTCCTGCTTTAGCTAGCTACTGATGGAACCTTCCAGTTATGCAAAAGTGAGAACATTCTGTTATATATATGCCATTGTTTGCTTGTGCACTTTTTACCTGTAGAATTTGTAAATGCAGGAACCTGGAAATGCTGCACATCCTACTAATGCAATTCTGTCTTCCGAGCATCTTGGGACAAACCTTGATATTAGAATGAGTTATTTTGATGATACAATCTCATTTTTATATGTTTAGACGTATGTGTGCCGGCTTTAGATTATGAAGCACAAGTCCGAATAGCAGCTGCCGAAAAGGTTACAAACTCAGCTGGATTCTTAATCTGGAATTTGTTGTCCAACATATTAGGTTGTACTTAAGTTGTTACTTTTGAATATGCAATTTATGTATTTGTTACATACGTTGTGCTTCATTTCTTTATTTTTATTCACCAGCTGATTTATATAATTGAATTTGTTTGTTTCTGTTTGTTTTGTAGTAGTTAAACTTCTAAAGGAAGTGAGATGAGAGAAGAAATACCTAACGCCCATCACCTAACTTCCCATGCAAACAAGGGAGTATTTTGTTTCCCCTCACATTTTTTTCCTTCACATAAAGGGCTATGTTAAGATTAAGATTTGGGGTGAGGGTGTTTGTGTGCATGCTTGATTATGTGGTTGTAAATAATTTGATTACTCTATCTCTGATGTGTTGATTCTGAAGGACCCTTTTTTCCATAGTGTATATAACTATGCGAATGCTAAAGAAGTTATGTGTTTTTAACTGACAGGTCTATGCCATAGAGCCTGATGAGAAACTTATACGAAATGCAGCACATTTGACAGGAAGTCTTGCTAATATAACCTGTAGGTATAGATAACCTTTGCTTTATTACTTTCTTGTGTTATAAATGTTAATTATCTTGTGAATTGTCAGAACACTACTTTATATATTTTGCGTGCTGATTGAAAATGCCTTTACATCACATCAAGGAACCTTTACGTGATTCAATATTTAGCCAACTCGGAAAGTCACTGAAGGGCTGGGCCATAGCAAGTGATCTTCTAGAGCAGTCATTTCAGCTGGTGGCTAGTGATAATCTCTTGTCCATCAATTTGTCTTGATTTCCATAATAACTATTAAAATAAAACAAGAGAGGCGAATAAAAACTTGTTAGGATCCACCAAACTAATTGGTTTTAATTAGAAATACCATACGGCTTTGCAAGAATCACAAACTGAGTTGACACCAATGAATGGAATCCATCCACTGATGCACACATCTTCCTCGATTGATAACCGCTCTGGAAATCTTGTGATGCACTAAAAAATTTAAATATTATTCATGCATTCTTGAGATATCTCCTTTTCAACAGTGAGGTGTTATTTTTGTATCCAATACGCTTAGGATTTTTCTGCTAGTACACTTTGAGCACACACTTTTGTAGGGACTTACCCCAAAGTTGCGCCGGTTCTCGGTTCCGGTATAGGGGTGTTATCCTAGAACCACCCCTTATTTGCTTTCTACGCAAAAAATTAAGTATACTATCTCCCTTTACATTTTCTTGTTCTTCACATTTAGGGTAATATTTATAATAGTTTTGAGGTGTGGGTGTTTGCGTGCATTCTTCTTTTTGTGGTTGTAATTTGTCATATTTGTGTGTGTTTCAATGGTTTTTTCTCTATTGATTGTCACAAGACACACTTTTTTATGGGTTATTAATGTATACTTAGTTTCTCTCGAGGGTTGGAGAACAAGATTCCCTAATTTAAAACACCAAACTCATTATGATTTTAATAATATTGAAAATGACCAAGTACATTTCTTATATTTTCTATGTAGTGAACAAGACCAAGTACATTTCTTATATTTTCTATGGTCTCTTGATATTTTCTATGTGGTGAACATCGATAACTTGCTATCCCATATTTAAGTTGGTACTCTGAATATGCACTTTTAAGTATTTATTTACTTATGTTGTACTTCATGTCTTTAGTTTTTATCCATCAGCTTATTTATATTGTTTATTTTGTTTTATTTTTGTGTTTGTTTTGTAGGAGTTATGGAGGAGCTAACTTTTTAGGAAACAAGATAAGAAAAGTAGCTAACCCCCGCCACCTAATTTTCTATGCAGACAAAGGAGTGTTCTATCTTGCCTCACATTTTATCGTCCATCACATAAAGGGAAATGTTTAGATTCATTTTGGGGTGTAGGTGTTTGTGTGTACTATATGCGTGTATAGTGTGAGTGTAGTGTTGTGTCCGCATTGTGTGTTTTGGTTTAGTGTATGAACTTCGTGTACTTTGTGATTTTGCGTGCAGTGTGTATATGTGTGTTTGTAGTGTATGTATTTTATGTATGTGTGCGCGCAGTGTGTTCTGTATTTTGTATGTGGTGTGTAAAGTGTGTATTGCGTTAAGTGTGGGTTTGTATTGCATGTATTTTGTGTATGTATATGTGCAATGTATTTTGTGTATGTATATCTGCACTGTGAATACTTTGTGTGTATGTGTAGTGAGCGTACTGTGATGCATGAGTATGTGCAGTGTGTATATTGCGTGTAGAATGGGTTTGGGTTTAGTCTGTTTATTATACGTATATTGTGTGCAATGTGTATATTTTTTGTATAGTGCGTGTTTAGCGAAGTGCTTGTGTGTAGTGTGCGTGTGTAATGCTTGTATTTTGTGTATAGTGTGTGTGACATGTGTTGTGTGTATTGTGTGTTTTATATATTGTTTGTATTTTCTTTTGTGTATATATGTGTAGTGTGCATTTTGTGTATGTGTGTATTGTGTATGATATGTGTATTGCGTGTAGTGTGTAGTGTGTAGCGTGTAGCGGTGTCTGTATTGTGTGCAATGTAAGTGTTGGTGTGTATGTGTGTTCGCAATGCACGTGCATTGCACAAAATGTATGTATTATGAGTAATGTATTTATTGTGCGCAGTATATTGTGATGTTTTCATTTTAAGTACCGTGTGTAGATTGTGTTTTGATTATATGTTTGTATATTGTGTATATTGTGGGCGTTGTGTGTAGAATATGTGTATTTTGTATATAATGTATATATGTATAACGTATGCACTATGTGCATTTTGTCGCGGTGCTTGTATTTTGTGTATTAGTGTAGATATTTTGTCCTGTGTGTATTTTTGTATAGTGCATGTGTAGCACAATGTTTGTATTTTGAATATAGTGTGTGTATGTGTGAAGTGCGGGTTGTGTGTAGTATGTGTTTGTGTGTTTTTGCAAACCATGTGTTTTGTGTATGTGTGTGCGAGTGTGTATATACATTGTGTATAGTGTTTGTGTAATGTGTATATTTTTTGTTTAGTATGTGCATAGTACGTATAGTGTGCAACGCGTGTGTATTTTGTGTTTACTTTTTATAGTGTATGTTTTTGTATATTGTGTATAGTTTGAAGTGCATAATATGTGAAATGTTTGTTTAATAGTGTATAATGTGTGTAATGTGTATTTTTTATAGTTTGTGATTTTGTGTATAGTGTGTTTAGCATATGTGTGGTGTGTGTATTTTTTGTATAATGTGTGTATAGTGCGGTGTTTGTATTTTGTGTTTGTGTAGATATTTTGTGTATTGTGTATGGGTAACACAATTTTTGTATTTTGAGTGGTGTATGTATGTGTGAAGTGTGTGTTGTGTGTAGTCTTTGTATGTGTGTTTTTGCAGTGTATATTTTTTGTGTATGTGTGCATGAGTGCAATGTTTGTATTTTGAGTAAGGTGTGGGTATGTGTGAAGTGTGTGTTGGGTGTAGTGTGCACGTGTGCATTTTGTGTATATATGTGTGCGTATACATTTTGTTTATAATGTTTGTGTAGTGCATGTAATTTGTGTGTAGTATGTGCATAATGTATGTGTTGTGCATGTATTTTCCCTACATTTGATTATTTTGTGTATACTATGTTTTATTTTTACGGTGTATGTGCTTGTATATTGTGTGCAGTTTGTATTATCTGTATTTTTCCATATGTTTGTATATTTTGTGTATATTCTGCTTTCATCTACTAAACACATGACTAAAATACAAATTTGTATAGTGTGTGTGCAGCTTGTGTGAAGTTTGTAGTGTATAGTAACAATGTGTGTAGCAGCGTGTAGTGTGCGTGCTGTGTTTGTGTGTCTTTTGTGTATGCATATGTGCAGTGTGTGTATTTTTTATATAGTGTGTATTTTGTGTTTAAAGTGAGTATATGTATTGTAAAGTATGTAATGCATGGAGTGTATATATAGTGTGTGCAATGTGCGTGGTGTGTTTCACACGGTGTTTGTATTTTGAATAAATTGTGCGTGTATGTAGTATGTGTAGTGTGTGTGCAATGCATGTGTAGTGTATGTATATTATGTGATTGTTTGTATTATGTGTGTATATATACTTATGTTTTTTGTGTGAAGAGTGCGTACAATGTATTTTTTTATAGCAATGTGTGTGCAATCTACTGTGTTTTGTGTATTATTTGTTTATTTTGTGTATTG
This sequence comes from Salvia splendens, assembly GCF_004379255.2. Classification (NCBI taxonomy): domain Eukaryota; kingdom Viridiplantae; phylum Streptophyta; class Magnoliopsida; order Lamiales; family Lamiaceae; genus Salvia; species Salvia splendens. Next base: position 20,518,702 of record NC_056039.1, read on the forward strand.
ATTGTGTGTAGCGTAGTGTATGTATTTTTTGTGTATTCTGTGCAACATAAGTACAGTATGTAGTAGTGTGTGTTCTTTGTGTATGTGTGTGTTTAGTGTGTGTATATTTTTATATTGTGTGATTTTGTGTATAGTGTGTTTAGAATGTGTACGTGTCTAATAATGTGTGTATAGCGTGGTGTTTATACTGTGTAGTGTAGATATTTTGTGTAATGTGCATATTTTGTGTGTAGCGCAATGTTTGTATTTTGAGTATAGTGTGTGTATATATATGAAGTGTTTAGTGTAGTGTGTGTAGTACGTGCGTAATATGTTTATTGTGTAATACTGTGTAATTTCCTTACATGTTCCCTTACGCGAATGTATTTTTTGTTTACTTTGTATTTTTTTCTTATTGTGTATGTGTTAGTATATAGTGTGTATTTTTTATAAAATATTTTTAGTAGCAGTGTGTTGTATTTTTTTTGTATTGTATGTATTATGTGTATGTGTGTGCAGTGTATGTATATTGTGTTAAGTGTTTGTATAGTGTGTATTTTTTGTATAGCAAGGTGTATGTAATATATATGGTTTGTGTACGTGGGTTTATTTTGCGTATTGAGTGTGTGTAGCGCATTATATGTATTGTGTATATGTGTGCTCGTGTTCATTTTGTGTTAGTGTTTGTTTAATGTGTGTAATATGTGCATAATGTGTTTTGCGTGTATTTTCCCTACTTATATGTGTATGCTTTGTGTTTTCTTTTTATAGGGTATGTGTTTGTATAGTGTGCAGTTTGTATTGTATGTATTTTTCCTAGCTGTGTGTATTTTGTTTTCTTTTTGTAGTATGTGTGTTCGTATAGTGTGTGTGCAGCTTGTGAAATTTGTAGTGTATAGTGTCAATGTATGTGTGTTCGTGTTATGTGTGTATAGTGTGTATTTTATGTTTAAAGTGAGAGTGTGTAATGTAAAGTATATAGTGCGTGAAGTGTATATAGTTGTGGAGTGTGAATAATGTGTATTTTTTGTATAATGTGCATAGTGTTTGTATTCTAAATATACACGGCATTGTTTGTAGTATGTGTAGTGTGTTCTTTGTGTATGTGTGTGCGGGGTGTATATTTTGTGTATGAATGTGTATAGTGTGTTCTTTGTGTATGTGTGTGCGGGGTGTATATTTTGTGTATGAATGTGTATAGTGTGTATTTTGTGTGAAAAGTGTATGTATTATGTATAACATGTGTAGTTTGTGCATAGTTCTGTGTATTTTCGGTGTAGTGTGTGTATTGTATGCATTTTGTATATACGCATGGTGCATTGTGTGTTCTTTGTGTGTGTATATTGTGTGCATATTGTGCCAGTAGCGTGTATTTTATCTATATGTTGTTATTTTTTGTGTTTAGTATAGGAAAAATGTGTGCAATGTGTGTATTGTTTTATAGTGTATGATTTTGAGTATAATATGTTTTGTATGTGTGTAGTTTGTGTATTTTTGTATAATGTGTGTATAGTGCGGTGTTTATGTTGGGTATAGAGTAGATATTTATGTACTGTGTGTATTGTGTATATGTAGTCAGCTAAATGTATTTTTTTCTATAGTTTGTGATTTTGTGTATAATGTGTTTAGTATGTATTTAATGTGTGTATAACGTGGTGTTTATATTGTGTATAGTGTAGATATTTTGTAAACTGCGTGTATATTGTGGATTGTGTATGTGTAGTGCACGCAATGTTTGTATTTTAAGTATTGTGTGGGTTTATGTGAAGCGTGTGTTGTGTGTAGCGTGTGTTTGTGCATTTTTTCAATGCATATATTTTGAATATACTGCGCATTTTATGTAGTATGTGTATTGTGTGTGCAGTGAGTGTATATATATATGTATACTTGGTTGTTTTTTGTCCAAGTGTGTGTAAAATGTGTGCAACATTTTGTGTTTTGTGTATTATTTGTGTTTATTTTGTGTATTGAGTGTGTGTAGCGTAGTGTATGTATTTTTTGTGTATTGTGTGCAACATAAGTAGTGTGTGTTCTTTGTGTATGTGTGCGGTGTGTATTTTGTGTCTAAGTGTGTATAATGTGTGTATTTTGTGCATTGTATATATTTTGTGTAAAGTGTATGTATTATGTATAACATGTATAGTTTGTGTATAATGTGTGTATTTTTTGTGCAGTGGTTGTGCTTGTATTTTGTTACACGTGTGCATTGTATGTATTGTGTATACAAATGAGTGCATTGTATGTATTGTGTATATGCGCATCTACATTGTGTCCTTTGTGTATTTGTGTGTATTTGTGTGTATTGTGTGTAGTATGTGCTATGTGAGCATGTTGTGGCCGTGGTGTGTATTTTATCTATATTTATTTAGTTTTTTTGTTTAGTATGTATAATGTGTGCAATGTGTGCATTTTTTATAGTATGTGATTTTGTGTATAGTGTGTTTAGTATGTGTGTAGTGTCTGTATTTTTTGTATAATGTGTGTATAGTGTGGTGTTTATATTGTGTATAGTGTAGATATTTTGTGTACTCTGCGTATTGTATATGAGTAGCGTAATGTTTTGTATTTTGAATATAGTGTGAACATATGTAAATTGCTTGTTGTGTTTGTGTGTTTTATAGCAATGAGTGTGCAACATGTATGGTAAAAAATTAAACAGGTTTTAGATAAATCAACTTTAAAACCCAATAAGATAAAAAAAGGCAAAACACAGTCATAGAAAACAAACTTATTTATTTTCACGCTTGATCATCTAAAAAACACGAACACACCTAGAACTTTATTGACCGACGAAATTGTGGTAGGTTGTAGATCATTGAAATTTAGAATTCTATGGGTTCAATTCATTTCCCCATCTAGTAGGAATACGACCAATAAATATTAGTAACATAATAATCAGAGAGTACATAAAATTAAAGGAACGTAAATGTATTTCTATTGGTAAAAAACAAGAATCATACTAAAAACCCCAATAAGATCTGTTGATAAGAAGCAAGAATCATACTAAAAATCCCAATAAGATAAAAAGAAAATGGCAAAAGACATACCATATGGTCATAGAATACAAATTTCAAGCTAACGACTTTTTATTTGTCTCCAAATCAAAAGAAATTTAGAATTCAAGAATCATGCTAACAATTCCAATAAGATAAAAAAGAAAATGGCAAAACACATACCATATGGTCATAGAAAACCCCAATGACTTTTGATTTGGTCATTTAAAAAACACAAACACACCTAATTTATTGATTGATGAAATTATGGTAGGATGTAAGTCATTGAGATTTTGAATTCTATGGTTTCAACTTATTTCTCCATGCGATAAGAACACAACCAATAAATATTAGTAATAATCATACAAAAAGAGTACATAAAGTAAAAGAATGAAATGTACTACTCCCTCCGTCCCACTCACATTTTGTTGTGGTATGAGATTTTAGGAAGTGTTGTTAGATGGAATAAAATAGAGAGGAAAAATGTAGTTGAATATTTGATTTACCTTAAATAGGCAAAATAACTGTCATATAAATTATTTCTCACTTCGGCTCATAAACGGCTAAACCTTCTAATGCTGTAGTTAATCCATATGATTATATTGTGCATAGGACTTCTGTCTGTCCTGAGCCTCCTTGATCCTCTCTCGGATCTTTCTGACAATTTCTATCATTTCCTCAATTACATCCGGGCCCAAAATCTTCCTCTCACCGACCTCGTCCCAATAGAGGGGTGATCTACACTTCTATCCGTACAACGCCTCGTACGGAGGCATATCAATCGTGGCCTGGTAGCTGTTGTTATAAGCAAATTCTATCAATGGCAGCACTTGCTCCCAATTGCTCCCTCTATCGAGCACTACTGCTCTCAGCATGTCCTCGAGCGTCTGAATGCTTCTCTCCGACTATCCGTCGGTTTGTGGGTGAAATGCCGTGCTAAAATTTAGTCACGTCCCAAGCTCTTTCTGCAGGCTCTTCCAAAATCTGGACGTGAATTTGGCATCTCTATCCGACTTGATCGTCGCTGGTATGCCATGCAGGCGAATGATTTCCTTCACGTACAACTGGGCTAGTTTCTCTGATCCGTACGTGATAGGGATCGGTATAAAATGAGCGCTCTTGGTGAGACGATCAACTATCACCCAAATCGCGGTATTTTCTCTCTGAGATCTTGGTAATCCCGTGACAAAATCCATGGCTATATGTTCCCATTTCCACTCGGGAATCTCTAACGGCTGCAACTTTCCGTACGGCCGTTGATGTAGTGCCTTCACTTGTTGACAGGCAAGACACCTCTCGACGTAGGATGTTATATCCCTCTTCATTCCGTCCCACCAGAACTTCTTCTTTAAGTCCTGATACATCTTTGTACTCCCTGGGTGGGCGGTGTATGGGGTATCGTGCGCTTCACTCATTATCTCATTTCTGAGCTCCTCTTGGTTGGGTACGCACAACCTCCCTTCAAATGTGAGCGTATTGTCTGCCTCCTCCTGGTAGTTCTCTTGTTTACCCGTCCTCAATTTCAGACGCAATTTCTCTAGAGTTTCGTCCCGCCTCTGGGCTTCCACGATCCTAGCCCTCAAATCGGGAACAACTACTAGAGTCGAAATTATACTTTCCACCGTCTCAGGTGCTTGCACCATCTCCAAACTCATTCTGTCGAATTCTCTAAGCAGTTCTTCCTTCTGGGTGAACAGGACTGCTAGTTGGTGCTGACTCTTACGGCTCAACGCGTCTGCCACAACGTTGGCCTTCCCTGGGTGGTAGTTTATGCCACAGTCGTAATCTTTCACTAGCTCGAGCCATCTTCTCTGTCTCATGTTCAAGTCCCTCTGCTCGAAGAAGTACTTGAGGCTCTTGTGGTCCGTGAAAATCTCGCACCTAACTCCATATAGGTGGTGTCTCCAAATTTTCAACGCGTGAACCACTGCCGCTAGTTCTAGGTCGTGTGTTGGGTAGTTGAGCTCGTGTGGTCGGAGCTGTCATGACGCATAAGCAATCACCTTCCCATTCTCCACAACACACATCCAAGTCCCCTCTTGGAAGCATCCGTATAGACGACGTAGTCCTTCCCTGATTCTGGGACTGCTAATACGGGTGCACTGGTCAATTTCTCCTTTAGTAGCTGAAAGCTTGCCTCACACTCGGGAGACCATGAGACTTTGGTTCCCTTCTTGAGTTGCTGAGTCATTGGTCTTGCAATCTTTGAAAATCCCTTAATAAACCTTCTGTAGTAGCCAGCTAGTCCGAGGAAACTTCGGATCTCGTTGGGAGTCGTCGGCGCCTTCCAGTTCCTTACTGCCTCTACCTTGGCAGGATCTACTCGGATTCCTTCTGCTGTCACAATATGTCGGAGAAAATTCACCTCCTTAAGCCAGAATTCGCATTTGCTGAATTTGGCGTACAGCTTCTCTACCCTAGCGTCTCTAGGGCAAGCCGTAGGTGTTCCTCGTGTTCCTTTCTATTCTTGGAATATATCAGCACGTCGTCAATGAAGACTAAGACAAACTTATCGAGATACGGATGGAAAATGCGGTTCATCAAATCCATGAACACCGTTGGTGCATTTCGTTAGTCCAAACGGAACCACTGTAAACTCATAGTGACCGTATCTAGTTCGGAAGGCCGTCTTGGGCACATCCTCTGGCTTAATATTCAATTGGTGATAACTTGACTTCAGGTCCATTTTGGAGAACACATTGGCTCCCTTGAGTTGTTCAAACAGATCGTCGATCCTGGGTAATGGGTACTTGTTCTTAAGAGTCAACTTGTTAAGCTCGCGGTAGTCCACACACATCCTCATGGTTCCGTCTTTCTTCTTGACAAACAGTACAGGTGCTCCCCACGGTGAGACGCTGGGTCTGATGAATCCCAGGTCCAGGAGTTCTTGCAACTGTACCTTCAGTTCGTCTAGTTCATTTGGAGCCATTCGATATGGTGTCTTTAATACCGGTGCAGATCCTGGTTCTAGATCTATCGTGAACTCTACTTGTCGGTCTGGCGGTAGACCAGGTAGAGCGTCGGGGAATACATCCGGAAAATCACGAGCGATCTAGACTTCCTCCAATTTTCTCTCTTCTTTCTCTTCTTTGTTCAGGTACACAAGGTATGCCGGGCATCCCTTCCTTATCAACTTGCTGGCTTGCAGCATTGAGATTACAGACTTTCGGGTTCCCATGGAGATTCCGTGAAAGCGAGTAGCTTCACCTTCGGGGTTTCTAAAGGAAATTTGTCTCTCCTCGCATAAGATGGTGGCATGGTTTTCAGCCAGCCAGTCCATCCCTAAGATTATGTCTACGTCCCACATAAACATAACACTGAGGTTGTTTGCTACAACTTTAAGTTCGCTCAGAGTGATTTCTAAGTTCGAGCAAGTACGAGCTATTTCTATCTGTCCTCCTACTGGGGAAACTACTTCCATCCTATGTTCAGATTCTTTCGTATCGAGTTTCAGAGTAGTCACGCAATGAGCAGATATAAAAGAATGCGAAGCACCAGTATCAAACAGAAGCTTAACGGGTGTGTCGAAAAGCTTACCCATGCCTGCCAAATTTCCCTAGTTCACCTCTGGCTGCTTCTGCCTCATCGCATAAGCTTGAGCCTGTGTTGGGAGTTTCGGCCTCTGCTGCTGATTTCTAGGCGACCGCTGTGACATTGTTCCAGGTTGGATATTCTTTGCGCGCAGTTGTTGGCGCTGAGCTGACAGGTGAGGTTTTGCTCCCGTCCCTGGGTTCTTGCTTGGGCAGTTCTTAGCAAAATGTCCAGCTCTTCCGCAGTTGAAGCAGGTATCAGCCCCTGCCCTGCAGATGCCGCCATGTTGCCTGTTGCATCTAGGACACGGACTGGTTTTTGACATGTTCCCCTTGAAAGATCCAGGGGTAGTCTGGTATCCACCATATTGTGGCCTGCTTGGTCCATACCCTCCCTTCTTAGGATCAGGCTGGGCCCGTGGTCCTTCCCATCTCCTCTTGTCCCTGGGTGCTTGGGTCTGAGTCGGGGGTGGAGTAGGGTTCACAGCTGGTGTAGTCTTTTCTCCCGGCATGGCTGCCTCGATGTCCAGTGCTCGTCCCAGAGCCTCAGTGTAGGACAGTCCTCCGTGGCTAGCCAGCGTCATGCGTATCTCGTGCCTCAGACCAGTACAGAACTTTTCAACCATCTTGGCGTCGGTATCTACCTGATCTGGGGCGTACCGAGCCATCTCACAGAACATCCGGTCGTAGTCCGTCACCGACATTCGTCCTTGCTTCAGATGATAGAATTCAGCCTCCTTTTTCTTCCTTTAGCTCTTGGGAATATACTTCTCATAGATCTCAGTCTTAAATTCCTCCCAAGTCATTTCTCCCAGTTGCATCGGAGCCATAGTCTTTTTCCTCGCCTCCCACCAAAAGTCTGCGGGTCCAGTCAATTGAAAAGTAACACAGGACAACCGCTCCTGGTCTGTGCAGTGTAAAAAGTCGAATATGCGTTCCAGTGCGCGGATCCATGTTTCTGCCACCGTTGGGTCTCCTAACCCGTTAAACGTTGGTGGGTTCTGTCTCAGAAACATTTCCTCGACCCGACGGTCCTGTGGTTGGGGGGTGGCGGGGGTGGTGACGGTGGTGGAACTGGCGATGGAGGTGGTGTTACCTCATTCCAATCCTCTTGCACTTCCCCTTGAAAGATTGGAAGGTCGTTTCGGGCTTGTCCTCTGCCCCTTCCACGTCCTCGGCCTCGTGGCCTGCCAGCCCTTCGTGGTGGCATCCTGATGGTTTATGTAACTTTTTAATAAGTATACAACACACACGATAGCTAAAAAGAAAATGTGGATCTTCAAGATATAAATGACACCGCTTTTAAAGATAACGAGATTTCATATATAATCGCAAATCCAGTACATCATAAGAGTTCGCCTCGAAAGGTCTTTTACAAAAAGAACGCACATCCAAGTACGCATCATGAAGTCCCGGTACTACGGAACATCACCAAAAGTACTTAGCCACTGCCCGTCTAACAGCTCGGGTCTTACGTGCTAATCCAAATGAAATCTACTACATCTCAAAAGAAAGCACTACATCCGAACGCCATCATACTGAGACATTTCTGATGGTACAAGCCACCTACTGCTCCTCGTCCGATCCTAGAGAGCTCACTCCCGAACTCCCCTCGAAGTCAGTATCACTATCCATCACCAGGATAGGATCCTCAGGTGCTGCCCCTGGCATGTCCTCGGGCGCTGGGGGTGGGGCTGCGACTATCGGGAAGAGAACCGCCTCTAGCTCCATCTCAGCGCGGATGGCCTGCAGCCAAGCCATCCTCTCCTCCGACTGCTGACGGAACCTGGCACGGAGGTCCTCCACCCAGTGGTGAGCTGGTGGTGGCTCGGGTGCCTCGACTGCCTGTCTCACCATCTCCGGGGCCCTCTCCTAAACATCGACCCCTGGATCTACATGAGTGACTTGACCACAGTGAGGATGCATCTTGTGCTATTCCCTTATAGCATTGTTCCTCGTCTATCCTTTCAACGTTGCCGCTCTCGTGCTCTTATGCATTGGGCGTAGGCTTTCTTGCGAAAAAAATCGTTTCTCTTGGGTTCACGCTATCGTGTTTAGCTTCGTGATGTATTATATCTATCTCAAAAATGTAAAAAGGAAAAAATACAAACAATATTAATTCCAAACCCATACACAATGGACTAAATTAAAACAAGACTTTACCAAAAAATTTCTCAGCTATTTGCTGGTATTATTGCTTTAATAAGTAAATCTCATTCGATACTGAAATAGTGCTCTCAACAAAGGACCGAGTTCTGCTTGCAGCGCAGCCTTGCACTCAACCTGCAATGAACAGCACCAGAAGTTAAATGAGCAGTACGAGCAAACTCAAGTTTGCAATCAAAAGCAAATTTGGTCCCTCGATAGCTGATCTAACTGTCATAGACAAATACAAATGATGGAATAATATTTAAAATTTTATGTGTATCACAACATTTCCAGAGCGGCTATCAATCGTGGAAGATGTGTGTCAATGGATGGATTCCATTCATCGGTGTCATCGCCGCCTATGATTCCTGCAAAGCCTTCTAATTAAAACCAATTAGTTTGGTTGATGCTAACAAGTCTTTTATTCGCATCTCTTTTATTTTAATAAAATTATGGAAATAAAGACACAATGTATGAAAGGATATTACCATTAGTCACCAACTAAAATGACTGCTCTAGAAGATCATTTGCTATGGCCAAGCCCTGAAGTGACCTTCTGAGTTGGCTTGATACTGGACCACGTAAAGGTTCCTAAATGTGATGTACATGCCTTTTTCAATCAGCATACAAGGTATATAAAGTGGTGTTCAGCCAATTCACAAGATCATTAACATTTATTAGACAAGAGAGTAATAAAGCAAAGGTTATCTATACCTAATAAGTTACATTAGCAAGACTTCCTGCCAACCTTGCTACCATCAAATCTGCTGCATTTCGCATAAGTTTCTCATCAGGCTCCATGGCATGGCATAGTCCTGCCATTTAAAAACACAACTTCTTTAGTATTCGCATTGTTATATACACTATTGAAAAAAGGGTCCTTCAGAATCAACACATCGGAGATAGGGTAATCAAATTATTTACAACCACATAATCAAGCATGCACATAAACACCCTCACCCCAAATCTTAACTTAACATTGCCCTTTTATGTGAAGGAAAAAAAATGTGAGGGGAAATAAAATACTCCCTTGTTTGCGTGGGAAGTTAGGTGATGGGAGTTAGGCATTTCATCTCTTAACTTGCCTCCTTTAGAAGTTAGCTCCTCCTTAACTCCTACAAAACAAACACAGACACAAACCAAGTCAACCATATAAATCAACTGGTGAATAAAAATAAAGAAATGAAGCACAACATATGTAACAAATACATAAAGTGCATATTCGAAAGTATCAACTTAAATACAACCTAATATGTTGGACAGCAAGTTCCAGACAAGGAATCCAACAGAATTAGTGACCTTTTCAGCAGAGCTATTCATGCTTGTGCTTCATTATCTAACGCATGCACACACATGTAGAAATATATATAAATGAGATTGTATCATCAAAACAACTCATTCCAATATCAAGGAACAAACATATCAATCTAAACAACTCAATAAATATATTTTGCACATTAATTTTACATACCATGTAGGATTGACATTATTCCACTTCTAGACCGAGCCCAGCTTATGAAATTATATAGTCATCATCAGAAATATTATCCTAAGAATCAGTGCATATTTTGAGCAACTCAAGAACAATCTGCTAAAGCTTGGTTCTTTGCAAACAATTATAGAAGCAGTAATTTACCTACATAGGAATCTAATGTCCATGATGCAAAGCAATGCAACTTTAGATAAGTAATTAGCTCATTAAATGACATTCATACCTTGTTCGCATCAGTTTGCTAGTATGAATTCCAAACCCATACTCAATAGACTAAATTAACACAAGCCTTTACCAAAGTTTTTATATCAGTTATTTGCTAGTATTATTGCTTTAAAAAGTAAATCCCATTCAACGTAAAAAAACATCAACAAACTCCACGTTCACCACACTCCATAGAGAAAATTTCAAATGACCATAGAAAATATATGTACTTGGTCTTGTTCAGCAGCATGTCTTGTTCAGCATCACAAATTCATTTTCACATATTAAAATATTAATAAGTAAGGTGTTTTAAATTATGAATCTTAGTTCTCCAACCCTTGAGAGAAACTAAGTCTACACTAATAAACCATTAAAATGTGTTTCTGGTGAAAATTAATAAAGAGAAAACCTTACATATACACACAAATACACACAAATACGATAAATTACAACCCCAAAAAGAAGAATGCACGCAAACACCCACACCTCAAAACTATTCTAAACATTACCCTCAATGTGAAGGATAAGAAAATGTAAAGAGGATAGAATACATACTTGTTTGAGTAGAAAGCAAGTAAGGGGTGATGCCGGATCACACCCCTATACCGGAAGTGAGAACTAGGACAACTCTGGGTTAGTTCCTGCAAAAGTTTGTGCTCAAAATGTACTAGCATAAAAATCCTGCGAGTAGTGGTTACAGCTATAACACCTCACTATTGAAGATCAGGGGACATCTCTAGAACTTAAAATTTTGTGTGTACCACAACATTTCCAGAGCGGATATCAATCGAGGAAGATGTGTATCAGTGGATGGATTCCATTCATCAGTGTCAACTCCGTTTGTGATTCCTGCAAAGCCATATGGTATTTCTAATTAAAACCAAGTAGTTTGGTTGATGCTAACAAGTCTTTATTCGTCTCTCTTGTTATATTTTAATAGTTATTATAGAAATCAAGACACATTGATGGAGATTATCATTAGTCACTTGCTGAAATGACAGCTCTAGAAGACGACTTGCATAGCCAAGCCCCTGAAGTGACCTTCTGAGTTGGCTTGATATAGAACCAGTGTTGTCACAATGTCGTTTGGGTCGCTCGGGTCGCTCGGGTCGCAGCCAGCACCGCCCCAACTTGGGTGGGTTGATCGAGATACGGGGCCGCGGCTGGGGCGACGGGGGCGATTGGGTCAAGCCGGAGTCGATATTGTGGGTCGCGGTCAAGTGGAGAAGAAAGAAAATAAAAGATGAACAGTCCCTATAATATTTAAATACTCCTATACTAAATGGAATACAACTTTTACTCTCCTAGATTACATAAATGATTTAGTGAGGCAGGGCTGCTAGCACGTTTTCCTATAGTAATTAATAGGCAGTCTCTCTTTCTCTCTCATTACTCATAGACAGAGTAATATTTAACACATTCTCCATCTCTATCTTACTCAGCTCTCCATTTCTAACAAATGTTTAATTAATATTTCATAGGCAATTATGCATCTCTCTTTCTTTATAAGCTGCTGTTATATAAATACATTACCTATATTATAATAAGAGCACAAACCTATCTACAACTTAGTTATATTAATAGGGTGAAATGGTAGGTCAATAAAAATAAAAGTACAGCGTGTTATGCAATTTTTGCACTATTACCACGTTTGATTGGTGGGGCGCACGACCCGGTCGACTCATCGCCCCGCGACCCAAAATTTCACTCAATCGCCCCGGTGCGACACGCGACCCTAACAACACTGGTATAAATCAGCTGGTAAATAAAAAATAAAGAAATTAAGCACAACATATGTAACAAATACTTAAAATGCATATTCAAAAGTATCAACTTAAATACAAACTAATATGTTGGACAGCAAGTTCTAGATAAAGAATCAATTTGTAACCTTTTCGGCAGCTGCTATTCGGACTTGTGCTTCATAATCTAAAGTAGGCACACATATGTTTAAACATATAGAAATGAGATTGTATCATCAAAATAACTCATTCTAATATCAAGGTTTGTCCCAGGATGCTTGAAAGACAGAATTGCATTAGTAGGATGTGTAGCATTTCCAGGTTCCTGCATTTATAAATTCCGCAGGTAAAAAAAGTTCACAAGCAAACAATGGCATATATATAACAGAATGTGCTCACTTTGCATAACTAGAAGGTTCCATCAGTAGCTAGCCAAAGCAGGAGGGAATGAAGGAATGATGTTGTTTTCAGGAGTTTGTGGACCATCACCAATTGAAATATGAGATGAGTGAACTAAAAAATGATCACCGTAATTTTACTAAATTGATTCGTTTTAGTTTTTCTTGGTCGGAGGGTTTACTCAAAGAAAAACAACAATTAATATTTAATATTTAATAAATAATACAAAAATCAAAAGATGCCATAAACTACACAAACCTTGTAGGATTCTGGGATCCAATAGGTTCTATCTTGTCAGAGCCAATTTCCAGCATATGGGGCATAGCACCAATTCCAGTGCTAACAAGGCCAGATGAGTAACTGCTAGCACTCATTTGGTCATAAGTAAAGATGCAAATTGCATGGAAAATCCACCTTCTGATGAAGCCGAGGGGCAAACTGGAAATGCATTTGAGGGCTGGGTGGATCGTTTCTGCCGTGAAAAAAGAGTAAAATGCGGCAAAGAAAATGAACTAGATAATATATATCTGACCATATGAATCAACTTCGATGTCCTAGAATTTGTCAAAGAATCGACTCATAAACTCGTTGTTGTGAATGTCACAGGTGCCCCGGCTAAGGAGAAAAAAGCTCCCGTTTGACCTTGCGCATAAAGGCTAGCATAATAAAAAGTGGCACAACACTGTCTCTGATACGATCCCACATCGGTTTCACACGAAAGTGTGGAATAGCATATAATAGGGAGTCAACCCTTTACCTTTGACCATGGTTTTGGGTTAAGTTAGGGCTTCCTATCTTATATGCTTATCAATTTGGTGCGGTGAACGTGGATCCGGATGTCCTACGGAAAGGGGCTACCCGTAGGTGTGACCAAGGGGTGCCACCGAAAAAAACGTGGGCCCGAAAGGAAAAAGGGCCGTAAAGCGGATGGTGGGCCCGTGGCGTGTGCCGTCCGTGGACGTCCGGTTTAAAAGAGGGATGGATTGATACGATCCCACATCGGTTTCACACGAAAGTGTGGAATAGCATATAATAGGGAGTCAACCCTTTACCTTTGACCATGGTTTTGGGTTAAGTTAGGGCTTCCTATCTTATATGCTTATCAGTCTCTGTGCTTTCTTCTAACAGAAAGTAGTTGATCAATTTTCCCATAAATGGTTTGGACTGCATGTAAACAAGGTTAAAATGCACCAAGGACAAAGTACAAACAATATTAACTCCAAACCCATACACAATGGACTAAATTAACACAAGAATTTACCAAAAATTTTATCAGCTATCTGCTAGTATTAATGCTGTAATAAGTAGCAGCACAAATTCAGTTACACATATCATTAAAATATTTTAAGAAATTCACTTGGTCTTGTACAGCAGCAGCACAAATTCTTTTTCACATATCATTAAAATATTAAAAAATTAGGTGTTTTAAATTAGGGAATCTTAGTTATCCAGAAGTTAGTAAGCAACCCTTGAGAGAAACTAAGTCTATACTAATAACCCATAAAAAGTGTCAGGTGACCATCAATAGAGAGAAAACCTTGCATGCACGCACAATCAGGATAAATTACAAGCACAAAAAGAAGAATGCGCGCAAACACCCACACCTCAAACCTATTCTAAACATTAACCTCAGGACAAGAAAATGTAAAGGGAGATATAATACTCACTGGTTTGCGTAGAAAGCAATTAGGGGGGGGGGGGGGGGGCAGGATCACACCCCTATACTGGAAGTGAGAACCTAGACAACTCCGGGGTTAGTCCCTAAATATGTGTGAGCTCAAAGTGTACTAGCGGAAAAATCCTACGAGCTATAACATATCACTGCTGAAGAACAGTGGACATCTCTGAAACATGATCAACACTAAAGTAGCGATCTCAAAAAAGGACCGAGTTCTGCTTATAGCGCAACACAGCAGCAGAATTTAGATGAGCAAGCAGTGCGACCAAACTCAAGTTTGCAATTTATAGAAAATTTGGTCCCGCGATAGTTGATCAAACTGTCGTAGACTAACACAACTGCTGGATTAATATTTAAAATTTTGGATTTATCACAACATTTCCAGAGAGGTTATCAATCGAGGAAATGTGTATCACATGTTATTTCTAATTAAAACCAATTAGTTTCGTTGATGCAAACAAGTCTTTATTACCTCACTTCTTTTATTTTAATGGTTATTATGGAAATCAAGCCATTGATGCAAAGGATATTATCATTAGTTACCAGCTGAAATGACTGCTCTAGAAGATCACTTGAGAAAAACGAAGTCTACACTAATAACCTCCTCAACTCCTACACAACAAACAAAATCAATTATATAAATCAGCTGAGAAATAAAAATAATGAAATGAAGCACAACATAAGTAACAAATACTTAAAGTGCATATTCAAAAGTATCCACTCAAATACAACCTAATATGTTGGACAACAAATTCTAGATAAAGAATCCGATAGAATTTGTAGCCTTTTCGGCAGCTTTTATTCATGCTTGTGCTTTATTATCTAACGCATGCACACATATGTAGAAATATATAAAAATGAGGTTTTATCATCAAAACAACTCATTCTAATATCAAGGAAAAACATAAAATCTTAACAAAATTATAAATACATTATGCACATTAATTTTGCATACAATGTAGGATTGACATCATTCCCACATCTAAAGCGAGGCCAGCATGTGAAATCATACAGTGCATCATTGGAGAATTAGTGCGTACTTTGAGCAAATCAAGAACAATATGCTTAAGCTCGGTTCTTTGCAAACAGTTATATAAGTAGTAATTCACTACATAGGAATGTAATGTCCATGATGCAAAATAATGCAGCTTTAGACAAGTAATTAGCTTATTACCTAACACTCATACCATGGTGGATGTGGATTCTTCAATTGAAGTCTAAATCGGTGAGGCTTCCAGGAAGTTCAAAAACAAGAGAGGGTTATTTTAGTAATTTCTAGTAGAAGAGGGGACCTTGTTGTGTTCATAGGTCAAACTCAACCTTTCTAATTCCTAAAATCAACTCCAAATTCACAATTTAACAATAGTAAATTTGGTGATGCTAATATTGATTCAGCAGACCTCAACCTACTCGCAACCTTAAAATAGTAATCTAAGCAA
This sequence comes from Salvia splendens, assembly GCF_004379255.2. Taxonomy (NCBI): domain Eukaryota; kingdom Viridiplantae; phylum Streptophyta; class Magnoliopsida; order Lamiales; family Lamiaceae; genus Salvia; species Salvia splendens. Next base: position 20,534,306 of record NC_056039.1, read on the forward strand.
AAACATTATCAATCCTTTCAAAACACAAACCCCAAAAAATGATGAACAAATTTATATAAAGAAAAAAAGAAAATACAAATTGATTACCTGGAGACGGCGATGGCTGTTCAGAGTAACGGCGGCGGAGGTTTAGTGAGAGGCTTCTAGGTGCGGGTTGACTCTCCATCTCCTCAATTACTCATTCGAGGCAGCACCAACAGATCCCTGCTTCCATCCGCCGATTTATACGCCCAATTTTTACCGAGTAAGGAGGAAAGGGAAGGAAGAGACAGAGTGCGAGAAAAGTGGGGGGCGTGAAATGGAAAGGACTCTGCAAAATATTCAAAATATAGAAACGGTATAATCATTAATATTGAAAATTTATTACTATTAAATTCATAGACAGTCATGTATAAATTCGTATAAAGTCATATATTAATATTGAAAATTTATTTATTACTACTACAAAATTGTTAAATTCGTATAACTTAATACTACAATGAATCATTTTTAGTTTTGATATATTAAAGAGAGAGAATGGCGAGGGTGAAAGTGATACGAGAGAAAGAAATACTTTGTATTGTAACAATAGTAATGGATAGTGGCCTGTAGAATTATAGACCAAAATATAATTATTGCTCAGATTTTGGATGGGTTATTAGAAATGGGACATCAAATTTCCGTAGTTCATTCCTAATTCGAATTACTTAGTCGATGCAGTTAATTATGGTATGAACGAAGTTAGGTTACAGATTAAGTGGGATTTCATTCTCATTTTCACCATTTTGTTTTTTCGCTCCATTTCTCTTTCACTCTTGATCTAATTTTGCAATTTCTTCTTAGCGAAAGAAACCTAGGGATAAGGGGTTCATTGCACCACCTGACAGTTTAATCCAACTACAATATGGAGATGCAGACACCACAAATTAGAAAAGGTAGGTGAATCAATTGATTTAATTTACTTTTTACCATACCTCTACAATCTATCTGATATTTTCTTCATTTGTGGTAGTGTATGAGCGAAAATCTGGAATTAACCCCATGAATTGGAGGCTATATAACCAAAGGTTTGGTGTAGTTTCCACTTCATTTTGATTTTATAGTTTGGTTAAATTTTCGTTTTTCTTAAAACTTTTACTGTTTTGGTTATCAATTTTGGAATTATATGTGATCTGCAAAAAAAAATTTGCATCTTTTGATTGGGTAAATTTGTTTCATCTTAATTTTGTAATATGAATTGATTGTAATATATGAAGTGATTTTGTAAGAATATGAATAAATTATATTATTCAATGAATATATTTGTTTTAAAATTTTCAAAGTAGATTCATAGGAGTATTAACATAAAATGATCCTATATTTAGGTCAACTTATTATATTATAAGATGAAAAATGTTGTTTATTAGATGAAGTGATTTGGTATGATGTGACTGAATTTCATTTGTGGTGAAGTGTAAATATGTCTAGATATTTGGTATGCTGTAACTTAATTAATTTTACCAGAACGTAAATGTATTTGTTGTTAGTTCTATTATTTAACTTGATGAAGTTATGCGTATTGGATTTTTGAAACTAGTTTAAGTTGAACATAAAATCGTTCTGTATTAGGGTGAACTTATTAAAATATAAGATGAACAAATTTATTTCTAAAATGATGTAATTTGGTAGTGTAACTGAATATTATGTTAACCATAAATGTGATTGAATGCTGAAGAGATTAAGTATACCATTAAGAAATATGATAATATGATGAAGTAATTTGTTTTGTTGTAACTAAACATTGTGTTTTACCATTAAAAAAACAAACATAAATCAGTACAAATTGATATTAAAGATGTACTATTAGAATCATACAAAATATATAAATTGAAACGAACAACGTTGAACATGCGTCACACGAGAATATTGCTGACATAAGGTATGCAACATATCATTCCCCATTTCAGGAAATACATTTAAAAATATAATCTAATTTGCAGATTTGGGCATACATTACATAAATATAAACGAATTCGCATGGAATAATATGCATGCTAATGTTTTTGCATTTATAGTTTAATACTGAGTTTATATTTAAAATACTCTCCTCCGTCTCGTATTACTCGCACTTTTTTTCAGGTCGTAAATTTGGAATTGATTTTTTAGTGTAACTAAATTAGTATTTCAAGTGTAATGAGAGATCACTTAATAAAGGAACACTTAATTTGGTATAATTAAATACCATGATTCTTATTTAAAATAAATATAGTGTAAGTAGTTTGGGACGAGCCGAAACATAAAAGTGCAAGTAACACGGGACAGAGGGAGTATTATTTTGCAGAGGAATAATATGCTACATATCTGTCCTTATACGAGCACAACTCTCGTTTGATGCTCGTTTACCATTGTTTCGTTTTTATTTATATATTTAGTTTGATTTTAATACTTTGAAAAATATTATTGAAATTTTTAATTTCACAAAATTCATATAAATCACAGTTCGATTTGCTTGATTTCTCTATAATTTCAAATAAATTAATAAAATAACAAATCAAGCTTTGACTTTTATGAATTTTATAAAAATAAAACTTTCAATAACATTTTTTAAAGGATTAGAATCAAATTTATTTATTTTTAAATCGAAACGAACAACGGTAAATGACGTCAAATGAGAGTGGTGTTCACATAATGAACTCACACTAGATATGTAGCATATTATTACTTTTATTTTGCATATCCCAAAGAATATGCACTTTGGGATCGGCACGGGTTTTAATGTAAAATTGGTGAAGTGGGAGAGAGCTAGAGAGAAAAAGTAAATAAAGTATTGTTAGTGGAGAATGAGTCTCACCTTATTAGAGAGAAAAAAACTTTTTAAAATTAGAAATTACATATTATTGTGGGACTAATTCACTGTTTATATGTATCTATTTAATAGTACTATATAAAATGTTAGTAAAAATTTTGTTTTCTAGTAAATATATATGAAATTGTATACTTCATCCGTCCCCAAAGAATATGCACTTTGGGATTGACACGGGTTTTAATGTAAAATTGGTGAAGTAGGAGAGAGCTAGAGAGAAAAAATAAATAAAGTATTGTTAGTGGAGAATGGGTCCCACCTCATTAGAGAGAAAAGACCTTTTAAAATTAGAAAGTGCATATTCTTGTGGAACGGACTAAAAAGGAAAGAGTGCATATTCTTGAGGGACGTAGGGAGTATTAATTATGATTTTTAAATTTTTTATTAGAATACAATTTTCTTCTTTTTCGTATATAAAACACTATTGTTTTAGATATCATAAAAAAACAACATTTCGTAATCAGTTGATAATTGATTTTTTTTAAGTTTGTAATTTGATATTATGATTTCAACGGTTAGAAGACCAGTCAAAACCAATATTATACTAAATTTGAGTATTTGAATTACTATTAATATAAAAGTATTAAATTTTGTATTTCAAATTCACTATGTATTTGTATTCTTAATATTCTATAAATTTGTATAAATAAAGAAGGCAAGAATATTGAAATATCATCTTAAATAAATGTATAAATATATTATTTTATAATTTCAGCATCAGCTTAAACAATTTTTTGGTTCCAGTATTTATATTCTTTTATAATTTCAGCATCGGCTTAAACAATTTTTTTGGTTCCATCCCTGGCAGCACTACTAGGTCTTGCCTTGCCAAAAGCCTTCATCTTTCTTCTCATGCTCTCATCCTCGTTGTCCGACCGACGCACTCCTCAATTTGAAATTACAACAACTTCGGAACTTGAAATTCAAATTAAATTGGGGGGCCCACGGCGAAAATGAACTTGTTTACTTCACTGAAATCAGATTGTACACACTTTAATAGCAATTAAATAATTACTACCCCCTCCGTACCACTTTAGCAATCCCGACATCCCAGCTTGAAAATTGTAATAGACTTTATATTCTACTAACTTTTTTCCAGTCATATTTTATTATAAAATTAATATATAAAAGTATGACTCACAATCCACTATCTATTTTCACCAACCTTCCTTTACATTTCTTAAAATCCGTACCAAACTAATATGGGACTCTGTAAAGTAGGATGGAGGAAGTACATAATTTGATAATATATGGAACTCATAATTATTATTTTTAATATCATTGTATAATGCATAGAATTAATTTTTAAGCTGAGTACATAATTAGGTAATATGAACTCATAATTATTACTTTTAATACCATTATATAACACTTCCTTCATCCCACAGAAATAGGTCATTTGGGGTTGACACGAGTTTTAATGTGTAATTAGTAACGTAAGAGAGAAGGAGAAAAAATAGTTGAAATTGTATAATGGATGGTAGACCCTCAAATGATAAAGTAAAAGAGAATGAGAAAAAAAGTTGTCATAAATGTATATGGACTATTTGTATGAGACGGGTGAAAAAGTAAATATTGGCTTATTTCTATGACACGTAGGGAGTATGTAGAATAGATTTTTATTACTTCAAAACAAAATGATATCAATTTGCATATTTCCAATTACCGTAATGTAGTTTCATTTGAGGTGATTGATTTTGTTAAAAATTATGATTATTGTTTAAAACAAAGGCACATCGCTTCATGTATCATTTTTAGCAAAAAATGATTATATCACATTGCATTAGTCAGTCGCCAAAAGTATGGTAATTATGTTTTGACTGACTGATATTTTTAGAAAAATTTATAAAATTAGAAAACGTACCATGGATGTTAAGCATGAGAATTTTATTTTAATTTCTTACAATATCGATAAGTTTTAAAAGAAAACCAATGATTGAGTTTCATAAAAATCAAGAATGTTCAAAGATGCGAGACTATATGAATGATCGAGATTATATTCGAAGTGTTTTTAATATTTAATTTTGAACGAAATAATAATTTCTAAAGCGGTAATTTTGAATCGAGACTATATGACTGATCGAGAGTATATTCGAAGTGTTTTTAATATTTAATTTTGAACGAAATAATAATTTCTAAAGCGGTAATTTTGAATCGAGACTATGTGAATGATCAAAGAGTATATTCGAAGTGTTAGAAAATATCAACAAATGATAAAATAATAGCAACAAAAAATGTCAACACAATGTCAACGGTTGATGTTTTGTCGAAATTGTGTTGACATTAAAATCTTGAAATTTTACACTGTATTGACGTTGTGTTGATATTATGTTGAAATTGTGTTGTACAACATATGAGTTTACATTTTATCACTACCCATTACAATTAATATTCAATACAGAGAAGATGATGAAAAGATAATGAAATGATTCATTATGCTAACAAAATAAAGTTATAGTCATAAACTTTATTTGTATAAATTTTTAATACATAGTATAAAATATAAAAACTAGAAAAAATATATCACCCATAAAATTCCAAAGTAGTACTCAAAAAGTTATAATACGATTTTTTTCATCAAAATAATGCAATATGATTACTTTTTTGTCTCTCCTTCCCAATTATGCACTAAAATCCATGGTAAATCAAATGTTTATATGTTTATAGGTAAATCAAATGTTACCTATAAATCGTAACAAGTTTTTAGTGTCATTGCTAGGAGTCGTATTATATGTTTAAGTTTATTTTTAATAGTGGTATTTTTTAGATTTCTTTTTTATTTTTGTTATGAGTCTTTCTTTCCATAAGTTACTATGATTTGTTTTGCAGATATCTCGGGGGCATGGTATTTGTATGGTGAGCCCCTTTTCCTTGGAGATTTAGAACTAGAGAAGTTTATATTCCACGATCAAGAGTATTATAGCTGAAACCACCATTCGTAGAATTTTGTCATCTTTTACCGCACACACTTTTTATAGGAACTTACCCCGGAGTTGTCAAATTTCTCGTTTTCGTTGAAGGGGGGTGATCGTGACAACAACCCTTTATTTGCTTTCATTGTTTATTGCATTATGTGTGTTTGGTGGTTTTCAAGTTTCCCAATGTATGCATACACGTTCTAAGTGTGTCACGACCACAACTCCCTAGTCAAAGAAAGTGTAGCTATTTCGCGACTAAACATACTGAACTGTCTCAACTCATCATAAAAGTTACTTAATTCAAGGAAACAATTGTCTGAAAGTTATAAAGATAACAAAATACTGAATCAGAGTGAATTCTGGGACATTGTCTTTACTAAATCAAGTCTAAGTCTGCGCAACGGAAGAGTTCCAAGACAGGTATAATATGTATGAAGACATACTACACCAGCTATCCTTCTACTTATTAAGCCTTCTATCCCAACACCTCCTCTGCCTCGATCGATCAACCTGCACATTAAGGAAAACAATATGCAGGGCTGAGTACTTGATATACTCAGTTGCTTATGCCGAAAACTGTTTTCTTTTAATTGTCAGCCAAGCTGAGTGAACGCGGGGTTTTTCTGAAAACAAGTCCCGGTCACTAAAATCTGTTATTTCTTTCTGAAATAGACTGCAGTCTTTTAAACTTCTGATGATATGCCATATCAGCTGTGTGAATCGGGAATGTGGCCACATTCCACGACCACTGGGCCGGCCAACCTGGCGCTAGCTCACGACCCCTAGACCGGCCAACCTGGCGCTAGCTCACGGTCCGTACGTGTACACTAGTCCGAGTAGGATTTACTGACCTACTAGGACCCGAATTCGATTTAACAGATAGGCAATCACAAAACAAAACATGGCATGACAACTCACTGAAAATATTCATGCTTTTTCACATAAATTCTGAAAGGAAAGAAAGCCCACACATAATGTAGGATAGAAAAGCCCACCTCGTTTGCTTAACTCTTTCAAACGGGCACTGTCTGACTTGAGATTTACTCGTCGAGCGACGACGTCCCTTTTCAAAAATAATATACTTAAATTAGGCTTTAAGTAATCATTGATCTTGCATGAATGCATGCCTAAGCGTGTGCTCATTATTTTAATTTCTGCCTTCTAAAATTAGAAGTCTTAAATCTTTAATTAAATCGGTGATTTAATTTATTCTGAATCGGGCATTAACATTTCCCGCATTATCTTAAGTATTTTTAAAAAAAATACCTTCTGTGACCATTAAAGTCCGCTTAATTATTTTTAGCTTTTATTTCACTCACGGCTTATAAGTTCTTTTCTTCCGCGACTTAAGGAATTAATTCCAGAAATAAAATCTTAGGCCCATAGAGATTAATTATTCTGGCCCAGACTATTTTAATTTTCGGCCCAGCTTAACTAATTGGTCCATTTCTCTCCTCCTTCTAATTTAATCTGGCCCAACCTAGTTAATTCCAGGCCCAAGTGTTTTAAATTGGGAAGGCCCAATTAATCATACTCCATTCCTCCATCAGACGATTCCATCCTCATTTTCTCCTTTACAAAATTCCCAATTCGAAAATGGGGAACCCTAGCTCAAACCCCCTTCTCTTCCCCTTTCTTCTCGGCAAACCGCCGCCACAAGGTCACCGGAAACGGCTCGCTTCACCTCGCCGCAACATCTGGCTGCCGGCTCGGCGGGTTTGCGCTGTTGGGGCAGAGGGGCGTCGCTTCCATCCACTGACACGGTTCAGCACCGCCGCCGCGGCTCCTCTTCACGCCGATCCACCTTTGTCGCGGGGTAAACCACCGGCGTTCTGTCGTCACCGTCGCACTCCCCTCGGACAACGCCTCCTCTCGGCTGGAGCCCGTCATCGAACTGGGCTCGGCCGCTGTTCGGCGTGCTTCGAGGTGAGGCCCCGGTTATAGCGGTGCCTCGCGAGGCTTCCATCGTCGTTGCTGATTCGTTGCTGGTCCGAGACTCACGCCGCCGCTGCCGATCTTCTTCAGCGGTGAGCCGTCGCGTGTCACGGTTGTCTTGCGGTCGACTTCCGGCTTCACCGTCTGGTCGCCGCCAACTCCGACTACCTCTAAGCTAAGCCTTCTATTCGTTCGTTACTTAGATTATGCTATGGTTTCTAATCGGCAGAAGCTTAGTTCTCAAACTCTCTAAGTTCTCGTGGTAGATTCACTATGTTCCACCGCTTATGTTTTGATTACCGAGTGTGAGCTCTAATTACGGTATCCTAGCATGCTTGTGATGTCTACATGATGCTATAACTTGGTTAACTGAGTTTGAAGGGGATTGAGGTTACCTTCACTGAACTTGTGCTGCTATTTCTCACTTCTGGCCTTGTTCTCCCTTGCTGCCTCGGTTCCTCTCACTCTTTGACTCACTGATTTGCGATTGCTTTGTGATAACGAGGGAGGCAGAGGCTGAGGCCTTTTATAATTGTTGCATAACTGAAAGCCTGAAACAGGCTGTTATCACTGGCTGGGGAGCAGTCCTTGCTGAGCTGTTTTGGCTGTTACCTCTGCAGCCATTTTGCAGAGTGTACTCGTGAGACTGATGAGCTTACAGCTCCTGGTTGTGCTTTGATATCACAGCTGGATATATGCATTATTCCCTACATTCCTTTGCTTGTACACTTAACTGCATTTGTCTCCATAAGAGGTGTAGTACTAGGTTTATTTATTGTTCCTGTTGGTTTGTGACAGGTGTATAAAGGAGATGGTATCTCATGGCTGATTCCTTGACTATAGCAGAGACACGAGCTTCTCATTGGGGTACAGGCTGGCTGGAATTGCTTCATTTGTTCAAGCAACTTTCCAACATCCGAAGTAGTCGTTAGGGATTTCTAAAAATGTAATCGTGTAGCTCGACTTTTATTTTCGTCGCCAAAGATTGAAATTTTAGTTTGAGATTCTGAAAAATGTAATTTGTACCCTTTCTCAAGAAATAAAAACACTCTTTCATTCGTCAATAAAAGTTCTAGTATTTTATTTCATAACTCCCGAGAAATCTAAGTCTCGGCTATTACAAAGTGTGAATTTGGTTTGTTAGTTCCACATTGAAATCATCCAAGAGGTTCCGACGTAGAGAGACCTCCTGGTAGTTCTACTAGAGATCCTAGATAGTCTTGTTTTTTAAATACTTCAAGAAACAGTTCATATACTAGTTTTAAGGTTATGGTAAACCATGCACAGCAGAAGACATGTATAAACAAATAAATCAGATAAATGATCTATTTGGCTTATTACGGGATCAATTAAACTCACATGTTGAACAAATAATTGTATACTAGACAGCAAATAACTCATGTATAAAGAATATAGATCTTAAATCATGAATTCTATGGTTTAGAATTACCAAATAGCATGTCCAAAGAATTGAAGATTGCTCGCCCCTTCTCCATGTAAAGATATTCATAACTCGACCATGCATCTTTTGATTGTCTCTCAAACTCAAAGTTTGATCTTTTTGTGAGCAACATTCATCAAATAGGATAGACCGGAAATAAGACATAATTTTAACAATAAGTTTAATTTTTTTCAAATGTACTTGCCAACTTAGATTTATAAACTTCACTACTGTAAAAATAATTTAAATCATAAATAGCTTACATGTTTAGATTTCTTGATTAATTTTGTTTCCAAAACAAATTGGCGGGCTCGGAAACACGCGGATTAAGATTGGATCAAGTTATATGGAGGATAACTAAATCGGTTGGACCAGTTAGCAAATTGTCGTTGCCACTTAATCGAATCAATCCTCGAACCGAAACGCGCCAAAGATAATATTTATAACTCCTGATTTCGCACTACTTTAACAGTAAAGCGGCAAGTTCGGGGTCGATCCCACAGAGAAGTTGGTGTGTCGAGTATGTGAGTAGTGAACAGGGGGTTGGCTGCTGCCACGTTTTAACTTGGGAGTTTTAACTACGGTTTTTATCTAGGCAGAATTCAAACTAGCTAGCTTGATCAATGGAAATTTAAACACTGGGTCAAGTAAATTGCAGGTAATAACAGAAAAGTAAATGCACGATTTAAAAGAGAGAATAACTTCGATCAAACTAAGATACGATTACAGCGTGAAAATAAACTAAGCTAACACTTCGAAAATAAAGAAAGCGGTAAACTGAGAAGAATCTCAGCGGGAAACTTAAGTTACGCCGACAGAAATGGTTATTCTGCAGCGCTCCCTTCGGTCGCCCTTTTAACTACGCTATCTAAGCTAAACTAG